>NC_135055.1:23472500-24140000 GCF_051014685.1 Ptiloglossa arizonensis
TCGATTGAAAATGTTGGAAATTGAAGGTCGGTTCGCGGTTACCCTCCGGTAACGAGCGCTGCGAGAAGACCAACGCGAACGAGTACCCAATTGGGTACGCTTCCATTAGAAAATGGAACACGTTGCGTAGCGCGGTGTCGACGCGATGGCGTCGTCCCGGGAATGCCGTCGATCGATCAGATTCGAAACGGTACTTGCTGCATATGTGCGAGAACAACCGCGGAGAAAGGTGCCGAGTGACGAGGCAATACTTGGGAGAAAGAGAGAAGGGGAAACGAGGAAGGAAAGAAGCAAAGTTTCGTGCTGGAACAGGTTCTCCGTAAAGGAGGTCAATGGCGCGTTTGAGGTCATTACCAATCGTACAGAGTGGACCTTCTTCTCTCTCGTTTCCTACGTATCTCGATTGAACGGCGAAGGAAATCGTCATCCGGTTCTTGTAGCAACTTACGTTTCGTTCCGCGCGATGCTACTACGTCATCCGTGGAGCAACGCGTCGAACGACTTTCGACCGGAAGATTTTCAATCCGTCGAGTACCGCGTTCGATACACCCAACTTCCGCGAATTCGTTTTCTCCTATTTTGAAACAATGTTTGGGAATGTCGCGTATCGTTCGCTTCGAAAACGAGGACGACGACCCGCGGACCTTGACCGCGAACTTGAACGTTAACGCGATTCGAATCCAAGTTTCGATTACCTCGATACCAGCGCGGAAGAGACCCTGCCAAGTTCAAAGTTCGTTACCGTTTCGACACTCGCGATTGTCCCGTACCGATAGACGAGAGAGGACTCCCGATCGTAAACGATAGCGCGCGATTAAAGATCTATCGACGAATCAAACTATCTCGATATTGTCTCTCGAAACGTCCGGTTCGATTTCCATAAAGAATCGCGATTCGACGCGTTACCAGAATCTATCGGGGATACCCGTGCTTCCCGGGTTTCACGCTCGGCTGGGAGCGATATCGAACGCGAGAATGCCAGTTCTTTCGCGAAAGAACGGACCGTCGCCGCGATTTAGACCAAAGCGACGAAATAACCCGGCGACGATAATCGTAATCGGTGTGAAAAAAGGTGGATGATAAATTCGTGGCGGCCGAACGAACCAAGAATTTCCGGGGCGTCGGAAATATTTCTCACCGACGACGAAACGGAAGCTCTCGAGCAACGATTCGGAAAGATCGATCCCTCGGTTAAGTGGGTCTACTGGTCTACGAACGCTAGAAAGAGGCGTTTCGACGCTTTGTTCGAAATGTCTACGTTTACATCCACGAGAGTATTCGAATCAAAAAAATATTCGAATCGAAGGGCTTTGGAGAAGAAGAAAGGGGAAGAACCCGATGTCCCCGATTTTTAAAATTCCATTCGTCTGGAACAAAAGAACGCGTTGTCTCGCGTTCGACACGAGTAAGGGGATTGCGAACAGTGTCGAGCAAGGTTTGCTCGGTAGCGGGTCTTGCGAAGGTTGATCTAACACGACTCGCGATGCCTTCCAGAAACGATCTTTCGTACTCCTATCTAATATTCCAATGTTCCAACGAAACTCGGACATTCGAATTTCACCGAACGATATTAGAGAGGCGCGCCGAAACTCCATCGTTGGTTCGATGTACACGTACGTGTGCGTCTTCCGACGAACGATCGAAATTTTTCGGAAGCCGATATTATTCCGAAACGGAATGGCAGTGGCCGATTTTACTCACTGCAAGATCGTCGATACACATCGCGAGACAATCCAGACTCTCATCGTTCATCAAAATTCTTCCGAACAATCTCGACGCTGTCCTTCGTTGCGCCGCGACGCAATCGTAGCACAATTCTCGAGTGTAAGCGCAATTAAAGCAATTCACGGCGACGCGGAGAACGAATCCGCACAGATGAATCACACGATCGTTTCGTCTTCGCTTCGTGTTGACGTTGGAACGCTCGGAGGGAAGAAAAAAGAAAACGCGAACCATCCAAGAAACGTATTCGTGTTGGAACTGGCTCTTTCTGTAGCCGACGCGTCGCGAAAGTATGAAAAGTAGGTACAATTAACCGCGACTACGATAACGATTTATCGGTAATCGATGTTGCCTATCGTGACCATTATAATTTCGACCGACAAACAAACCGTCGCGTGAAAAATATTTCCTCGTATCCACGGCGAAGAAGAACGACGGAGGACAATGATCCGGTAATCGGTACGATACTCTCGAACGAAAAATATTTACCTACTCGTTAAACGTTTCTCCGCGCAAGGTGCGTATGTCGTTCGTATTTGACAGCGTACGCTCGAAATAGAATCCTTTCGGGCAACCATTTCCCCGTAAAGAGGGTTCGTCTCGAAAGAAGGAGGGAGAGGGTATTTTGCTCAGAAAACGCGCCCAATGCCGTCTCTGCGTCGATTTTACTTTTCGCTAACCACGTAAAGGTTAACTACGTGGCGTAATTAATTAACCGGGAATTCCTTGCCAGCCATTCGGCCTCTTTCGCCGGAAAATCAGTCGCGCGTTCCCGTTCTTCTCAAAATTTTCATTTCTTTTCCACGGAAGCGAGTCGAGCGAGCGAGCCGGAGCTCTTACCCGGACTGGTGAAAACCAACTGTCCAGGTCGGGTATCGCGTTTCCTTTTTCAAATACGAGGCGCAGGTCCCGTTTCAAAACGTTACGATCGCGTTGTCTGTGCTTTATTATCGGTTGAAAAGTTTTACGATCCTCGCACGAGTCGAATTGAAATTCGTTCGAACGACAACGAGATCCGCGCGAATATCTAACGCCGATACGAACGATTTCGAAACCATTTTGCCCTTGAAAATGTTTCACAAGCGTCCTATTTGCTCGCTTTACCCGGCACGATAATAAGCTTTTAATGGAAAATGTACACGCGTATAGAACAAAAAAGACCAACGTTTCTACAGTGTCGTTCGAAAGCCAATTTACATCTACTCTTATATAATGAAAATTGAAACGCGTCACGGTAATTTCTCGTCGCGTACCGACCTTCGACTGTTCGACGCACGTATCGAACAAGAGGTCGAAGGAAATTTTGGAAATATTCTAAACGGGAACACGAGAGAATCTACCCGTGGCAATCCGATGTCCGGAGAACGGCGACCCGTACCGGAAAGTGTTTCGAGTTCGACGAAACAGCGAAACCTTTGGTCGAAACGTCGAAGAAGAAAATATCGTCCTTCACCGGCTCTACGAGAAATCGATCGTTGAAATTTCCAAGGAAGAGGGAACCGAGTCGATCGATTCCACCGAGTCAACACCTGCCGCAAGAAGAAGGTTAGTCGCCTGATAGAAAACCTGTACAACTTCGGGAACAAATCGTTTCCTCGGGCGTGTATCGCGTTTTTGCCACATTTCGAATCGCTGTTTCTCCCAGCATCTCGAACCATCAGAATGATTCGATTCCAGTCTAGTAAGCATAACAGCCGCTTAAGAAAGCGTGCCGATAAAGCGTGAATATTCGAATATCTACAAATTCGACGAGTAGTCGCAACCCTCGAATCAAAATTTCGAGTAAACTCGGTGAATACCGCACAGCTTGGTCGGTTTTTAACCGTAAAACGGTTTGTTCCTCGCTCGTTTCGCAAAGGTGCGAAAGTACCCGATAAATAGGGTGTTTCCTTACGGGGGAGAGAAAAAGAATCTTACGACGCGAAAAATGAAGGAACTGCGAACCGAACGTTCGCACGTTATTGTACGTAGTTTGGGCGAAAGAAACTTTTTGAACGTCCATGTCGAATTTTACACTTTCTTGTTTCGACCGTGTGCCAGTCTTTGCTTATCGCCGTACTTTTCTACCGAAAATTATACGATACGTGCGAACGAACGTGTACGCTTCAAAGTCCATTGCGCGCGATCGTAAGACTTGAAAAACGATGGATGTGTAGCGCGACGCGTTATCGCCGCGATGGGTTAACGCGTTTCTCTATTTTCCATTCTTTGGTCCTAAACGAAAGGACCGCGTTTGTAAAATATATTTTCTTTCGCAAATGTTTCTGTAATTAAGAGCCGCGATAAGCGGAGGACAAAGATAACGAACTTTCCGGTAAACGCTAATTGTTCTAAAATTACTCGCTTTGTTCTATTCGAGTAACGAAAATAAAGGCACTGGCAAACGTGCGTACGTCCTAGACGAGGAAAATACGAGACGGGCAGGTATCGAATTTACCGAAATGTAAATTCAGTCAATGAGATTCGAAACGTTTCGTCGATACGATTGTCGACAGTTTAATTTGCAAAACGATTCGCGCATTTCATTTTCGGTAAACTATGCGTGTTAAATCAATCGATATTAATAAGACGGTAATCGTTATTTCGTATACAACGGAGCACCAACGTCGCGAACGATTAACGCTAGCTTTCGCGATAAAATCGGAAAGTTGGGGCGTTAAACCAACACGGAGCGATTCTAGCGATCGGAGTTTTCCAAAAGCTTTGCACAACTTTCTTTCGAGACGATAAAAGAATGTGAATAAAAAATCGATCGTATTTTTCGTTACACTGTTTGTCACTACACTGAATACTCGTTTGGAACGTTGGTTGCTCGTTCCTTGAAAGTTTCAACGAAAACTACGAGTACGTTCGTATTTCGACTATTGTTTCGACCGTAGAAGCGAAAGGTATTCGTATCCCTTAAAATTCTCTCGTTTCTCGTATCGGAACAAATACAATCGATATAGGCGGGTATTGGACCGTTCTAGGATAAAATCACCACTGGACGCGAAGTTCGGAGCAATCACGACTTACTGAAAACGGAGCGCTCGGGAAGAATTCCTCCTCGTGTGTTTCACGAAACGAGGTTTGCGATCTGCCTGTGGGCAGCTGTGTGTCGCGTAACGTCTCCGGTGAGCTGCAGGTGATCCGACCCGACGGCAAGTTCACTACGAAATACCGAGATGCAAGAGCGTATGTCCCACTTATCAACTACGCGCCGCCCCATATAACCGCTTCGACACGAAATCCCCCACGCAACGGGCCGGTTACCGGTCGCGGTGTGTTGCCCTAAAAAATGAGTCACGAAAACACGGATTCCGACCCATGCACCGCGTGCGTACACTTAATGGGTGGATATTATGGCCGAGTTATGAAACGACGATCGCCCGATACCGATCGTTTTTATTTCGAAAGACGTCTTTCGAGCGCTCGACCGTGCGACGACCGCCGCTAACCGAACAACGGCGTCTTCCCGCCGCGACGCCTCGCGTCACCTCGCGTCGCCTCGCGTCGCGTCGCGACGCGTCCATTATTTTCTCATTCCGTTTCACGCCTCGGCTCGAAACGCCTACGCTCGTTCCACGACCGAAAGGGGTAACTCCCGATGCCTACGGAACGAGGGGACCGCGAACAGACCGCGAGATCAACGTTCGCGAGTATGCAATTGGATTACTTATCCCACGCTCGAAAGTGCAAGTGCCGTCGGAAAATAAGTCGACGCAAAGTCGCAGAGGCTATTGGCACTCTGTTTCCCGTCGTCAGCGTATTCGCTAACGCGAAGAGGAATCGCCGGAGACTCGATTCACGTTCAATTGTACGAGTTTGTGAAACCGACGGTGGGCAATTTATTCCTCCCGTACGATCGACGGATCGTTCCGCGAGTGTGCACATTTTGCGCCTCGTTCTTATCTCGCGCGGTACAAGTTGGCGCGCGACGTTCGAGAAAACAAACGCGTTACTACGAACGAAATGTCTTCGAAAAATCACCGAGTAACGTTCGTTCCGTGTCGGGCTTCGACCAAAAGATAAATCCCGGAGTACGTCCAAGGTGAACCGTTCATAGAATATTTCGTGTTGTCGTCGCGGCAATTTACATGTCCCTTTGTGATGCCCGGAGAACGAACACTCGAAGCGTTTGACATTGCTACGGTATTAATTAAATTCGAGGATGATAAACAAACGGATCGTTGAAAGAATTTCACACCGTCAGAGCCGGGTTTCTTATTCAAATTTCTTTTAACGAAACCCTGGGGACGTGTACCGAGAAACGGTCACCATCGCGAGTCGTTTACACGCTTCTCTTTTTTCGTCGCTTCCGTGTCGTTTGATACCTTGTTTCCCCGCTAAAGGAGACGGAGAAATTTCAGGGTCGCGGACAATACAAAAAATTTGAGGATCTAGAAACGGTTCGTCGAGCGTCCAATGGTACACGGTAAATTTCATAGGAGATTACCGTTCGACCGATTTTAACTTTCCGTTCTTTCTTCCGCTGCGGCCCAATTTCGGGGCTTCTTCTCTACCGGTCGATTTAACGAGTTCTACGAAGCTCGAACGATTTAAACTTTTATGGACAAAAATGTTGCATGCCGCGAGAGGAACCACTCGAAGAATCGGGGACACAGATTTTCGCACCGCGCTACGAATTCATCTCTTCGTCCAACGAATCACGGGTCACCGTGCACGACAGAGTGCTCCTGGTCCGCGATTCGAAGACAATCGTGACCGCGAGATTTCATCTCGACAACCCGTACGTTCGGATCTATCGCGTTCTCGATCACCGCTCCTTGTACCAAATGCGCAATTGAACGTCGACGTAACATCGGAGATTCGAATCACGAACGTAATAGAAGGAACAAATGTCGCATAATATTGTATTATTTTTTTGCAAAATGCGTTCTTGGACTTTTACACATTCGACGTTTCCACGCATGTAAATCGATGCAAATAACGAGACCTTTTTGGAATTTGCAAAGACCGATGCAACGTTGTCCATAACTTCTTGCGTTACAATTATTTTCGAAATTCTTTTCCGGCTTTGTTAGGCGTGAGAACCGTTCCAATTTTCTAACAATGAACATTTTACATCATTGACTACTGCGAATAAGTGTTGGCAATTGCCATTTGCATGTTACACATCTGCATGTAGAGCAGTCATATTTTGAACTCTTACTCAACCTGTACGCTTTAAATATGAATTTGGTAACGCATCAATGTACGGTGACGATGACTGCTACGTTCGAAGCGTAATAACGTACTCTAACGGCAGTAATAAAATTTTAATGCATCGATGTATTTCTACGTCGGAGTCAACCACTGCAAAAACGTTCTCGTATCGTCGAACAATTTTAAACGATAATACGTAACTCCTATATTCGTGTGGCAAAGATCTCCGAAACTCGATCGATTCATTTTTAAGCTGGCAAGTACCCGTTATCAGCGACGGCTATCAAAGCGGGAACAAAATTTGAAACGATATTTCAAATAAAATTAAAAATTTCGCCACGACGAGACGAAGGATTGCGAAACACCGGATAGTCTTTGTAACTAATTGATGCCTTAATTGGAAGAAGGTCAATGGCATTCCGGAAGCTTTTGTAGCAGATGTTTAATTATGTGTAAATGCCAATTGAATCGAAGCTGAAAACGTTATATCGACTCGACGATACATGCGTAACCGAAACCGTAATTGGAACAACGAGCGGACGGAGCAACTGTGACAGAAATTACTGTATCTGTTAACGCAACGTAACAACAGAATTGCAGTTCGCGCGATGCAACTGGTCCGATTGTGTAAATTGCCACTCTGGAGCATTATTGGGTGCGCGGGTGGCTCGGTGGAAGGGACGGGACACGGGACGACGAGACAGGAAGTAGAAATCGAGCAAAAGTCGGCGCCGAGCGAGACGAGAGTCGATTCAAATCGATTAGCTGCAACTCAAAGTGGCACGAAGACGCAGCTCCGCGGTTTCTAATTACTTCGTGGCATTTCGGTTCGCGCCCCCGAGCGAATAACGTACAAATCGTTATCGCGGTTTCTCCGAAACGATTCTCGAACGAATGGGCAACAAGAAAGACTCTGTGTCTCCCCGGCAAACATTTGTCGTAGGCAAACATCCAATGCATCGATCAATATTGAATTTTAGCAAGCCGGACGGTGTACGTTCTCGTCAAGGCTGCACTTTCCGGTCGAGATATCTTTTCTCGCTCGAGACTCCCCCAAAGACACGGTCGAACAACGATTCGATTACCTCCTTTTCGTTAACTTATTCTTGGACACCCAAGTCGAATAACGAAATCGATCGCTCGCGCGGATCGATCGATGCGCGTGCGTCGTCGTTCGTCGTGTAACGCGACTCGATCGAAACGCTCGCCTTTTCCAAGAAGGGTGTCTCCGAAATGGAACTCTCGTAAACGTTTACGCGTCTCGTCGACGAAGAAGGTTTTCGCGAGCCGTTTCACGGTACAACTTTCGAGCGACATTAACGACCTTAATCGTCCGACGAGAAGAGATACCGAGTTACGAGGAGTTTTCGAATACCAATTAAGATCGTTCGCGAACGACGAACGTGATCGTCGGCACGTACTTCGATTCCGTGAAAACGTGCGGTTCTTTGGGGAACGATCTCGTATCCAGCCTCGAAAGATATCGGAATTACCGAAAATCTCACGCATGGAGAGACGATCGCGTTACCGCGAAACATTGAACTTCCGTTCGAACGTATTATCGAAGATGAAACGCGAGCGCGTTCGTGGATAACGAAACGCGCCAGACACGTAATTAAGAGTTATCCTGGAACCTCGCGCCAAAGTGGCCTCGAAACACAGTTGTCGTAAAACTTGGAGACGACGGCTCGTACAAAATGCCTAACACAGATTCGCAAATGGCCTCCAATCGGAAGCGTCGAGAAATCGCGCGGAACGCTCGTCTCTTTCAGTTCCCTGGATCGTTTGTCCCGTTTGCCTCGAGAAACGGAATATTCCGTCCGCAAATTCTGAATCGTATCGTCGGGCGTAGAATTACTTACGGACGCCGGATTATATAGTATTATATAAAAACTGTTATTAATTGTACAGGTCGAGTATCGATGGCACGGATAGTTCAAGGCATACTTAAATTATTGCCGTAAACAATTTTTTAAATAATCGTTGCTCGTTCCATACTCGGTGCATCCAGATGACTCGATTTCCGCTTTTCAATGTAAAACGAGTGAAACGCGTTCGACAACATCGACGACCCGATCCGATCCGATTTTTATCCCACCGAAGGTAGACACGAAACACGGGAGCAAAACTTTCTTTCGCGATCGAATCTCGGTTAAACTCGCTCGAGGAAGCGGTCACGAGTGAAAGAGAGAAAGGAAGCGGGTGGAGGGGTCGGATAAAATGAAAAACAGAACGGAGAACGCGGTGACGGACGATGCTCGAAGGTGAGGTTCCGTTCAGAACGGAACGAACCTGGTTTTCATAGCCCGGAGGCGGTTCGAGCTGTCAAACGGTAACTAGGCTCGCGCGTGTCTAGCTCTCTTCGTAACTCTCGCGAGAAGGATCGAAACGAAAATAAAATCGTGGACACTTTAGAAAGTGGGTTCATAGTTTTGCGCGAAGATTGTTCCCCTGACTCCGTTGTAAGTTTCTTTTTACATCGTAGACGCGTTCCCGATAACGGCTGTTCGATGGTTAATTTTTAGGAAGGAATTTCTAACGTTTCGTGCGAGAGAAACTAATACCGATGCGAGGTCAAGCCTGTGATTCCGTTTTCTAGACGAGTTGGAGAATTCGTTGATCTCGACGACGATCTTTGCGCGCGCGCTTCCGTACGAAACGATTTTCGATAGAAATCACGAGATTGGAAACTGCGGGAACAGTTTTGGAAAGGGAAACGACGATCCGATCCACGGAGGAAAGTTAAAACCGTTTCTCGGTGAACGTTTGAATTTCGAAGAGGGATCGTTTCGTGCCGGAGAGACCGCTGCGGAACACGGTGCGTGTTCGTTCAAATATCTACACCCCTCTGCGCGAAACGATTTTCAAAGCGAGTCGTAGACACGTACAGGGTGCTGAAAAAGGATTCAAGACTCGGAGAGTATTTCTAGACCTCGCGAAACAAAGGCGTAACGTTGGTAGTTCGGAAAGCGAATCTCGTTCGCGTTAAGAGTCGTCCGAGTCCTGAAATCCCCTCTTTGAGTCCTCGTACAGAGGGACTTTAGGTTGTGCGAGAATAAATATCAAGTATACCGATATTTTTCTGCAAGCGAAACTACCTCTTCGAACAATTCGTCGATCGATACATTTCGAAGCAACGAAACAAACAAATATGCGGTTTGAAAGTCTTAAACGTGCGGTGCTGACAAATTCCTACATCTTCCTTGAAAACAAGTAACGCTCACGAAAGACTACAGTGGTGTCTAACAAAATATACGAAGGGATCACTTTACCGTCTTAACCTCTTCGAGGATACCGACCCGTACGCGTGCATCTAGTTTCCAAGTTATTTTACTGTATATCGATACCGGCTTGAATTTTCTCGTATTCGAAACAAAATAATTTCTTCCCGAAGAGGTTAAACGGATTTACCGATACACTTTTCGATTCTAAATATAAACTAAACATACGATTGAAACGTATCTACCGGAAGCTTTCGGTCGTTGTGGTAACTTTTGAAAATCACCACGAGACAAGCAACGCGCGATCGTACCTTACGATTAAAGCGAGAGACCAAATGTCAGAGAGAAAAGAAGTCGGAAAGATGGCAAGAGAGAGAGAGAGAGAGAGAGAGAGAGAGAGAGAGAGAAAAGAAAAAGACAGAAAGTGCGAGAGATAGAGATAGAGAGAGAGAGAAAGAGAGAGAGAGAGAGAGCGGATCGTCTACTGACAGGCGAGGGCATTTTCTAACCGAAAGGAGAATTACGTCTCCAATACCTGTTAATGCGTGCACTATTTCTCTCGCGTTCGACGATACTATTAGCGGTACCCATAATAATGTTGTTCTCTTCTAAGTAAGTGCAACCAACTACCGTATCTTCGAGACGATCATTTTCTCGCGACGCGTGCTCGACGACGATGCCTTCGAGCTTCGCGATTGATCCTTCAACGATTTCTCGACTCGGAGAACATCGAACTCGACGGTGCTCTCCGTCGCCGCTCCTCGGCTCGAGAGGTGAGAAACACCTTCCTTCGAACCCTCGACGTCGATCTTTTTTCTAAAGCCTTTGTTTCCGCTTCAGAAACAACGTGCAGCAGCCTCGTAAAGCATCACGTGTTCGAAACACACCGCGTCGATGGTAGCTCGTCCGTCTCCGTTTCTTCGTCATCGACGACGACGACGACTACGACGATTCCTTTCTAATTTCGTGAGAAACGAACCCGTCTAATTACGCGATGCCCGGTCCTCGACGAACGTCGACCAATCTCGAGCGAATCTCGAGCGAATCTCGAGCGTATCTCGGCGCTCCACAGCGAAACGACATTACTCATGGGTATCCCTGATACACAATCGTGGTGCCACCTTTCACTCGTGAACCGATGGAATCTCCCGTAAAATTCGGTGCCGCGGGTCGCCCGGCTGAAATTCGAGTCGCGAGAGTCGAGAACGAAAAGCGAGGCTGGCCGCACCGGTGCCGGGGGTTGCGGCAGCCATCGAACCACCCCCTGCCTGGACTGCGGTTCTCTGGACGGGTCCCTCTTTCTCTCTCTCTCTCGCTCTCTCTCTCTCCCTCTCTCTCCCTCACCCATGGGCCTCCCGTCGGCTTTTCCGCGTGGCCTTCGACGAGCCACTACCGGTGCATGCGCGCCACTACCGTGAAATCGAGAATCGCCGCCCGCGGCCAATATTTTACCAAATTGTAAAAACACTCCGCGTACCCGGTCCGTTGCCCAGTTCGATCGATCCGTGGCCTCACTAGCGCCATTCTCGGGGACGCCGTGAACCAACGACCCTCGAGATGTGCCGCACGCGTGTTCCACCGATCGTCGCGTTCTTCTATTGGCAAAACGAACGTCCCAAACGTTTCGAAGACTCGTTACTCTTACTCGTGTGTTATGTATATACAAAGTAATATGCCTTCGAATCTCTTTCGATTTACAAGACCGACGAAAGAGTTCGAGAATTGGACAGGAATTGAAGGGAATCGATCGATGCCAACCGACCGATGTACAATTTCCAAAAACGCGCAAAATCTGGACAAAGTGGTCACAGTACTTATTAGATTATACGTAGGTACGTGTATTATTATTCCAAATGAGATATTTCCATATTTCGTAATTGATTTATTTCGTTCCTTCTACAAGTGTCCAATGGGTGCTTCTGACTCGACGAGTCGGACCAACCGGTAGGTGCTGCCGCCAAGCGGTAGCTGCACCGTTCGCCGTTGGTAAACGAGGTGTTTGTAACTCTTCCAGTCGTTAATCTTTTTTCAATTTCTTAATCTACCCGAGTGACGAACAATCCGCAATTGTCCGTGTTCCGTGACACGACTTTCCGTGTCACGCGATGCGGAAGTCCAGAAATCTCCTTATCGTTTTCGTATTATTTTCAACGTTATCAATTCAGGCTAGAATCAAATTTCAGCGCTATGGAGTGCAGGAATTAAAACTAAACGCGCCGAGAATTAATTATTTTACAGTTGATTACTTTTTAGTAGGACTAAATTCCTTCCATCTCGTCGTTTCAGTAATCCCGATTGCAATGCGATCGATGGGACTTTGATTCCATCTACCTTTGATCGAATCACCGACAACGTTTTTGCGACGAAACCTGCTAACCGGTATTACTCGCGAGCTAATCGGTTGCGTTTCCAATGATACAAGCATTGGTAATAATTTACTGAAATTGACAACGTGATCGACGGAGCAGTGAAGACCAATTTCGAGTTTATCTCGTGCCTCGTTCGTACCGTTAGTTCTGACTCTACTTTTTAAGGTTTCTCTTTGAGCTGTGGAGTAGTTGTCTGTTGGTAACTTCCACAATTCGTTTCTTTTGCCTTCTTAACCTTTGGCACGATAAAAAACAGGAAAGGACTTTGCACGTGTTCGAGTTTGTTTAGTCGACTCGATACGCCTTGACATTATTTTCAGTTTTGCTTCCTCCGGAAAAACGTCTTGGACGATAAACGATTTTGTCGAACGCGAACGGCAGGGGCCATCGAGGAATGGCTCTGGTTTTACCGCGAACGCGGCGAATTCCTCCAAAGAAGTCGACCGGCTAATCGGAACGAAACCGATCGAAACACGGAACGAAATGTTGAAAGCATCGACATGTTAATAACATCGATTCAACGTTGCATCGTTCGTCTTCGCGGCAAATAGAATGCTCGGCACTGGCCGATAAATCCGAGATAATATTCGATATCGTGGTATCGCCTGGTTCGTAATGTTCGGTATTCGTCTCGTGTAAAAGTTGAACGACCAATGTCACCGGATAGCCGCGTGCAAGACCGATTGCGTAATCGTATCCTGTTGTTCCTTCGACTCTTACCGAAACTTCTAATATAATAGTACGTCTATTCTCGACACGATCGAACATATAATTTAGAGCGGTGAAATGTCGCTAACGGATACTCGTCCATTCGTAGAGCGAGTAAAACGAAACATAGAAATGAAGCGTACGATGAATTTTAATGTTATTTCCTGCTCTCTGTAATGCCCGGGCCTCAAACCGATCGATGGATCTGTAAACGAAACTCGAGAAACGAAGCGGGTTTGCCTCGAAACGGTCGAAATGGACCATGACGCGGTAGCTTTCGAGTGAATCGCGGAACAAGGCTGATTCTTATGTAACATTGGGATGTAATTACTGTTGTCATTGAGCTCCAACGAGCGGCAAAGATGTAGTACGACAAGCAGTTCGAAGCTTCGATAAATTCAACGCGCGGTCGATTAAAATTATCAACATCTGTTGGCCCAAAGTGTCTATGCTTGTTCGCGCGATTAGCCCGTGTACGTATCGTTAGATTTTGTACCATCGAACACCGAACGTCGAGCAATTCCGATAACGGAATATTCACGTGTCGCGCAACGATGAATTATATAGTAATCACACGCTACGATAAATATGGATGCCGTCACATTACGACGAAAAAGCTGACGGTACAAAACCTTGTTTGTCGAGACTTCTTTCGCGTTACAAAATTAATCGGGTACGAAATTTACGCGTAATAAATAAAAATCGATGATAATCGACGTTCGATCATCGAGCGTTGCGTTCCAACATTGAACTATCTTCGATGATAATTTCCGGATGCTCGAGGCAAACTGTTAAAGCGTGAAAAACTTGAAAAACGAGTTCCCGCGAGCTCGACGAGAAAAGGTCTGTCTGGGTGTAGGTCCATCAATTACGAAAGTTTACACCGGAGCAAAATTGACGCCCTAAACGATCGACCTTTTCGGTGTCGGCGTTTACGAAGGCCCGGTTAATCGAGGTACATATGTATATGTTCAACGAACATAACTCTACGCTTACGAAACGAAGATATTTGCGATTCAGCTTTACGCCTGAACCTTCGTCGAGCGATTCGTAGGAACGTCGACGGTGGCATCGTATCTGCCACGGAGCAATTTCAGTTGCTCGTTCGAAGAAAACTCGTGTCGAAAATTTTTGCGCGCCTCGTGCCGATCCGTGTTCCCTCTGCGCGTTCCGTGCGACGCAAGTCCGCGCAGAGTCTAGTAGAGAGTTTTGTAACTCGAGTCCCTCCAGTCGCCGCGAAGAGCAGTGTTTATTCTACGCGGCGTACGGAACGAGGCGCGAAACGCGGCAAGATCCTTCGAAAGAAATTCCGTGATTACGGATAGCGAACACCTGCTTTCGATTTTTCATCGACAATCGCGCGATAAGGCGGAGATCCAGCAGGTGCAGGCGATATGTTCGTTCCAAGAATCAGTGTTACGAAAACGCCTCGTTTTACGCCGATTTCGATCGATTCCGAGATGACAAAATCGCGCACTGCTATCGAATAAATAACGTTCGCGTAAGCCAGATTTCCGGATCAATTTGTCGGAGATACGGAGTATATTAGAAATTGACGACCTTCGCGAATCGAGTCTTTGCCGAGACAAGAAACCTTATCGGGAAATTTTCGAGAAGCGCTCCATAGAACGGAGTCTATCGGATGAGAATACAATCGCGAAATTAGCGTGAAAGATAAATACGTCCGTGACTACGTTCGATAAGCTTTCTACAACGGATCTGTGATTTAGTTCTCCCGCGAGCGTCGTGCACGTCGCCACGTGCTACTGAATGCAATCGAGTGCACGAGTCGCTCGCAACGTTGATCATCCCGCGTGTGCGATCCAGGTACGTCCAAAACGCTTTTGTAACGGGTCGTTGACAGGTGAGCCTCGAATCTTGCCACTCGGTTTTTCGTGGCACGTGGAATCCTCTACGCGACCTTGCCGAACAGTCAGATGCTTCGAGGAATCGTGCGCGGTACGAAGGTAAATTCGACCTTGGACTAATGACGAGCGCGATTATGTATAGGGATTCCGTCAGTACGCTCCGATGAGTTGCACGTGCAAGACAATTAATATTGTGTTCAAACAATCTTTTTTTTTTTTCTAGTTCTACGATTTCCTTTGCCAGTTGGATTCCAACGATAACCGGGACACGCAAATTGGACGACCAGAGAGCCAATTTTACGATTTCCGACCGAAAACTTTTCCTCGGCTACGACGATAACGCGGGTGTGAATCAATCGCGCGCGTGAACAAGATTTTCCACGAGAAAAATGAAAATTGTTTACCACCGGTCCCGCGATTCCGGTAGTCGCGAATCGATCGTTTTACGTCGACTTCGATCGAGAAACGGTCGGAGGTTCGCGCAAATAGGAAGGTTACCAGAAAGGAGAACGATTCGGCCGTGAACTATAAATTCCCGTCAATAAATTCTGATTAAAGGGTGTGCCGTTAGGAATGGAAGACTCCGTTGGGCGAAGAAATTACGTTTCAAGATCGAAGACGCGCGACTATCGGTTCGATGTATCTCTCCTCTCGTCCTCAGGGGACACTCGCTTCGTGGTAGATATTTAGTTATCGACGAATCTTTGGACGTCCTCCCTTCCGTCGAGAGCTCAAAGGGGAATTTCAACCTTTGAGTAACACTTTTCCTTATCGATGTTCGAAATTGAAATGCGCTATCGAACGACAACTCCGCCTCCAAATAAACACGATAACTCGTTGACTTTCGTTGGTCCAAGCGGGCACTCGTCGCAATTACGAGAAACCTTGGTCTCCTGGAAGGCTCGTCGCGTCGTTCAAGGTCGCTTCGTAAATATTTTACGATCGTTCTTTGTCGTCTTTCAACAACTTCGTTTTCAACTACCGCAATAAGGAAAAAATCACTTCCGCTCGTCGCGATGCACTTTTTTTCCCCAATTACATGGAATCATCGTGGGACGAGGATACTCCCGCTATCGATACTAATTGCAATTGCACCTACACGTCTGTCCTAGATTATTTTTTGCGCGTCGCAGATCATCGGGTCGGGTCGGGTCGGCTCGTCGTTGATCACCATCATTTACGTTTAAATTAACCGTTTCTTTATTCAACGATGCCCGGAATAGACGAGCGTCGAGACGCCGACGAGAAACGTTAACGATACCCCCGTGAACGCGGCGCGTAATTACTCTTGTACAGTAATTCGTTACGCGCGGTACTCCTATTACCAACAAATATTCGTACGTTTCGTCGAGATTAACGCCCATCGGGCGAAAAAAAAGGAGGAACAAGAACGTGGTATCTCCGTGGCTTTGTCCTTTTACGCTTCGAAAAAACACCGTCTTCCTCAAATTGCTACGATTTCTACGGATAACGCGCGAACCGACCCACTTCACGAAAAATCGACTCGAAGCTGACTCCTTCGAATTGAATACTTTCGGTCTCGGAACATCGATCTATCGCGAAAAATTATGCAGTCACGGAAATGGTATTTGAAACGATATTTTATTTTGGAAGCTGAAGAACACTTTGGTAAAAATATTAGCTAAACTACTCTTATCTGTCGTTATCTTTCTATGAGTCATTCTTCGATCGCCCGCCTCAAAGTTTCGAGCGTAGGTATCATTTCCCCGAAATCCCCGAGCAAACACTTGTCGCCGGTGTACGCGTGATCTTCGTAAAGAACACGTGCAAATAGAATTCCGTAAATGAGATAAATTCCGGCGCTAACGCCGTTAACTTGGCAAACCATTGATCGGTCTGTCGCAAATGGGATATTAAACCGTATAGTTGGTGACGCGCGAGAAACGTCGCCTAGTTTCTGTGGGCTCGTCGTGGATAGTCTGTATCGTTACGACGTCTACGAATCGTCTTGAATAAATGTCGTCCCGCTTTATCGGGCGGTAAAAAAGACTGTGCGTCAGGGAAGTTAACGAGCTGACCCTGGACGGAATGTTTCGGAACGAAATAATCGATTCGCTATAAATATTACGAAAGTAACGTTTATCGTACATCTGTCCAATACGTGATCGTTAAATTCTCGTTTCGGAGTGCCGATCGGACTCGATTCGATCTCGAGAGGAACAACATTTCGGTTTCGGAATATGGGGACTTTTATCCGGGGAAATTACGTTTTATAACTTTCTTCGAGGATCGTGAAAATCGTGTCGTTCGGGAACGAAAAATATCTGAAAATAAATACCTTTATCGCTATGTTCGCGACGATACCGCAGGTGACAATATGCGCGATCGATAGAGTATATTCTCCAAGCTGCGTTCGTTCAGTCCTTCGCGGTAAATTGTTCCGTATAGTCATGTCGTACCTCGTAGCGAAATCGAAAAGATACCGACGCTTTGGCCGTTCGTTGCTTTAAAGTGTCGGGACACGTTGAACAGTTTGCGACGCTGGACTCGTCATTGTTCCGCGTAACGATCGAATTGCCGTGTGATTTTTCAAAGGGCGCCTAGCCAAGTCGCTTTCGATCAACTTTTATCGCGAAAAGAATCGCCGGATTAGAGAAAAATGTTAAACTGATCACAGTTTCTCGACGTTACCGCCACCGCAACGACTCCCTCGTCTACTCGTCCGTTTCTCGTTCGTCTATCAATAAACAACGTTCCAATTACAGAATCGGTACGGTCGTCGACTAACGACGTCTATCTAGAAGAAACGGAAAACTGCAGCGCGAAGATCGAACTCAACGGAAGCTGTTCAAGAAAAAGAAAGATGTCGCCGGGCAAGGAACGCGTGCCCCCCACGGTTAACCAAATCTGGGAAACGGAGAACAAGGGAATCGACTCGAAGAACGGTCGATTACCGGAGACCGACGATTTTTTGACCGTAGACGAAAATTATCGTACCAGCGAGGCAACGTACGTTCCTCGGATCAGGTGGCCAGACCTGATCGCGCAAACCTTCATCCACATAGGTAGCGTTTACGGATTCTACCTCATCTTCGCGGAAGCCAAATTCCTTACCGCATTGTGGGGTAGGTGTAGCTCGAAAGCGACCAGTTTTGTGCTCGTTCCCTCGGATTTCTCGTACGTCGATCGAACCGGGACAAGCACCATTCGTCCGTACCTGCGTTCGAATCTTCGAACGTATGAAAATAAAACGACGGTTGAACGACGAACGATATACGTTTCGTGGAGTACAGGTTTCATTTTCGGCTCTTCGTTCCGGTTTCGCATAACGTTCGTAACCGATACTTTCGTCGGAGAACGTTCTTATTATTCGTGTTAACTTACTTTTTTTATCTATGCATTTATGTGTAAAACTCGATGACGCTATTCTATTTCGAAGATTATATAACGTATTTTTAAAAACAATTTTCGCGTTCACAACGGAAACGCGTTGCGTGCCGATTTTTCATAGAAACGCGAAGCGACGCAACACTTGAATTGCAAAAATTTTTACCGACGACAGAAATAACTGGCAATCACTTCTCGCACGATCGTTATTAATCTACGACGCTGTTCTTGGTCACGAATTATCGCCAATTCCGGGAACTTCGCGATCGATTTCCTTTTCCAAGCCTCGATTATCTTCTTCGAATGGAACACTCTTTTGCGAATAATTTCACCAAACGAAGCATACGGTATCGCTTATAATCTGCGAGTAAACTTTGTTCGAATGAACGCTATTTGTCCCGTATCTGTGCTTCTTAGGCGCGATCGACGGACGTCGATATAGCTGTTAGATCGATGGATAAAGCGTCCCGTGACGGATTGTTAGCCAAGGTCCCGCAGCGAACGATACGAATACGATTTAAATTCTAATAAATTTCGCTGACGGAGCGAAAATGCGAATAAATTCTCTCGACGAAGGATAGCTCGGATCTCGATGACTCGCGCGATAATTGAAACACGCGACAAGTTGAATGAATCTAAAAAGATGAATGAAAGAAGGGCGGACGAAACTTTCGAAAACAATTCGATCGTGTCACTACCGGATGTGGTGCTTCTAAAATTCCGAAAGTAGCGCAAGTTCTTGCGCAACGTTCGAAACGGACTCTTCGTGCGCACGTCGCGTTGCAAACTATTCCTCGTTCGAGTACTCGGATCTTAAAACCCGAACCCAACCGAACCCCCGCTAATATCTTCGAACGAATGGTAATTTTACGTTCGTTCGACGTTTCGTGCGTTCAAATTCAACTTATAAATAAGGTTTATCGGTCGCGTTAGAACTGCGGAGCGCAGCTGTATTTCGAATATTAAAACTATAAATACACTCGATGCATTCTGTTGCAGCATTCGTAACTATATACACTTCCGCATTTGGCATAACCGCCGGAGCACACAGACTATGGTCCCATAGATCGTACAAAGCGAAATGGCCGCTGCGATTGCTTCTGATTTTCATGTTCACCATAAGCGGACAAGTTTGTATCGACCTTTCAATTTCTTACCCACCTGCCTCGTTTACGCGATTCATCGACTCGGTTCGATAAAAATAATTTCCCTTCTCTCTCGGTTTCCCTCGAGTCGGCGAAAAATAGCCGAACTTTCGGACGATCGACAAACGTGTGTTGCGTGTACAGAGACACGTGTACGCGTGGGCGTTGGACCACAGGGTGCATCACAAATACAGCGAAACCGACGCCGATCCCCATAACGCGAAACGGGGCTTCTTCTTCTCCCACGTGGGCTGGCTCTTCACGACACCGCATCCCGACGTCGTTCTCAAACGGAAAGCGGTCGATATGAGCGATCTGGAGGCCGATCCGATCGTCATGTGGCAAAAGAGGTACGTACGTACGAACGAACGAACGAACGAAAACGAACTCGAAAATTAGAGCACAGAAAACTCGATCAACGCGCTCTCGCCACCGACGTCGCTTTCGTTCCCAGACTCTACGTTCCTCTGTTCGCACTTCTGACCATCGCGCTTCCAGTCGGCGTACCGTGCTACTTTTGGTCGGAGTCCCTCTGGACGTCGTTCTGGGTGAATTTTAACTTCCGATTCAGCGTCACCCTCAACGTGGCATTCTTCGTGAACAGCGTCGCGCATATGTGGGGTCAGAAACCGTACGATAAGTAAGTTCTCCAAAGTTTCCTTCGAGCCAGAGAATTACACTTTTCACAGGAGTCTGTCTACGCGAATTCCAGGCACATTTCTCCGGTGGAAAATCTGGCGGTTTCTATCGCGGCTCTCGGCGAAGGCTGGCACAACTTTCATCACGTATTCCCGTGGGACTACAAAACGGGCGAGCTGGGTAACTACACGTTCAACTTGACCACCGGGTTCATCGACGCGTTCGCGCGCATCGGTTTGGCGTACGATCGGAAATACGTGTCACCGGCGATGGTTCGACGAAGAGCGAACCGATCCGGCGATGGTACTCACGTTTGGGGATACGGCGATACCGACATACCTCGCGAGGATCTCCAGGAACTGAATCTGATGGACGCGAAGGAACACTAGCGAGCCTCCACGCTCGTGAGAGATCGCGGTAACAATATTTTACCCGATATCGTATCGAAAGTGGGCTAGAACGATCGAATCAACGAGGAAGCACGGGGAAGCGTCACGATTTTCGTGTTCGTCGATCGAGATTCGAGTCGGTCTACGGACCGCTTTCTTTGCACGTGTCAAGCTATATGCAGTGTTTTCTTTTCAACGAAAATATCGAAATCGAACGGTATTTACGATCGAAGATCGAATACTTACGTATGTTTGGCGATCGAGTCTCGTATTGGCCTTCGTTCGATTTTTCATTTTTCGTATCAAAGAATAACGTCGAAACTCAGGGGATACCGGGACTCGCTGGCATCCGTTGAACGGATCGATTCCGTGTGTCGATTAAATTATTCGTACGAATAACGTAAAAAATAATTTGTGCGCGCAAGCGGACGACGTAATTGCGCGCGCGCGTTGAAACGCTAAACGAGGACAAAGAGGAGAGAAGCGTAGAGATATTGTATTTATTACGATATGTATTTCATTGGGGCCGGTTTCTCCTTTGCTTCTTTCCTTTTTTTTTTCCCGCGCAAAGAAACACGAGTTCAATGGCACATCGAACGAAGTATTCGGGTAGTGAAAGAAACAGGAAGTCCACTTAAATCGAAGCTGCGTTTTATAATATCCCGTTGATCGAAAGTCAATGTTGTAAATTAAATAGTCGTCTACCGAACATAATTATACATTCGGTAGTTCTTCCGAGAATCGAGACGCGAGCGTCGAGGTTCGTTTTTCCGCTAATTTTTTTCTCTCAGGGAAACTCTTTACGCGATAGGTCAAACTATCGATGACCGTCGGGTTACGAGATTGAAATATTATTGAAATATATTCCATCTCGATTTGAATTTCACGTGGTAACTCGCGTTAAATGTTTTAGCCCTCGGGGCGTCGTGAGCGTCGATCGCTCCTATTAGCTTATAGCGATTCAAAACGATTCAAGTGGGGAAAGTTGAGACAATTGCGTAACGAAATAAGAACGCGACTATTAATTGTCGGTTCGTCAACGGACAACGACGAGATCAAATATTCGTCGACCCGCGCCGATTACCACGGAATAGTTAATACGTTCTGCTTTGTTACATTTCTTAATAAATTTTACTTTGAATCTCGACGTGATCGTTTCCTTTCCTTTCGAAAGTCACGCACCTACTGCTACAATAGCTTCGTCACTTGCACGTACCCCGCTGTTTCCAACCATCCTTATTAATTTTACCACCGTAGTCGAATCAATACTCGGTATTCAAAAATCCAAAATGCTTCCAAGCGTATAAATTGGTCTTCGTTTCATCGTGTATATTTTGAAAATATCATAAAAATTGCCGAAGAGCAAAGAGGATTAAAAAGGGGACAAGATGTGCGAAACTTTACCCAAGAATTATCCAATAATTTCCAACGAGATCTTCGTCGATGACTGAACGGAAATATGAAAACCTCCTGTGGAAAATCGCGTTTCACAGCAAACTATTATATAATGGAGCACCACAAATTACTTTGACGGAACGTGTTTGAAGTAACGAGTCGGCTCGAGCCATGGATGTCGCGGCCCTAAGAAACTCGGTATGCTAACTATCGGTAGAGAACAGCGGTGCGAACGGTTTTTATCGAGCAAATCGATGCCAAAACAGAGGAAATGACGGTGTAAAATGTCGTGGATGATAATGAAATTCAAACGGAGGCCACGAGGTCGATCGACGAGGTTTCAGCTTGATCGTACCTCGTAACAGTTCTACTCGGTTCGTCGAAAAGTGCGTTTCTTGCCACGAAGGACACATATCGTTCGACGGACGGCTGCTCGAGACGCATCGACGTCTTCAATCAATCGCGTCGTTTCGTTCTCCGGGTAAGCTATTTTTCGTTTATCGCGCGAATGTTTCAAAAAGTTATCCGTCCATTAAAATCGTTTTTTCAGGGAAGTGTTCTGCGAAAAGTCTTCGGAGTACTCGAACAAAGTACGGGAAAGTGAGTGCTTCGCTATATTTGTGTCACCAGGATGTCGAGCGAGAAGACGAGCTCCTTGAAAAAACGGGACATAAAATGGACGGCCGTGTTGTGGTACATTCACCTGCACGTTCTCGGGATCTATGCAATCTGGCTGATGGCCACTTCCGCTAAATGGATGACCATATTCTTTAGTAAGACACATTGTACAGTTCGATTAATTTCGCTCGATCTGGAGCCTAGACCTTGTCAGATCTTGGAGCATCTGCTAAGCGCGGTTCCAAAGGCAATGTAATATTTCTACCCTCTCCCTGCACGTATCGATGTTAGAAACAATAATGACGCCGACTGTTAAACTCGATCGACGAATTTTCAGCACTGCTCGTAACATCCATCGCTTGCCTCGGTATAACCGTGAGCCACAGATTATGGGCCCATAGGTCGTTCAAGGCGGTAGGCGCCCTCAAGCTTTTCCTCGTGTTGGCTCACACCTTCGCGGGAGTGGTAAGTGTATTTCGAATTCATTGTGTCGGTAAACAAATTTTGGGTTCGTCGGTCCATGCGAAACGATCGCGCGTTATTGTCTCCGCTACCGATGTAAAGAATTGCTTCGAACAGGGTATCGCTTTTCGCAATTTGTATTTTCGATAGTCGCCAGGTAAGCTTTTTTCACAAAAAATTGGACCACCCAGAGACGAACAAACGATAACGGAGAAATCATACCGATACCGTATATTTGCAGGGTTCAATATACGATTCGGTACTGTATCATAGACTTCATCATAAGTATTATGGAACAGACAAGGATCCTTATAATCACAAGAAAGGATTCTTGTACAGTCATTACTTGGGTAACTTTCTATCGCCGAATGTCGTCTACGAACAGGCCAAAATTGAGATCGATATGCGCGATATAGAAAGCGATAAATGCGTAATGTTGCAAAAGAGGTAAGATTTTTTTTCCTCTTCGAACTTTTATACCGCTGGTTACTTCTTTAATCGTTGTTAAGAAGAGAATCGATCGTCTCGATGATGTTTCAATTTCGTTTGTCCCTCTTGGAAGACGTTAGTTCGTTCCAATTTCTTTTCCACTACGATACAAGTTTCTTCGAACTCCCTAACAATGGCTGTGTTTATCGGTCCGTGTTTCGGCATCGTCCCGATTCTTTCAATTTTTCTTTCGCATTTACTTGGCAATTTTCAGGTTCTACTGGCTGCTGTTTCCAATATTTGGATTGCTGTTACCACTGAACGCGCCGCTAGAATATTGGGACGAATCGATGCCGCTCACCATACTGATCACTGGAATACTAAGATTCGCGATCACGGTGAACGTGAACTGGCTGGTGAATAGCGCACTGCTGATTTGGAGCGCCGAAGGAAACAAGTTAATGTCTATTTTCGATACTATTGGTTTATTTTACAGACTTTTCTTTAAAATGCCGAAAAGTCACGGTACCATCATTATCGGTAGCGACGGTGTGTACGCTAAATAAATTAAACCGCAATTGTTACTGTAAATTCCCAAGACTCGTCGATTTTCCCAATACACTGTACGAAGGCTGATTCCAAGCCTGCATAGATTA
Source organism: Ptiloglossa arizonensis (assembly GCF_051014685.1). Taxonomy (NCBI): domain Eukaryota; kingdom Metazoa; phylum Arthropoda; class Insecta; order Hymenoptera; family Colletidae; genus Ptiloglossa; species Ptiloglossa arizonensis. Next base: position 23,496,615 of record NC_135055.1, read on the forward strand.
ACTAGATTTTAGTAACGTCAAAATTATACATTCGTACGTTAAATTGATAATACTTTCGCTACCTCTTCTGACTCTGAAATGAAATAAAAGTAAATTAATTAGTAGTAACCGACTCATCAATTATTTCAGACCTGTACATCACAGTACCAGCGTCTTCTTCATCAAGAAATCCTATTGGCCAGTTTATCATTACATGGTGCCATGGGATTGGAAGTGCAGCGAGTTCGGCAAATACGACGCAGGTTGTAGTACATTCTTTATAAAAATGTGGTACGAACTCGGTTTGATTCAGGAGATGCAAACAGCCACTTCCGACGATGTTAGAGATATGCTTCATCGAGTGGCTACGAAGAAAATCACCATGGACGAAGGACTGGAGCAGCTCAAGAACACTGCCAACTACAATGCAAAGAAAGAGAAATTAGATTCTCGAAGATAAATTCGTCGATCATTTTACAATTCACACGTTCGCTCATCCTTGTATCAATTATGCACGTTTAGTGTGAATATCCGTTTAAAACCGTTCCTTTCGATCGATAGTTACATTTAATCGACGTTTTTTTTTTATTAATTTAAGTAGGATTAAGTTGCGTAATTGATTCATCGGCAAAATTAATATCGCGTCTCTATAGTTTTCTTTTCGCGATGATCAGCTTGTCGAACGACGATAGAAATGTTCATTCTAGCGAAAACGTAAGTTAAATCAATATTCCGCGTTTGTTAGGCAAATCGCAATACCGCTGCACGTGTGATTATTTGAAAAATTCGTCAAATCGCACCTTGATTCTTCGAATTACTCTAAATTCTATCTAGACTAAAATACGAATAAAATACTACAATTTGCTGTATGCGAATATACGTGACACGGAGCAATATTGCGGACATTAATAGGTACATGTTCTAATTTAAAATTATGGTAGATCGGTACTGTTTCTTACGCTCTGTGTCTATAACCCTCCTCGCGAAATCTGTAACGATCCAGAGTGTTATAGAATTGTTTCAAAAAATAAACGAAGAAGACAAGAAATGGTAGTATTAAAGTACCTCGACAACATCAATACAGACACGGATTATCCTGTATACTTTTTATTACAAAGATATTGTTTTATTATGAAAATTCTAATCATTAGGGATTCGATACACTGATACAAAGGAGGAAACGCAAGAATAAAAGGAATACATTAACAGCTTCTCTTGAAGCGAACGAAAAAGGAAAATAATCACACTTCAAAAATAGTTTCATTCGTCTTAAATTCTATTCGTGCGCAATTGGAAGTGAATTGATAACTTCTGCCTGGTTTGGTAACAAAACAGAATATATTTGTTTCTTTATCCTGGTAACTGCACACTTGTTTCTATTAAAATTAATCCTTAGAGCTAATCGTGAGAGTTCTTCGAATCCCACACGGTTTACGCTACAAACACATTGATCTCTCTTAGAAAAGTGTACGCGTATCGTGCGATATGTTTTTATGCGTGTACATCCATTGAAAATTATCGCGGACACACGAAGCGAAAGCGTAATGGCGACATAAATTCGTTTTCAACGGTGGTGCGCGAGATTCTCGCAGTTTTTATCACCTCGTTACCGTTGTGCGTTTAGTGTTCGTTCATTACCGTCATTTGTTCATTTTCTAGATTTTAAAGGGAAAAGCAAGAGTGGAGTTCGGCGGTATATGAATCTGTTGGGAAATTTATCAGCACGTTTGGTAATGAAATTACCAACGGTGTTCGATGACACGCGCCATTCGGTCCTCTTGAATCGAGTTTCAGAGGTAAAGGGTCCGTGGTTGCTCAGACGTATAAAGATTTGTTGGTAACTTGTTAAGCACCTTTGGTAACGAAAGGTATCGAAAGGGATTCATGCGGTCGATTCAGATTGTTTCTTTTGAATCAACTCAATTACTCAATTACTTTGGAGTAATTGATTTAATTAGGATCGAGTTCGCAGTAAGTGTAGAATGGTTTTGTTTCTTTTACAGTTGCGTTACAGTTTTTCCTTTTTGGTTTACAACGAATTGTTTTGCAAAGGATTCGTACAAATGTATGTAAATCGCTTTCGCGCATGGTATACACTTTAAAGTAATAATAGTTTCGTTGCGTTCCAACAACTCGGGAGAATAAGTTAAAGATGCGTTATTTTCATTCGTAACCCTAGAAATTATCGCTTCATTGTCCGTGTTCAGGTACCTGATAAGCTTCTCGTAAACTTGTTGCGACTGAAACCTAGCTCTACGAATCTACAAGTTTCTGTTCGTTGTACTCTAGCACTTCGAACAATGAAAATCGTCTTCGTATTTAATATGAAAGATGCTTCGATACAACGACTAATTTTCATTTCATTTTTTGAAACGTAGAAGATTGATACACACATAGCTGAACAATAATTCGAATCCAAAGTGGAAAATTAACTGTATAATTTCCTACTTAGTACCTAAGAAAAGAGGGTCTCTCGGATCTTAAATAGTAACAACAAACAATAATTTTGTTCAACAATCGATAGAAGTATCGGATAAAGAGTGTTTCGCGTTTCGATAAATATATTCGTAATCAAGAAGTGTAACGAAACTTTCGCTTTCTGGAGTCAAATTAGATGCAATCGCAAGTACAAGAAAATCGGTTGATCGATGAACGGATTATAAACGCGAAGGGAAGGTAAGGGAGAGGAAGGAATGTTCAGCAAGATCCCGTCTCGGTGAATAATAATAATAATAATAATTCGCTTTTATTAAACACATTTACATTTATCCTCTACAAGAAATATTGCAACTAAACGCTCGGACGAGAGGGAGAGAACGGAATGCGTACTTCAATGTCAAGTTTCTTTCCTCTGGAGAAGTTTGAGCGATGTTCTGGATGACAGAGATTTAAATTGGAGAGAGAGAAAATAAAAAAATAAGAACGAGAGAAAACGAAAGAAACCTAAACTTATTGACAAATACAAAACGTATCGATCTTCGATTATATCTTCGAACGATTCCTTATCGACGCCTTCGATATTAAGAATTGAACAATTTATACTTGGTAAACACGTTGGTAACGAGTTCTGATTTCGCTCGGTCATTGATCCTTTCGATGCAACGATTAAGCGCTCGGGCATATCGAACTTCGCTCGAGTTTCGAGACTCGCGAAGCGCCTACAGTATCGAAAGGGCCAAAGAGCGCGCAACTTCCATCGACCAAGTAATATTTTTAAATGAAATAATCCCAACATTGTCAGCGTTTATCGCTCCATGCTTCATCGCCCCAGTATGATTTTGCAACGTCAGAACAATGTCAGAAAAGTTAAATAGTCTACTTTTGACAGTGTTCACGCGCTGATCGATCAACCAAAGAAAAGGTTACGTGCACCTCTTTCAATCGAAGGAGTCTGATAACATTCGTTTGATCGAGCTTAACAACCTACGAAGCGGTCCAACGAATCGTGTATCAAATCATCGACACTTTGGGGATTCGAATTATTCAGAACGATCGTCTATCATTGTAATCTAGAACGTAATCGAGAAAACGAGGAACGATATTTTGCACGAGGTGGAATCTGACTTTCCTCCTCCGGTATCACTGAGAACATTTAGGACCTGCCAATGACTCGTAAAATCAGTCACGTAATCGCAACATCAACCACATTCGATTTTTAGAATATCTTTCTCCGTTGCTTAAGCAGCGTTCGTTATAAAAATCGATCTCCGTATGTAGACACATACGTACTCGCATAGTGTGACACGATTACATCGTGGATCACATTTATGAACAATGTTCGCAATTAAGTAACGGTCGTTTTATAGAATCGAGGCTTTTTCTGAATTCAAAAGTAGAAGGAGCTGCGTATCGAGATAACCTTTTTTGTTTTTAACTACTAGAAACAAATATTTCGATGTTCGTAAGCTTCGACCACTCTGGGTAGAAAAGAATACGTTCGCATGATACTCCCTTGGCAAATACTTGGTAAATTTCTCTCGTGGAAAATCGGACGTAGCTGACGTTTACAGAATCGTGTGACTAAAAATATTAAGTGATATCTCCCAAATGTCTCGATCGGTTCTTAAATAGGTGAACTCGGTCCCGTTCTATGAACTGTGCAAAGAACTAGCCGTCGTTCCTGGAAAACGAGAACGAATAATCGGCCGGTTCCGCGAACCGTTTCTAGTGCTCCTTTTTCTGAATATGCGTCACCATTGTCTGGTCCTTGTCTTCTTGCGTTTGATCCTTGTCACCCCAGCCCCAGACATCGTGGGATCCGTCACCGGTTCTCTCCACCCGTTTCTGCACCACTTCCCTGGGTACCATTTTTAGATCATACGCTAGACCGAGTTTCGCGAAAAAGTCGATGAAAGCTGTTGTAATATTTAACTTGTAATCGCCCAGCTCGGCTGTTTTGTAGTCCCATGGGAACACGTGGTGGTAGTTGTGCCAACCCTCGCCGAATGCCGTGATCGCCACACTCTTGTTCTCCGAAGGATTGATGAATCTAGAATTGATAATAACGTTCGCTACGGTTGAGTTCTCTTCTTCCGTTGTTCGCGTAAGAAGAGAGAGAATCGAGCGATCTGATTACTCGATTAGGATTTCCTTTTAGTTTACGATGAAATTTTCTCTTCCTACGGTTAACGTTTCGTATAGCTTACTGGCTATGTTTGTTTTCTTTAGCGGGTTAAACGAACTTGCGTTCAAGCCTTGACCAACAATCCCAAAGTACCGTGAAAAAACAAGACTAACCTGTCGTACGGTTTGTTCCCAAACAGATGAGCCGCGGAGTTAACCAACCACGTGATATTCAGTGTGAAAACGTAGCGCAAAATCGCGGGTACGAAGTAAGCGTTCGACCACGTCTCGTTCCAGCATACAACTGGTACAACAGTTGGCATGACGAAACACAACAGGGGCATGATAATTTTGTAGTACCTGTAAACGGATTAAACGACGTTTAGACGCAAATAATGTTTCTTTTTCGTAGAGGTACGAACAAATACGCTAGAATAGAGTATGCTTATCCGGTTAATAGAAACGTTTGACACACTTTGGTGACCGAGTGCAAAGATCAAGGACGAAAGGAATTTTACGTATCCTATGTGGCTATAATTTTACCGAATTTCTAACACATCGAAACTTTTAAGGTTGACGACGAAGCTTTTATGTATACAGAATGGTAAATAGAAAATTGCGTAAACTTCTCCAAAGATCTCCCGATTGGTCTCAAATGCACAAATGTTTTTTTTTTTTTTCAAATATTTCAGCTGGAAGAAAGCGACACTATCTGAGCAACGTATACCCGAGAATCGAGGTTTACGTACTTTTTCTGGAACGCGAGTATGGGATTCCTTCTCAGATCACTGATATCGATTCCTTTTCCCCTTTCCTTGATATCCGGATGTTTTCTGCACAGCAGCCAACCCACATGTGCGAAGAAAAATCCTCTCTTCGCATTATGGGGATCCGCGTTCGTTTCGGTGTATTTATGGTGAAGTCTGTGATCCCTGGCCCAATCGACCGCCGCATCCTACCGAAAAAAGTTGAAAATCAAACGATCGATTTGGACGAAGGATTTGACGTGCCGAGTGCGATTAAAAAAAAAAAATCAATGTCGCATTATGCTCCGAAAAGTAGCTCGAATCCTATCTGGAATTTGTTGCGTGAAAATCACTCGAGACGAACGTGTCGATAGCAACGGGTGGAAAGAAATTGTGACATTCGCGGCGCGCAATAGTTACGAAAGCGTTCGATAGGAAAAGAACAGTAACTGTCCGACTGAAATTCGTAAAATTCCGCTGTTCAGTCAACCCCAATCGAGTCAACATTATGGCTCGAACCCGTTCGTTGTACCTCGAGGATAATCTGCTTCCAATCGGTTAACAGGACCGTCGTACTTTCCACTCCACGGTCATGAGTAACTTCGCAAACGAATCTATCTACTTACTTGGAAGGCTATGGTATTGAAAATCATTAGCAGCAACTGGAGTGGCCATTTTGCCTTGTACGCTTTGTGCGCCCATAATCTGTGAGCGCCGGCTGTGATCCCCAAACCGCTAACTACATACAGGAAGAACGCTGAGAACAGACAAAATTACGAAAAAGTGTAAAAGTAACGCATCGACTAGTGCTGCTAGCGACTTAATTTTCAAACGTTTCGAGCCGTTCGTATCGAGGAAGAGAAACAAACGATCAGCGAAACCGGAGAACCGAACACCAAAATCTGCCGCGCATCAACGGATGTGCGTTTTTGCGCTCCGTTATTTGAGATCGTTGCTTGTCAGTTTTCGAGAACGATGAAAGGTATTATAGTTTCGTGTTGCTCGTCGACCGATTGTTCGTTGAAACGTTCCCCAATGGATTTTACATTTGGGACGAGAGTTCGGTCGAGATTCGATCGATTAGCGATTCGATTTCTCAAATTGGCTTCGAACTGAATCGTTTCCCCTTTAATTATATTTTGATCTGCGGTAACGATTGCAACCGAAAACTCGACACTCACCGAAAACGGTTGTCGCCAATTTAGCGGAAGTGAAGATAAGGTACACTCCGTAAAGCGCTCCTAGATGAAGGTACGAAAAGGCCAGTACGTTTCTCCAGACGATGCGTCTCACGTAATTTACTTTTGACGTTTCATCCGTGTTGATCTCATCGAGCGTTTCTCCTTCGTACAATACTCCCGTCGGCGTGCTCGTGACGTTCGGCGCCATTCTTTCTTTACTTCTGGAAACAGACACACCGTTAAACGAATAGCGAGATCCCCCTCGTGCGATGGACTCGCGGTTTTCTTTTAACGCGCGATTTATAGAGAAGAAATAAATAATAATAACGCTTTTATTATACCATAGAAGAATTACGCAATACAGAGGATAGTATAAAAACGAGGTGAGGCTTAACTGTTAAGCCTGATCCACGTGCAGTAGGGTCAAGCAAAAAAAAAAAAAAAATGGTAGCGTAACGAACCTCGGAGTATAACGGCTAGATAAACACTTACGAGCGCACAATTATATGTAATTATAACTATACGAAACGTACGAGACTAAAGAATTCCACTTGTTTCTAAGTTCTAAGGGCAAAACCGTGTTTCATCGAGGACTGGTACAAGATATACTTTTTATTCACGAGTTTGAAGTTTCGGAGTCTCTACGTACGTATATTCGGACAGCCACGGCGATATAATTTCATTCGACGCCTTGCGGATGATTATTTCTTCGTAGAGAAAACGATTGCGAAGAATTAAACGAGTAACGATAGAATTGAAACTGGCTTACTTGGTAACGAAGTCGCATTAGAAACCGTACTTCGAAACTTAAATGGGTGTTTGTTCGCGAATAAAGCAACATTCGCCTTTTCTAGCACTCCAGAAGCGTCAATATCCGATTACTTCCCGGAATCACTGCTATCCTTTAACGAGGACAGGTTGGCTTCAGGTTGAACGTGGTCGAGCGAATTGAACCGCATTTCGAGAAACGAATAAACAACGGCCTGATGTAAGGACGATCGATAATCGTTGCCCCGATTATTCAACCCGTTGCGATTGAAACGTATACCGCGCAAGGCCATCGAAAATATCCTGGCGGAGCCAAGAATCAACGGTAAAATGTACCTGTTCGACCGAAAATCGACATCTGTCCTTCCAACGTGCAATATTTTTTGCTACGATAATCCAATATATAATCGGAACGATTCGAGACACTTGGCCGTTGTTAGTACGATAAGAAATTAAAAGGCACCTCGAATTTTTTCCGTTCCATGATCAGCGTACGATCGACAGATGCATCGTAAAAGTACGAGAGCGATAATCGATAGAAAATTCCGATGTATCTCATCGATGGTTGTCCGTTCGATTAATTATACAAAATGCACGACAACGTTTCTAACTGTATCATTTTCTTCGCATTCCCGCGTGTTTTAGAATTTCGTAAACGTTGCAGCTCCGATAACCGAAACGCGCGCAGTAAGTACGAAAGGTAAGTAAGTAAGTGTGCACCGTGTAAACATGAAGTTTACTCGATAATTCTTCTGCAAATGTATATAAACGTCTAAAAATATCGCCGTATATTTTTTTTGCAAATATATCGAATTTATTTTCACCTGTGAATAAAACTCTACCAAACGGGTTTACTCGATTGTTGTAGTTTTTTACGTAAGCGTGGACTAAGAAACGTAATCGAAGAAGAGAACGGTTCTACGGTTTTGCAATCCTGTTTCTACAAGATACACTACCAGTATTACCATACTGATTCGTATCGTCCCAAAAAATTCCGACGCGCTGGTAATCTTTAATCCAAGTGACAACTTTGACCGAGAATAAATCAGGCAGCGGTGATCATTACATATTATGAATCCGATTATTGGAAAATATAAAATAGTATGATGTTGCAATTATTCAACGTTTATCAATAATTAGATACACAACGGGTCCCATTTAATGTTACGAAAGATCGCGATTTGGATAATGGAAATACGATATTTACATTCGCGTTAGATCGATCGAAGTTGCGAATAAAATTTCTAATATTTTGAGTAAATTTCCAACAGTTGTAATTATTCCGAAAGTAACAAATAGTAGCCAGTATATTTCGAGCGTTCCTGCGAAGATAATGGCAGGTAAAAGAAGAAAGAACGAAACGATTGGAAGATTATACAAGAAAGCGTTGACACAACCAGAGACAGATCGTTTTCAACTACCGATCGAAAAATATTATTATTCGTTTGTTCGAATCGGTAGTCCCAGTGACGTTCGAACGCTCGAAAATCGTGCGCCCGATGTCACAAATACGCAACTAACCGTCGAGTTTTACCGTCCGTCTTCGAATTAACCGAATGCAACAGATGCAACGAAACGAACCGGAGACAGAAAAGAAGACGTACCTCCCGGTCCTTAATTAAGAGAAATGAAAATCGTAGCTGACCATCGGTCAGTAGGCTCACCTACATTCTAGGTCATCATCCGTACTCCTTCTGTTCTGTGCAAACGACGCGAAATCGGTTAACCTCCCCTGCGGCCCGTCAAAACAGGACGTCCCAACGAAATCGATACAAGCGGTAAAAACAGCGTCCCTGGCTAGACTCGTGAATTCTCGAGCACCGACACCTGGCTCTTCCATTGTCCTATCGAACGACGAACCAACTCGCGTATTTACACGGACGAGAAACGTTTATCGGCGAATCGAAACCAACGTCTCTGCACGGTGTACATCCTAGCGTGGCGACGCCGTTGACGACGGTGTCCTCGGAAAAATCGGCTTCAAGGAACGACACTCCCAGCGTTGCGCGTTGTGCACAAGGGCCGCGGGTAAACGGATTTACGCGCGGTAGCACCTCCAACCCCTTTTCCTATCTCGCCAGCAACAACATCGAGGATTTCGAACTCGCTGAACACAGAGCTGCGTCAGTCGATCGGGCGACGTTACTGGAACACGAACAAAACCCGTGGGTCCTCGTTTCGAGCTCGTCGAAGCTCGAACGAGGTCGTCTATCGACTGCCGGGTGGATCGCGTGGACGTCGTCCCGGCGCAGGCTCGTGCGGCGCCGGGACGCCGTCGGCGAACAGGACACGTAGACGTTACTTCCTTCGGATGACCGAGTATCCATCTGCGATCGAGGCTTCAAATTTTCACCGTGTTTTTCGATACGCGAACTCACGGGACTCGCATCGCGCGACCCTAATCTTTCGGTGACCCTACGATGGGAAGGATCGACCCTCGACGAGAATTGATAAAATGGTCCAAGCGAAGGAAATTTACAGCACCGTGGACGTAACGTAACCGACCAAGATGATACGCAATAGCGTAGCATCTCGTTCCGAAAGGATTAGATCGCCACCATGGAAAGGAAATTTCATATTACGCTCTCCACTCGAGTCGTTTCGTTAACTTGATGCATCCGTAGTTAACTTGGAAAGGATCTGTCGGTTTGGCGGACAGTGTGCCATGTGTGCTTCTCAGAGTTAAATGCAACTGTAAAAAAGCCAGTTGAAAGTGAACCGGTACAATTGGAAACGTAAGAGAATCGACGTTTGAAACGGGATCGTGCACAATCTTCCAAGATTTTACACACTAATCGGTTTCATTTACGTTTACCACTTTATCGTTAATTCGTTGGGAATATACGCAGAGTTTATATAAAGTAAATATATTATGTAACATTAATGTAATGTTTCTCGATACTCCGCTAGGCGTGATGCTTCCTACGGTATATCCCATGATACTATCTAATCGTAAAACGAGATTCTTCGTTCCGGGTATGAGAATTTCCGATTACAGTGTCAGATAATCGGGATTCAGCGAATCAAACGACGTATTATTAGGAACTCGTATCGCGTGGGCCGACTACTTATATGCGTTCGTGTTTCCTTGCACGTAGACCATTCAAACACAACGACAAACTTTATAACGTATTTTATTCGAACCTTCTTTAATAATTATGTACTTTACAATTCAGTCGACACGAATATATTTCTTTATCATTGAGGCGACACTCTTAACGAACTACTTAAGACTTTGTTTTCGAAAAAATTGATTGACACGTGGAACAAGTTTCTTGCAATTGCAAAGGATATTTAAAAGCGTAAAAAGTGATATAAATTATGTAGATAATGGCTAGACATCTGTTAGATTAATTTTTGATGGAATACAAAAACAATGTTTGACGCAATTGCTGTAATTGTTGCAACGAATGCGTTCGTGTCGTACAACCCAACGATAATTACCACACCTATACGATACACTGATTACACCTGTGTGTCGTTAGAAAATCATCCTCGACAAGTTTCTATCCTTGCGGTAAATAACAATTAACTTATCAATAGTTTTTATTTCGGTTTCGCTCGGAAGAATAATTATTTTCGAAACGAGTACGTTGATAAGATTTAAACGTTCATTTACCGGTACACCTGTATGTATTCGGTGGCTCCCTTGCTATTCTCGGATCGAACATTTCGATTGTTTACGTCGTAGGAAATAGGAAGGGGGAGATTGAACACCGAGCGGACCGATCGACGACGAAATGGTAAAAATATTCCGCGGGGATCGTTTACCACGTGCGTCGTGTGACGTTTCGGTGTTTCCCATATCGGCTGACACTTCTGTGACATACGACTTCGTACGAAGCACGCTTATCGTAGTCAGCGAGGACAGCGTGACACGTATCTGCGTGCGCAAGAATCGCGGCACATGGTGCGTGAATCGCGCGACAGCGCTCAGATCTCCCCAATGAAAGATTTCATTAACTGCCATGTGTTCGTCTCGTGAATGCGCGTGATTTACACGGCCCGTTAAAAATGCCCGAATATTTCCAAGAGAAACGACCACGAAATAATAACCAGGGCGTCGGAAGACATTTCCCGGAAATCCGCGCGACGGTAAACGCGTTAACGAGCACTCGTGATGTTCGATCGATACGCGGAGCGAGCATACGAAATGGCATCGATAGCGCGTCTTATCGGTTCTATCGTTACCACCCGGAGAGATTTTATGCATCTTTTTTCCTTCTCTTTTTAATTAACGAGGCTACAGAGAATCACGGAGCAAATAGAGAGCGTCGTGTGCCGCCTGTTGAATGGACAACGCTTCAACGCGTGCCGAGAATATCGTACGAGTATTTGTATGTATGTACATCGATTACCCGGTCATCGAGGTGGAGTTCCGTTGCGCGATCGATCGATTCGACTAGTCCGCGGTACTGAAACTACGATCGGGAAACTTGCCGACCTTTGCGGCTCGACACCAGTACCAAGGTAGCGCGGTTAACTTCCGTTTCCGATCGATCATTCATCGAACTTGACCATTCGATTCATCGATCGTCTCGACGACGAAGAGGAACACGCGGATTATGAACGGCGAATTCTCGAACGCTCGAAGGTGTCGAGGAGCAGACCAACGTTCTCTTTCAAATTTCGATAGTCGACGATCGCTTCTTCGAGATACTATATTTCGAACCACGATAGACGGTTTCACGGATAGATTTTTGATACTCGGTTTTACGTATGTTACAGGAAAATCACGCGGATACGAGAGTTTCATTGTACTTGACCCAAGTGCCACGAATTTGTGTCTAATTTGCCTCTTGGGCTTGTTTTAATTTATGCTCGTGACATTGATGTACATGACGTAGGTACAATACGAATTTTTTTTTATCCATTTATCCATTCATTATTAATGATGTTTGTAACAGTTTTTGTTACAGCAAGACGAGATTGTAACTTCAAAGTCGTAATTATATCCTGGAATCGAGATACTCAACAAACAGTGAATATCAACGTTCATCTCCCGTGTCAACAACAAACTGGTTCATTCTTCGTAATAATATTGTAATAACAGCGGTAAACCTGTATAACTTCCATAAATTTTTACGTATTTAATTCAAGTAAATTATTATTATCGCGAAATGGTTTATTTGTATATTAATTAATTGTGATCTTTATTAACTGCGAGTTTGCAGTCTCTTTCGTATTGATAAATGTAAATGGTATACGGCCGACTAAGGAAAGAAACTACTTCGAATATGCATAGTTCAACGAATTAGAGTAAATGTTAATCGAAACAAAACCAACGTGAGAGTCGTGGAGTTGTAAAATACTGTTACAACCAGTATTTTAGACATTATCGGGTTCGATATAATAAAGTTTCACGTAGATGACGTAAAATACCTGTTTAACGAGTATTTCGCGCCAGCAGCTCGTAGAAGAAACGAGTGCAATCTTCCGCGTTAGCCTTTGCAATGTTTCGAATGGCATCGATTTCGATACACGTATCGTTTTTAAAATACACCTTTGAAAAAATTCAGGAATCTTTGGAACCCAATTATATTTGCGTCGAATGGGAAACGTTCTTAACGTTGATCTTACACTACGAACTTGAAAGCAATCCGCTCGGTACATTGGTGATTTAACCTCGACCCTACACTTCCTGCTATCGCGATCGATTAAATAATAGAAATCGAGATTATATTCTAACGAAGTTCTACGAACCAAGTGTATCGTGTTAAAGCCATAGCGTTTAAAAATCTTGGAAAATGAGTAGACACTTTTCGAACCAGTAACGGCAACGGCGGTTGTGAATCGAACTGAAATAGTTTATCAAAGCGCCACCGTCGGTGGAACGCTGCCAGCTTCGATAATAGTAGACAGAGGCCTTTCGATAGAGGGACGCCTAAAATCAGACACGTTGCGACGCCGGTCGTACTACGCTCAGCTGAGACGGTCTGGGCCAATCGCGTGGCGCGTTGCTGCTCTCGCCACCTGATACCGGCGAATGGTGTCCGTTGAAATCGTACGACTAACCGCGCGTCCGACTTAAGTCGTATCGACGTGTTCCCGCGCGTACCTCGTGAAACTCACTATAAGTACACGTGTAAGTGCACGATGTATCGAGCCAGAACGCGAACGCCACGCGCGTTCTCTGTCCGACGAGAACAGGCCAACTCGAATTTACTGGAGGCTGGTAGAGATTACACCGGAAGCCCGCTACGATTCACGAACGGTGAATGGAGCCACGATCACGCTCTGAATCACCCGTGAACGTCCGTTCGAACCTTGTATAAAAGAAAACGGGAGATTGCTCGCGAGCCGTACGAATTAGCCAGAATAACACTCCGAAATCCAAACTTTGTACCAGACCCATCGATCTCGTGAACGTTGCTCCGAAATTTCCTACGGCCGTTTTCGGTTGCCTTTTATTACTACGTTTTGCATTCCGTCCCGGTCATTCTTACACGATTACGACAGAGTTCGAGACGTTTCTCGAAGCTAAGATTTACAAGACAATTTTGGGTACAGGTTAAAGTCCGAATTACACATGGGTGAACGAGCGGTGAACGACTCATGGGAGAGAAGGTGGGAGAGATTCGGTAATTCAACGGATTCAGAGGAGTCCAGAAGAATTGAAAAGATTATTAATGCACATATTTACGATCTTGTTACAGCTGGGTTTCGGTTTACGAATACGTAAGTATACGTGGTGTTTTATTTTAGTTTTTTTCGCATGTATCAACCATCACCTTTGGATCGTTAAAAAAAATTCGGTTGAGAAATCCGTGTTTAGGATCAGTTCTATCTTAGAAAATTAAAATTCGTACGATTTAAAGTCTTTGTCGGCGCATCGAAAACTAACGAGCCTCGAAATAATATAATAATGTAATGTAATCTTTAAAAAATAGATAAATATTTATCCGAAGTAATTTATTGACGATGAGAAATAGAAAACTTTGAAATTTTACGTAGACCCTGCCCAAAGTGTGGTGCATACTCGAAATCTGGAATCTGTTGATACATTCCACGGGACAAACGAAAATATACGAAACGTATTTTCGAAATAGACGCACCATGAAATATGCGCTGCTCTGCGAATATTTTTTCGTATTATATAACTTTTTTTCCACGAAATGCCCTCGTTCCTCTTAATTGACAATTTTATTAGGTTCCTCGTCTTCTGTTTACAGGTTTTTATAATCCTTTTTAAACGATCTGTCATCGAAAAAATTTTCCACGTCCCACGTAATATTACATCATCTTTGAATCGCGGTTCACGCCTGCGCGACATTTGCCGTAAATCATAATCACAATTAGGAACATTAATATCAAAGGAAAAAAAAAAGAAAATTCGATTAGCGAGGTCAATGCGATGATCGCACGCGTAGACGTCTATATCTTTTACACGCAATGATTCATGAGCTCGTAAATATTTAAGTCGTGTACATACGCTTCCAATGATATTGTCTATCTCCGCGCTTGTGCTACTCCTATAATGAATTTTGCTGCAAATGACAGAGAGAGAGAGAGAGCATCGGAGAACGAGTGTTCCAACGAGGTTTGTTCACGTGTTGGTACAGAATCGGTTACGTGCATCGGACATCCGGGCACGTGCTTTTCCAATATCGTGCAACTGCGATTCACGAATGCCCAAAATACAACTAAAACTTTATTGGTCTATAGAAACGATTAAATGTTAAGGAGTTCGAAGTATCGTTACAGCGATGACGCAATGGCAATTCTTAGTGCGAAGTAGTGCTTGCCGACGCGTAGAAAACAAAAAATTGTCGTCGATGTTCCTTCTCGGGATTATAAGAAAAAGAAGATCGTTGAGTTACCAACGATCCAATTTAATGAAAAGAACAATTATTACCTACGTGGAGTTATTTTTAATTGGAAAGATTAGTTTTGGCTAAGAAAATACGTTCATCGGTAGTAAAACGTGAGAAACCTAACACATAGAAATATTACTTATTGGGACCCGTGTCCAATTTTTATGAATAAAAAAATAGACCACATTACACGTAAGTATAAAATTGCATTCGTAACACACTTCCGTGCCTACTAATGTACAAGTTACGTATAAAGTACATGGTTTGTACAAGTAAGAAATTCTTTACGACCGAAAGACACGAAGAGAACACGAAGAGCACGTGGCGGCTGTCGTCCATTCACTGCATTTTGCACGCGAGGTATGCTAGCAGAACGCACATTGCCAACCTTTGATTACCATAATCGTTACGGGAGCACTGATACAGAAAGACCTTTCTGAAATATCTCTACAATTAAACCGTTGTCTTAATATTTTCAACGGAACAAGAGAAGAAAGCGAAAAAAACCGTATTATATAGCTTCCACTTTCATTAGGTTTCATCATCTGATATTTTTCTTGGACAAGATGATGCACCAAAGTGAAACGTGTGAAACTAGCCTAACTTGTAATAAATTTGCAACTATCGAATAATGTAAATACGAGCGAAATGTATGAATATATTCTTCTATTACGTGTTTCTAATGTAATCAGGTATTACAATAAATGATTCAACGGTACGAGAGCTACGTTTGATAAATTCATTTCAATGCTGGCGAAACGTCAAAATGTCACCGTTTAACCCAGACCTATGAATACTCGGCAGAAATTCTTATATAATGCTTCGTATATTCCATAAAAGTATTATACCAAGTAAGACGTCAAACGTACGAGAAATACTTGCAAACTATACCTTGAACTATCGATGAATACTGGCTGGATCGATCCCTGGAGTGTTCGACAAATGTTTACAAATACCAATACTTGGTGCGCGTTCGAAATATCCACGCGATGTTCGAACATTTGGTAAATACTCCCACCTACGGCGGCGGTGGTTGCTACGCATGCGCGGACGCGAATCACGTGCTCAGTTACACTAAATAGCCGGTGCGCGAGGTAGCGTGCATGCGTGCATGCGTGCATGCGTGTGTGCGACGGGACACGAGATGCTATGGCGAGAGACCAGCGAGAGACCCAGCGAGAGACCCAGCGAGACATGGCCTCTCGTATCGCTTCCTCGTCCGCGTATTACGTGAACCAGCGGCACTCAGCCAGCCGGACGATCATTTGAAAAGTGAAAACCGCCATTACGTTACACGTGGATTACGTGTCCTTTATGGAAACGCGTCTCCATGGGGGAGCAGTTTCGTACACGCGATCGATCCCGGTTTAATATTTACGAGCTCGCTGGAACAAGATGCGCGCACACCCTCGATCACGGATTTTCAAAATTTCGCGAACGAACGAACCGCGACGTTTTCCCAAAGTCTCGACTCCTTACAAAACGAGCGACTTACTTCGACCTAATTCGAATCGCTATCGATCGTTAATCGGTAAGAATTACTCCATGTAATATTCATACAAATATAACTTTGAAATGATGCTCGAATTCTGTTTACATTTTAAACACGCAACGTGTAAGGGGACAGTAATTACAATAACGAGACAATGTCCAGATAAAAACTGGATGGTTTAAATACATACACAGGGGTAGAGTTTTCTTTTGTCGTTACACCGTATAAGAAACTGGTTTAGAGAGATCGCGATGGAAGAGACGAACCAGACAAGAAAATACTTTTCATCGAAGGTGCAGAAGAAATGTAACGTGCGAGCGAACGTGTCGGGGAATTGACCACAAACTCGACCGTAGAATTTTAAAACTGATCGAATTTTGATATCGACGCGAAAGAATTCGAAGATATTGCAAACGCGCGTCTAAGATTCGATCGCAGATTATCAGCACGATCGAGTTTATATAGATAAATCTAGTGTACAAATATATTTTAGACCTATTAATATCCGAGGCCTTAAAATCGATCGAATTTAAATATTCAAACGAAGAAACGGTAGGGAACTACATATTATACGAAGTATAAATGAATTAAAAATATATGGAAAAACATTTGTCAAGAATTAATAGAGGAATTGTGATTGTTAACGTGTCTTTTACATATCGATGTACAACATTTCGAAGTTGTAATGTCTTTAAGCAATCCCGACTGTTAGATTTGTCGCGTTCTTTATGCAAATACAGTTGAATAAGTGAAAATTTTTTTACTTGTCATAGTTGACATATCGTGCATAACAAGGGTCAGAAACAAACGAACACGAATAATAGATGCTAGCTGAACGCGAGTCGGGTCAAGTTCTGCATGTTCGTTTAGTTCAATGCATTCTAAGCGATGTCGTTTGACTTTGTCGGTACGATTTTCCACTGAGAATCGTCCGGTCTGAATATAACTACCCTGTGTTCTATCGAGAACGTGGTTCAGGAAGTGCGAAATTTATTTTCCGTCGAACGACGCACAGCATCGCAAAGCCGGGTTGAACCGGTGCTACTAATCGACCCTAATCGAATCGACGTTTCCAGTGGGAGATTACACCCTCGCGTATTTGATCGCGACTGAAATTGCAAACGACACGTCGCGAACGGATTGAACGTCGCAAAACGTCAACCGATCCCCTGAAAAATGAATTCTCATTGTCAGAGAATCGAAGCGCGTTCAAGTCAGCGGTATTATCTTCAGCCTGTTCGATACAAAGGATGAAATTTCAACCGTTAGAAACTAAATTGAAATCATGTATAATTTTACATGACGCTGCATCGCATTCAGCACTAAATGCGCTGTAAAAAATAATTAAAGAATCACCTAGTCCAAACGGCATTGGTAAGGCATCGACGATATACAGAGTATATAAGAATTAAGCGATAAAACTGTGTCTATATGTTCAATGAGCAAAAACGTAGAACAAATTTACCGAAGCATTGTTTGGACTTATGTTCGTATAACATGTTTCTTTTAACTCCGTTCGTGTCATATGCACGTATGCATTCTGTAACTTTTACATTACAATAATTTATATTTACACCTCTGTAACGGCTTATTTCTATATCGTTCGTTCGTAAATTGGATTATCGATAAAAATGTTGTCGTACAAAATTGTTAATTATTTCGAGCATCGTAACGAAGGAAACAAGAGTAAAACTCACGAATGGTCGGTCAACCGAAGGTACAAAGTCACCATCTGACGCAAGCTAGAAACGCAATACCCTAATAGTGAAGCTGCTCCGAAGCGGCGTCCGTGACTCGCGACGTGTTGGTCAATTTCTCCCAATCTGCACGGTGTGGAATGCAATGGCGCGCGCGGTAACAGTGTATCGTAACGAATAATAGATACATAGTCCTTCGTCATGGATAACGCATTCGAGGACTCGAGCGACAATGATCTCCGAGGCAAAGTTCCGTGCACTATTGGCAATAGCACACACTCGGGAAAATATTTCCAAACAAATCGATAGATGCGATATCGTGATACGCCACTTCGAAACCACATCGGCTTCAATTTTTCTTCCTACGAGTAACTGAAATTCTGTAACGCAGCTTTTCTTAATCGTTTCGCTGTTATAAAATTGCATTATCAAAATTAATCTTAGATTATAAAAGTTCCCGAAAGAAGAATTTAGAACAAATAAATTAGGTTTTTTTTTTTTAATAATTTACAGGCCTTCGAAAACGTTTTTTTATTTGAAATATTTTTTCCAATTTAGGAGTTACATAGGTGTAAATATAATGCGCGCAGTTTTATCCAAATTGGCGTCCGACAGTTTGCGACGTCCCTTCCTAAGTGATACACAACACCAAGTGGCTGAGTTCATTATGTACGTATAAACTTCGGATTTGAACCTGTCTGACTAGAGCTTTGAATCGTCGAGTCTGCATACGCAGCTTTATGTTCGTCGAGTGTCTGTGATCTTTTCGTAGCATATTAGCAGTCATAAAGTATAACGATACAAACTTTCAATGCTATATTTATAACCTGAATCGCGCAGTTAAACACGGACTGCTTATGCCACTGGCAAATATATGTAATAAATACAATGAATTAAATTATTATATATTTTTCTCTCGATAAATATTTCGAATAATGTACGATAAAATTGAATAATGTTTATCGGAGCAACGAGTAATATATTTATTTTCAGAACGTGAATCGTTAGTTACTCTCGTTCACCATGCGTTATTCGAATGAAATTCCATCCGACGTTATATCGTATAAACCATAGGACACAGTCGGTCAAAGAAAAAACCGAGTAAACGTGAAACAAAGGTTTCCGAACGAGAGACATTTTTAACTAGAGTAAGAGGCAGAGAAGGACTATAAATAAAAATCTTTGAACGGGACGAAGGAAAGTTTGACTATTTTTACTCCGCATCGTGAATTTTGTTATCGCTTACTAAACGAACACTAGCCAACGTACGTGCGTTGGCAGTAGTAATACGTCGATGATCCCGCGCGTAACATACGACGAATTACGTTACCGGTGGACCTTAGTTTTCTTTTGGTTCTATCGTTAACGAACGTATGAACCAACCACCGAAACACTGTCTCCTCTCCTCGTTCGGCGCGAATAATTTTCTTTTTCAGTCGTGGCGATAAATCGAATTGAATTCGTACGACGAGCAGTTCTTTGGAGTGTGTTAATTTCCATGGCTACGCCTTTGAAAGAGGTATTCTCTCTATTCGGGAGTATAAGTGTTAAAAAAGAAAAAGAGAAATTTAAATCCCTAATCCTGGTGAAACGACGTTAACGGTTATGTATTCGATATTAATTGTATACAGTTTCTCAGATTTCTGTCCTTCGGCAAGAGTCAAAGAGTCACACTGGATACCAAACACACCGTTACATCGACTCGACTCTTACCGGTGAGTTCTAAAACACGTCTAAGAGATTCGAACACGCGTTGGAAAGTAGCCGTGTAAAAATCGAGAAACCTAACGTTGATAATCGTCTCGTTACAAAAAGAAACTTGGCGTAGAAAATTTTATGGATATATTTGGGACGTACTAGCTCATTCTGTCGATGTTCATTGATTAAAATTTCTTAATTCTCTCAACGAAACGAACGCTTCGTATTTGATCACTCGCGAGTAATATACACGTATTTTAGGGAAAACAAGTAGCAGCGTACCTTTCTGTTTCTACCCTCGTTGAACCGTCAGCCGGGTAATCTTTTCAGAACTCGGAGACAAATCGTACGATGAACGAAATCGTACAATGCAACAAACACCGATTTTAAATGCGTAAACTGAGTATAGTTTACGAGAGACTCGTCTTTCGTATTGTTGGTAGATTCACTCTTTGTTCGCGATTCATAGAACCGAACGACGTGACAGCGAACCAAGACTGAGATGCCGGCACCACGCGGCCAGAGCTAAATACGATTGCCGACGCACGCGACACGGGCGACGAGCGCGCTTCGACGCCAGGTGGAAGTAATGGTGGCGCCGCGAAGCGGTGTATTTTTTGATCCTACAACGGCGCTCCGTGATATTTTACCGAAAGGAACACGTCGGTTGCCGTCGTCTTCACGGAGACGAAAAAACGTTTCAGGGTGTCCATTGTTTGACCGTTTTTTTGCGTCAAGTACGAAATATTCATTCGTTGGAATGCCTCTGTTTGCCTTATGTGTATACACATGAGAACATATCGTCTAGGTAAATTTTCCAATGCGCATTTTGTAGAAACATTTGTCTTATTCAGCTTTTTTCTCCTTTTTAGTTTTTAGTTTCGCCAATACATCCGAAAATGTGAGCAAAGAGGAAAACACGGATCAAAGATTTAACGCAACGATGGAAATTTTTTTTCTAATTTTATGCACAAGTTTTAAATATTGTTAAATCGCATTATACGACAAAGGTAAGTTTTTGCGCGAACACATGCCCATCCTTTCGTAGCAAACAAAAACTGTGATAAAAATTCTATTCGACACTTGTACTTCGTATTAATTATCCAACTTATCATTACCTTTATTTGCGGTCTATTGAGACGTATTAACGTCAATAGAACATGACACGTCTCTTTTTCACGACTCGAGCATAGAATTAAATCCTATTCTCCGTGGGAATTGTTATTTAAATAATTTTTGCTCAAAAACTGACCATTATCTTCAGTCGGTCAAGTAGTCACTATACTATTTCTCCATAAATTGATTTTACATACCATAAAAGCTGTAAGACTCTTTTAGAATAATTTGTAAATAGTTATGAACGGTACGTTGGTAAGGCAAAATTAAATCACTTTTAAGAGAAATATTTTCGTCAGTATTGGTGCTAGGATCGTCAAAGGGTTGGATAGTATCATTTTCGTACCTTCTGATATTACATTTTCGTACCTTCTGATATTACATTTTCGTACCTTCTGATATTACATTTTCGTGAAGTTACAAGAACTTTTTGAAAAATTTACTTCATTATTGGTTAAGATATTATACAAACACCACTACTATCGTAACAACCGCAATTTGTGGGTGAAAATCACTCGAGCGCATTTTTTACATCTCTTTGCGGTACATCTCCATCCCCCGGTACGATATTGTTTCTCTATTTCTTTTTTCCAAAAGGCAATTTGTTTTGGAATGTATCGAATAATCAACTAGCTTCTCTAACAGTTTCATGTAACATACAATGCTGAGCTAATTACGAAATCAATCGCTGATTTTGTCAGAGATACGATTGCTCGGAAAATCTATTTAAGACACTTCAATTTCATCGTCTCGAATTTAATCTGAAATCCAAAGTTCAAGCTTTTTGTGTACCAATGATGGCGACACACTATCATACGATGCGTATACCGACAAAACTATGAGAATGATGTAACTCGACCAAGTGAATCGACGATTCACCAGATGCATTGTGAAGTCGCAGTAACATTGATTCTCATCTGCGAACATGTCGTTATGCACGTATTCTGTGAGTCAACTTTTGTCCTGTTGAATCATTTGAGTGAATTGTTCCCCAACGGCTCGTTCCCAAACGAGCTGTCGCATAGAACCAAATAAAAAGCAAAAAGATAGACATTTTTTGTAGAAAAATGATAAAATATAAAAAGAAAAAATAAAGATAAAATTGCTGAATACATTGCTAGCAGAAATGACAATGTATATGTAATTATTTAAATTAATTATTATAATATAATTTTAATCCTTGGATAAAAACTTCTAATAATTTTTATTTATATAAATAAAAAATTAAGTAACTTGTTTCCACAAGTAAATATTTTTCGGATTGCTGCTACCAATATTTATTATGTTATAATTGTTTTACTTCGCGAGAAATAATTTTAGTAATAATACATGTATTCAAAGCGCGGTTAGCGGTGGTTCTAACTCTATGAAAGATGGATGTTGGCCGAATAAATTCCGAGTATTATGTAAAACAGGAGGACATAGAAAGGAACGAATATATAGTATTTGAATTTGTTTTTTATTGAAATTCGTTTGAATTTTCGACGTGTTATGTTAAAGGAATTGAAATTATGTGAATCTATTTAAAACAAGATCAGTAATAAAGTCCAACTCAAAGTACTGGTGTGTCCGATCGTTCGACGGAGTTCAAACTTTCATATGTAGCATCGATTCATTTCAATGCTCGCATCGATTGCATCAAATCAATCGATTTTCTGTCGACGCCGAAGTAAATACTATTATCGACACATCATTGTCCTCGTTCGCCCGGGTTTCTATATGTGCAAACGTCGATACAACTTCTGCGCTGATTTTTCCAAACGTGTAACCCAATTTTATCTTTATATTCTCGACAAAGTATTTAACATTCTTTTTAATTACTTCGTTGACAATTGATATCTCCTGAGGACAATTGGGGTCTAGGAACCAAGCTTTGGGTTAAATTATTTCATTTGCCGACTCTTTCGAAAACCAAAAAGGGCACACCCAAAGGGACAATAATCGTGGATAGATCTACGTATCGAGTCACGAACAAGTCTTGCATCCATTCGACAACGTATCGAGGAAAGGGCTAGTATACTCAATTATGGAAACATGTTCCCCGGTTCTTCGAGTCATTGCTGTATTCTTTCTGTGTTCGAACAACAGTCACCTCTAGAGCTGTCCTTTCGATATCTAATTTCAACGTGGAGCCACTCCACGATGTACCTGCCTTTTTTCTCTTGGGACACGGTTATCAGCGAGAACGGATACTCTTCGTGCAATTAATACACCAGGGAGGATTAAGAAACGGGGCTCGATCCATATCTAAAAGCTAATTTCTATCGCATGCGTTGAAGCAAGGACGACGAACCAGTCGAAAGGTCTTTGCGAGATGATCCTCAGTCTATATTCGATCGCTGCCTAAGTCGTTTCGCGGTACGTGCGAGTGTCGGTGAAGAACTGGAACGGGCCGACCGGTGTTTCCGGTTACTCTTCATTACAATTGCGAAAATTAAATTTGAACCCGAGCGACGTGAAAGCTTTCGTCGATTCCTCTCCTGAACTGCTCCCTTCAAGATATTCTTAAAGTACGAATAAATATATTTTATAAGATCGTTCAGGGTTTTGTACCGTACACTATGTGCTTCTTTTTATCGAGCATTAATTTTTGTTTAAATAATTTTTCATGTATCGAGGCTAAACGAATCAAGTTTCGAACGATAAAGCTACCGATAAATAGACATGTCGAGAGTTTGTGAATTCTGCCGATTCCTAGCAATACGAATGGATTTCTTCGTAAATTGTCGCTATATCTACGAGTTTTCTTAATCGAAATAAACGAACATCTTTGCGTTTAATGGGTGAAAATGCAAATTTTCAAAAAAAGATTCCTTTTCTTCTCTGTCCGTAGAACAATGAGAACAGGATTCTTTATAACTATTACATTTTGCATGGCAACGAGCACATGCATCTTACCCTCACCGTTAACGTTGCAATTAATTCTGGAATTTTCCAAGTGGAGGTCTTGGGATCAAATAGTGCTCTTTGAGAATTTAAATTCTTTGGGTGAGTAAAATTGTACCCCTCTTATTTCTTTGAACGAACACTTTTTTCCCATGGGAAGTTGTACCATTAAACGTCACTTCACGAATTAAAAACAATGTTTACTATTTTATTCGTTTTATTATTTATTATCGTTCAATCAATTTTAATTATTTAGATAGCGCGCGAAAATATTGATTCAACTATATTTAAACACTTTCTTTTATCCAAATCGCGTTCGCTGCTTATTCGTGTACAATAATACTTTATTTTTACACAGATTGTACATTTGCTTACACGAGACCTTTGATCGCGTGTCTCGCGGAAAAAGGAATCAGCGTGTCTGTTCAATCAGCCATTAATCCTAATATACCTGATGCCTTTATGATCCATAAACATCGAATTGGATCGATTGTATTGTTGGATGGGCTTAATCTCACATCGCCCGAGAATGTTCTTCATGTGGTGAGAAGCACGCGTAAAAGAATTTTCAACGCTTTCGAAATTTTGCGTATTTGCAAAGAAATGGTTACTTCGTAAATTAATTCCAGTAAAAGTTCCGACTTAGATCGGCCGTATCCATTCTAGGATGGAACAGTTACGTGTTGCGAATTCAAATGCTTAACCCTTTTTCTACAAGCGCGGACTTTAGTCGCTAAACTGTCCGAGGATACTAGCGCCAACTTTAATCATCGTTCGTAAAACTGTCTAGAGCTACTATTTAACATTTCATCGCCATTTGCAAAGTAACGCGCACACGGTACAAAAATCATCGTACGAGATGCTGTCGAAGAACGTATCGAAGAATTATAAATAAAACAAGATTCGCGTAATACTAACATTAATATTTGCATAACTGAGACCTCAATGTAACGAAGTATTAATTAATCGGTTAAATAACTAACAGCCAAGTAAATCGATTAAGTAAAATGATTTAATTTAAAGTCGTGGAATCATTTTCAAATAACCGATGATTTGTGAAATCGTAAACGGTGCTAACAAGATTGTATCGTTGATTTGTAAATTCCTTGTAAATTATTTTTTCATAACCATAATCTTATAACTTGCCGTCAAGTGAAGAGAAACATAAATACTGTACCGTAACGTTTTTGTTCCCTCGGTGAACTATCCGATTAAATAATTGAATATCTACGTTTTGCGTATCTCGATAGAGTTGCATACGATACGCAATGTGTTCTATAATGACTCGTGCAATTTAGGTGAAGACGATCCGTGAGCGAAAATCAATCGAAAGTAAAGAACAATGTTTCGCGTTTTCGCTTGGTTCTCGTGTTTACCGTTCGTAGCGGGTAATCGTTGTTGGAAGTTCTATTAATTCGTTAAGATTTGATGATATATCGTTTCTCTGGACACGTGATAATTGACGCAGGCGTGACTGAATTGCAGGCTTCTCAGAAGTTTCTCTTCAATTATTATGTCTCTTGGCTGATGATAACCGCAAGAAACACCGATGCGACGATTGATAGCGTACTCCGGCATTTGAATATCGGTATCGATAGCGATGTGATCGTCGCAACGTCTTCCTTGTCGTACACGGCGATTCAGAAATTATCGCGAACATACTCGAACAGGTAGCTACAATTACTAAGACGATAACAAAGAGAATTTGAATCTTTCAATAGAGGATGGGAATCCAGAACGTATTAATGGGTTCAGTCGTCAGACTATTTAACGTTGGTTATTGAAATATCGATCGTTCGGCTACAATTTAATCGACGATCGGTTTCAAGCGGTTCTTCTTCTTGCAATAATTGTTTACGCTTTCGTCAGGACCTGTTCGTCCCTGCAACACTATGGGAAACGATTCGAGTTTCGGGAACCTCTCGCGAGGAGGATCGACGAGAACGCGTCGATCAATTTGAACTATGCCGTTTTGGAGAACAGAACGGTGGTATTTTATTTCGTCCATGTGTACAAAATACGACAGACCGACAACACCAGCCTGGTGACAAATTCTCTCGGGTTTTGGAATCCGGATCACTCCTGGACGCTTCAAAATCCACCCAGCGTTAAACTCAGAAACGATTTCGGTGGACTCCCGATCGTTTTCGGTGTATTAAACGGAACGATCGACGGACAGACGGACGTCACTGATCGGGTAGAGGCGAACGATATCGCGCCGCTTCTCGATTTCGCAAGCTTCGTTACGAGCAGCGTGAACGCAAGGTACGTATCGTCCTTGATTCGATGTTCGCGCGTGTTTGGCTTTTAAGGATGAATGTAAGTCGAGAGCCGATAGTTTTCGGACAGATTCGGAAAGTGACAGAGCGAGCAAAGTAGCGCGTCGTACGTCCCAACCTCGCATCAATTACCCTTACATACATTCGTCCGTTTGTACAGTATATAAATTTTTGTAGTATAGAGTTGGTGCCGCACGAGAAGCTCGGTACCTTGAATAACAAAGTTTGGAACAATCTTCTCGGAGACGTCGTCGCCGGAACTGTCGACATAGGATTGGGGTACATAACAGTGAACGAAGAACGACAGGCTGAAATGACGTTCAGCCACCCTTTAATTCGCTACATGTGAGAACCTTCAAATTCTCCATGTCGGAAGACACGTTTCGTTAGAACCGAAGGTACCAGATCGAAATATATTTTTATACAGGAGAAACATTTATTATCATCCATTGGAAAGCGGTACCATGAGGGACATATTTCGCCAACCGTTCAACAATTATCTTTTGGGGTGCGTCGCTTCCACGAATTTCGCAATATTGATCGCAATGGGATTGATCATTTATGCCGCGAAGACCGTTCTGCATTACGAAGAGGAGAAACGAGTTGGAATAGGGGAGGCAGCCCTTTGGTGCATCAGTATAATGTGCATGCAAGGTTTCGTTTCATAAAATACAAACAATTCGAATTAATTGTTGCACGTATCGTGTGCCTTTAGCTTTCGCTCTTACGTACGAAAGATTGAGTTCCGTTTGAAAACTTTTGCAACGAACGAAAAATTAATGCAGGTTCACCGTGGACACCGCGTAATCCGTCCGGAAAAACGGTGTTACTGTTCAGCCTGATGTTCGCTCTGGTGATATACAACGCGTACGCTGGTTTCATCACATCTATACTATCGGTACAGGCAAGCGGTATCAAATCCATCACCGATCTTCTGTCGCACAATTTCAAATTGGGATACTGCATCACCGACGACGAATACATTCGGGTGAGTTTACTCGATAAAATGAAGTATTCGGTGCCGAGGGATCGTTCCTGTTGTTCGTTAACGAAGTTGCGTTCAAATTTCAACTATACGGAGCAGTTCACGGCCAATTGAAGTTCAAGAAAAAGATTGCTTCGATTGTGTATTTCTCCGAAAGGAAATTTCAATTCGCGTTTGTCAATAGGTACATACGTATGTATCGTTTTATTATCTCGTTTTTTAACCGCGGTCGGTTTATCCGAGGTTATCAACGAAGGTTGTATAATGTGCTGCTCGAAGGAAACGAATACCAATATGATTCTTCTTATTACTCTTTTTTTGAGAAGAATTCTTCGTCCATCGTATTTACTCCGTACAAATTTATGCGGAATCAAATTATACACAGTACCCCTTTTTGTGTCCTCAAATGTCCTTATGACATTTATCACACATAGCACATTCTTACGCTTTAAAAGACAAAGGTGTACGTTTCGCGTTTCTTGTTGTTTTTTTTTTTTTAGAACGTAAACGACAGCAGTCTTCGCGAACTGTACATAAGAGCGTTCAACAATCGAGAGTCTCGATTGGACACGACTTCCGGTCTCGCTAAGGCGATGCAGGGACAATACGGTTTTTTTGTCAGCGCCACCCTCGCGCGACGCGCTCTCAGGACGACGTTAATACAGGAGCGGTGCACCTTGAAGGAACTACCCCTTCCGCAGACCTTCACGATGGTGGCTTTACCAATGGCCAATTCTTGTCCCTACAAGAAAATTATTAATTTGAAGTACGGTATCCCAAAAGTGATAATCTCGCTGAACAAAGTATCGCCTTGGGAGACTCTCTGCCGTCCTTCCTTCGCTTTCTTGACCGTAACTATCCAAACGAAACGAAGAAGTTTGGAACGAAAATATTCGAGGAAGAACTGCAAAATTGTTCACGCGATTAGCGCGGTACCAGTAACGCGGAGAGTGAGAACCAAGTTGAATTCTTTCTTCGATCGGACCATGAGTCGTATCGCGAGTAAACCGTAACGTTTCCCTTTCGATCGTAGCTGGCTGTAAAGAGTAAAATTTTCAGTATTCTGCGGATACGAGAACGTGGCGTCCTAAACCGAATCACGGAACAAATGCTACCGGAAATGCCGCAATGCAAGTCCCCGACCACCTTCCACAGCGCTAGGCTGGCCGACGTTTATTCCGCCTTCTTCATTTTGATCGCGGGAGGTTTGACAGCCGTTTCGATCGGGATCGCCGAAAGGATCTGGAACAAGAGACGGCAAATGAAAGACACCATCGTACGAGGGATGCGACACCGTCACCTGATGCCGAATTTCTCCACCTTACCGCATTTGCCGCGTTTCCCTCCGTTTTCTCAGTTACCGCATTTGCAATCTCGTCACGGCAAGCGACACGATTTTTACCCGGGTCACGAGGTGCGACTCGACCCAACGAGGAACAACGAACATCGGGCAATGGATTCCACCGCTATTACGCAAGATAAGCGACCACGGAAATCGATCTCGCCCTTTGGGACGGAAGAAGATGAGGAAATCGATCGACCTCGTTTCGAGCCAAGATTCTCTAATTGGAGAAGACGGAACAGCTTTAACAACGCGAGCTTCTCTGGCTTGCGCACAAAGGGGTTCGAAAGGACCGAGAGGGACGAAAAACCTAACGACAATAGGCTTTTTCCGTTTCACCAATGAGCTTTTCCTATCTATTTACAATTTTGATCGTGTACAGCGTCGAAGCTTTCCGCCTAGAAATGGCGAAGATGCTTCGCACCGAATATAAGTCGCGAGCATAGAATTGGTAAAAATCGATCGTTCGGAAAGCAAGATGTATCGCGCGAACGATACGTATTTCTGCATTTTCGACTTAATTTCACGCGATGAATCACCTTTGGCATTTACTGCACCAATCGTACCGTTTTCTCGAAAAGGAACAACGAACTTTGGAACCGGTTGAAGCACTCTAAGCCACCAAGACCTCTTCTGCGCTTTGCCAGAATGACGTAACAAGGATTAATCTTGTCACTCGGCGACAGGTAAATGTACATCGAAATTTTTATTTTTAAAACCGTGTGGAAAACACAACTGTCTAACGAAGAAAGCATTTTTCAAGATAGAGAGATAAGAAATAATTGGTAAGATTAAGTGCAAACGCGATAAACGTATGCAATCGCGCGTACCGCGTACCACGTTACGAGGTTCGTTAATTTACGTAAGAATAATTATTTAACTAATAGAGTTGTATAATAGAGTTGTAGTTTTTTGAAACTCGTGTCATTTATTATGAGTTGCTCGATATGAAATTCACGTGTATGTAAAGATCTAAGAAAATCCAATAAATTCGTAACAAGTTTCGTTTCTTCTACCGAAAAACAAAGGCGCATAGAAAAGATAAAGAGCTATCAAAATTTTATCTGGAACAATTCGATCGAGATCTTTGGCGTTTCACGTTCCCAAGGGCACATCCTTAATAATCTCGTTTCCCGTATTTGCCGTACGAAGCGACGATTTTTACTTTGGCACTGTACGTTTTCAAGGGAGACTCGTATTTATCCGTGTCGTCCATGCTTCTGCAGTCTCGTAGCGAGCTGAGTAAACTTCTGCAAAACGTCGAAATTAGAACAATAAGCGGAGCAGCAGTTTCCGTTCGGGCGAGAATTTTCGTCCTTACCGGCACAAAATGTTCGACAAGGTGGAAAACTTTTCATCGTCCTTGCACCATTGCTGCCATTGCTCGTACAGTTGCACCTCTCCGATCTGATCGAGATAATAGTGACACAGTTCTTCCAATCTGAAGGGAATCGAATATTAGAAAAGAAAACTGTGCAATCTCGGTAGTTATCGATCTTGGATGTCCTTTACGAGGAGGTTAGTTGAACGCTAAGCGATGCTTCCACCTCCGCAACTCTGGCTTAAATAAAAATATCTTAATACGAAAAACGAAAAAATAGCAGTTTATTCTCTCGTAGCCTGTATTTAATTTTCCGCGCAATCGTCATCGGTTCGTCTCGACTGGATCTCGCTAGTGTTTTCTTTTTTTGGATTCAAGAGACAGGGACATTCGCGAACGGAAAATATTCTTCTTTCTTCGTGTTTGAGAGAACGCGGAAGATTGTACCGCGAATGGAGCTGGACGGTGAGATTCGACTTTAGCGATTTCTTGTTCAACGATTCAGAGATACGAGACCTAGGGTTATCGTGTCACCATGTATTTTCTTACTCTCGCCTAAATTTTTCCATCGATGAGAGCAACGTGTGTAAAATGGTTACGTTTACATGGAAATCTAAATACAGATAACCAAGGAACACCGCTTCGCGCCTTCTATTCCGTGTGTTTAAACCAGAGTTACGCAATCGGAGCAGCCATGCCTCGTTCGACTTTCGCAAGTATTAACTTTTTTCCCCAAATTCCGTCCGCGGACGTGGTCACCAAAATAGAGCCGGGTAGCCTGTCGGAAATGAATCTTACACCGTCAGCTTCCCGTAGACCGTAGCTGTGAAAATAACAGTTGAATTAATTTCGTCAAGAATGGAACCGACCGAACATTGCATCGAGTTTACTATTGGAAAGAGTGGTCACAGATGGTCCTTAAAAGCAACTCGATTTCAGTGTCGTTCAAACACGTGCCAGGTACCATCATCTCGTGGACGTCCAATAAAGTTTGATTTATCTGAGAAACGATTAAGCGCTTGTTAAATAATCAACCTTTTTGTTACAGGTTGAAAAATTTCACGCTCAACCGGTGATTATTTAGAGAATATTCATTTCTTAAATTGTTTTTCCTAGACACATAAAGTGCAAGAAAAAGATATTCTTACATACTGCTGTTTATTCTAATCTTTCGTTACCGCGCGCAATACTTCGTTACGTAATCGGTCTTCATCGAATTTAAATATTTATTGTTTTCATCTCTATTCGCGAGATAGAATACTATTGCTAGTTTCGTATCGTACCGATAGAATCTTGTTCGCGTTTAAACGCCAAAAGGTATTTTGGTTAGAGGAACAAAGAAAATACGCAAATAGGTATCAACGATGGTTCGACCTTTTCAGCAATGGCAAGGCACATTCCGCATCTAACACAGGCGGACGAGAAGTCAATGTCTATGGCGTCGCACGTGGAACAGGAACGCAAATACGGAATTTTTTGCACTATGCCGAATTCGGTTGTATCGCAGTCGTAATAATGACTCGATGTCGCGTTTTGATTATCGAGACGATCGTGAGTGACCGTTTGACTCAAAATGTGCTCGTTTTCTTTGCGACAGTTAGAAGACCTTCTTCTGCCGAAACTTGATCCGCTTGATGTTAAAATTAAGAGAAGCAGTATCACGGAAAATACTTTTACCATCATTTTCTAGTCCTACAAAATTCTCTTTTAATAAATGTTTCGTAAATTTTTTATCAACTTTTTTTAAATAATACTGTATTAATACGCCCACTGGTAGAAGTATAAACATTTATAATAGGTTATCTGGGACAATATTTATCTAAACGTATTAAAAATAGTTTAAAACAGAAGAAAAATTGTAAAGTTTATCGATCGAAAAATTGAAATTGCGACGATTCAGAAATGTTTGTCCAATATCTCGATGTTACTCTGGTTGTCGATAGATGTCACCACCTTCGGCGGTAGCTTCTTCCATTAATAACGATTGAGCAAACAGTGTTCGTTTTCAAGCTTGAAAGGTTAGAAAGTGAAGTGCGTACAAGAAATTAGAAACATGGTGAGATTTAATCAATTTTTACTACGTATGTTTCCCTGTTCTCACGCTAAATTGTACTCTCTTAACAATAGTGTTTTTTATAGTCTATTGCGATGAGAAAGGAGTACTTGAAGGCGAAGAAGATTGTGCATCCAAACAGTAGGAAGTCCGTTGCTATTGCAAAAAGGGTCAAGAAGTAAATCGAATTACCGTTGAGCTCCACGAATGTTTATTCAATGATTTTTTTCAAGTTTTAACGGAAAAAATAAGCAACGCGTTCTCTTTTAGACTGTCGCACAGACAGAAAGCAAAAATGGGTGGCTACGTAAAGCAGAATTTAATAGGGGAGAAAATGTTATGGATTCAGGAACACATGGTACCGGATGTGTCTCCCTATACTCCAGAATTGACCGCCAGGTTGTTAGAAACGTAAGTAAATACGGAGTAAGACTTAAAACCTGGACTACTTGTAATTCCGTGTTCGATTCAAAGATACGTAGCAAGGAACGACCAAGAATTGGAACAAATCAACATAAAACGTTCCATAGGTAGTAAAAGGGGTAGACAACACGCCAGCAGAGAAGACGCGTTAAGGATGACCAAGGAACGCGAGCAAGAAGAGTACGACACTTGTGGAATAGGTAAACGATCGAATATACTTGCAGTCGACGAGCACACTCGCAACTTTGCCGTGTTTCAGAAATTCCCGATATTCTTAATACGTCCCAATGCGAAATGCTAAGAAACTGGAACGGCGACGTAAAGTACATCAATAATTTTAAGTTCAGAAGGTTCGGCAAAAAACATTTAAACGACGCGTTACAGAAAGCGGACAAACATCTTCGAGGACACGGAGTCAAGACACAAGTAAACGTTTCCGAAACATTGGAGAATGAAACGGATTACGTTACGTCGAAAAATGGAAGGGAGCTCCTTCCTTAAATAAATCTGTTTCAGCCCGAGACGATCGAAGAACAATATTCTATGGAAGCCGAATAAATTTATTGCGCATATTTTATTTTATATCATCCCCGAATTTTATTTCTCCTACTCCCGAATGTCCCGAATCTATTTTATTTCTCTTCGAAACGAGGAAGGAAATTACGACAGAAAAAAGAACGATTGCGAAATACTCAACGAAACTGGAACATGTGAACGAGTCGTGCGCAGACCGCAAATCCTCCGACCACCATTCTTGTATTTCCTCGATCTTTCTCACTTTTTTCATTTCCCTTGCCTTTTCTAATTAGACGCACTCGGAAAGAAATTAATTCTATTACCACTTCCACGAGTTTGTATTCCTCGAATCATTTCGCACTGTGTTTGAGATCTAAAAAAATTTAAAAAACAAACACACCTTTGTCGAAGTAATTGAAACTTCCGGTGAAGAAATCGAATCGTTCACGATGAAATGTAAATTAATGGAAATCGTACCCATCTTCGTCTTTCTCGATTTTTCAGATAAATCGGATAGCAAGTTGTACACTTCCAGCGCAGTTGCAGTTGCAAGGAATTTCTCTGAAAGACCATGGATCGTTCCGACGAAGAAAAGCGGAGAGGGGAGACGGTGATCACGTGAATAAGAGTGAAAGTTAGCGAGGCTTTTGCTTTGCTAAATTATCGGTATACTCTGCCTCCTTGTAACGAGTCAATAATCCTTGGAAGTATTCCCAACTTGTAGCGTGGGTTACTGCGAATGGAACGGAAAAGATCTGTGCGTAAGCTTCGTTACGGATACATATTGTTTTTTGTTTTTTTTTTTTTATAATCCAGTAGATCACTCTGTACAATTGCATTTTGCGAGAGTATCGATACCAAAATATTGTCACGAGGAGAGAAACAAGGCGATCGTTCCTTTCGATCGATCTCGTTGACTCGTGCCTCCGTTAAAATTCTTATTGTCCGAGATACGATTTTTCAACGATCGACGTAAACGATACGGAAAAAGTAAAATGTTTCGCGAGGAGAGCGTCGTATCTTTCCGTTCGAAGAGCGCGGCGAGCTTCGCGAGCAAGGCAAGAAAAATAGAAAGGAAAGTTATCGTTATTGTTCCCGCGAAACGGAATAACTGTTACGCATAATCGTATCTGGATTACACAAGTTCGATAGCCGTCGGATGGTAAAACGGTAGACGTTTCACGCCAGTAAACGTAATGTCGGTCGACGCGGCCGATGGTGCATAGCAATAGGTAACGGTGGTGTCGACATAATTCGCGTTTAGATTCCGCTTTGGACCATCGGGCAGATGTCATCGATCGGAGCACCGCGCCGCCATTTTTACGCTCGCTTAAGTTTTACGAGCTCTCGACGTCCTTGCGTCCTGCCGACTCAATTATACGCGACGATAATCCACCGCGTCGTTAGACAGATCCGTGCCACCGAATTAGAAAGTCAGTCGTTCGGCCGCGGCCTTTTCAAGTTTGTCTTCAGGATTTTCTGCCTACACACCTCGGAAACGTTGCTCGGAAGATGATTCGCGAACGATGCGCTTTATTCGGATCGTCGGCAGTACGGTAGCTCCGCGTTCAAAGATCGAAAATCGGTACCACCGATTATCTCTGGTCGCGGGACGACGGAGGATCTTGTCTTCGCCGTGTCCGAAAACAAATAAATCCAAAGAAAGACGGGGATAATACTCGATCTGGAATCCCCGATGTAAATATCCTCTAAAAGCGAAGAGGACATCGGTGTCGCGGGATTGATCGTACCTCGAGCGGAGCCATGTTTTGCGAATTCGGTAAAATCTAAGGTAACCGTATGCGGTAACGCGCGACCACAGAGTTTCGAAGCGGTATTTAAGAACTGTTAACAAGTACGGGTACGGATACCGTACGACAAAATGTTTTAAGCCGACCGACCGACCGACCGACCGACCGACCGACCGACCGACCGACCGACCGTTCGAGTTGTTTTCACCGCGACGTTGGTCGTTCAATTTCGCGGTCCACGAGCGTGACGCGTCTGTCCTCTCGAGATGTAAAAAGAGACGGAAAGGAGGGAGTAATTTCTCCGGTGGAATGCACGACGACGGAATTCGAGAATCGCTCGCTAAGCGAGTCAACCGACATCGGCACGAATACTCGAAGAAACGGGGGGCTCCATCGAGCCAGAGGCCGCGGAGAGAAGACTACGTTCGTGAATGTAGGTCCTCGGGTCGCCACCTATAATACGAACCTCCCACCTTGCGAGTCGTCCCACTAATCGTACAGGTTCCTCCAACAACCGTGCCCTCGCGTCTCTTGGCCGAGTTCGTTCGGTGCGACAGGTGGACCGCCATATTTGGAAACGTTCGACGAGGTTCGGTTCGGCAATCCGCTTCGTTCCGCTCGAGACTCGCGTTTCTACGGAGATGTCGCCAAAGTCTACGGACATCGTCGACTGCTCCGTATATCGGTATCGAGGGAAAGAGACGAGGACCGTTGGAATTTTACATCGGGTGGCTTCCAAATCGGATACGAAAAGTTTGTAGATTGCTCGTTCCGTTCGGCGAAGTACGATCATCGAGAGTCAACTTCGCTCGGCACGAGCGGGAGAAACAAGAAGAGAAAGGCAAATTGCGTTTCGGCGGTTTTTTCAACCTTCTTGGAAAGACCAATTCGAAAAAGTACGTCGACGAAAATAGATATTAGAAAGGATTATGATCGCGCACGGACGGAAACCACCCACCGCTCTCGTAATCGATATAAAAAGTACACCTACGTAGTTCGCAACACCGTTTTATATTCGGCCTGTACATTATTATGGTACCTACCTTTACTCGTGGGTACTAGAATGCCAACGACGCTTACCAAGGTAAATATCCGTAGTGGCAAAAGCAATTAGAGAATTATGTTTGTGGACAACTTTCGAGAACGAACAAAATATCACGGACGAACAGAATGTCGTAAATTTAATTCGATGGTACGTTTACCGTGTCCAATTTACGAATCGTTTTCAGACCTCGAGCAACATCCTACGATCTCGATCCATCGATCCTCTTCTTCGTCCGAGCGATTCAAAAGTCACCGGACCACACTTTTTCATTCGATATCAAAAATCATCCGCTTTCTCGCTGGACGCGAGTAGGTCCGCTTTCCATTCTTTCGGCGTAGTAGTTTTATGCAAATTTTCGTAGACGAAAGCAGCGCGACGGAAACGTTAACTAACGTTTGATTGTGTATCAAATTATCCGCGCGAAGCTCGCAAATATTTGAGGAGGATATTTCGAGGCGGCGATTCCGCATAAATTTCTTTTCTCCTCGAGGAAAAGTAAATCCAAGATCACGGGCGGTCCGTTACTTTTGAAAGTAATTTTTAACAGATCCTCGAAGAGTAGGGAGCGGGGAGCGGGGAGCGGGGACTCGGGCGTTCCCGCGAACAAAAATTTTCTCCGCTTCGAACTTTCTACCGATGTTTGGAGACAAAATTTAATCGAAATTCAATCCTCGCAACGGAGCGCGATTGCGCGATGAAAAGAACGTTCGCTTCAACTAGCAATTTTCCAACGGTGTCTCGGAACGGTCGGGAGTAGTTGTAAATCGAACAATTGGTAGACGGATAGTTTGACGGGTAAATTAGCGCGAATGTAACAGCTGTGGCGGTGTCTCGCGTCCCTGTTCGCGGCGGCTGAAGTTACGTTGTAACGGGTGAACGTGTAGTACGGTTCGAGAGTGGCAATCGATCAAGACGATAAGCGAAACACGAAGGAGGTTGTCCGTTGCAGTTATTAATCGAACGAGTTTCCGTGAATATCTTTTTCGACGAATTGCCGCGAAGCGTTGTTACGTGGCAACGACGAGGAAGCCACCGAGCTTCTTCGCGGAGAAAATCTAACGAGCAATCCAGACACCTATCGGGAACTTTTGGTTTTCAAAATACCAATCGTGCAACTCGAGAGCTTCCGAGTTCAGAAATCCTCCTAGAGTGGCCGGTTCCCTCGAATCTTGCAGAGTTTCGTCGTGGTTCCCAACAATCTCGAACTCGCGTTTCGCGTTTTTCGCGGGCCGCGTTCGAATTCGGAAGCTTCGAGTATCTGGATTCGTTCCATCGATCGAAAAGAAATAGGGTAGGATGAGCAGCCAAGGCCGCGCGTTGTTCGCAATAATTTTGCGCGATTACAATGACAATAAGAGAGGCTACCGAGGAAAGAGCGCCGCGCAAACGGTCCTGTTCGCCACGAGGAAGAGGCTGGAAAAGACGAAGGAGAGGGAGCGAGAGAGAGAGAGAGAAAGAGAGAGAAAGAGGGTCTTAGCGAGTAGAGGGGGCAAAGGAGCGATAGAGTAGAGGGGCCTTACCGGCTCGCCTCTGGCCTCTCTCTCGATACACCTTTCTCCGGTTCCCAACACCCGGCGGCGGGCCTTGCTTCCCCTTCAGTCCTCACCGGGACACAGACAAAGTTACGCACCCGGAGAAAGGTCAATCGGTCGGTTGCTCCGTTCGTCGTGTACCGGAGCTCTCGTCCGATCGTTCTGTCCGGTGATCGGTGTGAAAGATTTTTCGTCGTATCGGTAGATCGAGTAATCTTCGTTTTCGCGCGAGGTGATATCGTCCGAGGTGCGCGCAAACGCGTCCGGCCGGCAAACGTCGTTCGGTTTCCGGTGGTCGTGTAATGGGCTACGTTTGCACCGATCCGGGCCGCTTTACATGAGAGTGCGCGTATCCTGGTAATATTCGTGGCGCAGCTCCGTGCGATCGGGGCACAGATGGCCGAAGACATGTGGAGGGTTTGGTTCACGAAGCTGTTGCTGGTGGTGGTGTTGCTGGCAGCCCTGGTGCTCGCCACCACGGTGGAAACGCGATCCGAGGGTGAGTTGTATCCTCTTCTCTGTTTCGTTATTCGGGTGAACGTCGCGGAAACGCGGGAACACGGGAACGCGGGACCTTGACCCGATCGAATCGCGCGAAACCCCGTAACGATTTTTCCATCGTTTCGTAATTGTCGCTCGTCGCTCGTCGCGCGAACAGAGTACGCGTTTCGTCGCGGCGAGGCGAATTACGCAGCCTCCTCGACAACACGGCAGCCGCGACGCTTGGAAAACTCGTTAAACACTTTCTAATTCGTCGCCTCGAGAAGGGAAGAAAGACTTGTCGCGGAACGCGTTGTGCAATTCACGATGCAGGAAGAACCGCCGTAGGAAACTCGATTTTGGCGAGATCGCGTTCGACCGCTTTCGAGAAACGCGGGTCGACGGGAACTCTTTTCTTTTTTTCCTCTTCCTCTTCTTCCTCTTCTTCCTCTTCTTCCTCTTCTTCCTCTTGTTCCAATTCTTCGTCTTTATTTTCTCGTTTCGCGCAGTCGCGGTGCACACGGGTAATTCCTTCGGTTAACAGCTGTTCTTCCGCGTGGCTGGCGAGATAACGTCGTTGTTTTCCGTTAATAGGACATCCACTTTTAAGTGGCTCGTGTTGGCTCTCACCGTAGAGAATTGTCCGGCGCGAGCAACTGTTTCCCCGCAATTAAGATGCGCGGTGTTAACGCGAGGAGACAGCCGCTAACAAACGAGTCGCGTGTACCCGCGAGGTTCGAACGTTACTTATCGCGAACGGGGAAGACAAAGGTGGCCTGGGTACGAACCGTTCCCTCGTACGCGATCGCGGATCGAACGATCGCCTTTCGAGAACCGTACCAATTTCAATTTCGCGTCGCGCGACACACCCCGTAGCTATCGCGCGTTATTATTTTCCCCGCGATAGATAAAATTCAGTTAACGCGAGCACGAGACGAGGGAATCAGTGAACGGAACTAATTTTCAGGAACGCGTTGCACGGGTTCGTTAAAAAACGTAACGCCGTGGCCGGAGATGTTGTAAACAGCGTAACGGTGCGCGCGACGCAACGATACGTCGGTTAAATTCTTCCGAGCCGAACGATTCGGGAAAGAAACGAGAGGACAACGCGGCTCCCGATCGACGGACGTCGAACTCGACTCGCGACGATCGCGATCTCGTGTCCTAAATGCGATAACAAATCGGCCGAGACGGAACCCTGTAAAAACGTCGAGTCTCTCGTTGAACGTGTACGCGCAATTAATTTCACCGTTCCGCGAAAATGCGTAATAGACCTTTAGAAACGATCCACGGTCTCCTCGGTCGAACATAAAATTGCGAGAAAGCACGCTGCGAGTAAAAGTAAACGTCGGAATACGCTAAAGGGTCGACGACCCGTCGTGAATCTCTGTAAACGAACTTGGCGTATTCTCGCAGGGTAGAGAGTTGCGAGTAATTGTAATAATTGAAAAAAGAAACGGAGGAATTTTACGCGCACGGTACGCGTAGGGTTTCGACCAATAATTCAGCCGTACGTTAACAACAGCCACGAAACTATCGCGAAGCTATCGACCACTCGCTAATTATTCCGAAAACCGTCTCGAGTCGCTCGATCTCGGTAATTTTAACGCGCGCAACGACTCGACGCAAGGGGGACTGATTCCATTAATTAACGCTACGCGAAAACGGGCCAGCAACGAGCGAACGAAACCGATTTTCACGCGGCCAACGCGAATAATCGGACTGAAATTAGGACCTGCGAACCGCGTACACATTAGAAAATAATGCCGATGCTTTGTGTGTTACGAACGAACCGGGTATAACGGTTCGCGCGGCTCGCGGTGCTCAGTGGCGCGCGTTTTACTCGGGCAACCGCTTCTTCGATCCCTCGATCGGATCCAGTATCGAGGATCGGGTCCGGCGTATACGTTTCATCGGGTTCCGTTCTCGAACGGGTCCGAGCACGGGCGGAATCCTCGCGTTCCGTTTCCCTCCTCTGAAGATTACCACCGAGGCTCGCCAGCGTTTCGTTTCGCGGTCGGTGCGCCTCGATGGAACGAAGAAGCCCCGCGTCTTTATTAAATATGCATGTAACCGTTCCCCGGCACGAGTCTGCACGTAATTCCTCAATTAATTCCGGAAGCGGAATCGCTTCGAACGATGACTCGCAGCCGGCAGCGAGGAGCGAACCGTGCGAGTGGAAAAAGCGAACCGGTGCAACGCGAACGAGACGAACTTAAATATCTTCGAACCTCCTCCGCCGCGACTCGCCGCGTACCATCTCGATTCCAAACTCGGCCGTTTTTCTCTTCGAGATCGAACTTTTGTCCGGGCGAGATTATCCAGCGTGGAACGAACGCGTCCACTGTTGTTCGTCGAGTTCAGTTTCTTCGTACGTACGTTGTTCCCTCCGAGAATCTACGCGGTGCACCGAGTCGCTCTTATTCGCCGTGTCGTATCACCGAGAACCGGATGTTAAAAGAAAAATAATTGTTGCGAAACCGTGAACGTTCGCGCTTCGAATGTCCTTTGTCTTAGCCCGTGCCGTTTAGCGCGGTACGCGCGACGAAAGAAGCGGTCCACGAGTCTCCTTCGCGGAGTTTTCGGCGATGCATCGATCGGACGCGCTCGCTCGCGATCTTTCGATCGAAGGTCTTTGGGAATCTATTTGGAGGCGATCGTCGAAGAAAAGGGAAACGGGATTCGCGGGTAGAAGAGAGACGAGGTTCGGTTCGGTTCGGTTCGGTTCGGTTCGGTTCGGTTGGTTGCATTATCGCGTGTGTTTTTATCGAGCGGGCGGTTGGCCTCGCGGACGGATCACCTCCGTGTTTCCATTCACCGCTGTGAAACGGGAGAGAGATCGTCGTTCGCGAGGATCTCCGGCAGCGGTGGCTCGATGGCCGCGAGGCAACGCGCGGGTCCGCTCGTTCGTCTTCTCGGTGAAAGAGTCGTCCACGGCTGGTGAATATGTAATATACGATCCTATCGGGCCGTACCGTACGTACGAGCCCCGCGAGAACGTACCGCGCAAACGGACCGCGCGCAGCTTGCAAAACGGCGCGCCGCCGTAACCGCGATCTTATCGCGCGCGCAGTTTGTTTCCCGTGGCGTATTCGACGTTTCTTCTGCAAAGAGCGTCTCTCGATTCGCGCAAACGATCCCCGACGATCGAACTCTCCTTTTTTTACGCGGGGGAAATCTTCGAGAGATTCCCCCGACTCGTCGAGGTGGGGCAAAAACACCGGATGCGGAGCTACCCACGAAACTCGACGCTTCTACGCAACGTTGGACAATATCTTCGAAGCACCGTTTCCATCTTTCCCTCTTTCGCGAAGTTCTTCGAAACCTCGACGCCGCGACACCGTCCACTCGAGGACGGTTACTTTCGAGTAATTATTTATCGCGGAATATTCGTAGCGTTTCGTTCCACCGAACCACGCGGAGACGAACGCGCGAGCGAGTCGTTCTAAAATTCCAAGGCGATTCCTCTCGTTTGCGAGTTCGCGGCGATTATTCGAATCGTCGGACCGAAACTAATGGGAATGTATTGTTTTCGCTTAAAATTGCCGAGAAAATTTGATCCACGGACTTTGATACCGCGAACAATTTTCACGAGAAGGACGTTCACTTTCGCGCGGCCGAAGATTCCTCGCGAAACGCACGGTTAAACGACGCGTTGAAAATTTCATTTCGACTCGAAACCCATCCCCCGTAAGGCTGCCGAGTAATTTTATCCGGCTACCGAGTTCCGTGACGTCGCGTTCGTGTAACACGAACCGTGGAATTCAAGGTCGATTATTCGCGTCAACGATATTCAAGGTCAATGAAAATCATTTCTCTTCCGATCGCGGGAAACCGATGGTGTTCTCCGTGGAATATTCCAAGGGGAAAGCTTTCGATTCGTCGAAGGACGGATCAATGTAAGTGGAAATCTCGGTCACAGTCCGCAAGAAAAGTGATTCCACGTTTCGTTGCCTTTTCCGGCAGATCGCATTGGGAAATCTCTGGAAAGTAAACTGAGAATTAAACACTTACCGCGAACGGTTTGCCATTCAATCTCGTCTGTAAACAATTTCGCGAAACGTCGAAAGAGAAATATCCTCGTCGCCGCGTGGGTCGTTGCTTCTCTTCGACGCGGAAGGGAAATCGTACGCGCGAACCGACAGAAATTGAGGATCGTTCCGTGGCGAACGAATAGGAAAGAACTCGTACGGTTCTCCTTCGAAAAAGGGAACCGCTGCGGCAAAGGTATCTCTCGGATTTTTCCCGGGCTTTGTCCGAGGCCTCTTTGGCGCGTTTCTTTTCCCCCCTCCCCCCTCCCCCGATCCGTAATGGCCGTGGAACTTTCTCCGTTCGATGGAAAAAGCAACCGATGGCTCCGAACTCGCGAGAAACGTCGCCTCCGTTCGCTTTGCGCAATTGTCCACCTCGCGCCTTCTAAGGGAGGAATTCCTCTTCGGATACCCGCTTGATTCTTTGGCGCGGCGTAACGCGCAACGATTCTCCTCGACACGGAGTTACGTTTCTACGTTGTTCCAGAATCGTTCAAAGTTCGACGAACCGGAAAATCCACGTAGCCCCGTCTACCTTAATTGCTCCGTAATTTTCGTTTCTTTTTTTTCTTCGTCAATTCGTCGAAGTTAAACGTACCGTTTCAGCCGTACGGTCCGCTTTGCGCGCGCAAGGCGATCGGTTACGCCGTAACCGCCGGAGCGACATTTTCGTGACATTTGCGTCAGACATTTCGACTGCCTACGTGCAACGTACCGCGCGAAAGATAAAAGTCCACGGAACGAGTCGATACAATTACGTCGACGGGAACGGTTGACAGGGCCGATTCGATCGAACGGAAAATACAGTCCTGGATGGGATACCGTTTACCGGCCTGTTCGAACCGAGCGAAAGACGTTCGCGTTATCGGAAGAAAGATCGGATGCAACGAATACTTACTTTCCCCGAGAGAAGAAAAATACGTTCCGTCGTTTGTTCGCGTTTCTCGCATTTTGGGACGCGAAAAGGTCCGTCTAATTGAAAGCCAAGAGACGCGTTGTAAATATCTCGTGGCCGATCGAAGTGAAATCGCGACGAAATATCACGTAGCCCCGTTTTCTCCCAATGATCACGATGCCGCCTTATACACGCTCTCGACGCGAGCCAATTATAGGCACAACGCCGTTTCTGCCGTTTGTGCCTATTCCACTTGTTTCTATCGGTGCACTATCGGCCGTGAAACACCGATCCGTTCTTTATTTCGCGACGGTCGAGACACCGGGGATCTCCGGGAAGCGTATCGAAAATGGCCGAAACGTACTTCGAATCGCGAAAGATTCTCCGGTACCTAAACGTATCGTCCGCGCGCGTCGTATTTATTTCCGCGGCGTGCTCGTACAGCGAGCGAACTAACAGCAAAACGGATTTCAATCTTGATCAAGGACGGCTCGAGAATTCGAAAGGGACGCGTCGGGTCACGGTCATCGCGAACCAGCGTCCTTACGCCGCCCGTTGCACCGATTCGATGACGTTGATCGATTTTTCTCGCTCCCTTCCAGGAGCTCCGGTCCCGATAACCTCGGCGACCATTTTTCGTCTCGCGTCGAAAGCGTAAAACCGAACGAGGCGTCGCATCTCGAGCGCGTTCCACTTCCACGCGGGCCGATCGAACGATTCGAGCAAGATGGAACGATCCGCGCATCCGTGGAAGAAAAATGTGCCACGGTGGGACTCACGGTGGGTTCACGAACACCTGGACACGTGGATATCACTCTCTCAGCGTCCGAGTGCTCCGGGCGATGAAAGTTTGCATTCCCCTCGTATCGAGACTTCGGACCGGGTCCTAATTTCACGAGCGCGAACTCGTCCGTGAGTCCTCCGGCGAGAAAAATTCAACGCTTCGATCGCCTCTTGTTTCTCTTTCGACGATCTCCAATTTTTTCGCGCGATACCGGTGCACCTAAAAACGATCGGTTTTTTCGTCGCACGATTAACGTTCTTTCAGCGGTGAGAAATTCTCGGCGGTCGAATCGAGGAGTTTCGAATTCTCGGACGAACGCTCGCGGTGATGCAGCCAACGTCGCGTTCCTACTTGTTTCTAACAAGCAAGAAGGAAAAAAGTAAACGAACGCTCCATCTTTCTCGCGGTCGTTTACATCGTTACGGTTGCGCGGATTTTTCTCCGTAGTTCGGTTGTTCGTCTCGAGATGGATATCGCGGTGCGGTTGTATCTCAGGATGAAACGCTTCGCTGGCGGTGGAATGTCTCGATGACAGATCACAGGCGATCGGTCTTAACGGGTCCCGGTCGTACGTGTCGCGCGTTCCAAGCCCAAACAACAGCCATCGGCATGCCAGATGCAACGCGCTATAAAGACGCACGCGTGAAGCGCGCGCCGTCAATCGGCGCGTCCAGATTGGTTTCGCTCCCCGCGATCGCCGACCCAGATT
Organism: Ptiloglossa arizonensis; assembly: GCF_051014685.1. Lineage (NCBI taxonomy): Eukaryota > Metazoa > Arthropoda > Insecta > Hymenoptera > Colletidae > Ptiloglossa > Ptiloglossa arizonensis. The sequence continues at coordinate 23,540,701 of NC_135055.1, forward strand.
TTTGCATAATCTTATGCAACTGTGTTAACAAAAGGCCTTCCTAACGGATCGTTACGTGACATCACTGGCAAACCTCGCTTCCTCGTTTCCGAACGGATCCTCTCGCTGTCTCCGTGAGTGGGACAGTCCTCGTCGGAGACACGAATTCAAGTTCACGGTGTCCGTCGGAAATCGAGGACAGAACGCTCCAACGGTAGGTCCTACTTTCCCTTTGGCTCGTAGACGAAAATTCGACTCGCTCGTCTTCGTTCCTCTCGTTCCCCGATAAACCAGTCTTTCCGTTCCATGGCCACAAATTACGCTTCTACCTTTATTTATCTTCGATGAAATCGTTTCGTACGATCGAACAAACGTTGATCGTAAGTCGAGGTTTCGTTAATTTCCGCGGAGCGATACTGCCATTAAGAGGCATCGAAATCGTCCAAAGTCGGTGCTCTCGCCGCGCGTTAAAATCACCGAGCGATCGTATCGACTCGTCGAAACGTTCGTGTCTTTGCTGAAAAAATGGTCAGTGGCTCGATTTCTTTCTTATCGGTTGAACGTCGGTCGCGCAACGATCGGGCTCCTTGTACTCGCCGAGTGGAAGTCAAAGACGAAGTAACTTTCGTGCGCGTATCTACGTGCCGTTACAATAGGAATTTCAATGTCATTTTCGTGAAATAGAATGTACGCGACCTTAATGTATTCCCCTTGTTTCGCGATCGCTCCGATTTAGATCCAGACTCGTCGGCCTATGCGACGGAACTAGTCCGCGCGGAAAAAATCCTCGTAAGCTAGAAACCTATTTACGTGTTTTGCCTGTGCTCCCGTCTCGTGGCCTGAAAGATCGGCGACGCGCCGTGAATTCTGATTTTCCATCGGGGCTTCGACGCTTACGACCTCGAAAAACTCCGACCGCGTTGATCCTACTTGCATTTCGAGCGCGTTGCGTTAGGTTTCTCGGTACGTTCGAACGCTCGCTCGCTCGAGTAGGTTAGCATTTTACAAGCTGCGTCGCAGAAGAAACGAGACGAACGAAACGGAGATACAAACACGAGGTTTCGTTCGCGCGGGAATGCTCGCCGATAGTGGCTACGTCCGAGGCGCTGCGAATCAATTTCGCAACCGGTGGTTGGATAACGAGCAACGGTAGACCATCGGCTAATTACGCGAACGCGGGAAGCTCGACCTTTCATCTTGGAAGAGATCGATTCGCCTCTGCGTACTTTCTCCGGGAGAGGAAACCGAATTCCGTGCATCGGTATTCGTCGATGGACCGTTCGAAGCTATTCGACCGAAATCTGCATATTTCAACGCGCGATTTATTTCCGTCGCTTCCTCGATAAGAGGTTTCTCTTCGTTTCTCCTCGATCAACCGCGTTCTAAATTTATCCGTGATCGAACGCGCTTCCTCGTACGGAGGCCGAGGAAGCGCGCGAAACCGGCACAACGGACGCTAGAACGCGTAGGCGTTTGAACGTTGCTTGAGAAAAAAAAAACAAAAAACAAAAGGGACGCTAATTTTGGATTCGTCGACGAATCTGGGATCCTAACGGCTTCCAAATTTCGCGACCGGGAGCGTAATAATACGGGATGATCTTCTCGCTGGCGAATTTAGTCGCGCGATCGGGAGACGAGTAGCCGGGACCAGTTTTCTGAAATTCCACGCGGCATTCTTTTCCTTCGGCTTTGACCGGTCGCGCGGGTATTTTCGAGGCTGTGATCGTTTTACGTTCAACGGTGGAACGAACGGGACAAAATAAAACGGACGTCCACGGATTCTCGGAGGAGGATAATTTTAGAAAATATTAAACTCGGATCGAATCTCAGCATCGGGCGAACTTTCGACGCCGTACGGAGCCCTTAAGATTTTCCTCCTCCGCGAGTTTTCATCCACGTATCTTACGAGTCGTAAAATTTCATCGTTTCCTCGTTGCTCGTATCGTTTGCTGTTTCGCGATCCGATAATCGCCAACGAGCCACGCGTTCACCATCGACGATCAACGGCACGCCCGATGGAAAGGGAAAGGACGCATCCTGCGACAAATAACAACCTTCGGTGCGTCCTATCTCGCGAGATTCTTCCGTTCGCGACTCGGAATAATCCCGTTGCTGGCGGCGATCGTTGCTTCGACAGAGTCGGCGAGCGACAGAACCCGGTGTCCTTCGTCCTAGGACGTCGTCGACGTCGTCGTCGTCGCGTCCGTCGTCGTTTACCGTTGCAAAACGGCCCTCGTCCTCCCTCCGCGTACCGTCACCGCCTTCTCCTAACGTTGCCACCTTGTCGCGTTGGAAATACAAACGGGGATCGTAGGACTGGGAATGGAGGTCGGCGAGGCACGAGCGCGAATATTTCCCAGCGACGCGCGTCCGCGTTTTCAATTCCACGGGAATTAACTCGCGGCTGGAATATGGAACGGCCGTCGATCAACATTTTTTCTCGATATCGTAAGCGCTCGGCTCATCCGCGATTTACCGACCCATCCTCGCCGCTGGAACACGGAAGACGGCGTCGATTTGCCGCGAACGTCGGCGATATTTTTACGTAAGAAGAAAGCGAGAGACAACCGGCCGCAGCTGCAGCCGGCTCGTAAAGATCAGCCACTTTGTTATTATAATAGGCGTCCTTCCATTCCAGCGATCGCAGATTAGAAACTCGCGCTGGAAAATTGTCATATTTTCCACCTATGATGCAACCGGCGAGAAAACGAGCGCGAACGATTTGAAATTCCACTCGAGTTCCATAAAAGTCCACTCGGTCGGCCGACCGAACTGGGAAACCGAACGACTACGACGAGCGTTTCGAGCTTCGATTCTCGAACCGTGTTCGAAGACGAAGATAAAGATTACCATTTCGAATCCTATTAAATCGAGCGAAAGGCAAAGGTTCGCGAACCGGAATACGGAATAACGAAAACTCTCCGCGAATCGGCGACAGGTACCTGTGAACATTCTTCAACCGAGTTCTCGTCTTCCGCGGTTCTTCTCGACGAAGCGAGCGCGGATGCGAAATTTCGGAACGCGACGCGACGCGACGCGACGCGCACCGTCGAAAGCGTTGCGCAACCAGCGTAGAAAGTCCGTCGTACGCGCTGACAACGGGTGAAATCGATCCGCGGGGCGTGAAACGCCTCGAGGTCGCGAAAATACGGTAATTTCTCGTCGAAAGGTTGCGCCGGTCCCTCGATAACGCGGCCCGAATCGTCTCTGCAGAGACTCGAGCCACTGTTTACCGTGGATTCGAAAAGGTAAATACGTTTCTCGGGAGAGTCTCGCGAGTCGAAGGAAACGTTTCGAGCGAGGCCGAGAGCGCGGCTCGATACGGTGGAATTCGTCGAGTTCGTTCACGCGCGACAACTCGAGAACGGATCGCCTCGTCGTTCGCATACCGTTGCGGAAACGCCCCGAATAATGGTCAAGGACGTCCACGAACGTTCCACGTGTTCCTGATCGCGCGTCGGCGCATCAACGTCCTGCCATCGGCACTCGAAGGATGCGCGTTCCTCGCTGGAGCTGCTCGTCGATCGCGCCCGATCTGTTCCAAGAGCACGTCTTGGCGCGTGCCGCGACGACCAACTAACCGTAACATCCGACAAACGTTCGCGGAAGACGACTAATTAAACCGTACCAACGGTCGATCGCGTAAGGTACGCTCGTGTGCAACGCGAGGGAAAAACAACGGACGTCCCCGTTTCTTTTTTGACGTCTCGACGCCGCGAGAAAAACTTTGAACGCAAAAAGAGACACTCCGAGACCGCTCGAGCGCTCGACGGACGTTTCGTCGAACGTCCTTTCGCGCGAACGTTGCTCGAAACAAAACGAAATCGGAAAACGGATAATAACGACTCTGTCCGCGGTGGAAGAGAATGCGGGCAAATAGGGGTTTCTTCGCTGTAGCGTGAAAATTCCGAGCATACCGTTAGAATTTTTTCAACGACGGGAGAGTCATGGTGGCGAACCTGCTATTAATCGCACCGTTGCCTAATCCCTGACGGACAGTCGAACGTGGAAGTAACACGCGGCACAGATTTCCTCGTATCGTTCAATTCCGGTGTGTCTTCGTTCTAGCGCGCGGTCGACGATAGCCATCGTGCCGCTTTGAGTGGAAAAAGTGTGTTGAAACGTAATTTCCGTAATTGGAATTACGTTCGGTGAATATTTCATGAACGTTTGGTTAACGGTCGCGTTCGCGGTAAGAAAATCTGGTCGTCTCGAGGCGTCTGAAGCTCGAACGGCCGGGGAACGAACGATCGGCTCGATCACCTCCGTGGAAATAGCGAGTTAGGCGGTTGCGCGTGGAAACGCACGGGCGTGTCTCGTTCCGCGCGTTCAACGAGCATATTTCCCCATCCCACGTGCCCGTTCTGCGGCCTACCCTCTTCTCGGCACCGGCGCATCGTTTACTCGTGCGCGTCGTTCGTCGCGCGCGAGTGGGTGGCGCGAGAAACTTTTACCAGCCTCGAAAACAATAACCGGTATCGTCGTTCGCGTTCCTCTCTCCTTCGAATTTCGCGCCGTTTCGCTGGTCGCGCGGCCACGCGGAGCCAGTGGAGCCAGTGGAGCCAGCGAAGCCCGCGGTCGCGGAGCCCGCTGCGTGACCTGGAAAATCGAAGCAGTTTTATTCGGAGGGGAACCGCCGTCCGAGAAGTTCCTACACGGAAACGAGGACGCGACGATACTCATCGGAACGTTCCGCGGGAGCCGACCAAGACCTTTGGGCGTACCCGATGTCGAGGGTACCTGGCCGAACATTTAGCGCGACCTCTCGAACGTCGTCTCGATCATCGTCCTCCGGAGAGATTTCGTTCCGAAAATCGCGGTCGCGTTCGTCGATTTTCGATGGAATCGTTACGCCTCGAGACCCACTGCCCGAGTCGATTTTTATGCAAAGATCGCGCCGCTCGACGCGCAACGCAATTGGTATTCCGAATAATCATTGGCTGCGAGCGAAAGAGCGCGTCGCGCGTGAAGATATGCGATCGTCACAGTAACACGGTGAACCGATCCAGAATCTACTCCGTATCCTCGTTGCACGCGTCGCGCGAACCGCTCGTTTTACGGACGAGTGAACCGTGAGTCGCGAGTAGCCGGATTTTTAGCGAAAGGCTCGTCGAGTCCCTCGGGCGTTGGTAAAGAAACGTACGCACGAGGCGAGAACGAAACCCGTTAACGGTAACGCGATGCTCGCGCTCCGAGACTCCGTCGCGGTTCGTCGATCGAGCTTTTCGAGGATTTTCTCGCGTCGGTGGAAAACCACGATCCGGCAATGCCCGTTTCTTTTTTTCCCGTTGAAACGGTCGTTCGTTTTCGGTCCGGAGCGAGTTCGTTTCTCGGACGAGGGGTGAAGTCCGCGCGGCGCTTTCGAAACTGGCCCGAGCGCGTTTCGTGCCCTCGCGGAACCGGTCCGCGCCGCGTTTCATTTATCACCGGTCGCGGTAACTTTTCCGCGCACGCGCTACAATTTCGCATCGAGAACGGACTTTGCGCGTCCGTAACCGGTTCCGCGAAAAAGAAACGAAAAGTCAAGGCAGCGCGCGAAACACCGATCGCTCGCCCGAATTTCCGAAAGTTCCCGCAATTATTTCGACCACGCGAACGAAAGCGGGAACGCGACCATCTGGAGCAGCGAAACGACGAACGCGATCGATACGAGGACGCGGCTGCCGAGCTTCGAAGGGAATTCGCGTTTCCGCGTTTAAACGAAACGTTCGAAACCGGGTCGGTCGCGAGGCTGGTAAAAAAGAAGTTAACTCGCGCGGACGGTAATCGCGAGGGGTACGCGAAGAAAAACGGTGACTCGGTGTCCGGCGATTACCGTCGCCCGGCTGACCGCGTCGGGGAACGAGACCATTGCCGCTTAAAGCGCGATACCATCGAAACGACGTTAAAGGGAATAGGAGAAGCGGTTTCGTCCTCCGATGGGTCGAGGATTCTCGCGTTTTATCGCTCGGGACGGCGTCTCGATGGAATCGATTTCGGATCTCGGCCTTCGACGAAATTCGAAAACGGTTCGAATTCCATTGGTCGAAAGGATTAGCCCGTCCGGTCGGTGGTCGATCGGTAAACGATCGAAGCCTCCGGGATCGGTCGCGCTCGAGGCGGAACGAAAGTCGCGCGCGCGGTCGTCGAGTCGTTACGGCGCGACGGTTTGTTCCGTGTCGAGAACTCTTGTTTTTCTCTCTTCGATTGTTTTCCACGGCTTCGCGGAGGTAACGACAGGTTCCGTGGTTCCGCGTAAGCATTACCGTTATAAACGCAACGATCGCTCGAGCACGGGTTGACATTCCGTCTCGTGCCGTTACACAGGGTGTCCGGGAACGAAACGACGCTCCCGAGAAAACCGAGAATTTCCGTCGACCGGAAACCGCTTCTTCGGGACGTTCGGTCGATAACCCCGTATCTCGGTCTCGAAAGAAATCCCCTCTGTCTGGTTGGTCGTTGTCGTCGTACGAAAAGCGGTCGAGATCGGGCGCGAATCGCGATACGAGGAGACCGTTCCGTTCGTAACAGGACAAAATCTCCATTGTCGAGCGCGTGCGAACGTTTGCGAAGCAACCGCGGCGTTGGGACGCCTCGCGAAATGCAAATGTAGAATTAACTCGCAATCGGACGCGACGCGACGCTACGCGAGTAGCGTAATTGTGTGGGAAAGGGAGCCACAGCGAGCGCTGGAACGTGATCCGCGTTTCTGCCCTCTACCCGGGCTCCGCGACGCGGCAAAAATGGGGCCAAAATGTTAACCGCTTTCTAGACCGTCGAAGAACGAACCGACCGCGCGTGCCGATCGAACTCGTCGATCGGCTTTGCGCGTCGTTCCTTCGCGGGGAGAGATACGTTCGCCGCTCGAACGTTACGAAATTACTCGCGAGCGAATTCGTGGTTTCGGTACCGGCGAACCGAGCGACGCACCGGAAGGAACGTCTCCGTCTTCCGCTCGATAGCCGTCCACTCGGTCGACCGGATCGTCTCGGGCGAACTCGACGCTCGTGAAAGAGTTACGCAACGTGGAAGAACGCGTGCATCCGTGCGACGGGTTGTACCTTGTTACAGTGTCGAGAGGAGGATAAATCTCGGAAGCTCGGGCCGCGAAGGAAACCGGGAGTCGGTAAACCACGAGCCGCGGGCTCGATACGGCCCATCCCCTGCTAAGCGAAATCCCCGTTACGAGACGATCGTGTTCACCGAGACGCTACCTGTTCGCGGATCGATTTCAACGACGGTTGAACGCCTCTTCCAACGGTGCGTAATTATCTCCGCTACGGAGATATCCCCGCGTTTACCGAAAAACCCGTCTACGGCCGATTGTATTCCGTACTCGGAATCGTTATCGGCGATCGCGCTCACCGAACAAAGGAACCGCGGTGTTCCGTTCGGGCGGTCCCCGGGCGTTTCGTTCCCGCTCGAGTCGGGCGTCGCGTCGAGCTCGTTTTTACATCGATTCGCCATTAAGCGACGCGCGTCACCGATTTTTACGCAAGAGAATTTTTCTCGGCCGCGTTCCGAGAGCTCGATCCGGGTGCATTGGATTCGGCCGTTACCGGTTCCTTATCTCCGTCTCCGGTGGGTCGGTTCCAGTTCCTCTATTCGCGCGCGCCTACGCGCGAGCCGTCTACTCGTCGGAGCTTTCACCGACGCGTTTCCCCGCGTCTCGAGGATTTTCGGGGATCGTCGGTTCCGAAAATGCGTTCGACTTGGACGAGATTCGTTCGATCGGGACAAATTTCCCCGTAGAACGCGGACAACGGATCTTTCCCGTTCTCGGGGAAACGAAAGTTCGAGAAAACGTCGACGTCGTCGATTCAACGATTACGGGAGCGGGCGCGCAGCGCGACCTCGGTACCGAGGTTTCTTTTCCCTCGTCGAATCGAGCCGTCTCGACTCGCCGTTCCGGCTTTTCTCGGCGAAGCGTGTCGCAAAAGGTGGCCAGGCGGCCGAGTTTGCGCACCGTATTTTTGTTCCTCGCCGCGAGAACGCGAGAACGCGAGAGGCGGCTCGCGGACGTCGTATCGCGAACGACCGTATGTACTGTTAGCCGAATGTGGGATACGAGGTGGATGTTCACCGGCACTGGCACCGGCACCGGCACCGGCTACCGTATTATCTCGTCGGACGACGTTCACCGCCGACTCGGATTCTTCGACGACGCCCGGATCGCGCTCGGTTCCACTCTCTTTGGTTTCTCGATCGCCGATGGTTCTTTCTCGAGTTCGTTTTCGCGTTCGCGGTCGATCGAAAATAAAAACGGAGAGCAGCCCGGGGACGGGACGGTTTCGCTCGTCGGGGAACGAAGCTCCGCGAGTTCCCAAGAGAGCGTCCACGATTTCGCAAAGCTCCGAGGAACCCCGCGCAGTGCCGAGCCGCATCGCGCCGCGCCACCGAGAGAGGAAGGCGAGATAGGATCTAGGCTCGTTGCATAAGGATGAAAGTACCGACCGACCGAGTAAATAATAACGGTTACGTGGCGCGGAGACGGCGGCTCTTCTTCGCTGAAAACACCGTAACGAGCGACCGGGGATAAGGGGCGTCCCGGTGCGTACCGTGGGATCCTTGGCGAAACTCGGCCCATTGATCCTCGCGGAGCTGCGCGGCAATTATCGTTGCCATCGTGCAACAATTATTCCTCGAGAGCCCGAACCGGATCGTCGCGTTGCGCGACCAGCTACCAATTGCGTTCCCGTCGCGCGTTATCGTCGTTTCTCTTTCTTCCATGCCCCGTCGCGGACGCCTCCGCCTCGAAATTGTACGCGACCACCGAACGAACGGTCGAAACTCGTTATCTTACGTTCGATCGGCTCGTTCCGCGGTAACGAGAGAAAATTGCAGCGGGAAGTTCGTTCGTCCCGACCGGAGATGAAATTCCATCTTCGCGATCGTTTCTTTTTCTTCGATAATCGTTCCCTCGATTCCGAACGAGGGATCAACGATCTCCGTTCCCTCCGTACCGAATTTCCCTCGAGGGAAGATCGCGCGATCGCGATCTCTTTCTCGCTGGGAGCGAAAATCGATGAAAATCGATCGCGCGACGAACGGTCGAAACGAAGATCGATCGACTTTCCCCGTCCTCGAGGTAAGAGCGACGATCGCGTGGCGCGAAACGCGATGGACTCGATAAGATCCGCGAGATGCTGCCGCTCGTGCTCCTCGAACCGTGTAAACACGGCTTTACACGCGAACGAAATCGCACGCGTAGCGCGCACCCGATGCAACCTCCTGTTTCGGTTTCACTGCCGCTTCCGTTTATTTTCCGCTCGAATCTTCCGAAACGCTTCTTCGATCGAAGATTAGCCTCGCTGGAATGTTTCGGGCGCGAGCGCCAATTATCGCCAAGTTATCGCGAAATTATCGACGAATCTCTATTCCCCGCGAGAGTAAACCGATCTCTCGTTTTATTTTCCGGTAGCTGCGCCTCGATCGATCTCGCCTCTCCGTCGTCGCTTTCGAGAAAAGCCCGCAAACTCGCGGAGGTTCGCGCGAGCGGAGCCGAGCGGAGCGATCTCTCGATTCGTTTTCCACGAACGAGCCGGCGATCGAGAGTCCGCGCGCGTTCCTCGCTACCGGCGGTGATTTACGCGCGACCGTGAAACAGTCGCCCGAGTCGTCTCCTCGAAATCGTAAGACCGGCGAACGTTGAAATTTTATGGACGAACCGACAAACGGGGGAAATTACAATGTACGTCGTCGGAATATCGAGCGGCGTAGGTCGCCGGAAGTCGAGGTTGCCGTACCGACTCGCGAAATGGAAAACCTGCTATTCCGAGCATCGACGCGCCGCTATACCGCTCGCGTTTCTTTTCACCGGGAAACATCGCGTCGATTTTTCGATCGAGCGACTATCCGCCGACGATGACCCCCTCGAAGCCGAGAATCGATTCGGCCGAGATCCCCGTTGCGGTCCGTGCCAGCGGCGAAAGTGTTTCGCATCCTTTATCCGCGGTAACGCGACGGATTTCATCGACGCCGGGCGAGATAATGCGATCGAAGAACGCACGGCATCCCGTCCGCGCGCTCGCGCTCGCTCAACGACATTCTTCTCCGAGAAACGCTTCCAGCGAATCGATAGGAACGCGATCTTTTGAAACGGAACGCGAGACGTATCCACGCGGGATAATTTATTCGTCGAAACCCTTCTATTCCTCGAACTATGATAAACGTGCGCAGATATCGCGCGTTTCGATAATTCCGTATCTCGATACGCGGCTCGAAGAGATCGGAGGACGGTATCCAGAGACGACGAAAGAACGACGGTTCGTGTTGCGACGTAATTTCCACGGTAAGGAGTCGCGAACTTGGTCGCGAGGAACGGAAAACGAAATCACGGTCCTCGTTGCGAAACGTTCGTTCCGATGGAAGGCAACCGGTTCGTTCGAGACGATCGAGGAGCAAACGATCCTCGTCGCTCGCGTTCGAGCGACGCGAAACTGCGCAACGGCCGCGTAACGTCGAATTCTTCGTCTCGCGGCAGGTTCTTTCACGGTTTCGCAACGCGCGGAACTTTAATGGCGCGGAATAATCGACGCGGGACGTCGAGCAGGTGGCTTCGCCGCGTAACGCGCGCAGGGTCAACGTTTACGGAGATCGATCGACGCCAGCGTCGAGCCCGTTTCTCCACCGGCGTCGCGCGAGTAAAATTAGCGATCGTCGAGTCTCGAATTATCCGCGAACGAACCTCGTACGCCACTCGTTGCGCAATCGCCGAGTAATTAACGAGGACTCGGATCCTCTTCCTCAGGGGGGGCATACGCGAGAGAACGTTGCACGGCGACGATGGAAAGTCGCGTCGAGAGACGAGGAGAGAGACCGGGGGAGATATTAGATCCGAATAAAAGTAACGCGCAAAACGTTTCGCTCGGTAATTCCGATGTTTATTCAACGAGCGTACCTCTCGAGATGCGAGATGCTCTGCCCGTCTCCGCTCCGACCCTTCCACGTTCGGCGAATTATTTCGCCAAAAGAGCGGAACGACGTTCCTCCGGCTCGTAAATGGAATATCAAACGCGCGCATTCGTAGCCAATTATTAGACTGGCGCGTCGCGGTGGTTGCTCCGCTCGGTTCGCGCGGCGACGCGAAATCGCCGCTTCGGGACGAAAGATCGCGTAGAAAGTGTCTGGGAAACTGCGAAGATCCACGTCGACGGTTCGACGCGACTCTCGTGCTTTCCCCTCGAGTCGTCCTTCTCGACCGAGAACGCTCGGTTTTTCAGGACCGCGTAAAACGGAAGGCTCTACTTTCTTCCGATTTTCGACTCGGGTATCGTTTCCTTTTCGCGCACGTTGGGAACCGAAACGGCGAGCGTCTTAGAGCGCGGACGAGCGGACGAGCGGACGCGCGAACCTCGGACGAGTTTCGTCACCGATTTGGAAAGGTAATTTCTTTGGCAGCGCGCGTCACGGGACACTCGCGTCCACGGAATTCCGATTAATAATTTTGCGAAGGCGAAACGAGAAACGAGTCGCGTCGCGTCGCGCCGCGTTCGCGAAGGAGTTTACGAAATTCGACGGAGCTCGAGAATCTACGGAGACTGCGTCCAATGGGGCTCGTACAATGGTCGACGACTTATCTCGGGAGGACGACGGAGTTTAATTAATGGCTTTCTCGTTGCAATCTCGCTTTTCATACCGCAATTATATCCGAGAATTCGCAATGGTTCTTACAACTTGGAGAGGCGAGCGCGCTTTTCAGGACAATCGCGAAGCTGGAATTTATCAGCTGGAATTCATCTCTTTCGCGTTCGAGAGGCTAATTGAGTCGATCCTCGGATACGCGGGTACCGGGCTCGAAATCGTTTCTAATTTATATTACGCAGAGGTCGTCGTCGTCGCGTCGCGGTAGATTGGATCTTCAAAGGTTAAAAAATTAGATGTACGCCAGGGCCGGGGAAATTCGAGCGAACCGCGCGAGCGTTGCGCGTTCCTTATCCGCGCGATCGCGAATAAAAATGTCGAGAATACGAGAATTCGTTGGTGGTTCGTCGGGCGCACGCGCGCGGTTGCGCTCCGAGGAGCGAATTCGTACGCGAAACGAGCGTCGATGTTTGGTCTCGTACGGGCGGGGAGTAGGGCTAAAAATAATTGCGGCACCGCGAGGTGCGAATGCGATCCACGAAGACGATTACGGTAAATTATTCCAGCCGGTCGGATACTACGTCGATGGGTTTACGTGTTCTCGCTGGCATGCGTTTCGAAAGTGCAAGTGCACGATTCTCGAGGATGCGGCTCGCGTTGCTACGCCCCTGCCACTGACATTTTCCAGCGGCGAGAGCTCGAATGCGAAACGCGAACGCGAACGCGAACGCGAACGCGAACGCGAACGTAATCGCCTCTGACTCACCGAAATCTTCGTACCCGGCGGACGGATTCCCGCAAACGCGAGAACGACCGTTATTTTTGAAAAGCGGATCGGGACGCGGCGGGAACCGTTTCGCCGAAAGGGAAAAGGAGTTACAACTTGCGAGTCGCGCGCATCTAGTTCGAGGATCACGGTTCGTGGACGCGTTCGCCTCTTTCGGCCAACTCGGCGAATTTCTCTTTTTAATCGCGTGCCCGCGCGCACGCGAATAACCGTCCTCGGCGAGCCAATTGTCTCTCTTAATGCGTCGCGGTACCATTGAGAAACTCGCGGTGTCAACGTGCGAAACATAAGGGAACGAGTTCTGTTGCGTTTCGTTTCCCCTCCCCGACTCGATCGGCGTACATTCCGAATTCAACGCGTTCGACGGCCATTGATATTTCCCCCGGTATTCGGCCGTTCTCCTCTGCATCCGTAAACGGTGAATTCTCGGTTAGGAATCGCTCGCGAATGCCAAGTCGCTCGGTTGCGAACTCGATTTCGTGGGCGAGGCGGGGGCCATCCGAGATACCCGCCGGTATCTCTTCTCTCGCGCATTCTCGCGAGCGTTCCGAGCTTCGAGGGCGTTCGTAGGCCGGGTCGAGCGCGGTCTCTCGCGATCGACCGAAACCTTGCTCTCGCGTTCGCGCTCGCGTCCCTTCTCCGGGAAGTGGTCGCGCGGATCCGCGATCGGGTAGCAGGATCCTCGGGGGATAAAAAAGGATTCCGCGGAGGGAACGGAGTTACCCGAGGCGCGTCTAGTTGCGTAAGCGGCTATCGGTTTCACCTAGTCCGCGAGGTATCGAGAAGCGGCGCGCCGCGAGGGCAATGTCTCCCGATTGGAAACGTTTCGACGAATCGAGGCCGGAGACGCCCGAAAGCTTTCCTCCGCGCGATACTCTTCCCACGGCCCGGGTGAACGAGCGGGATCGACGGAGGGCTCGATGCACCGACCGAGAACTCGTCGTTTCGACGAGAGACCGGGGACCGTTGCTCCGGTTCGTTCGCGCGCCGATGCCTTCGGAAACGCGATATAAAAGACGAAGCGACAGAAACGAGATCGGGAACGCTTCGGTGGCCGCTTCGCCGGAACGAAACGCGATCCATCTCGAGCCGAAGACGAGCTCGCGCGATTCTATCGAGGAATCCTCGCGGAAGTCGACGGAACCGTCCCCGCTTACCCATTTTCGAGTTATCACTGGGCCCGATCGATTTCATGCGACGAGAAAGTATCGAGCGAAGCGGACGATCGTTCGTCGCCCGGGGATACTCCCGCGCGCGTTGTCCTCCGCTCGAATCTACGGGCGGCGTGTCGTTGAAAATTCTCGAGGAGGAATTTCCACGCGACGAGGATCGTTCGCGACTCGCGGCGTCGAAACGGCAACGAATTTCTGCGTCTCCGCGCGTTCGAGGGTACGGCCAGAACGTAGAAAGGCGCGGTATTTGTGCCAGTAGGTCGTGTATGGACCAAGCCCGTAGAAGTTCCTCGGCTCCTAGCGGCGGGATCTCGCAACGACGCGTTCGCGTCGGCGAGGCCGAGGGAACCGAGAGCCTTCGATTTCCGCGCGATTCGGTACGGCTCTCCGCGAACCTATCGAAACTCGTAGAATTTCCTCGCCGGATCCCACGCGGACCGGACTCCTCCGGTTTCGGGATCCGCGCGGCCAGCGGATCGCGAGCTCCGATCGAGGCGTTTCCTTCCCCGCGCTTCCGGAAGACCGTCGCCGGACACGGTAGCTCCTCGAGCGGCTCGATTAGAAATCGCGGCGGCGGTTCTCGGCCCCCGGGGCGAGCAGCGCTCGATTTCGATACCGAGAACACCTCCCGGGCTCGTTCGTATTCCTCGAGAGCGCGCGAGAACGCTTTCCACCGAGCAAACGCGGCTCGAATTCCACGAAATCTAGCCACGGTCCGTCGACCGTCTTCCGTTTCTTCTCGCGAGACGAGAAAAATACGCGTCCCGATCGGAAAGAGAAGGCAACAGTTTCTTCTCGCGAACGAAAGTCCCGGACGCCCGTTCCTTTCCCATAGCTCGGCTCGAGATCGTGAAAAAGTACGGGAGACCGTTCGAGATCGCTTACCCCGCGTCCTCGAGAACGACCAAGATCGCGAGAACCGACCGCCGGGAAATTCGTCCCTCCGAGCGAGCCTCGGTAAACGGAACGATTCCTAGACGCCCGTTCCTTTTCCCAGCCATCGAAATACTCGAGGCGTCGGCACAATTCCTTCCCAGCCACGATCGTTTCATTGTTTTCTCGCGCGGCTCGCTCGCAGCGAGTCGCGGTTCCGCGGAGCCCTCGGGGTCTCCGAAGCCGCGTTTCGGAGTCGGCGCGCCTCGCCAGCTTCGAATTCTCGGCCCGGCGATTCCGGGGCACCGATTTTGCTTTCGATTCCACCGCGAGGTCCGTTTACCGCGGAGAAAGCTGCCCGCGAAAACCAGAACGCGATACGCGCGCGCGTATTCGTCGCTCGCTCGTGGTCCAGGGGGAAAACGAGCGCGTGTATCCCGGCCGATCGATCCGAGTCCGACGACGACAACGGCGACGGCCACGGCGTCGACGATCGCGAAAGTAAGATCCAACGAAAGAGAACACGCACGAACGCGCGATAAATACGAATTGCAAATTGCACCCGACCGGCACAAAGGAGTCGATTAGCATGCGAGTGGGCACGCAGCCTGCGCGCGTATTTGCATCGGGCAATTACGAGGAAGAGCGTGGTCGTGGACGGAGAACGTGCGTCGTTCCGTTACGGGCCCGAGGCTCTCGCGATTTCGGCGGGCCCGGCGCAGGCCCGAGTCGATCCTCGAGAGTCCCTCGCTGGAAGTTCGCTCGGTGGGTTTCCACGCGAAACGCGAGAGTACGGTTTTCCGCGAGGATCTCGGACGCGTTTGGTTTTTCGTCGTTCGCTCGGTCGGAAACGCGCGCGCCGGATCGGTGGCTCGCGGCGCGTGCTTTTTCGAGCCAGTCGAGGCCAGCCCGCCTTTCGCCGCCTCGGAAACTCGAAAGGAAGGCGCCCGATCCGATCCTGCCGCAGGTGGATCGAAGCCACGCTCGACGGGCCTGCGAATCGGGTCGACGAGCCGCGGAGCTAGGGCCCGCCACGGACAAACGTACGCGCGGAATCTTTCGGAAAAGGTTTCGCCCCTCCTCTCCTCGGACCGACCGTCCACCGAAAAACCCTCGCAATTTTCAACGAGTCGCGGAGAACGATCGAACGGGGAACGGAAACGGCTCTACTCGATTTCGGCTCGAGCGAGCAACCGAGAACCGCCGATTCGTAGTCGGTCCTCGAGTCTCGACGGCGACGGTTCCCTCGAAACGATTCGAACCGATTTCGAGGTCCGGCCTAGACCCGGAGGCTGATCCCGATACGCGAAACTTTCGAGACAAACTGGTTCCCCGTACGCAGATCGGAATTTGTCCTCGATACATCTCGTTAGCTCCGTGCATCCTATCCGAGCCACCGATAACGACCGGCTTCTCGCATTCCGCGTCGAGAGACGCGCCATTTTCTCCAACGATCGCGATCGGTCGCGCACCGTCGCGCTTCGTCGCGCGTCGTCGCTCGGAAGTCCGGGATCGTTCGTCGACGTTCGTGGGAACTCGTAAATATCCCGACGCCGGAACCGAACCCATCCGCGCGCTCAGTGTTCCTCGAGCCGGGGACCGAGGAGCACGATCTTCCCGAGAACCTACGAACGACCTTCGGTACCCACCGACCCAACGATACTCCTCCAATCGAAAACGATTGTCTTTCGCTTTCGCCTTTCGGCTCGAGCACGCGCTTCCTCGAAATGTCCGGCCGGAAGGGAAGCACCGTTCCAAACGTTGTTCCCGGAGGACGATTCTCGCGGACGTTACGTCGCTGGAAGAAAGTAGGCGGAAGAAATCCCTCGAGAAGCGTTCGCGCGGGCGTCGACGCCCGGCTCCCCGGTCGTCCCGCGCGAAGAAAGTCTTCGAAATATTGAAACCGATTCGAGGCGTCGAAAAGGAACGCGACCCATGAATTATTTATCGTCGTTCCCGACGAGTTTCTATTTGAAAATTCATCGCCGCGATCGACTCGACGACGATGTTCCAACGGTTGGCGCTTCCCGCGAATCGGACTTTGCGTCACCTTGGTTCACCGCGCGAAACCGTCCACGAGAAGCAGAATTTCCTCCTAGTTTGTCCGGACGAACGCGCGGCTCGACACGGAAGAAGAAGCGGAAGAAGAGGAAGAACGCTCGACGATCGTTACCCCGGATCAAGGGGAACGGTACCGTCGGTGCGCGGCCATTTTTCCACGTCCGACTGGATACGATCGAAAGTTCTTTTCCGCGACGATCGAGAATACGCTGGACGGAGTCCCTCGACGCGAGAAGTTTCACCGAGCTGGCTGCGAACGAAAGGGGATCTTTCGAGGGCACGGGGGCTCCTACCTTCCTTTCCTTCCTCGCACGTAACAGTCTCATTGTTTCATTGTGCGTCGTACACGAGGCTTCCTATTTCGAGGCGGATGCGCGCTCGGCGCCCCGTAACAGCCGTTTCTCAGCCGAGTCTCTTCGAGCCGAACGCGTAACGGTCCGTGAGTCGATTTTTCATCGGAAGATCGGAGACCGAACAACCGAAACTCCTGCAACGAGCCGCGGAACTCGACGATCGGTACACGGACCCGCCCCGAAACCGCACCGTTACCGATCTTTCGTCCGAAACCTCGCCAACGATCCATCGAACGGACCCAATTACCGATGTTCGACCAAGAAGACGTCGTTACCAGGATCGATCGAGCACGCGTCGCTACAAACACCGCCCTCTTCTTTCCACTGTGCAAATATTTCTACGAAATTCTATGCATTGATACGCAAAATGTACAATTATGATAATAAACGATCGTATTTTAAGATACGCCAAGTTCCTTTCGATTAAAGCCTTCTGTTCCTTTCCTCCTCTCCATCGTACAAGTCGATTATCGAAAACTCTTGATCAAAGTACCAAAATTGGCGAAAAATTTCAGCAAAAGTTCAGAAATTCGTTTAAAATTCCCGCAAAATTTCAATTCGCAGAAATTCTTGGAAATGATGTCACTACCAAGAATTTGCCGAATAAGGATACCTCCTCGCACTTCGTGTTCTCCTGGTATCAAAGTTTGAAAATCGTCGAAATTTTGTTTAAAAATACGCGCAAAACCAATTTCTGGACTTTCGCTGAAACTTTTCGCCGATTTTCGAACTTTTGTATCAAGAGAACATGATACGCGAGGAAAAACCGTTCGCCTTTGCAGATTTCTCAATATCTTGATGTTTATTTATCATAATTATTAACAACCATCGTAGGACCATAGTTTAAACAATAATTAACAATGTCCTAGTATAAATAATAGCTTGAAAGCCATCAATTTCTAGAAATATCCGCTTAAATCGTACAAATAAAATCGAAGTAACGGTAAGTCACCTTCTCGAGGGTATAAATATAGTAGAACCACCGGCTGCCGAAAATTTCATTCGCCCGGGAGCCTCCGCGGCGGACGGAGCTCCCCTAGAGGGGGAGCTCGACCCTCAGGGCCAGGGTGGCCCGACGCGGAGAAGGGCGGAAACGCCGCGGACCCGCGGAGGATGGAGCTCCTCCTCTGGGGGACCTGGACCCTCCGGATGAGGGTGACCCGACGCGAATCCGCCGCGGACTCGCAGAGGACTCGCGGAGGACCTGGACCCTCCAGGTCGGGGTGGCCCGAGGCGTACTCCCGGAGAATGTAGATCGATGTAACTACAATACATTTAAATAAATTCATTAAGTAACAAATAATTAGTATATTTTCTATTCCCACTTTATTTCCACTCCAAGAATTTCTAACTTTTGCTAAAATTTTTTCAAAAATTCTCAGAAATGACGTCATTTTCGCGAAATTCCGAAAATTCTCAGAAATGACGTCATTTCCAAGAAGTGCCACGATAGGAATACCTCCTCGTACATTATGTTCTCCTGATACCAAGGTTCGAAAACAGTGAAAAATTCTAGTTAATGTACAAAAAATCGTTTAAAATTCCCGTCTGGCGGAAATTCTTGGAAATGACGTCATTTCCAAGAATCGATGGAATCGTGCCACCTCCTCGCACATCATGTTCTCCTGTTACCAAAGTTCGAAAATCGGCGAAAAGTTTCAGCGAAAGTCCAGAAATTCGTTTAAAATTCCCGCCTCGCGGAAATTCCTAGAAATGACGTCATTTCCAAGAATCGATGGAATCGTGCCACCTCCTCGCACATCATGTTCTCCTGTTACCAAAGTTCGAAAATCGGCGAAAAGTTTCAGCGAAAGTCCAGAAATTCGTTCAAAATTCCCGCCTAGCGGAAATTCTTGGAAATGACGTCATTTCTCAGAATCGATGGAATCGTGCCACCTCCTCGCACATCATGTTCTCCTGTTACCAAAGTTCGAAAATCGGCGAGAAATTTTAACCAAAGTTCAGAAATGTTCTAAAACGTTTGTTCGAACTTCCGACTTTGGTATCAGGAGAACATAATGTACGAGGAGGTATTCCTATCGTGCCACTTCTTGGAAATGACGTCATTTCTGAGAATTTTCGGAATTTCGTGAAAATGACGTCATTTCTGAGAATTTTTAGAAAAATTTTAGCTAAAGTTAGAACTTCTTGGAGTAGAGGGAGTGGAAATAAAGTGGGAATAGAAAAAATGCTAATTATTTGTTACTTAATGAATTTATTTAAATGTATTGTAGTTGCATAGATCTGCATAACCGCAGAGTTCCTTCGCGCTGGTCGGCGCAGATCCGCCCCGGGTCCTCCGGGAGTACGCCTCGGGCCACCCCGACCTGGAGGGTCCAGGTCCTCCGCGAGTCCTCCGCGAGTCCGCGGCGGATTCGCGTCGGGCCACCCTGGCCCTGACGCTCGAGGTCCCCCAGAGGAGGAGCTCCGTCCGCCGCGGGTCCTCCGCGTCGGGTCACCCTCATCCGGAGGGTCCAGGTCCCCCAGAGGAGGAGCTCCATCCTCCGCGGGTCCGCGGCGTTTCCGCCCTTTTCCGCGTCGGGCCACCCTGGCCCTGAGGGTCGAGCTCCCCCTCTAGGGGAGCTCCGTCCGCCGCGGAGGCTCCCGGGCGAATGAAATTTTCGGCAGCCGGTGGTTCTATTTATACCCTCGAGAAGGTGACTTATCGTTACTTCGATTTTATTTGTACGATTTAAGCGGATATTTCTAGAAATTGATGGCTTTCAAGCTATTATTTATACTAGGACATTGTTAATTATTGTTTAAACTATGGTCCTACGATGGTTGTTAATAATTATGATAAATAAACATCAAGATATTGAGAAATCTGCAAACGCGAACGGTTTTTCCTCGCGTATCATGTTCTCTTGATACAAAAGTTCGAAAATCGTCGAAATCTTGTTCGAAAGTTCCCGCAAAATGATAGTCAGCGGAAATTCTTGGAAATGATGTCATTTCCAAGAATCCGCCGAATAAGAATACCTCCTCGTACATCGTGTTATCCTGATACCATACTTTTGAAATCGTTCGATCATCTCGGTCAATGTTTCGAAAATTTTGTTTACGAAATTTCATGGAAATGACGTCACAATTGTAGGAATTCGCAAAATTGTATAAGTCGCAAAGGAAAGGGATAACGAATAAGAGGGATTGGAATATACAATAAAAAGAACAATAGTAAAAATATAACTATCGATGTATTTGTATGTACACTGAACCTGTATCGTTGATAACGGTAGTAAGAGTAATATCGATAGTACTAGCGGTAGAGTCGGTAATACGCAACAGTGTACACGGATCTACGAATACGGCGATAGATCGTGGCTCGATTTTGCCGACCGGACGCATAATTAACTCTATTTCGTGCCGCTGAATTCCTCGCGAAGCGTTACTTGGACAGATTCAAAGAAGAGATCGGAGGATTTCGTTGCTTTATCGGTGACGACTCGGCAATTATCGATCGTTTCCGGGATCGTTGGCGCGCGAAAGACTCTCGCGAATAAACGTTGTCTCGATCGGCTTCCAACCGGGGAACCGTTAGAGAGGCTGAAAACGGCTGAATCTCGGCGCGGTCGCTTCGAGAACCATTAGATTTATGTTTCGACGCTTCTTGCGTCTCTGGTCCATGACCCACTTGAGCGTTCGCCGTAATTAGTCTTTTTCGAAAGCAACGGTGAACGGGCTGCGGTGTGCCGGAACGGTTACGGCGAAAATCTACGTTCTTCGACGTCGATAACGCTCGATGAAAAGATCGTCTCTTCTTTTTTCTGCTCGTCCGCGAACAAAACGCATCGGGCAGCGATACACTTTCTCGAATTCGTGGTAACCGAAAAGAAAACGAGATCGCTCAACGTTCTTCGCGTATCTGTTTCGTACTCCGAATCGGTAATCGGCGTCTTCCAGGATCGACGGAGCCGCTCGTTCGTCCTCGCGAAATCGAAAGGTCCACCGAGCGCGTCCTTGGCCGGTCCATCGCGATTTCCACGGTCCCGTTCATTTCCAGCGTGTTCCAGAACCGTGGCTCCCGTGAAACAATGGTCGGTACTCGATCGGATCGCAGTGGACGCGCGGCCCGTTGATCGTCGTCCGCTCGTTTCCTTAACGTCCACGAACCACGGCCGAACCTTCCCGTGGAAGTAGAAAGCGAGTCCGGGATATTTGGGTCGCGCGATGGGACGAGGACGTTCGTCGGGTTATTAATTGCAGCTTTTCCGAGAGTCGACGCTTTTACGGATACATCAACGGCTCGGACACAATTTTTGCCTACGACTAACCAATGCGGAATGGAAGCAAAGCAGGTGAAGAAAAACAAATACTCGAATTACTCGCAATGAATTTATTTCGTACAAGCTTTATACATTCTTACGCGTTAAAAATCTTTTACATATCGTAACACTATCTTCTAAGTTCGCAGCCAATTAGCTCGGTACTACCCGCGACGAAGAATTATCGTTCGTCGCGAGTATCACCGATTACCAGGTCTCACCACGCGGAGGCTGCTGCGAGCGGAGACCCGGAGGGAGATAGATGGAATCAAAGTTCCATCGATCTCCCTCGACGCAAGATACAAACGAAATTACTAAACCGAGGAGATGGAAGGAATCAAAGTTCCTTCGATCTCCTGGTATAGTTCTGCCGAGCAATTACATTATGGAAAAATTAGGCAAAATTGGGAAAGACGCGACGCGAACCGTGCAGTTGGTCCTACTAGGTCGATCCCGTTTCCCCTCGGTGGGTCCGATTCGAGAGAAAACGAGCGACGCCTCCACTCCCCTGGAGGAGTGCCCCGTTGCTCCAAACTCCGGAGCCAGCCGCTAAGCGAGGACCTGGCTCACGTGAGGTTCACAAAGAGAGGGTCTTATCCCGGAGGCTTTCACAGGGACCGGCAAAAATGCCTGCTCCTGCGTTCGCAACATGCCCTCTCTGGAAGCGGACGCACCGGAAGAGACGGCGATCGACCGTTCGAACCACCTACACGGCCAGTCACTTGCTTCGACAACGAGCAGAGGTGACCGGACCGAGGAACGAGGAAGCGAGCAAAAAGAAGCTAAACATTGATTAATTACTTGGCAGATTACAGATGTTCGTGCATTGTGGCCTTAAAACTAACTTAGTCTATCTGAGCTAACAATCCCGCGGTGGTTGCGTCGACCTAAGAGAAATCTAAATTCATGGGGTGATTGAAAATACAAATGAATTTGGTTAAT
The DNA here is from genome assembly GCF_051014685.1 of Ptiloglossa arizonensis. Taxonomy (NCBI): domain Eukaryota; kingdom Metazoa; phylum Arthropoda; class Insecta; order Hymenoptera; family Colletidae; genus Ptiloglossa; species Ptiloglossa arizonensis. Next base: position 23,562,695 of record NC_135055.1, read on the forward strand.
GAAAAACAAGTACAAAGTAGAATCAGGTAACAAATAATATAAATTAAACAAAACAAAATTAAAGAAGAAAGAAAGGATTAGAGAGTGGTCGCCAGTACTGACCACCGCCTATCGGCGGTCAGTACCGGTTACCAAGGGAGGGCCCCCTCTTCCAGATACCTAAGACGAAGACATCCGTCCAGCTCGGAAGCTCCCCGTGGAATGAAATTTTTGAAAATCGGGGGCTCTTTATATACCCATACACAAGGTGACTTATCGTTACTTCGATTGTCTTTGTTCGATCCAACCGAATATTTCAAGAAATTGATGGCTTCTTAGCCATTATTTATACTAGGACATTGTTAATAATTGTTTAAATTATCGTTCTACGACGGTTCTTAATAATTATGATAAATAAACATCAAGATATCGCGAAACTTGCGAAGGCAAACGGTTTCGGTGAATGTTTCTTCATTTCCGCGATTGTTACTAACGTTTATGCATGTTGCCAATATTAATCGAACAATGTGCATATTATTTATGCATTACAAATGATTAAGTAACTTATAGAAATTGATTTTGATCGAGATTCGATGTTAAAACGTGTTCTGTAAAGTTTTAAAGTATGGAAAGTAATAACTGTCTATTCGGTACATTAATTTAACATTTGTTTAATTCTTACAAGTTACAAAATACGCGTAGAAGTTGTATTCTTTACTTAAAAGCGTCGAAAATCAATTATTCGCTATTCTAGATAGAAAAATTATCGTGATGAACACTTGTGAATCGATAATCGATACGTGTAGCCTTGACAATGTCGGTTGGTCCACAATGAAAACTTCCACTGTGGACAAAGAATACCTCGACGAAATGATATTTTAAGGCATTATTTATGCTAGGACATTGTTAACAATTGTTTAAAGTACGATCCTACGACGATTGTTAATTATTACGATAAATAAACCTCAAGATATTGCGAAATCTGCGAAGGGGAACGATTTCGGTGAATTTTTGTTCATCCACGCGATTGTTATTAACATTTACGCACGTCCCGAACATTAACGTTCCAATATGCACCTTGTTCGTGCATTATAAATCATTAATTACTTTACGAATATTAATTTTGATCGAAAATCGAAAAACATACGAATAGCACGTTTTACTTGAATTTTCGATCAAAGTTAATTTCTATAGACAAATCGATCGTATACAATGCATAAAAAAGATGCATTCTGTAACAGAAATGTTCGGACAATGCGTAAATGTTAATAACAATCGCGTGGATGAACAAACATTCACCGAAACCGTTCGCCTTCGCAGATTTCGCAATTACTTGATGTTTATTTATCGTAATTATTAACAACCATCGTAGGACCATTGTTTAAGCAATTGTTAACAATGTCCTAGTATAAATAAAGGCTTAAAATATCATTTCGTTGAAGTATTCTTTGTCCACAATGGAAGTTTTCATTAAAGTCCAACCGACATTGTCAAGGCTACACGTATCGATTATCGACGCACAAGTGTTCATCACGATGATTATTCTATCTAGAAAATCGATTAATTGAATTTCGCCACTTTTAAGTAAAGAATACAACTTCTACGCGTATTGTGTAAATTATAAGAATTAAACAAATGTTAAATCGATGTACCGAATAGACAATTATAACTTTCCATGCTTTAGAACTTTACGAAACACCTTTTTACTTCGAATCTCGATCAAAATCAATTTCTATAAGTTAATTAATAATTTGTAATGCACAAATAAGATGCACATTGTTCGATTAATATTCGGAACGAGCGTAAATGTTAATAAAAATCGCGGAAATGAACAAACATTCACCGAAACCGTTCGCCTTCGCAGATTTCGCAATTATTATACTTGATGTTTATTTATCGTACTTATCAACAACAATCGTAGGACCATTGTTCAAACAGTTGTTAACAATGTCCTTGTATAAACGATGGCTTAAAAGCCATAAATTTGTAGAAATATTCGTTAGATCGAACAAAGACAATCGAAGTAACGATAAGTCACCTTGTGGTGGGTATATAGAGAGCCCGCCGATTTTCAAAAATTTCATTCCACGGGGAGCCTCCGAGCTGGACGGATGTCTTCGTTTTAGGTTCCTGGAAGGAGGGAGGGCCCTCTCTTGGTAACCGGTACTGACCGCCGATAGGCGGTGGTCAGTACTGGCGACCACTCTCTTAATCCTTTCGTTCTTCTTTAATTTTTTTTTGTTCAATTTATATTATTTGTTATACGATTTTACTTTGTACTTGTTCTTCATTAACCAACCATTAACCAACTTCATATGTATTTTCTATCACGCCTTGACTTTAGGTTTCTCTTAGATCGTCGCAACCACCGCGGGATTGTTAGCTCAGTTAGACTAAGTTAGCTTTAAGGCCACAGTGTACGAACATCTGTAATCTGCCAAGTAATTAACCAATGTTTAGCTTATTTTTGCTCGCTTCCTCGTTCCTCGGTCCGGTCACCACTGCTTGTTGCACAAGCGAGTGACCGGCCGTGTAGGTGGTCCGAACGGTCGATCACCGTCGCTTCCGGTGCGTCCGCTTCTAGAGTGAACATGCCGCGAACACAGGGGCAGGTATCCATGCCGGTCCCTGCGGAAGCCTCCAGGATAAGACCCTCTCTTTGTAATCCTCCGTGAGTCAGGTCCGCGCTTTGCGTGTGCTCCTGACTGCGGAGTTGGGAGAAATGGGGCATTCCTCCTCTAGAGGACTGGGGGCGTCGCGCGTGTCCTCCTGAAATCGGGCCCACCGAGGGGAAACGGGATCGACCCAGTAGGACCAACTGCACGGTTCGCGTCGCGTATTTCCCAATTTTGCCTAATTTTTCCATAATTTAATTGCTCGGCAGAACTATACCAGGAGATCGAAGGAACTTTGATTCCTTCCATCTTCCCGGTTTAGTAATTTCGTTTGTATCGCGCGTCGAGGGAGATCGATGGAACTTTGATTCCATCCATCTCCCTCCGGGTCTCCGCTCGCAGCAACCTCCGCGTGGTGAGACCTGGTAATCGGTATTACTCGCGGTGATCGATAATGTTTCGTCGCGGGTAGTACCGAGCTAATTGGCTGCGAATTTAGAATATAGTGTTACGATATCTAAAAGATTTTTAACGCGTAAGAATGTATAAAGCTTGTACGAAATAAATGAATTGCGAGTAATTCGAGTATCTTTCTTTCTTCACCTGGTTCGCTTTTATTCCTTTTGCGCGATCCTAAATTACACTGTCCGACAAATTGAAACTCGTTTCCTGGCTTCGAACACAGTGTCGTCCACGAAACGATCGTCCGCGTTCGGCTAATTACCGCGTTAAAGGAACGATCGGCGCGTATCGTCGGTGGCTTCTTCGTCGTTTGCCCATTTATCGAAGTCGTTGCCGTTGCCGCTGCACACGGAAGTCGTTGAACGTTAATCGGTCGTTGTTGGATGTAGGTTACGGTGTCTGTCACCGGCGATTCGAACGTACGGGCGAGGTTCGCGCGCGCGATGAAAGTGCGCGGATCTCGCTCGCCGCGAGAAGAGGAAAACACTTTCGCGTTTTCGTCGTTCGACGGTGCGCCCGATTCAGTCGGGACGTATCGAGCGCGTTTTCCTCTTTTTCGATCGAGATTCCGTAGCTTCGCGATTGCGGCTCGACGAGGGTTTTCCGCTCGAACGACGTTCGACCCGTTTTCGATTCGTCTCGATCGAAGCGCGAAAGAATACATTCGTCACGCGTTTACGCGTACTCGCGATCGTTCGCGCCGCGACGTTCACAGAAACGAAACGGTTCTCGAAGCTCGTGGAATCGGTCCGAGGTCGTTGTCCGTTTTAGTCCGAGGAGGCGCGTCGGTCGATCGAACCCGAAACGGAGATCGTCCGGGTTCTCGTCGACTCGAGAAACGGATCGAGCGCATCGAGGTCGAGCTCCGTTCTCGAGGCTCGCGGTGACGCAAATCGTCGCTCGTTGGAAAGATGCAAGAAGCGGTTCTTGCACGCCCGAAGGAACCGCGTATCCGTCCGTCTATCCGTTTGCCCGACTCTCGGACACGCTGTCGGTCACGTGCGTCCTACGGGTCACGTGGCAGTGGTCGCGGTTCGTGCGCAACTTCTTATCGACCGTGGTTCTCAGCGTTGGCGAGCGAGCGAGACGCGATCGCGAGCAGGTACGGCGAGAGCCTCGATACTCGCGCGTGGACACGGACGATCGGAGGAGACGGTGGTTCGAAAACGAACGGAATCGAGAAGAGTTTTCGAGAACGGGATCGAAGAGGAATCGAATCGCGAGGATCCTCCCCGTTTCGAACCGTCGAGTGTTCGCGGTTCGATCGTCGAACCGTCGAGGAATCGCGGAGCGTCGAGAGTTTTCCGCAACTGGTTTCGTCGAAATTGCGACAACGAAATTGCAACTACGTCGTCGAGGAGTCGCGGTCGGATCGAGAGACACTGTCGACGTCGTTAAGGTCGAAACGTGACGGCGAAACAGTCCAGGGTCGTTCTCCCCTCTAACCTCGCATCCGTTTCCAATCGATTCCAGCGACTTTCGGAATTATCGTACGAGCTCGACGTTGTTTAATTTTTCCCGGAACCGCTATGGAAATACCGCTCGAAAAATGAAAAGTTCGCATAAATATCGCGCTTCCCGATGAGTCACAGCGGCGAATGCTAATTACGCTAACGAAAAATGTCACGACGGGGCGCGCGTGGGTAGTCACGATCGACTACGACGGAAAATGAACGGAAACGAGAGCGCTCGAATCGGAACGGATATCGCGCGGTGCGCCGAACCGTCGAATTATTCCATCGATTTCCTTTCGATCCGGTGCTCGAGGAATCGAGGACCGTGCACGCGCGCTGCCGGATCCGCGATCGAGGAAAAATGTCGAGAAACCGTCGCCGTGTCGCAACTCGTTCGAAAAGAAACCGAACCGCGAAAAAGTACCGCGCCGAAACGCGCTCGAATCCTTTTTGCTCGGCGATCGAACGATCGCCCGGTCGAGTTTCGATTATCCGGAACCTTCGATTCGCGTCCACTCTCCGCGATAATTGCTCGAACGTATCGCGGCCGGTGTCCGGGCGGGAAAAAAGCCCGCGGAAAGAGAAGCAAAAGGCGATCGCGAATACGAGGACCGCTTTTAACGGTATCGACGAACTCGACGGGGATGGATCCTTGTTTCGACTCGCGCGACCGAGGCTACGGGGGATCGCGACGCAACGAGAGGGCGTCCCCTCGCGGAAAAAACGAGCAAAGTCCACGGAATCGAGATACTTTTGAAAGTTGGATTCGCGGTGGGATATTCGATCGCGGTGAAGCACGGTTCGGTAAAAGTTCGCCGCGTGGAGGGCCCCGTCGCCGCGAAAACCAGGGATTACGGCACGCTCGAGACGAACGTTGTCGCGCGTCGATAGCGCCGTTACCGGTTCCCACGATCGAACACTTTCTCCGTCTAAACCGCTCCGTTCCCCGGACGGACAAGATTTCGCGCTACCGGCGCGGCGCTAAATCTACGCGGACCGAGGTTCGGCGTACTCGCTTCCTAGGAACGATCGTTCGCCAATTTTCTTTCGATCGCGCGCGGCTCGAAAAGGTGCAACTTGCTCGGCGGGTCGACGTTCTCGAAAGGGTAGTTGAAAATCTCGTTTCGAAGCGTCCGCGTAAACGTTGCGTAAGAAATCCGGCCCGACCTTTTCCACGGCGTACGCCGAACGTCGAGCCTCGATTCGTTCGGCAACCCTTTCGCGACACGGTCGTTGTTAAATTTTTAAACGCGGCGCGGCTAAGAGTCGCGCTCGATCGAGCGCGCGAGACCGATCGCGATCGCGATCGATCGCACGCGCTCACGGTACGGTGGTTCGGAGACGCTTTACGCTCACCGGCGACCAGATGGTACCGGTCGAGAGAACCATTGCACAGGTGCTCGACTCGACGCCGATGCGTCGGAACGAGTCGATCTCCGAGTCGGCGAGCGCAAAGTCGTAAACGCGTCCCGATCTCCTTGTTTTTCCGTAATCGTTGGTCGCGGAACGAAGACGATTCGTCGTCGTACGAGCTACCAGCGTTTACGCGATTTCGTCGAACGAAACGGTACTCGGTCACGGGATCTCGCTCCGGCTCGGACGAGCCCGGAGGGCTCGAGGTCGCGCGCCAGTCGAGTCGACCCGAAAATATCAACGTACCGGTGTCGCACGAGTCGCGATGCTCGCCCGATAAAAACCGGACGCGGAACGTCGCAAGATCCAAAAACGATCCTCTCGGAACGGAAACAACTCCCGAAGCGGCAACGACCCCGCGCGATTCGCGTTCCGCCGAACGCGAACGTTCGATCTAGAAGTAACTCGCGTCGCGTCGCGTCGCGCCGCGCGTCCAGGGTCACCGACTACCGCCCACCGACGGAAAGTGAGATCTCGCGTTTTGCATCGGACGCCAACTGGGTTAACTCGGCGACGAGATCGTTGAAAATTGCGACACGTTTTTACCTCAGGGTCACCGTGTCGGCGACTTTGCGCGCGAAACGCTCATGCATCCCCGTATGCGCGGTCACGTTCGACGCTACCTGTCGGAGGAGCCGCTCCCCTCCACCCTAAACCCCTCTCCGTAGCTCGAGGTATTCGCGAGAACGTGGAATACGAGAACGGGCCGTGAAATCGGAGAATTCCGCGTACGCGGTAATTTCTCTTCGTCCCGAGGAGCTACCCGATTACACGGTGCTCTCGCCGCGTTATCGATTTTACGCAACGCGGAAGAAATATTCGCGCGTTCGTACGGAACGCGAGATTTCCGTTCGAGGGAACCGAAGCCGGTTAGGCGTAATTTCTTTCCCCGCGGAACGTTTATCGCTCCCGGTCGATCTCGAAGGAATCCGGTCCCGGGTACGCGGATCGTCGAGGAACCGCGCTCGGTCGCGCAAGACGGTCCGCGGGCTACCGATCGAGGAGCGGCCGTTGCGAAATCGCCGGAACGCCCGCGGGATTTCTCCTCTTGCGTTCTCGCTCCGAGTAAAAAGGAGCCCAAGGTAGCGGCTGGATCGCGGTAACCGCGTTGCTCGCTCGCGTACGCGGTGGCCGATCATCGGGCGTTCGAAGATCGCGTTTTCCGCGGTACCGGGCGAACTCTGTCGACGAGTCGGCGAAATCGCGGGAAAATTCCCGATCGTGCCGACCGCACGAGCGACGGTAAAACGGCACCGGCTGGCCTCGGGCCAGACGCTCCGAGAAAGAAGGCCGTCGCGAAGTCGACCAGCTGACCCAATGCACCTGGAACAGGATGACCTCGAACCGCGAGAGTACGTCGGTCTCGATCGCCGGGATACCGAGAAACGACCACCACCGTTCGAGAACCGGATATCGTCCGGTCCGGTTCCCGACGATTTTCGACACCGCTTCGAATCCAAACGTAAACGTACGCCCGTTCCTTCGAAAGAGGTTACGGACGGGTCTCTTCCGCGACGGACAATTCCTCCGAGGCTGCTCGCTCGCGTTTCGTAATTCTCCGCCGTAACGCCGAAAGATAGTTTACACGCTCTGTTTACGGCGTAACATCGTGGACATTGTTGCGTCGCAACGAAACGACTCGAGCGCAAACGCGAGACGCTCGACGCGCGACGCGTCCTCCTCGAAACGAAAACCAACCGCCCGCGTCGAAATCGATTCGACGGTATCGATCGCGGGGCTTCCGGTCGCGTTCGAGCCTGGAATCGTCTCTTCTATCGCGTTTACGCGGCGTCTCGATTCGCGCGCTCGCAAAATTCTTCCCGCGACGATCCGATCCCTTCGGGTGGTCCCGACTCGAGCGTAACGGGTCGCGACGACGGCCATTCGAGTCGAACGAAATTCCGGGAAACCGGTAGCCTCGACGAATCGAGCGCGACCGGCCGACGAAACGCTCCAAGAGTCCTCTCGAGCGACGGGATTCGGCGTACGCGCGAAAAAGAAGCAAAATCTCGCGAGACTTTTGCGCGACTCGTCCCGTGCCGAAAACATCGGATCGCTCGGCTGGAATTTCGATTCTCCGTGTTCGTTCCGACGAAAGGAATCGACGCTCGTCTCGTATCCGGTGTGTCTCGTTCCGAGCGGTGCGCGTAAACATCGTACGTGTGCACGTGCCGCGAGTCGACTCGCCGGGGGAAATATTCTCGCCGAGAGAAGAAAGGAGTCGGTCAGATAACTGTACGTCTCGGCCTCCGGACGACATCTTCGGCACCGTCGACACCCGGGACCCTCTTTCTTCTTCTCTTCTCCTCTTCTCCTCTTCTCCTCTCCTTTTCTCGTTTCTCGACGCATCGCGACGCCTCTCGTCTCCGTTCCGCTTCCTCCGGTCCGTGGAACTCGAGACTTCGCTCCGAACTCTACGGCGACGCTTCGACTTCGCTCCCGAATTCGTAGATCCCGAGACCGTCGCTCCCCAGCCTCCGTTCCTTCTCGATGTCGGACCAAATACGGCGACGAAGCGCGTAATTCCCATCGCCACCCACCGCTTCCTTCCACGGAGGTGTCGTTGCGAATCTTTCGCCGCGGTGGATAATATTTCGCGCGCAACGGATGCCGACGATCGTCCGCGATCGTTACGAAAGACTGCGACGTTGCTCGAAACCGTAACGGAAATTTTCTGCTTTCAGACGATGGATCGTCGACGGATGTTCGAGCAGCCAGGTTGGAGAGGGATCTGCAAGGTAAGTCTTTCGAGTTTTCCGAGCGCGCTTGTCTCGCACGTACTTGGGCTCGCGCGGTGGAGTCGCGCTCGTGACCGAATTTCTTCGATACGGTCGATAAAGTTCGTTCGAAGCGAAGCGAACCGATCGAGCGCGATTCCATCGGCGAGGAATCTCTCTCTTTCTCTCACTGTCTCTTTCTCTCACTGTCTCTTTCTCTCTCTCTCTCTCTCTCTCTCTCTCTCTCTCTCTCTCTCTCTCTCTCTCTCTCTATTTCTCTCTCTCGCTCTCTCAGTCTCTCTCTGGCTTTCTTCTCTCGTCTCCGCTGTCCGACCTGTCTCTTTCTCACGACAAGAAAACCGATCGGTCTCTGTCTCCAAAAGTCTTTGCTCGTGCGTGTTGACGCGAGGTGCGGCCGTCTGTGTACATACGAAAGTGTTCTCCGGGTAAACGTTTTTCTCTGTGTCTATTTTTGTCGTTGTTGTTTTCGTTCGTTCTTTCTTGTACGTTACACGTTGCGTTTACGTTTCCGTGGGTACATGGGCTAGAATCCTGACAAACCGTAGATCGCAGCCTCGAGGGACCCGACGATCGATCTCGCGGCGAGGAAAGAGGAAACGAATCGCGATTCGACTTTCGCTCGTCGAAACCGCGGAATTTGTAGCAGAGTCGGTTCGCGTCCGCGTCGAACGCTGGTGGACCGAGGCGGTCGAAGAAACGAGTTCTCGGGTCCCTCGAGTCGCACGCGCACGTATCTACACGCCTAACGCATGGTACCTTTTCGTTTTCGAGGATTATCTCGCGGTCGTGCGCGATCTCGGACGGATCCGGTCCGTTCGCGGGACGGAACGCGCGGTTCGGCCGAGAACGCGCGACGATCGTAAATCGATACTCGGGGCAGGGTAACGGGGACGAAGCCGGGCAGGTGCTCTAGGCTACGAACAAGAATGACTCGTCTACTAAGATCGTCTGTCTCTTTTTTTTCTGTTTCTGTTACTGCTCCCGCCTGCTCCTCGCCTTCAACTCTTCTCAACAACTGGATGCCGTCTGCCTCCAACGTCCGCCCGCCACTCCGTCTCTCCGACGACCTACATTATCTAACAACAAAATACAAAAAACACGTTCGATCGAACAAACCGAACGAAAAACAAAAAAAAATAACAACAACAATCGTAATAATGTTAACAATATTGATAATAATAATGATAACGACGACGACGATGGTAACGATAACGATGTGTTACGCAAACGACGCTCGCGAACCATCGACCATTGGCCGAAACTAATTGGCAACGCGCGTAAAACACGACTCGGACGCGTTTACCACGACTACGCTCGACTCCCGCGCGCGACGCTTCCGACGCTTCCGACGCTTCCGACGCTTCCGACGCTTCCGACGCTTTCGATGGTTCCGTTGCGTACTCCCCGCGCACGATCCCGAATGTCCCACGATCGGTTCCGTCGCGCTCCTCAGGGGTGACCACGGTCCTCTTGGTCCCGGCCCGACCCGGTAAATCCGTTCCCCCGGTCGGTCTGCTGACGAAAACCGCGCGAACGTTCGTGCAGGACGGTGCGAGCACCGAGTACGCGACCCAAGTCCTCGGCACCACTCTGGACAACGGGCGTCTATACGCCCGAATACTATCCACCTCGAGCAGGGTGTTCTACGAGAAGGAACCGAGCCCGGACACGACGAGCCCCTACGTGGTTTACCCGTCCCGGGCGCCGAGCGACGAATGGCAACTCGGAGTGGCTCTCGACAACGCGCCCATCGAGGCTCTCAAGGGCATAGAATCCCCGACGGGCGACGAATCCGGGAAGAGGTCCGACGATCGCGAGGACCGCGACGACGCCGAGAAGGCCTCGAGCAAACTGGACGAACTGTCCAGGGAGAACGACATATTCGGCAGGAGGGAGCTCGCCTTGGACGCGCAGAGATTCAAACCCGCCAAAGTCAGACCCGCCGATAACTTGCCGACGTTCACGGTGAAGCACGAGTACGTAGCCAGCAGCTTCGACAACATCGAGGACGAGCAACCGAAGAGCTTCAGGCCACGTTTGCCGAAGATCTTCAAACCTCCGTCGAAACTAGCCGCGCAGAAGAAGATCGACGCGAAACCGCTCTCCACGGTGACGTATCACGGTTTCGCCGACTTCACCACCACCGTCGGCGAAACCGTAATCGTTTTCTCCCCGAGCACGTCGCCCGCTCCGGCCGGTCGTCCCGCCACCACGATCAAGGGCGACGCGACTCTGAGACCCGACGACGGGATCGCCGTCGTCAAGATACGACCGACGAGCGTCGTCGTACCCGCTGCCGCTCGTGAGAAGACCAAGGAACGTCCCGAGCATCGCGATCCGGACACCGAATCGAACGATCCGCTCTTGGACGCCATCAATCGGGCCAATGTTCGCCCTAGCATCGTCGACGACTTCGAAACCGACGCATCCACCGTCTCCACGGAGCCGTTGCTTCTGGTACCGGACGCGGACGCGGACACGGGATCCCTCGAGCCCACGGGACTCCTCAAGGTCCTCGACTCGACCACCGCCCTCGACGGCACCACCACCCACTACAAGAGCTCCATCTACGGCACCTACATCGGCACCAATTACGCTCAAATCATACACACCTCCTCGAACGTTTACTTCTTCCCCGACGAAGCGACGAGGACCTACGATCCCGAGGACACCACCGTGGATTACGGAACCACCGTCGCGGAGGAGGCCGAGGACGACGAACCCGAACGGGACACAACCGTCGAAACGACCACCGGTACCGTACCGAGAACCTTCCCCGCCGGCGAGGAAACTCCTCCGGGGACCAACGAACCCACCGCTCCGTTCAGGGACACCACCGACAGCGTGCTGACCACGCTCAAGGACATCTTGGAGAGCGCCAGAAGGGTCCTTGGAACCACCGAGTCGGTCGTACCGACTTTCGACGACGAGATACCCAACGACATCGCACCGGGGGATCCTCGGGGACGCAGCGTCAAAGGCGGTAGCCCGAGGAACGACCTCGGGCACAAGAATCGCAAGGAGCACGAGTTCGACGACCGAGAGGAGAAGATCACCCTGGCCACCAGACTCCTACCGTCCACGGTCTACAAGACTTTCACGTACTTTACCACCTTCTTCGTTCCCGATGGCACGGATCGAACCACCACCTCCGTACGCTCCAGGGAGGTGGTCTCGTCGGAGGTCACTCACCTGACCGAGCTGATTCTGCCCACCGCGACGACCCAGGCGCCCGTTTTTCCCACGGCCCGGGTCGAACCGACGACCGCTCGCTCCGTTTCGAGCTCGAGCGCGCCGATCGAGGAGGAGCAGACCACCAAGCAGGACGAGGAGATCGAGCTGATCTTCAAGACCCTCTACACCACGTACACCTACTTGACGACCTTCTTCCAGGAGAACACCTCCAGCGTCTCGAGTCGAGAGGTCGTCGAGACGAACGTCGTGACGCAGACCGTCGGCCCGAACGGCGTCTCCGCCGTGGTCGCGGGACTCTTCGAGAAGGAGGAATCCACCGTCGCGATAGCTCCGACGAAAACTTTACCGCTGGAAGGTACTTGGTCCACGGTCGTTCCTCGACCCGAGGAGGACACGGAAAAGTATCCCACGACCTTGGAGGAAACGACCGAGGACGATCTCGCCACGTTGCAAGAACAGGACACAACCACCGATCGGAGCGCCCCAACGGAGTCGGGGATAATCACCGTCGACGACCTCGAGGACATCGAACGATCGACTCCCGAGATCGAGCCGAGTCCGACCCCGGCCCTGCCGACCGACCCGCCGAGGGAACAGGTCAAGACCTACTACACGACCTACACCTACTTCACCACCATCTTCGTCGACGACGAGACCGAGATCGAGACCAGAACCGAGGTCTTCACCAACATCGTCACCGAGACCGTTCAACCGACTCCCGTCGCCTCCGTGGCCTCCCTCGACCAGGAGACTCTCGAGCCGACCACGCAGAACGCGGAACCGGCCGATCGACCACCCGCCGTCCCTCCGGAGATCTTGGCCTATCTCGAAGCCCTTCAGAGACAAAAGTCCCAAGAGGAGGCGCTTCTCTTGGCGAAGAAGGTGCAGCAACAGTCCGCCACCGCGGAGGAGACCGCGACCGTCCCCGATCCCGGCTCCGAGCCAACGGAACCTATCGCGACCACCGACAATTTGTTCCGCGGTTTCGAAGCGAACGCCCAGGTAACGCCCAATCCTCCCGTGGAAGGGGAGGTGCTGGGATCCATGATCACGGACGTGGTGTCCTCCTCCAGTTCCGGCGGTGGCACCGTCCTCGACGCGATGGACAAGAGGAACGCCGTTCCCGAGGATCAGGAGCTCTCCGAGTCGAATCACCACGACGTGGAGCCGGCGCCCACTCTTCTCCTCCAGACGAGCTACACGACCTTCACGTACTTTACCACCATGTACAAGGGCGACGAGACGAACGTGGTCAGCCGCCTCGAGACCGTCACCAACGTCGCCACCGAAACCATCAGACCGACGGCCGTCGAGACGAGCACCCTCCCGGTTACCTACTTCACCACCTTTACCTATTGGACGACCTTCTACAAAGCCGGCGACACCGTCACCACGAGCCGCGAGGAGACCGTCAGCAACGTCGTCACACCGGGAGCTTCGTCCACGTCCGCGTCCGCGTCCCTGGCCACGGCCACGGCCACGCCCACGCCGACGCCCACCGTCGAGCTCGGCGTCGTCGCGACCTACAGGCCGAGCTCCTCGATCGTCGAGGACCCTCTTCCCGACGCCGACAAAGAATCCAAGATCACCGCGGACAACGAGGTGACTCCCTCGGATCTCGTCCCGGTCGAGAGTTCCACCACGGAGGAGGTCGAAACCACCGGTTCCAGGGACGTCGCGACGCTCCCCGTCGATTCGAGCGTCCCGGAGTCTTCCACCGTCTCGCCCGAACCTACCACCTACTACACCACGTACACGTACTTCACGACCTCGTACATCGGCAACGAGACGATATTGAACAGCCGACTGGAAACCGTCACCAGCGTTTCCGTTCCGGAAGTGGTCGCGACCCGGCAATTGGCCACCGGTAGAGCGATCGACGGTCCGGTGTACCAGCAGAGCCTGGCCACCGAGGAGAAGCCGCTCCCGGCGTCCAAACTCCACACCGAACCGCCCAAGCTGGGACTGATATCGACCGTTCGATCGAGCCAGGTTCGCGACGGAACCACCACGCATTACGCGACCGACGTCCACGGCACCTACATAGACGGACTCTACGCCCAAGTGGTGGAAAGTTCGACGAGGATCGAGACACCGCCGTTGCCGAGCTCCTCGATACCCACCCCGGTTCTTCCGACCGGTGTCCTGTCCTTGAACAAGGGCAGCGTGGTGGACGCCGACAACGTGACCACCGTTTACTTCGCCACGAAACAGATCGGCACGCTCTTCGACGGATTGTACGCAAAGGTGATCGAGAGCACTTCGAGCACAAAGATCGACGACGAGCGGAAAGCGACCGTTTCGAGCACTCCGGGCCACCGGACCGGTCTGGTCAGGTTGATCCAGGGTCAAATCGAGAACAACGGAACCACCACCTTCTACCAATCGAAGGTAATCGGTACCAGCATCGAGGGCAGATACGCCCAGATCATCGAGAGCACCTCGAGTTTCCTCTCGGCGAGCCCGACTATCAACCTGGCGCCCACCTCGACCTTGCCGCCCGCCGAAGCGACCGAGATACCGGAGATCTCTCCCTCCCCCTCGCCCTCGCCCGCCGCGATCCAATCTTCCCTAGCGGAAGACCCGACCACCGAGTCGCCCGATCAGGACGAGGACACCGAAGAGAACGAGGAGGAGGAGGAGGACGACGAGGACGGCAAGGACGGGCAGAGCTCCAAGAAGAAGTCCAGATTGACCTTCTCGACGAGGAAGAGGTCGTTCACTCCGGCCATCAGACCGTTCGCCTCCAGAAACAGACCGACCTTCAATCCGAAACGCAAGGGAGCGCAAGGCGCGACGACCATCACCAGAACGGACATCACGCCCACGATAACGGCTACATTGGCCGGCAAGGGGAACAGGTTCGCCTCGTCCAGGGGTCGAGTCAGCTCGCCCATCGGCCCGTACTCCTCGACCCTCTCTCCGTCCGGTTCCAGGAGGTTCGCCGGAAGGAGGGGCTCTCCGAGCACCGCGAGCTCCTACGCCTCGACCGTGGCCGGAAGCTCCAGGGGCAGAGCCCAGTCCAGGATATCCCCGTCCTCGGTGTTCCAAGGGAACAGGCGAGGCCCGACCTCGATCAGGGGCTCCTCGGCGAGAGCCGCGACTCGCGGTTCGAGTTCAGCGTTCCCGGGGGCCTCCACCAGGTACAGACCGCCCGTTCGATCCTCGTCGACTCTGCAGCGAGGGCAGGCTACGATCAGACACGAGGACCAAGAGAACGACGCCAACGAGTACACCACCACTACCCTCTTGACCGACGAGACCGCCTACACCGAGGACATCGACGCCGGTGAGACCGTCACGGCGCCTCTGCAGACGACCACGGAGTCCTCGAGACGTTCGACCAATCCACTGCTGAGATTCCGCAGACCGATCGGTTTGAACGGGTCCGGGAGGACCGCCGCCACGACACCCAAATCGACCGCGACCACCGCCCGGAAAAACGGCAACGGCAGTTCGAACAAGGTCGGTTCCTCGAGCGCCAACAGAGTCGCCGGCACTCGTACCAACGGAAGAACGACCGTTCCGATAGCGAGCAGACCGCGGCAGACCGGCACAGGCCTCTTCCCGCCTCGAGGTTTGTTCGGAAAGAAGCAAGAGTCCCTGCCAAACGAAGACCGAGCGGACCCGAACGACGACGCGGAGAACGACGGCGAAGAGACCTTCGACGACGATCCCGTCGAGGAAATCACCGACAACGATTACGAGGGCTCGGAGCACGAGGACAGGACCGCGAACGTCAATCGTCGTTCCGGCAAGTCGATCGGGCCGACGGTCCAAGTCAGACCGTTCCCCGCGAGGGGAAGGAGACTTCGTCGACAGGCCAGTCAGCTCAGATCGTACTCGAGCCGGTTCCGTCGACCCAGTCAATCGGCCGCCCAGAAACCCGAGGACAAGCCCGACGCGAACGAGAACACCCCTGGCAAGGAAGAGAACCCAAAGTCCGTCGCGAAGCCGATCGCGCGGTACAACAATCGCGGAAGATCGCCGCCGACCTCTCGATCGACGTCCAAGACGGCGAACAGTCAGGAAAAGGCCTCGGCCGAGTCCACCGAGTCGAGTCCGAGCAAGACCAGGCCGAGGACCAAGCAGTCCAACGGCGACAGAACCGCTTCCTCGAGAATAAAACCGTCACCCGCCTCCGGCAACGGAAGACAGTTCACACTCCGAGAGAAGGACGGAACCTCGGCGAGCAGATCGAGCTACAAGAGACCCGGCGCTTCGAACGCCAGGAGCAACAACGGAAGAACACCGACCACCTCCGAGAGAGTGAGACCACCGAGGTTGAAAAACGTTTCGAACAAGTCCTCCGAATCATCGAGTTCCAACTCGAGGCGAGTACCCCCCTCTCGCGCACCCTCCAGACCGACCGGTAGAAACGGTCCCAGGAGGGGATCCTCCTCCTCGTCGTCCTCCTCGTCCTCGCCGTCCTCCTCGTCGTCCTCCCGTTCGAAGGGATCCCACGAGGATATCAGGGAGTCGCCCACCGTGTATCCGGAGTTCGACGGAACGATCACGGTTACCCACTACGTCCCGACCGAGGTTACCATCCCCGTTGTCAACAACGGAGTCACCGAGCATCGTAACATCGTTACCGCTCATCCCAGTACCGAGGTATTGGCCCCCTCCCAGTACAGCACCGTGACGGGTGGGGACGGGAGACCGCTGGTCGTGATCGTTAGCGAAGTGACCGGTACCAACTTGCAAGGTCAGGCCGAGGTCACTCGATTTCTGCTCCACGAGACACCCACCACTCGAGTCTCCCACACGCTGACCACCCTCGGTGGTCGGCGAGCCTCGCAATCGGTGATCGTACCCACCACCGTCTATTCGGTGGAGAACGTGGTCTCGACGATCCAGCCGTCCATATCCGGGAACGCTCCCCTCGCGAACATCCTGCTGTCGCAGCTGCTTCTCGGTCAGTTAGGTCAAGCGAACCCGTTGCTGCAAACCCAGGGCACGCCCTCCACGCGGTACAACACGCGCACCACCTCCTACGTGACAACGATCACGAAACAACAGAGCACCGTGATACCCCTTACCTTCCGGGGTAAGGAGATCCTCACCACTTTGGTGGACACTTCGACCGACGTGGTCACCGCGACGGAGTTCGTCACCGACACGGTCGTCGTGACGCCGACCGCCGCTCTGCCCGCGGCCAACCTCAACTCCCTGCTGCTGCTGCTTCAGCAACCCCAGCAACCCTCCAAGAACCCCAATCCCCTGCTGGACCCCCTGTTCGCCGCGGCCCCGTTCACCCAGAGCAACACGCTGCCCGGCGAGGTAGAGAGGAGGCACCAACCGGCCGACTCGGACTACAAGCAGGACAGCTACGAGTACTCGGACGACGAGGAGGAAGACGCTCGCGACTACAAGTCCTCGTCGAGATCTTCGCGCAACGGTCGGGGCAAGTCCAGCGAGAAAAAGAACGAGCACACCTCGCCGAAAGAGGAGTCCAGCGTGGTGACGCTCTACGTGTCCGGTCGGAGGCCAGGGGAGTTTAGCACCGTTCTGACCACCGTGAAAGTCGGCGAGGCGATCACCTCGACCAGGAGACGAAGGGACACCGCAGAGGACGATCTCGTCGAGGTACGCGCCTCCGTTCCACCGTCGCTGCACGCCGGACCCGAAGAGATCGCGATCCTGGCAGGGAGCGAGGACACGATGGACGCGCACGCGCCGACTCAGAGTCTCGAGAGCGTAGTGGGTGACGTCGGACGGCACATTTCCACGACCATCCGCACCTAACCCTCGATCAGCGAACCCTCTTTCCGATCGTGCTCCTCCTTATCCCCTAACCGTCCACTCGCTCTTAATTAAGTTCATCTCGACTCGTAAAAACCCACCTAGACCGAAGCTGACGACCTTTCCGTAGTTTCGTTCCGTTGGTCGGTCGGACTGTTCGTTCTCGCGTTCACGCGGGGGGTGGTCGGCGATCGAGGATCGCCGGCCTTGTAATATAGCTGAGTCCCCCAAGGATCGCTCTCGACGAAGGTGACACTCTCTCTTTCTCTCGTTCTCTATCCCCCTACCCGTCCCTCTCTCTCTATATTTTTCTCTCTCTGTCTGTCTATCTCTCTCTCTCTCTCTCTCTCTCTCTCTCTCTCTCTCTCTGTCTGCCTCTCTGTCTCTCTGTCTCTGAATCTCGCTCTCGATCTTCGTGGAAAAAGAACCGTGGAAAGCTCGCAGCTTCGGTTGGCCGAGAACCACGCGCTGGCTGAATTCTCGGCGTTCATTCTTCGTCCCGTTCGCTCTCCCAGCCTTTCTTCTATTTCCCTCCGAATCTCCCCCTTCGAGCGTCGTCCTGTACTTCCACCTACTAACACACCCTCGAATCCGCCGCCGCACGCGCGCCCACACGACCAACAAATCCAACGCATGGTACTCCCTGTTTGTCGGACAACATCGCAGTAAACACACCGCGCGATGGGGATAACCGCTACTATCTGCACGAGAAAACAATGTACGATCGAATGTCGGATGGTCGTTTAACCCACCGGACGCTTAACACCCGACGAGAATCCCCTTCTACTTGGTTCCTCGGTCGCGTAGTTGTAACACGGAAGCAAGGAGGATGAGTGCGTCCACAGAAACAAGCCAGACCGTCGACTTTTCAGATGATAACGCCGACGACTACCGACGAATCGACGTCGATAGCAAACGCGAGAGAGATAGTTGGTCGCCCGACCAGGGCGACGGGATCGCCGCAAGTCCGAACGGAAACGACAACGACGAAGACGAAGCCGACGGCGACGGCGACGACTACCTCGAGGAAACGCCGAAGAAACGAGTCAGAATTCGCGTTCCTGTCGTCAGAAAGAACGGCAGGCAGCACAAGCTGACCGTGGTCAGACGCAGGCCCGTGGCCTCTCGGACCGAGGATCCCCCGGCGATCGTCGCGACTCACGCGCCGAGAAGAATCGTCGTGACTCGAGTCAGGACTCTGGGTCTGGCCAACTCGTTGCGCACCGACGAACTCGAGAGCTTCCGACGCGAGACCGGACGCCACAAGGTGACCATCACCAGGCGTCGCAAGATCGAATCGACGCCCGTTACGTCCACGACCAACGAGAAGAGAGCCAGAATCACCAAGAAGAAGCTGATCGCCGTCAGACCGGTGCAACCGACCCCGAGCTTCGCCATCATCACGACCGGTTTCTTCACCGCTCCGTCCGCCGAGTACGAGGAGGATTACTCGGTGGAGGAGGAAGAGGACGACGACGACGACGACGACGACGACGACGACGACGACGACAACGTGGAAGAGAACGACAAACAGCGAGTCGCTACCACGACGTCCACGCCCGAATTGGAGGACACACCCAACGTTATCGACAGCAAGCCCGACGAGGCGGAAATCACCACCAAAGCGGAGGAGACCGACGCGAGACCGTTAGAGGAAACCCCCGATCCTGCGTCGGAGACTCCGATCATAATCACCGACAACTTCTTCTATCCGCCCTCCGAGGACGAATACGAGGAATACGAGGAGGAGTACGCCGACCCGACGACGCCCGAGAGCGTCGAGGAGGACGTCTCGACGACCACCGAGCCTCCAAAGCTCGAAGAGAACGACCTCGCGGCGACCGAAGCGTCCGAGAAGGAGGAACCGACGACGGAAGAACCAGCGGGCCCCTCGAACGCAACGACCATCGAAACCGTTTCGAAAGAGGACCTCGAGTCCGACGAACCGTCCACCACCGCGAAACTCGACGAAGAATCGACCACCTCGAGCTACGAACAAGAACCGATCGATACCACCTTGCCGGAAGACGGCTCCTCCGTTACCGTTCCATCCGACCTCGAGCAAGCGGTCGAACCGGAAGAACCCCCGACGACCCTCCAATCGGTGGAAACGACCACCGTACCCACCGTGGACGAAACGACCCCCGCGAATCTCCCTGAAGAGCAACCCGAGAGAACCGCGAGCGCGACCACCGAATCGATCGAGTCGCGAACCGAGTTCGAGAACCTTTCGTCGGACGATGCGGAGGAGTCGGTCGAAGCGGCGATCGAACCCCCCGTTACGTCGACGCCGAACGACGCCGAGTCCCGCGCGACCACACCCCCGGCGGACTCGATGGACGACCGGAATATCGTTCCCGAAGTCACGCCGATAGACGAGGAGGAGGAAGTCCTCACGGTGGAACCGATAGGATCCGTGGTCGAAAGCTCGTTGGAAACTTCGTTCGACGATTCGTCGTCGACGGACGTCGCTCACGATTTCACGGGCGTGCTGCCTCTAGAGACCTCCCGATCGACGTCGCGCGACTCCTTCGTCCCAAACTACTTCGACGATTCCGATATACCGAGCGTGATACCCTTGGGAGTCGAGTACCCACCCTCGTCGGACGCGACGCTCCTCGACGCCACCCCGAGCCTCGAAACGGCGAAAGCGACGAGCTCCATCGCGTCGCCGACTCCCGAGGACATCGAGGCGGGACTGGCCGACGACCTTTACCTGTCCCTATCGAGGCCAGACATCCCCGAGATCTTACCCACCAGACCGACCACTGTCGACCACAGGACCAAGCCCACGCCCGACTTAGAACCGACCACGAGCGTGTACTATACGGAGACTGTAGTGACCTCGACGAGATTGCGAACGTACACGTACGTCGTGACGCAACTGAACGGACAGGAGACGAAAGTGACCTCCTCGACGACCGTCAGACCGAGAGTGACGACGCTTACGTTGACGGTGCCCGTGACGGTGACCGTCGCTCCTACCGTGGAGCCGTCAACGAACCACGTCGTATCGTCTCTGTATAATCCAGTACCTGTTGCCGGTGAGTAGCTTTACGGCCGTCTGAGTCTTTTCTACCCGCGATCGTCGCGCGACCCGAACCGTGCTCGATTCCAAGCACCACGATGAGCGCAAATTACAAACGGTCGAACGACATCACCGTTCCGGCCACGCGACGATCGATGTAAAAAGTAATCTTTAGACTAATACTCGTATACTATACAACTTCTGCTCGCGCGATATTGTACAAACGCTCCTCCAAGTTTCACTTCGATCGGCTTATGGCATTCTAAATTTTCACCCCTGTACAGAATAGAAATCCCGAATACGTGTACATACTGTAAATGAAGACGCGAGTCTTGTACATACCGATTTCTCGTTCGTTACGTTCGCTGTGTACATTTTGTTTCTCTCTCTCTGTCGCTCTCTCTGCTATGACCGGTGCCGGGCGCCCGAACGACCGCACCGATCGTGCACGATTGCACCGCGCGCGAGTCTTTCGGGCGCGTCGATACCCGGCCCGCGAAACCTTCGAAATTGTCCGCGCGCGTACAACGTTTCCCGTTCGGCTCGGGTGAATTTTTCTCACCGACCGTGTACAGGGTGCCCTCGCGAACGAGGCAAACTTTCGAAGCGCGGTTCACTGGTCGCGGTGGTAAGAACGATGCGAGAGAGCCGCGGAAACCCGCTTCCAGAGTGTGCCTCGTTACGGCGAATACATCGTCCATCTGTATTTATCGCGTAACGTAGAAATATTTACGTTGGCGGTTACTAATACTGCGGTGTGCTCGAACCGGATGCCGCGTTCACGGTGTAATCGCTCCAATTGCAATGACAGGAGAACACGAAGCGAAAGACGAAGAAGGTCGAAGGTTCAACCTGGCCACTCGCGTAATGTCGAACGGAGTCGAGGTGATCGTGGCGGGCCCGACACCGGCGTTGCGATGGGAGAATTCTATGCCTCAGCCCACGCTAACATTGTCCGACGCGGTAGTCATGATGCTTCCTCAAGATAAGCCGAATGAGTTTGTCACAAAGACTTGTACCACCACCTTCACCTATCTCGCTACGATTACCAAGGACGGCACGACTACTGTTTCGACGGAACAACAGGTAAAGAGTTAGCGCGTAAGTCGTCGGCAACGGTAAAACCAAACGATCGCCCACGGTCCCTGGGAACGAGGCGAGTTCCTCGTTCGATGAAACATTTTCCACGAGATTCGCGAGGAACATTTTCACCGATCCGATCTCTCGATTATCTTCGATCCCGCGTACCCGTAAAAGATCCACCGGCCCGAGCCGGGTCCTTCGATCGACAACGATCGAGGTCGTCGACTCCGGTGCGATCATCGACGAAACGTTGCATGTCCAAGGTCGTCGCGAACACGGCAACCGAGGAACGTCACAGGAAACCGGGCTCGGAAACCGCCGCGGTTACGCTGGAGGCCTCGCCCACGCTGCGCACGGAAGTCTTCAAGACGACCTACACCTACTTGACCTTGAACACCGATCGTCCGAACGCGAACGACGCCTTCGAGAGCAGCACCAAGGTGATCGCGAACACGGTCACCGCACCCCAGCATTATCTCGACACGATCCTCGAACCGTCCGAGCCACCGCGACCGGAAACCAACACCTACCTCAGCACCAGAATATTGGAGAGGACCTTCACCGAGGACGGACGAACCAGAGTCGAGACCACGAGCAACACCGTCACTCAGGTTGACATTTCGGATCCACGCGATTTCTACTCTCCAAGGAATTCTCTCGCCGAGCTTCGAACAAATCGTTTCCTTTCCTCTTCAGCTCATAGTCACGGAATCCGCGCCACCGCCTCGTCCGACCAGCGTCGCCACCACTCTAACGGCCCTGGATGGCACCGAGGAGACCACCACCGACCTAACCAACACTTACTACATCACCTACACGTATTACAATACCTTCCTGGAGAAAGGGAACACGGTGGTTCGAACGAACGTCGCGACGTCGACCGACGTCGTCCTGGAGAAAGTCCCCGTGAAGAAAACCACGACCAAGACCGCGCTGATCAACTCGACCCCGGAACCCATTCAAATTTTCGCCACGAAAACCTACCTCACGACCTTCACGTACTTCACGACGCTGCTTCAGGTACATTGTCGTTGTTACCGGGAACCGTTCAACTCGCGATCACTGGTCCCGCGCACAACGTACCGTCGTTTCCTCTTCCCGCGCGTAAATTTGAATTCGTGTACAGGCCGGAGCGGACGGAGAAACCTCCACCACGGTTTCTTCGCGGTCTCACATCGTGGAGAACGTCGTGACGGAATCGATAGCTCCCAGCTTGCTCGACGCCGGCTACATGAACGCTCTCCTGACCACCGCCCATCACTCCGATCCGGTGAAGAACGTCGTCACCGGATCGACCATCATCTTCTTCGACGAGGAGGACCAGATCGATCCCACCACCACCGCCGCCACAGCGACCGCTACCGCCACCGCCACCGCCACCGCCACCGCCACCGCCGTCGCCTCCGCCACCGTCACCGCCACCGTCTCCGCCTCCGGTTTCCCGGAACCGACGTCCACGATTGAGAACCAAAAGGACGAAGCGATTTCCGCGAGTCTGGTAGCAACCGTGACCACTCCCGTGGTCAACGAGTCCAATCTGAAGCCGGTCGGGCAAATCGGTCAAGTGAGCGACCACCTTTTCCATCCAATTGAACGCGACGAATCCTTCGGGAGGTTGCTAATTTCGCGATACGTCGAAACCAATTGCAGGAGAACAACGCGACCCTCTCCGCTTCGGGAGAAACCGGCCCGGACAAACGTCCTCCGAATCAGAACGCGGGCGATCTTCAAGTGAACAACCTTCTGAGCCTGGGATCCTTGGGGATCAATAGTTTGTCGGCGTTGGGCCCGGTAATCACGGCAATGGCGGGCCTTTTGCAAGGAAAGACGACGATATCGCGTAGAAACGACACGGTCCCGCAAGCGGAGGCTCAAGACGTCACCACCCAGAGGTCGCCGATCTACATACCCGTGGCGGAGTTCGCCGACGAGGACATAGAGACCGCCGAGAGCCAAAACATAGGTAACGATCGAGACTCGCGTCGATGTTCTTTCAGGTAGTTGCACGCTCCCATTGTTCGGGTATTCTTCCTTCAAGGTGCCCATCTCGCCAACCTGAATCACAACTACATCGCGGAAACGCGGCACAAAGTGGCGTCCAGCCTGGTCGACGGTATCCCCATCTCGCCGGGCGAAGTGATCACCGCGAACAGCGACGTGATTATCGGGAAACCGGGGAAAATGGCGCCCAGGCCGCCCCAAACCTTCCTGGAAGACGAAGAGCACATCGGGATGAAACCGCCACCGTTGCCCATTCCCAACATACCGGTTCATCCGGTTCTCGAAGTTTTGGGAAACGATCGAGAGGACTCCCAGCCGCAACAAACGCTCCAGAGCCACAATACTCCTCAGATACAGATATATCCAGCCCACCAGGTATACGAGGAGCATCCGAAGATCCCGGTTTCGATGCCCGTAGACGCCAATCCACCCCACTTGCATCCCAAGCAACCTCAAAAGTTGCATCCCGTTCAGTCGTCTCCGCCGAAGAGGATCGGATCGAAGCAGGACGTGTTGGAGAACGATCCACTGTTGAAACCACCGGACAGGCCGAACGTGGAACAGTACGCGAACCCGAATTCGAACCCGAAGGAACCGGAATGGAGCCCCGACAAGCCTAGGAGGCCCTGGAGCGCCAAGGATCCTCTCAGATTTTCTCCGCCCCGTCCGCAGTTCGATCAAGTACGTTCTCTTTCTCTTCCCCTTCGAGTAGCGAAGAAACGCGCGTTCTGCGCTCTCGATTTTTAACCCCAAAGATCGTAGAACGCGATCGTCCAAGTATCTTACGACCGACGTTGCGTTGCAGAAAATTGACTCGGGAAAGCCACCGACGGAGAAGAAGCCCTGGCCCGTAATCCCATCCGACGAGAAGAAACGACCACCGTGGGCCCAGAGGGATCCTTTGCTCCCCGACTCTGCGATCGTGGTTCAAGGCTCGGAAGCGAAACCCACGCCCTCCGAGCCTATAGTGCATCAGGTGCCGCACGTCATCGATAGATCGACGGGTCAACCGTTGTTGGTCAACATTCAACCCAGTCAGGTGGCCAATGTCGTGATTCCTCAAGGCGGGACCCAAGCACTGATATTCGGCGATACCAGCGAACCTCACATAAGCGGCCAGTACTTCGACGACCCCTCCCCCTATCCCGAATCGGAAGTCGGTTTAGGATTCATCGGGATCCAAAGGGTACGGTGCACGTTCCTTTTACAATCGGGTAACCTTCCAACTGGGAAACGCTCACCTCGTTTACCTTTAGGTGGAAGACTTGCCGCAGTACTCCGGCGGGAAGGATCCAGCGGACTACATGGTGCCCCCGTCGCCGCCCATCAACTTCAAAACTATGCCCGAGAAATCTGGTCCCTCGAATCGACCAGCCACCATCCCTCTGTCGCCGATTCGTTTCGATTACGAAAGACCGCAGGACAAGTTGGAAGCACCGTTGGCGAGACCCGAGAAGAAACCGTCCGACGTTTCCGGTGCTCTGGGTGGTCAAGGTCACGTGCACACCGAAATTCTGGTTCACCACAGACCGGAGACGGTGAACGTTCGTCCCCAGAACCCACCTCATCCGCACGTTCACCCTCACGGACACCCCGGTAATCATCCACCGTCCCGTGGCCAGTTTCCGAAGATCCCAAAGCCCGGAGAGTCGGCCACTCCGCCCAGACGAATCGAGGTATCCAATCCGTCCGTGCCCGAGAATTCCCATCGATACATCTTCCTGGCCAAACCCGACTCTGGCAACGAGATCGTTTTGAACTCCAATTGGAAGACCGAGAAGAAACCGGCGCGCGGTCCGCCGAGCAACAGGCCGAGACCGAGACCGCCCCTCTGGTCGACCACCGGTCGTCCTCTCGAGAGACCGATCTACGTCGAAAGACCGAACATCAGGAAGCCCGTACACTCTGGAGTCCAGAGGCCACCGCCGAACCCGCAGAACCACAACGCGTTCGTGCTTTCCCAACGTCCCAACGTTCATCGCGAAGCTCAACACGAGCCTCCGAGGACCTCCACTCCGATGCCGGAAACGACCACCGAGAGGCATCGTCCTCAGGTAAGTGGAAACCTCGTTACGTCCAACGATTTCGATTCGAGACGCTCGGAATTAATGGTAACCGTTCGATCGCAGCAAATCGATCTTCGAGACAGACCGCCCCACTTCTATCGCGAAAACAAGAGACCGGTAAGCGTACCACAGCCCAGACCTCAAACCGAGCGCACCGAGGAACACGTGCCAACCGGAGCGATAGAGTATCGCAACCCCTCCAATTCGAAAACGAAAACGGAAGATCCCAAACCCACCGTCGAGACCTACGCCCAGGTTCCGTCCCACGGAACGGAGGAGACCCTGGAAACCGTTTGGCACAGCGGCGCGCAAACGGAGAAGACGCTGGACTCGGAGATCGGTGCCTCGGAATACGTAAAGTACCACAGTCTCGTAAAAGAGGTTCAGGACGCCGAGAAAACGACGCCCGATCGTTCGACCCTCGTCGCTCGGAACGGTAACGCGAGCTTGAACGGAAACGCGGTTCCTGGTAACATAGTGATCGGGAAACCGGCGAGACCCGAGCAAGCCCCCGATCAAAAGGAGAAACCCGTCTGGTTGTATCAAGGAGTGCCGTTTCCCCACAAGAACGAAGCTACGACCCCGAACCAGGGAGTGCCTTACGGAACAACCTATTACAACACCAAAGCTCACGACACGGCTATAGTTCAAGGGAAACCGTTCGGCGTGTACAACGGGCACGAAGACACCGCGTCTTACGGTCCCAAACGAAAGGAGAACAGGCCCGACTACGACATTGTCCAAGGTGTACCCACCGCGTACTACGGCGGCAAGAAGCCGTCTTCGAGCGACAAGCATCAACAGGAGGTACAGACTCACGAACGCGACGACACCGTTGATCTGAGACCACCGGCCATCCTCCCGCAATTCTTACCGGAAACGGAGCCTACCAAACCCGGTAGACCGTACACCGGACCGTCCACGGTGAACAAGCTCGAAACACGGCCCCCGTTGTATCCCAGACCGGAAACCGTATCCCATTCGACGGAGACGAGGCCCGATCGTCCGGTGAAATCGTCCGGCGAGCTCGAGCCGGGAACGCTGGAATCGTTCGCGAACAACGATCCGAATCGCGAGACCAAAGCGAATCAAACTCATCTGCAACTGGGTGGATTCGTGGACCTGAATTGGGAAGGCGGTGCCGAGCTCTCCGATCAAAGATTCGAGGCACCGAGACTGCCCGCGAGCGAACACAAGCCTCGGACCAACGAGACCGAAATCGCGAAGAACCGCCTCAAAAACGTCACGCTCCTCCAGAAACACGATCTTCGATTCACGATTCCCGCGAACTCGGGACTCGAGAAGAACCGTCCGAAAGTGACCCACCCGGAACACGGCTCGGGGACCAGGATTCATCCCGAGTATCCTCACATCGTCACCAAACCGAAGCCCCAAGTGCCAAGTTCGATAACCATCTCGAGCGGGAATTCCAAGCCGGATACTCGACCGAACATCAGATTCTCCATGCCCGTCGAAGCGATAGGCGAGGAAGTCGATCGCAAGACGCAGACCGAACGCCCGCCGAGCATGCTCCTGCCGACCGGTAATTCCGTCGACAAGAAGAAGAACAACGAGGAGTCGCTCGAAACGGCCTATCAGACGAACTTTGCCGCCTCGGCCGGGGACCAAGCCGACTCGATGCAACACGACTATAAAACCAGCGCGCGTCCCCTCGAGACGTCCACCGGAGGCGTCCTGGCTCCCAACATCGAAGGGGTGCTCGTCCCGTCCAGAGACATGATGCCTCCACCTTTGCGACCCGCGCTCCCACCGAACCAATCGAACAAGAACGAAGAGGAGGAGGATTTGAAACCGCCACCGATACCCGTGCGCGACGTTCTCGGTCTCTCTCCGCCACCGGTCGACATCACCACCACCACCGGACCGATGGAGGATCTCTTCTCTTACGTCACCGCGAACGAATCCGGCTTGAAACCACCTCCCAAGTACATCCCGCTGAAGGACTCCTCCGTCGCGCCTTTGCCCAGCGTCACCATGGTTCCCCCGAGCCCAAGACCTTCGCTCGCGAGGCCCTTCATCGTGGAACTGCTTTCTCAGGTAAACTTTTCGTTCCGACCAGACGAGATATTGTCCAGTCGAGCAGATTTATACCGTGCGCGTACATTATCGTTTAGGACATGGTGCCGCCGCCACCGGCAACGCAAACCGCAAGGCCGCTCGAAATCGCTACCGTTCGACCAGCGGTCGCGGTTTCCGGATCGATTCAGATCGCCACTGCCGTGGCCACTTCCCACATACCGGTCGTTCACGACATCGAGTCCAAGATTCCGATCATACACGGTACCGTCGATCTTCCGGTCGTGGTGGACGTGCCCGAGATCCTCAGGCCGCTCGAGACGAGGATGACGGAGCACGTTAGCATCTACACCGTCCGGCCGTTCGATACCAGACCCGTGTCCAGGTATGTTTCGACGGTTCTCGCTCTCTCGATCGCGCACGGTGTTTCCGAGATTTCTTTTTCTTCACGTATCTCGAATCGTTTTCAGAATATCGGTGCAACCGACACCGGTGCCGACGTCGACACCGAATCTGGTGGTCCCGACGAAGCTGCGACCTCTGCAGGTGGACCACATTCAACCGAGCAGATCGACCTCCGCGAGCCGAGACGTCGAGCCGACGAGATCCCACACATTCGAGATACCGCGAAATCCCGTCAAACGTCCCGAACACCCGGTGTTCTTGGAATCCAGCCACGACCACAGCCACGTTCCACCATCGACCAAACCGGAACCCACCGAAACCCTGACCCTCGTGTCCACCGCAAGTCGGAAGAAGGAGCATCGAACCACCTCGAAGCTCGAGAGCACAAAGATCGTCGTTCCGCAGGCGACGGAACACAAACGACAAAAGAACGAAACGATCGCGAAGGCGCGCCCTACCACCGTGACCAGGGTGGACAGTTCCGTATCGAAGGCGACGAAAACGTTACCGGAGAACGACAAGGGTAACCGGTCGACGATCGGCGCCACGAAGGAGATCGTCGGGCCCACCACTCGCAAAATCGTCGAGCAATCGTCCACGATCGCGCACGCGAAGCCCAAAGAGGTGAGAATCGAGACCTGAAAGGTTCGCCAGCGATCCACGGATCGCTCCTCCGTTTCTACCGTATTTTATCGCGCAGGTTACGCGATTCCAGACGTCCACCGTGACCAGAACGGAAACCTCGGTCCTGGGTTCTCCGCCCACGACGAGAACCCTTCTCCTGACGCACACGATGACATCGACCACGGTGGAGACGGTGACGGAGACCCTGCTGCGGCCGACCAGCGTCGTCGCCACGGTAACCTCGACGATCTTGCAATCCGTGGTGACCAGGATACCGTCCTCGTTCGAAAACGTGGTCGACAACGACTCGATCTTCGTGGTGATGAGCGACCAAAAGCCCCCAGCGCCCGGCGCCGAAGAGGTAAACGCAACGCGACGCGTTTCTTCGAATTTACGGGACGGTTTTTCGCAACTTTTTCTCGCAGGTGGAGGCCGAATACGGCGACATCTCGAGGGACGAGCAAGATCCGACCGGGAACGAAATTCACAGAGTGTTGGCCGGCGGTGTTCTTGGCGCGGCCGTGGTCTCCATTCAGCCTATCGTCGATCAATGCACACCCGAGTGCAGAGCCTCCAGAGCGGAAGTATGCTCCGAAGTTGGAAGCGAAATGAGATGCGTGTGTCGTCCAGGTTTCGCGAGGATGTTCCCCGATCGACCTTGCAAACGTGAGTACGCCGATACGATCGTACCGATTCTTTCGTCGCGTCCGTACTGACCGTTGGCTGCCCGCGTCTGTCTCCAGCGACCTACACCTACACCCTGCGAGTCGGTTTGGATCGCATCGGGCGCGAACCGGTGAATTACGAAGCCAGCTTGAACGATTCCGCCTCGACGGCGTACAGAAGACTCCTGGCTCCGACCAAGGACGCTCTCGACAGGACTCTGATGCAGAGCGACCTGAGGGACATTTACAGGGGTCTGAAGGTAGCCGGTTTCACGGCCGACCCGACGAAAGTCGAGTTTCACGTTCAGCTCAGCGACAACGCCAACGAAACGCGATTGAAGGAAGTGCTTCGAAAGTATTTGATCGGAAGCAATTACAGCTTGGGCGGCACCGAGGTCTACGCCTCGAAGAACCTAGACGCGGTGGGCGTCTCTCTCCTTTCGACTCGAGAGTTTCGTTTCCGAGTACCAGTTGAAAATCGAGAATGTTCTTTCAGATCGACGCGATCGATTTCGACGAATGCACGTCCGAGGAAGGAGGGCCTCACCACGATTGCTCGTCGAACGCTGCCTGCTTCAACGTGCGGGGTTCTTATCAATGCTCTTGCAAAGAGGGTTGGGCGGATCTGTCCGAGAACCCCTCGTATCCGGGACGCGTGTGCTCTCAGGCGCCACTCGGGTGTCCAAGTTGCAACAACAAGGGACACTGCGCGACGAACACGAACGGCCAGGAAGTCTGCGAATGTTTCCCTTGGCACAGTGGTCAACGCTGCCAGGTTAACCTGAAAGGTCGGTCGGTCGCGATGCGACGAAGAAGTTTCTTCGGACGAAACGGTTTCGGGAACGCGAATCTTTTTTCCAGTGCTGCTGATCGCTCTGGTCACGACCGGGGCGATACTGTTGGGTCTTCTGGCGGTGTGCGTGGGCATGGCGTGCTTCCGTCGTCCGGTTCGAAAACGGCAGGCAGGCGACAGGAGGGCCATGATTCCCGGAACCGGCGGTGACACCAGCAGCGAGGGCAGCGTCACGGATCTGGCGATTCCTCACCACGTGCCCCACGTTCTCCCACCACCGCCGCCGATGATCGCGCCCCTGCCGCCGACGAAACGCCCGACGCGCAAGATCACCGGGAAACCTAGGCATCCGGCGAGGAAAGCCACCATGATGCCGGCTACAGGTACCTTTTATTCGGCGTGGTCTCGAAGCGATCGCGGTCGGTGGTTTCATTCGATCGCGCGAATCGTTTACAGTGCCGGTGAACGACGAACAAAGGGACCGTTCGTTGACGGTGATGATCCCGCGCGCCAAGTATCGATCTGCCCCTCAATCGCCCCAGAATTACAAGTCCGGGATGAGCACCTTCTCGACGGAGGAGCACAAGCTGCTCAGCTACCTCGACAACGGGACACACGTCGCCGGCAACAGAAAGCAGAGCGTCGTCAGCGCGAAGGATTGCAAGGAGGCCGACGCGCAGCTCGTCAGAACCCAAACAACACCGAGCGGTGCCCTCGTTAGCGCAGGTTTTCAGGTACGCGTTACTACCACCGACGGAACCGTCGACTCCTCCTCGTGTTTCCAACGATCGCCGCAATTTTCGTTCGAAACGTTTGCTCAGGTGTCGGCCACCGTGACTCGAACGATGGACGCCGACTCGACGTTGGCTCGATCATGCGGCGAGACCACGGTTGAAACCGCGACCAAGGTTTTGCGAACCGGAGACCTTCGAGGGGATCTCGGCTCGACCCTCGCTCGCTCCTGCGGAGAGACGACCGTCCAAGCGCCGACGAAACTCCTGCGACTCGATCTGGGCGAGGTGGGTTCCACTTTGGCCCGATCCTGCGGGGAAACGACCATTCAACCGCCGACCAAAGTCGCCGATGCTCGAAGGAACAGCGTCAAAGACACCAGAGACGCCAGAGACAACAGAGACACCCGGGACAGTGCCAGCGAGGGGCACACAATGGCCGAGAGGGATCTGGGAAGCACGCTGAGACTTCCGGCCCAGCATCCGCCCCTTTATAGCCCGGACAGGGTGAGTTACGAGCGAAATTGGAGCTACCCGTAAAAACCCTCGCGGCCCTTTCTTCGTCGCTTTTTAAACCCCTTTTCGCCCCCAACGATTTTCGACGAAACCGGGGGCCCGCGATCTAACGCGACTCGGGACCAATCGTCGTTTCACTTTTACAGACCAGCGATCGAGAGTCGAACTTCGATTCCCTCTAGGCAGCGAAGATCCTCGACGATACAGGGCGTCCGTCGGTCGACGGAGGAACGTAGACGAAACCGCTGGACGGTAGTCTTCGCTGGTTCGCGATAAGTTCTATTGAAATTTCTCGTTGCCAAATGGAAGGAGAGAGACCGCTCTCGGATCGACCGACGACCGAAAACCGCAACGTTCCAACCGTCCCGAACATCGTCGATGGACACGGAACTTCGCAGCATCGAGACGAAGCGAACAAACGAAAGATTTACGGAATCGTCGTCTCCATTCGGGAAGCTTCGACGCGTCGGTGTTTATTAAATTAAAACTGTATTTATTCGAAGGAAAGTCGCTCGAACGAGAAAACTTTGCGAGGAAATTTTCGGGAAACGAACAAGCTGGGAAATCGTGAGAAGCACTTTCCTCTATTTATTTATACTCGCTCGATATTTAGATACCCGCGCGGACGCTTCAGTCGCGCGGAAGCGCTCTCTTTGCCGTCGACGCGAAGTAAACCGGTCGTCTCAAAGAGAGGCGCGCGTTATTTACCCCCGTGCCAAAATACAACCAATGAAAGGGAAGGCTCCTCGGAGAAGCTGCTTCTCGCCTTTCCGACTATCGTTATCGCGTTTCTTCGAAACGGTCGCGAAGGGCGCGAAACCTTGCTCGGAAATTTCATCACCATCCGGAGACCCTCTGAACGCGGGTGCAAATTTCGAACGATCGTTTCGCGTCCCTGGCTGGACAGCACGCGAGTATGGGCGTGACTCAACACAGTGTCATAAGTCGCGAACGGCGCCGATCGCCGCGGATTCGACGACCGCGAAGGCAGACATTATTATTATTATTATTATTATTATTATTATTACTATTATTATTATTATTATTATTATTATTATTATTATTATTATTATTATTATTATTATTATTATTATTATTATTATTATTATTAATATTATTATTATTGTTGTTGTTGTTTGTTTGTTTAGTCTATTCTCTGACGAGTCTCGTCATGTTGCCCGGCTTCGTGCGGGAAATTCGCGCAATACGGCGTGCAATTCGACCGAACTCGATCGGAAGAAGCGTCGATTTTTCGTACGCGTTTTCGTACACGATGCTCGGGAGGGAAGAGTCCACCGACGGTCCGGACGTCCGACGAAACATCCGGATACCAGGCGACGAGGCAAATTCGAACCGGTCCGATCGGCCGATTCTTTTCTTCCCGCTGTACCGCAGGAACGTCGTCGACGGCGAAAGGCATCGAACGATATCGTTCCGGACGAGAACGAGCGATCGAATGTCCGCCAATTGTTTTTCATCGAGACGAAGCCGCGGCAACGTCGCTGTATCGGACTCGAGGAAGAGCGAGCAGGACGCGTCGCATAACGCGCGCACGTGTGCGCGTAACTTCTTTCTTTTTTTCTCTAGCTCAATAGGTAGCGTAAGCGGATGCATTACGGAGGACAGGTGTATCGTTAACGAAGTTACTCTTATCTTTTTCCTTGTAAGGCCGCGTTTAACCAAAACAGCGTCCGAGGCTGCCTCGGACGAGAAGAGAAACGAAACGCGACGATGCTCGTACCTTGTATCGCAACTACTAACTCGTCCTTTCTACGTCCAAATGAATTGTTCTTTATACATGCATATACATATACGCATAGACGTTAATTTTATACATAAATAAATAAATAAATAAATAAATGAATGAATAAATATACATATATATATATAATATACGTATAAATAAAATCTATTGTACATATCGTCTCCTCGACAATCTCTTCTACTCGATGCTATTGTAATTTTGTATTCTTAGAGCCTGTATACTTGTGCGTAATCTTAATAAAACCGACTATAGTTGTGAGTTTTGGTGGTAAATTTGTCGCCCCCTCCTCGTCCGTTCCGGGCCGTCTCGATACTGGAAGTTCGCGTTTGAAATCGTCTCGAATCTCGGTATCGGGCGGTCGCGCTACTCGTTGGACGTATCCCCGGGGGGATCGCGAAAGGCTACGCCGTTGGAACGAGGACAACTTGATTCTCGCGCGGGCAAAAAGCGGAGACGTGCGCCGAGCCGCGTTTCTCGATTCGTCGCGGCGCGAGGCGCGGCCTGCAACTAAAACGAGCCTAATCCACGCAAAACAAACCGAGCCGGCGGGCACCTCTTCCCCTACGGTGGGTCTCGCTCGGCCCGCTCCGTTCGCGAGACGTCCACGGTGTCGCGAGCTTCGTCTCCCATACGCGACGAAAGCCCCGATTCGTCGAAGGGCCGACTCGGACGACCGGCAACTACCGCAAATGACTTTATTTATACCGTCGGCCCTTATTAGGACTCCCCGAGCCGTCGCCGTGTAAGGTTGTCGGAAGGTAATTTCGCCGGTATCGAGCTTCTTTCGTCGGCCCTCGTTTTTTGCTCGGCCGTCTCCGCTGAAATTACTCTCCCGACGAGGCTGCAAGTTTTTCGTGCGAGCGTTACGCGAACCCGCGCCCGTTCCCCGGCCCCTCCGATCGCTCGATCCTCGTCGATTTCGTTGGAAAACCGTGCGATCGGTTCTTCTCCGCG
This sequence comes from Ptiloglossa arizonensis, assembly GCF_051014685.1. Taxonomy (NCBI): domain Eukaryota; kingdom Metazoa; phylum Arthropoda; class Insecta; order Hymenoptera; family Colletidae; genus Ptiloglossa; species Ptiloglossa arizonensis. The sequence goes on from NC_135055.1 coordinate 23,596,964, forward strand.
TTCCTCGAGGGAGATGGGTATACACCGCGGCCGAGCGTTTCGCGCGTTCCACCTCGTGGAAACTTCGACGTTGGAATCGAGTCGAGATCGCCATGGAGCGCGTTAACCGCGAGAGATCGCGGTCGTCGATCCGAACGATCCTCGCGACGATCCCTCCCGAAAGTTTCCCGCAAACGACCCTTTCCCTCTCGTCTCGATTCGGGAGCCGCCTCGCGTTTCAATTTCGCGTTCCGCCCTCCCGATCGCGATCCTCCGCGGCGATCAAGGAGAATCGAAATCACGGAGGGAAGAGCGATCGCGGTTTACACCCGCTGAGAAAAACGGAGCAAACGATCGAGTACGAAATTCTCCCTTCGGGGCTGCGTTACGCGAGACCGTTGACTCTCGTCGAGTTCTCTCTGTCTCTCTCTCCGTTCTTTCGGAGCGACCGCAGCCTCCGAAGCTGGAACGTCGAGCGGAAACGGCCGTGGATTTCGAGCTGGCGCGACAGAAGGAAGACACGGTGGCTCCTTTTCCCGGAATTGGCAGGCTCGAGGGGTTTTTGCGACGCGTTGCGCACACCGGACGACTCGGAACCCTCTCGTCCATCGCGCGACCGTCGAGGAACCCCCGCCGATTTCCCGATGCGCCCTTTCTCTCGAGCACGTTACTCCTCGTGTTCGTTTCTCCGCCCCGATCCCAGATAAGATTACATCGAAGGAACCCTCCAGCGACCCGAGCAACTTTCTCCGTGGCCGTGGTTGCTAACCGCGATGGAAACGCGACGTTTCGAAAATTCCGAATCGCTTCCGTGGAGAAATTTGTCGCGTTCTCGACTCGCGGCGAGGAAACGGGCGAAACTCCGCTACTCGGGATGCGCTTTCTCCGAGGGAAATAGGTCCCGGCGGTCACAATGGCGCGTTCGACGTCCCTCGACGCGTATCGCGCGCCACGAAATAAATTGACCAGAAATTTCAAAGGTCGGCGCTCTTTGTGGGATTAGCCGGGCACGGCGGGCTACCAGCTACAAATCACCGGGTACCAGTTACCGGTTACCGGTTACCAGTTACCACCTATCGCGTGGCTCGGTGCTCGCCGAGGGCCTCGGACGTACGCGGCGCTCGTGGAATTATCGCGATCCAACGGGCCCGGTTCGCCGCGAATCGTCCGAGGATCGTCCGAGGATCCTCGAGACGTCCATTGTGTCCGCGCTGCACGGTGGTAGCATTGTTTGTAAACCAGGCGCGATCGGTCTTGGACGATTTATACGGGGATCGTTTCGGCCCCCGCCTCTCGCGGAACGTTGGATCGATCGGCGTCGTAAAAGCGGTGATCCGCGATCGAGGGTTCGACGGGCGTGGAAGGTGTACCGACTACTCGTGCCGCGGGGGCTTCTCGAACGCGTCGCCTTCGGTACCAACGAACCACGACTGGACGACTACCTACGTGCCTCGAGACTTGCCAGAACCGGGACGCCGTTTACCGATCTCCGACTCGGGAGACGATCGCCGGACCCGCGACCCTCGTATAATTTCACCGCGTGGGAAAATCGAAGGGTAAAAAACCGACGAGTGCTCTCTCCGGTCTCGAATCTCGTTCGAGAATCTTTCTAGCGACGGTTTGTTTCGGTCGTGTCGCGCGACCGGCGACTCGGCGCGTCCTGGCGAGACTTTCGGTGAACGCGGCGCGGCGCGGCGCGGCGCGGCGCGGCGCGGCACGGCGCGGCGTTAATGAAGACATCTCGTCGGTAACACGGCGGAAAAAAAAGGGAAGGCCTCTCCCCCGTGGCTCGAGGTTCCAAATCACCGCACAATGGCCAACTTCGCATCCATTGTCGACCGCGGAGCCGCGACCGGATCGGCTTCTCGTATAATGCCGAAGAAGCCGGCATTGTGCCGCTTCCTGAAAGGTGGACAGAAAGAAACCCGGCTGTGATCTATGGAGCGGAACACGGTGCCATCCGACCAACTCCCGGCTCCACTTCACCCCCGCGGAACCGAGACGCGTGAAAAGGATTTCACGGAAAATTCGAACACGAAGGATGTTGCCGTTTTACGGCCCCCGACTCCCTCGGTGTCGTACCTGTTCTCGATGCCGGTTGTAACCGAACCGAACCGAACCGAACCGTCGATACGGTTTCGCTTTCTTTATTCGTCGCGGCGCTCGTTCCTCCGCCTCGCGATCGGAAATCGTTCTCGCGCTTCGTTCCCGTGCACCGGCAACGTCGAAAGACTCTGCCGGAAATCGTTAGGGATAACGAGGAATCCGAAAATTTCTTCGAAGGCGGGGCGAGGCGATGCTTCCCGGGTAATGGACTCGTCTCGATTTTTCACGGCGTCGAGGTCCGCGTTCGTAGCGGTTCGAGGTGCGTTTCGAGCTCCGAATCGCGCCCGGGAGAAAAAATGCGACGCAGCCGTTGAGTTTTCTCGGTTTCTCGGGTGTTTAACGGGCGCTAGGTTTTCACAGAGAGGCTCGAGGTGACGAGTGACACAAAGCCGGGACATTAGCAGGACGGGTCCTGTCGTTTGCCAGGACTTACCTGGCTTTCTATCCTCGACCAATGCCGCGTTCGAGTCGTTCCGCGGCTCGTAAAGTCGCGAAACACGACCGAAATGGCAGCTTTCGAGCGATCCATCACTTTCGCGAGGGAAATTACACGTAACGGGTGTCGGCCGGCAGTCGGTGGCTTGCGCCCTTTTCAGGATTTCACGGGTGAAATTCAGCGTGACTGACGAGCACGACAATGACGTCCATCGTCTCACGGTACGTTCGCGGAGCTATTGAGATTCACCGGTGGAAATTATACGGGCTCTCCGAGATGGAAAAATACCAACGATCGAATTCGAAACGGTCGATCGGAAATTGCCGAATCGCTCGGTCCGTTCTGGCTCTCGATTTGGACGCGATCTTGCGTCGCGGCGAGGATCTTTCGATTTCGGAAAGACGTTTCGTTCGCCTCGAATCCCGTCACCGCTTTCTCGTTCGTAGTCCGTTTCGTTTCTGGCGTCGACTTCCGTGGAGCCACGCGTTGCGCAACGCGCTCGTTTCAACGGTTGCGCAAACGGTCGACTTTTCGATAATGGCGTCGCACCGAAGGACGAACCGACGTCGTTAGAGAACGTGACTCCAACGAACGGTAAGCGGGAAGGTCGACGGATTTCACCGGTTACGCCGATCGGTCTCGCAACGACGACCGACGTGGTCGACGAAATCGACCAACGTCGTGCAAAAAACCGGTGCTCGTCTCGTTTTCGAAACGCGAGATTCGCAAACCCTCGCGGTTAATTCCCGACAAAGCCAGCGTTTCCGAAAAGTCGAAATACACTCGGGCGCGTTAACACCGCGTCCCGGAGCATCCATTCGACGACCATTAACGTTTCGTCGTGCCGCGAAAATGACAAACGGACGATGAAATCCGATTTTCCACGGTTCCCCCGGCGTCTCGTGAACGCGTTTCCCGGGTGCACGAACCGGTTCCTATTTTCCACGGAGCGTTCCAAATCCCCGGAACGTGTCGCGATAAAGGCGGTCGGGAAATCACGGGATCTCGAGGCGTGACACGTCTCGTAGGAACCCGTCCTCTCTCTCTCGATTTCCACGGTGTACCACCGGCGTGACCAACCGTCGTACAATGGCGCGCGATCGTCCTTCGTTGAATCGCGGTTCGAGCAACTTTCCTAGGTATTCGACGCAAGAACGGCGTGTCCGTTCCGCGACTCTCGTAAACACCCGATATTACGCGCATCTGCTAAAGAGTTTTTCCGCCGATGATAATAACAACATCGCTGAACGCGTTTCGCGAGTAGCTCCTTCTCCCGTTCGTTCCCCACCGTTCGACTTTGCGCTCGAAAAGTTTGCGGCGCCAATTTTCCCGGAACGCCGGGCGTCGAGAACCCCGGTCGTCGATTCGTTCCGGCGGCTCGATCCGCTCGCTTCTCTTTTCCGGGACCGCAACCGCCTCGCCTCGCCGCGTCGTATATAAAACGGAGCAGCGACGTAATTAGCGCCAGTTCGATCCTTTGTGTTATTCACGGGGCGTCGAGAACAAGATGATTACCGGCTCTCTGCGGGGCCCCGCGCAGGCGGGCGTTGCCGGCCTGTTCGAAAATGAAAAATCGCGGCCCACGGACCGTTCTCCTTCTTCCACCCCTGTTTTCCTTTCTTTTTCTCCTCGCTGGCCGCTTCCTTTGTACCGAGGGAACCGGAGCCCGTGCCCCGCCCGGCCCCGCCCCGCCCCAGCCGCGGCCCCAACCCCGGCACCGGCACCGGCCCCGGCCCCGGCCCCGGCACCGGCCCCGGCCCCGGCACCGGCACCGGACCCTACCTCGGTCTCAGCCCCGGCCCCCTACGAACTCGCTCGTTTCGGAGGCTCGGACACCTCGAGAGAAAATCGAGGGGACGCGAAAGAAGGTCGAACGCGGTTAGAGGGGATCCCTCGCGATTAACACGTATCCTCGAGTTTCTCGGCGTTCCGCGAGCCCGTGGTAATCGGCTCGAATTGGACGGATTCGGGCAGAACGAAAGCCAGCAGGCAAAGAAGAATCAATTTTGCTTTTTCCCCGGTTGCGAAGGTCGCGGTCGGCGCGAACCGACAGCGAGCAGAGCAAACACGGAACAAAGGGGGCCCTGACGGGTGACTTGCGAAACTCGTAGCCCCCGGAGGCTTCTTACGCTCCTGAGCGAGCCTCGCGGGGCCCTACGAGGCTCGTAAAGGCCGCGAGAGGGGCTTCGGCCGTGGAAAAACAATGAGGCGGCCCGATCGGACTCGGACTCGCTTCGCGGCCCTTCTGATTCGCCATGAAGCGGGCAAGAAATCGAGAACGATGGCTGCCTCCCCTGTCGGCCCTGCCGGCGTTCCTCCTCGAGGCTCCTCGGTGCCCTTCGTTCGCGCGATCCACCTCGAACGGACATTTTCAACCGGAGGAACCTTTCTCGATCGACATTTTTCCACTTTCAGTGGAATTCGAGTTTCGAGCTTCCGGGACAAAGTCGGTTCGCGGTCGAAGGTCGATCGACGGTCGACGGTCGACGGTCGGCGGTCTCTCGGTTCGAGTGTGACTTTCTCAAAGCTTCCAGGGCTCGGGGGCTCTCGCTAATTCGTGGACGAGCTTATCTCGGGATCTCGTTTGGGAGCAAGCTACTAACTCTCGACACCTCGGTGGTAAATTCTCCCTTTCCGGGGCTCCCCGTGGCAGCCAGCGTCCAGGATCCTCGTGCCAGCCACCGGGGAGGGAGCGGGACGGTGCACCGGGGGAGGAAGGATTCCTCGCGCGGACGTATCTCAACTTCCAGCGTGCAGATCGGCCGGGGAGATAGCAGCCTCCGGCTCCGAGACACCGGCGTATCCTCTTCGAGGAATCGCACGCCGGGCCGAGGATCCTCCGAAAAGCGTCAGGTACCGTCGTAAATCGCGATTCGTCGCTTTTCGAGCGACGATTTTCGTTACGTGGAAGTGGATCGTGGATCGTGGATCGTGGATCGGGAGATCGTCGATCGTCGACCGTGGGACGCCCCCCTGCGGACCTTTCCTCCTCCGCGGCTACTCGTTTCCGTTTCTTCTGGTCGCGAGAGCGTCCCCGTATCCCGAGGGGGGAAAAAAGAGGAAGAATCGTGGAACAAGAGTCAGGAACGCGGCTTCGCCGGGGGAAAAGAGAGACAAAGGAGAGAGTCGGTACGGTAGTGGGAACGAGGCTGACGGGGGACGGGGAAACGGTGGATAGAGGAACGTGGTAAATGGGGCTGTAAATCTGGCGGGCAGACCCATTATAAGTTTATTACCGACTTTCCTCGACGCGCGACACTTCTTCGGGCAAGGAGTCGGATTCGAAACCTGTTACACGAAGAACAGCGTGGCTCGAGTTGTAACGGGTCCGGAGACGGTAGATATCGGTCGCGTTCGTTGCTTCGTTCGGTCGGAAATGCTCGCTAAAGCTGAGAGAGATTCACCTAGCTCGTTGCGACCCCCGTTCAAGCCGAGCGGCGTCGAGCGGCGTCGTTCGTTCGCGCTCGTTCTTCGATCCGCTCGCGACGCAGTTTTTCGTCCGCTTCGGGTATATTCGGCGAGGCCCCACCGAGCGAACGTTTCCACGTGGAGGAAGGTGGGACGGGGCCCCGAGGGTTTAATAACACCGTAGGCCCGGGCATAACCGACCGAGACCGCGTCGAGGGGCTCCCCTTCTTGGCATATATATAGCAATTAGGCCGTGGAACGTCTCTATCCCGGGCCGCGGCGGCCTTCCCAGCCATGATTAGAGGACATACGTACACGGTGGGGGCCCCGCGCCACGTCCACCGCAAGATTAAGGCCTCCTCCACACCGCCCCCGAGCACCTACAACCTCGGCTCGCAAGACCCGCGAGTAGCGTCGCGTCGCTTCGAATTTCGTGCAGCGACAACCTCGTAACACCGGTTGTTTATGCGTCGGTGCTCTTGACCTGGCAACGAAATCCGTTAACGTCACGGAAACGGTCGACCGTTCGGCGGGGGCGAGTGGGAGGCGGTCACCGGATCGGGCTCCTTTCGATATCGCCGAACGATCGAATCGACGCGAGAGCCTCGTGCCTTTCGACGACGCCTCGCGTTGCGTCGGCTCGGGACGCTAACGTTCGGGACACTGTGTCCGGATCGTGTCGCGCCCGTTATCTAAATTATTTCGATCCTCGTGAACAAATTTATAAGCATTCTTGAGCGCCCGTCGGATTCTTTCTCCCTCTCTCTCTCTCTCTTTCTTTCTCTCTCCGGAAAACAGAGCCCGCGCGAACGAGAGTGACGCAAGTCGGTCGCCGGTCCCCGATCCTCGAAATTCCCTGGGACAATTATTCCGTCCGACGCTAGAATTAGCGAACGCGCGTTTCGAAATAATTAGGAACCGAACGAGGCGAAGAGCACGACGGGATCATTAGCGGGCAATCTCGGCTACAATTTGTAGACACGTTCCCGCCGCCGTGACAGAGGGAAACCGGCGGTGTGAATAGGGTTTTAGGCCTAGCTCTAAACACGAGGAAAGGATCCTGCCCACGGTCCGTGGACGAAATAAGGATGAGATTAGCGTTGCGGTCGGATGGCCGAAGGAAGACGTAAATAGGACCGCGGCGATATCCCGAGACAGAGGCGGCCGTCCGACAAAGATGTTTGCGTCAGCCACGGAAAGAAGGATACATAAATAAAAGACAGGTGGATTTTTCTGTCCACGGCCGAGATAATCCGTATCGACCGGAACGAATCCAACGATTTCTCGTGTTCCCACTCGACGTCTCGCCTTTTTAACCCGAAGAAGAATTCTTCTGGCCAAGATGGACGCCCTTGGGCCCGGTTCGGCCTCGTTCTTGCAACGTTCGTTCCGCTCGTTCCCTTTCCCGTGACGCGAACCTTGTTCTCGCGACGATTTAAATCCACCAATTTCGAAAAAACGTCCAACGCGAGACCAACTCGGCTCGTTCGCGTTCCGAATCGCGTCTACCCGAGGAAAGATCCGAGCTCCTCGCGCCGAGTCTACGATCGATAAAAAATTGCCTCGCAACGACGCGATTTCTTTTTCTTTCTCTTCGAGGAGAAGTTTGTCCGATATTGCTCGCGAAAGTTTGTGCCAAGCATCATCGATAAACTTGTCGAACGGAGGAGCCGCGTCTCTCGGGACGGCCGTGTTCGGGAGGTCTTCGCGTGGGGCGAGGCCACCATGTTTCTTCGGGTCTTTTCGAACCTCTGCTCGTCCTCGTCCCTCTAACGAGGCCCCGTTAGCTCCGTCCTCATCGGGACCACGGCGTGCGAGCACCGGCCACCTTGGGGCGCCCCCGGGTGGCGAACGGACCAACCTGTCTGCCTCGCGCCACCTCTGCTCCAATCCCCTTGCTGTGCCTCTCCCTTTCTGCTGCTTCTGCTCCCTTGCTGCTTCTTCTTCTTCTTCTTCTTCTTCTTCTTCTTCTTCTTCTTCTTCTTCTTCTTCTTCTTCTTCTTCTTCTTCTTCTTCTTCTTCTTCTTCTTCTTCTTCTTCTTCTTCTTCTCCTTCTTCTTCTTCTTCTTCTTCTTCTCCGCTGCGTACCACCTGACTCCGTCTATCGCCATGGAAGATGCCGGTGAATGCGAAATTTGTCGAGACGACATCGTCGGACCGGTTAATTTTCGCGAGTTCTAACTTGGTTCGTTGCTTTTTTCTGCGCGTCGAACGGTCGAAATCGTCGACGAACGAATAAAACGATTAAACGGAGCGCGTTCGCCCGATATTTTTACTCGCTCCGGCGAATCGAACGCTCCGGGCGATCTCGACATCTTGCCGTGACCGTTTCTCGGCATTCGATACCCGAGGATCGCATCGAACCTTCCGAACTGCGAGGTACGCGTGCAGGCACGTTGCACCTGCGTACCATCCCCCTGTCCGAAAACGCAGGAATAACGCGTTATCGCGAACACCGGGGACGAAACCCTGGGGTGGAGAGTGGTCGTTTTCCCACGATCGAGCGAGCAAAGGACGCTCGGTTCTCGAACGAAATAACTCTTGAGAGAAATCGAACGCGTAATTTGTCCTCGGAGGAAAGAAAACTACCGTTTTGCGCGTTATCGAAGAGCGTCGCGTCGGTCGGTCGGTCGGTCGGTCGGTCGATCGGTCGATCGGTCTCGATAGCGATGCGATCGGCGAAATAACGAGGATTTCGATGTCGAAAACCGTAATCATCGTATCGGTTCCAGTCGTAAAGAAGTCTCGTTAAAGTTCGTCGTAACTCGGGGAGGATCGTGTAGAAAAATTCAGTCGATGCCACCGCGCGTCGAGCGAGCTCGTTTCGGAGGCCTCTGGACACGTTGGTACGGTCTCCCGCTCACGAAATCCCAGGAAACGAGGAACAAATTATCTCGTCAGACGGACGCACACCGGTTTAAAGCGACGAGATCGCTCGTTGAGGCCACGCGAGGGGGAACGGGGCCCGAGTCCCCCACTCCGTGCCCACTCCCGCCGGCGTTGGTCCCATCACGTGACTCGGCGCCCCTCCAACGGGCCGAAGAGGCCCCACCATGCGGGCTGTTGAACACCATCCAGCCCTCCTTCCCCAACCCACACCCTCCCTCTCCCCCTCGATAACTAACTGACCCAGCGCCTAGCGCCCCGCGTGTCGGCACAGGCGGCTCCTTTCTTACCTGATGAGCGCGTACGGACGCACACGCACGTCCTCGAGGGCCCCGCCGCGTCACGCCAACGACGTGCAGAACAGGATGACGAGGGAAGGGTGGAGGGAAGGATGACGGTTAATGAGCTAGAACCACGGGGGAGCTCCTCGGGGCCCCGAGGCTCCTCCACCTTTCTGGGAAGTCACGAATTGCAGCCTCGTGTTCCCTCTCCTCTGCTCGGGTTCCGTTTCTCGCGCGAAACCTCTGCCCGCTTTTACGACCGCCTCGGACTACCGAGGGCGAGTCGACGGCTTTCCGGAGATGTACGAGCTGATGACGACGGCTCGTTCAAGGGGTCGAGGATCGAACCGATCAACGATAATGAATACCGGCGCTCCGCTCGCTCGTTCCTGTTCGCGAGAATACGGTGCGTCCTCCTCGAGGGTCGGAGGTCCTCGACGTCGTCTTTGGAACTCGGACGCGCGAGAAAGAATCGAAGAATCGAAGAAACGAACGGCGAAGCTACCGAGACATCGAGAAATCCCTGTTCGCGCGACTCGAGAAACTTCTCGAGGCCCTGGACGCGAAGCAAGGGTGCCGAAAGATCAAAGCGGATCCGAAGAATAATCCTCGCGACGGTCCACCGCCTGGAACGGAACAAAAGGAGATGGTACTGCGGTTCGACGATGAGAGCCCGAGAGAGCGAGAGAGAGAGAGTAGCTCGAACCGAGGACGGAAAGAGAGGCGAGTGCGATGGAGCAATAGTGGGGCCCACCTGACCAACAGGTACCTGGTAGGGCCCCCCATAAGGAGTCTCGTCATTGACCCGGCCCACTCTCCCACCACTCCGCGGAGGCTAAAGGGTTTCAGTCCTCCCTTTCTGCAGTCAGCACCCTGCATCTTGCAGCTAGGATTGCTCGGCGGCGACTCCAGATGCAGATAATGAGACTTTTTTACGAGCAGCGTGATTTCGTCCTCTAATTAAATCATTCTCGTCCAAGAATTTATTAGCGGACGGTCAACAGAATGTCTCGAGCGACGCTCGCTTCGAACGTTGGTTCCCGGGTCGCGGCCACCTTTACGAACCGAACCTCGTTATTTACGACGAGGTCTCGTCCTCTTTACGGACGATGGAACTTCGAGACTCGAGATCGAAGATTCGAAAGAATCTCGGAAAAATGGTCGGAACGAAAATTTTACGACGTTCCGCTAGCTTGTCTCCGAGATGTTTCTCGACGTTCTCGCCGCGCGTTCGACACCGACGACGACTTCTCTCGCGATCGAACGGAGAGAGCGCGTCGCCGCGACCGATCTCTGGCCAAACGAGGCCGGAAACCGACGCGGAACACTGGAAGCTCGCGCGAGAGAAGATCCGGCGACGAAACGGAACGCGAGGCAACCGTTGGCGTACGTTGTAACGAGACGCGTTGTTGCCAACTGGCTCGCGCTCGGACAGACCGCGTAACACGCGTCCCTTTTTGTTTACATTGGATTACACGGCTACCGTGAAGCGGGATAACCACTTTTTGCCGGTGCTGCAACAGTAGTTCGGTCGAGACGGATCGATCGGATCTGCCGGATAGTTGTATTCGCTCCCCTCGATGGGGCGGTTAGGCCCCCGACGAGGATGCGCGCTCGGACATCGATACCGATCGTCGCCGCAACCGTCGCCGCGACCGAGAATCCTCGAACACGGATTCTTTGTTCAGCGGTGATTTCCGTAACTCCGAAACGACCCACGGAAACGGAAGCACCGCGAAAGGGTAACGAGAAGATACGCGCGAACCTTTTCCCTTCGATCGGGCCCGGATTTCGGCGAAACGAGCCGCCCCGAAGACGCGCGGCCCCATGGAGGATCGCGGTAGCCGGTAGCGCGGAGAACCGCGCGCCGAGGGAAGAAGAGACGTCGTTTCGTGCGTCGATTGGCCGGTCGTTCGAGGATAATTAGGGCCGAGACTCGCCGGGAGAGGGAGTCGAGCGACCGGCTCGGCAAAATCGAGAAAATAATAAGCGAGCACGGGTGTTCGCGGGAGACGCGGACGTGACGCGTTCCCGCTGACGAAGAGAGGTACCTGGACAACGGGAGAATGACGACGGGCACCGGGCAGACCGGGCCCGGAGAAACGGAGGACAACCGCAACGAGCCGACGGGATAGTTAATGACTCTACGCGTTTCATCCCTCCGGTGATTATCGGGCCTTTCTCGCAGTCGGTCGGCCCCTCGGCTCGGAGGGAAGCGGACTCGGCCACCCCGCGATGACGACACACCTTTTTCTCTCGCGAGCGGGGAAACCGGGAACGCTCTACCGCGAAATAGGTTCGACTTTGGTCGGGGAAGCTCGGAAAAAGTCTCGGTCCGCGGGATCCTCGGTTGTCGCACACGTGTCGCGCACGGTTGGAACGCGAGACCGCGTGGAAATACGAGACCGACGGAGGCGTAAACGCGAGGAAAGGCAGGACACGTTGACAGCGGGCGGTTAGGTTCCGAGAAATTTGTGTCGTCGGTTAGCCGGATCTCGGCACCGTTTTCGGATCCCAGCGGGGAAAAGATCCGAAAGCGGAGAAAGAAAACACGCTCGAGCGGGGAAACCGTAGCTCTCGAGTGGCACTCGAATCGGTTCGAGTTCGTTTCGTGGAAACGGTTGGAAAACGCCGGGGTCGCGCTCGCGCGAGATTCGCGGTATTCGTCGAGTCGTTGGTACGTACGGTCGGCGTCGAACCCCCGAAAGAATCCGTCGGGTCGATCGCCCGGCGTAAACAACACCGCCGCCGGGCCGGCTAATCGTCCCGATCACCGTGGACGCGAGCTGACCGTCCGTACATCCTTGACGGATAGTTTCTCCCCCTGGAATAGTTTCCAGTCCTCCCCCTTGCGTCACCCACGCACCCCCTTCCCCGTGGAATGCGCAGTCCGCCTCGTACGCCTCCGTACGCGGGCGGAGGGACGGCAGGAAGGAGCCGAAAGGAGCGGAGGTGGGAGTCAGGGACGGCTGGTGCTAGTTGAGTTGTCGAGCTGACACGCGTTCTCCGTCCTGTGCTGGCCGCTCGCATCCGGAACCCTCTTCGTTCGATCCACGGTGGTTCCTCGTCGCTGGATTCTTCCCACCATTTCGTCCCGAGATCTACTCGAGCCCTCGCGGTCTCCCCTCTCGCTCGGTTCTCTCCTCGTTGCTCGTGGAACGCCGGCAGGGGCGTTCGTCTATCGCGCTCCCTCTCTCCGCATTCGAGTTTTCCTCGAGAAACGATCCTCGTCGCACGCACGCCCACCCGAGAACGCACGATCGCAGCCACCGACGTTCTCGTCCTCCGTTCGTCGACGCTCGTGCTGCCGCTGCTGTTGCTGGTGCCGGTGGTGGTGGTAGTTGTGGTGGTGGAGTCTCAGTACCGCCATACCCGCCAAAGCACGAGCACCGTGATAGCCCGCACACACGTCTCGGACCGCGGATTTTTCAGAACCGCCAACCCCCGGAGACCGAACCGTCCCCGGATTTTACACGCTCGGAGATATTTTCAGTGAACGACCACCGAGGTGGACATTCGCCGCGGCGAGGATCGCGTTCGCGCACCAGTGATCGCGGTTCGCTCGGGGTGGGTTAGCTCGGTGTGATGTTGATCGACGGCGTGTGAAACGCTCTTGTTGTGGTGCGTGTCATGGTGCGACGCGAGCGGACATCGGGACTCTCCGATGGTGAACGCGATCCTGAAACGGGCGTCCGATGACTCGGTGGAAAGAATCGGCCAACGATTACGTTCGGTGGAGTTTCCTCTCGATAATCGAGTATCGACAACCTCCTCGGTGCACCGCGACTCGATAGATGATCCTCAGGACTAGACCCGTTCGCGCACGGTGGGCATAGTTTCTTCGGTTTGTTTCGAGAACGCCTCGAACGATCCTCCCGAGTTCCTCCCTCCTACGGGACACGGTACCCGTTCACCGATCGAGCCGAATACCACCGTTTTCGGTTCGAGGACCGGACCTGTTATCCCGAAAACGAGTACGGAAGAGCAGTCTTCCCGAAGAGTCCACCAGGATTGGTACTCGCCAAGACGCCGACGGGCCGACCGTCGGGAGACAGAGTCCCATCGGAGCCGATCCCGCCACCGACGACGAAGATGTAGACGTCGAGTGTCTCGACGGCTCGGAGACACCCTCTCCCGCTTCCGGCTGGAACCTAGCGCGATCGAAGAACATCGAGGGCCGGTGTTCCTCGAACGGGGACGAGACGGTCCGTTCGGGAGCGGAGTATGCTATCGTGGATCAAAAGTCGTTCGCATCGTCGGGCACGGGGTGTCAGACAGGACGATCTTCCCTGATCCTGGACGAGGAGGCAGCCAGTTCCCTGGCGCAGTACCTGGCGCTGGCCAACAGTTACAAAATGCCGGAGAAAGAGGTCGCCTATCATCAGGAGGCGTTCTCCCTGTTACCGCCGCCACCGCCCCCGCATCATCCGCACTCGGCCTTCCACGCGGCGTTTCATCCGCACCCGCATCCCCATCCGCCGCCGCCACCCCCGCCGTTTCATCCGCACCATGGACCACCGCCACCGCCGCACCCGGCCGCTGCGGCCGCCGCCGCCTGGGAGCATCACGCGGCTGCCGCAGCCGCGGCGGCCGCTGCAGCTTTCCACGCGCCACCGCCTCATCCGTAAGTTATCAACGTTTCAGTTTTTCCTCCGCGCGCCGACACCGATCGACCGTTACCGCGAAAATTACAGCTCCGATCTCCGTCGGAGCCCGTCGCTCGACCGACCGTCCGTCGGAACCTCCTCCGGTGGATCATCGCGTCGCGACACCTTCCCCGTTCGAAGGTTTCTCGTCGAGGAGAATTACGGCGCGTAAAAGCGAACCTCGTTCGACGTTCTCTGCTCGTCGCGCGATTATCCTACGGCGATGCGAAAAAGTTCGCGATCGTTGTCGAGGTTTGCGCGCGGAACGCACGCTTTCGTCCCTTCTGCCGCTTTACGCGATATTTAATTCAATTACACATCCGCCGCAACTTTTTAACCCGAGAGACGCGCACAGAAGCCGCGTCCGCGACGATTCCTCGGCGCGCGAACGTGCGTCGAATGAAAGTTAACGAGCCGGAGCTTAACGGCGATCTCGTTGCGGATTTCATTCGCCGCGTACCCCCTTTAATCATCGCCTACGGTCGCCCGCTTATCTATTAACACATCGGCTCGATTCACGAGCCTTAATTACTCGTAATGAAAGTCGGCGAGCGCGAGGTCGCTCGGAACCGTCTTTCCGAAGTTTCGCGATACGGTCTGCGTTTCGCGCTCGTCCGTTGCCGACGAAAATCCCGACGAAAGCGTTTTCCGCTCGACGGGGGGGAGGATGGGAGGGAGAGACGGCCGAGGAGAGAGGGTACCCCTTATGCCCGGTGGTGAGAAGCTCGCGTCGCGAGAGAAAGGGGGCTTAACGTCTTAATCGAGTTCATTAAGGCTCCTTCGCACGTTTTCGCGTTCCGCAAACACGACACGCTATTGCACGCAACGAGATTACCTCGACGAGTCGTCGAGGCTAGGCGGACGAGCTCGCGGAAACGTTCCACCGGCGAGCCACGCCGGGGATAATTAGACGTTTCTAAACGACGTTCTTAACCCTTTCCGCGAACCTCGGCGAACGAATTCCGCGAAAGTGGCATTAACCAGAATTCGGTCGCGTTCGTTCGCGTACGCGGCGGCTTATCGGTTTCGATCGGCGGACGCGCTCCAGCGAAAATGGAAAACGAACGGTAGGAAAGAGTCGCGAGCGCGAAGCGTTAACGCGTCCCGCGACGACCGTTTCCGAAACGCCTCGAGAGAACCACGGACCCCTCGTAATTTCCGCGGACGATAGGGACGACCCAGCGCGGACGCAGGTGTTCGATATTGGCCAATCGTTCGGGCCCGGCATCGGTCCAATTAAGCGTTTAATTACAGCGCCGAGCCAGCTCGCGTTACCACCCCTTCGAAACTGCCGTGAAATTCCTCCGGGCCGATGTTTCGAGCGTCGTTAACGACCTCTCCTCCCCTCGATAATTTTATCCTCGGGAGGAGAAACGAACGCGTCGAAAAGCGACAACGATCGCGTTTCGCGGACGATTCCGCGACGCGACGCGACGCGTACTCTTCGACGAGGATCGGTACCGATCGACGAACCAACGACGACTAGTTTGCCTTTGGAAATCGAAACTCCGACCAACGTCGATAAAATTACGTGCGAGAAAGCGGCGCGCGAGCATCGATCGAGATCCGACTATTTTTGCTAGGAGAAAGGTTTTCGTGGTTTCGTTCGGTTTTCCCGCGTCTCGGTGATCGCGGGTGCTCGAGAGGAACGCGACGCGTCGCGGATTCCGAAGCAGCCGAAAAACGCGGCGGAGAATCGGGCAGCGACGGCAGGCGTAAAATTCACGGTGCGCGTCGGACGGTCGGCGTTACCCTTCGGCTTCCTCCGCGGCCGACATCGCCCGGATATTTTCGTCCCTTTGCGAGGATGCGAGAGTCGCGGCGTGTATTTTTGCCTTCGGCGTGTGTTTTGCCCCGTCACGGCCGAGACGGCATCGTCCGTTCCATTCCCCGTGACGAGCGCCCCGATTCGAACGACCGACGACGTCTCGAGCTTTCGACGAACCATCGCCCGGAAGGATTTCGGGAGACTCGGAGTAACGATTCGTTCGACGGCTCGAGGACGATTCGTTCCGCGACGCGACGCGACGGTCCAACGATATTTGCATTTTCTGGCACAATCGCGACGTTACTCGTTACCCGGTGCTCGTTGCTCGTCGAGAAGATCCCGGGAGCTCCGCGCGGACACTTCCTGCGTACCGGTGAATGCGATCCGAGCGCACTCGCCGATTGCAAATGCCGGACGAGCATCGTTTCCGCGCGGGGAACGTACGGCGTGTAACGCTCGCCGTGCCGTCCACGAACGCGTTGCGCGCGCTGCAACGTCTATGATTTAAAGGTTCGTTAACCCGCGCCTCGTTGCGAGACGAACGATCGACGGACCGTCTCGATTTTCGGAACTCGGCTCGGATGGAGCCGCGATTTTCCCCACGAGTCTTCGAAACGGAAACGAGTGTTTTCGTATCGGCTTCCGAGAAAGCATCGCGCGAGATTACGCGGGACCGTTTTAGCGGTTCGATCGTGTTTGGAATTCGATAGCGATTCCCGGACGACGGGAGCGATGATGTCACGTCCTCCTCGACGGTATCGCGAGACCACGGGAATTCCCTCCCCCGTCACCCACCCCGGCGGCTCGTTCGCTGAAAAGAGAGAAATCGATTTTTCAAAAATCCGTTTCTCGCGTTCGAGCGGCGTCTCGGCTGCGTTGCGCGTTACTCGTTGCTCGTTGCTCGTTGCTCGTTGCTCGTTGCGTGTAAAAACGGGAGCCGATTTGTCAGCGAGGCGGGATCGCGATGTACACGGTAGGAGCTCGTCGAAGGAAGACGTTCTCTAGCCTACCCCCGGTGCCCGTCGGGCCGTCGGGGCTTCGGGCCCTCGGGGCCCGTGTCTCCCCCGTACCCCGTTCGGCCGGCTCTCTTTCTTCCCCTTTCGCGCGAATAGAAAGCCGCGGGCCGATACCGAGCGCACGCGCGATTTATCATTGGCGCGCCGTCCATTGATAAATTCCAGGCATTCATAACGCCACGGTGCGCGGCGTACACGGTCTCGCTACGAGCACCGGAGAGACACACGATACCCGAGCACGATACGATACCGGACGATACCGAGCCCCGTGTACACCGTGATCTTTATACACCGTGGCGCGAGGGACGGCTCGTAGGCACCACCTAGACACCCGGTGAACCCTACGGCGAACCGGTAACAAGAGACCGAACAAATCCGTGGACGGGGTGGATCGCCATTCCCTTTTCGTCGTTTTCCTTCTTTCCCGGCAATCGATTAACACAGAACGGTATACATTGCCGGTTTCCCGTCGAAACTCGTTAAGACGGAAAGATTTATACGTCGCGTCGCTCGTGTTCGTATTCGTGCCGCGATCGTTTCGCGTATTTTCGCGATACCGCGATTATAATCGCGTTCGCTCGGCTCTTCTCGAGCCGAAGAATACGCGAAGAACGCGTACCCAACGGCGTTCGATCGAGAATATCCGAGCCACGGTTCCCACAATTAATTGTACTGGTTTTTTCAACCTTGTCCCATGCCACGGGACAAGTGTGCTCATCGAACCAATAAGGATTCATCGGGTTTCCAACGGTCCGGAGAGGGGAGGCGCGACTTTCACGCCGCTCGGTTGCGGACAACTCGGTCCGTCCGGCTCGAAAAGACCTAATCGCCTTAACGAGACAATTAGCCGATGATAGCCGCCGATAAATCCCGGTTTGTTTTGTCTGGTTCGCCGGTCGGTCGTTGTATCTCGAACCGCGATTACCACGGCCAAATATTTCTCGCGGCTCGTTCCGATTAATATTCTGTCTTCGATGCGGCTCCTTTGTTCGATCCTCGAACGAACGAACGTTCGTGGAAATCGCAAAACGATCCGTAAAATTAATCGACGATAGACACACCGCGTGAATATATTTGTCGCGAAGACGGGTTTTCCGGCGGGGGTTCTCCGGTTACCGAACGCGATCGTCGCGGCGTCGCGGCCTGTTTTCCGGGGAAATATTAGAAGCGGGAGTGGAGTTTGCCCCGGCGCGCAGACCCCGGACCCGGAACACGCGGGAAACGTGCACGCCACGTGGCCCGAGTTTCCTCGCCCAAACAGATTTACGCCGGCGTGTTGTCTTTAGTCCGCAAACACGGGAACACCGTGCTGCAACCGCTTCCGCCCGCTTTAAATCTCCGTCTCGGGCGCACGGGCTCTCGGAGCATGGCGCCGGAAGAGAATTTCCGCGTGTTCGCCGACGGTCCTCGACTCCGTTTCGCGACGGGGGTGTTCCCGACCGAACATCGAACTTTCCTCGACGACCCGGACTCGCGCGTTTCTCTCGACTCTCCTCTTCCTCCTGCTCCGATCGTCTCGAAACGCAAAGAAAAGAAACGAAAGAGTCGTCGATCCGAGCAACGCTCGCGAGAGGGCAAAGAGGTACCGAAATATCGAACGAAAAAAAGAAACTTCCATCGTGCGAACGATGCCCCCGTGGATCGATCTCGAGGCTGTGCGCCACTGAGAAAACAACAAAGAGAGGATCGCCGTTTTCTCGAACAACAAGGCGTCCTCGCGACGACGGGAAGGGTTCGGGAACGAAAACGAGCCCGATTCGAAAGCGAATAGAATCGAGCTTCCTCGAAAACCGCGACGTCGAGCGAGCCCCGCGCGCCGGGTGCATAAACAACATCGTTGCCGTGGAAGCACGCGCAGCTCGCATAAAATCTCATAATGCCCCTGTCCAAACAAACGCACGGTGGCAGTGTTATGGCGTTCGAGAATTTACCACTCTGAAAAGCGGCGGCGCGCGGGCCCGCGTTCGTGCGCCCTCGCGCGCCCGCGCGCGATCGCGAGACAGAGAGAAACAGAGAGAGAAAAAGAGAGGCGGGAGTGGCCAGAAGAGAGATCTTCGCGCGTAGGAGCGGTACTCGAGTCCGCTCGTTTAAATCCAACTGCAAGGTAAACCTCCCTCGTCCTCCCCCTCCAGCCCTCCTTCGATCTCCGCCCGTTTCTCCCTCGTTTCTCCCTCGAATCTCTCGCGTCGAGTCGCGGCGCTCGAACCGATTGTTGTCGATTTGTCGCGAGGGCCGGTGATTTTCCCCCGACGGAGAGAGTAATTCGTTCCGAGGGGAGGAAGTTCCCGACGCCGGGCTCCGTTTCTAGAATCCGGGAGCGCGCGAGACCAGCTTTAAAAGAACGCCGGCGAGCGAAACGAGGGGAGAAGGCGAGAATCTTCTCAGAAACGGCATAAAGATAACCGCTCTATTCGAAGAGCGACGGACGGACGGACGGACGGACGGACGGACGGACCGACCGATGATCCTGGTGCCCGCGATCCCGCGCCATTGACTTTTGTCCACCGTCGAGTTAACGACGCTTAATGACAGCTGACAGAGGCGGCGACGGCGGGTCGAGTCGGGTTTCTCGACGTTCTTTTCCCGCGTGGAATCCTTCGTACCGCGGAAATCGTAAAATCGTTTCCTCGGGACGACTCGAGCGAGCGAGCGAGCGAGCGAGCGAGCGTCCCGGACCCCGATCCTCTCGGGGCTCGTTCTCGATTTTATCGTCGATCCGGCTCCCGTCGGAACGCGCGGTAATCGTTTGCGAACAAGACGAAGGTGTCCGACCGCGAGAAATTCGAGCAGGCCATCGCCGCGAGAGCACGTTCGATCGCGGACCACGGGAATTGTTTTCAAACGGGTAGTTTACGGCGCGAACCGACTATGTCGAAACGAAACGATAATCCGGGGGAGCCGTGTTCCGTTAAACGTGGAACGCGCCTCGCGTAGGGCTCGAAACTACGAGCCGTTTAGAGATTACGATCTATCGGCAGCCGCTCGCTCAACTTTTCAGCCGACGGGGATTGCGCGCGGCCGTTCCTATTCCTACGAAAAGTTCGCGCCGTTTCTCTCTCGTCGGATTTTCCTACGATCGAGCCACGAAATAAAAGAAAAGTACATTTTCCGTTGAGCCGTACGCTCCTTCGATAAAA
The DNA here is from genome assembly GCF_051014685.1 of Ptiloglossa arizonensis. Classification (NCBI taxonomy): domain Eukaryota; kingdom Metazoa; phylum Arthropoda; class Insecta; order Hymenoptera; family Colletidae; genus Ptiloglossa; species Ptiloglossa arizonensis. Next base: position 23,616,627 of record NC_135055.1, read on the forward strand.
CTCGACGCAAAAATCTGCTCCCCGTCGCCAACTGCATTCCCGTGTACGCGCTTGTCGGCGAAACGGACCAGTGATAAGAGAAACGTATAATAAGACGCGATAATGGGGTTGCAATAAAGATACGGAATACGCGACGCCGGAACGGAATGTATCTCGATCGTTCCACAATGCGTAAAGTCTCGCAAAGATTTCCATAAACTTCCACGCGACTGTCATACGCGCGTACCTCTCGTATGAAAACGTTCGAAAAATCCAAACCGTTTCAAGGACTCGAAAATTGCGGTATAAATTTTCGAATCTACGCGCTCGGAACGAAATTCGCGGCAGTGGGCATTGCCTCGCGCTCTCTCGAACGCGTTCGCCTTTGCGTTTCTCGCGTCGCTGCGAATACGGAACGTACATTTAACGCCAGAGTTACTATCGCTCGACTGGTTTTTTACGCGAATGCCTCGGCCAGCGATTCGGCGTTAATTGGAATATCGTTGCTCGCGTTCGTTCTCGACGCGAGTGTTCGCTCGTTGCGGCGTGCAAAAACTCGTAGTTTTCGGAAACATCGAGTTCTTCGAGGATCGTCTTCGAGAAGGACTCCGTCGGAAAGCGAGCAACGCCTCGTTTCGCGAGATCGAAGAAATTGGCAGCGCGTTTTTCCCGCGGAGTTCCTCTCGATGTTTTGCCGGCCGTGAGCGCGCTAATCGAGCCATTAACTTCGCCGCTTCGATCTTTCGCTTCTACCCTCTCGGCGCGTTCGATTTCCTTGCTTCTCGGAACGAAACAAATGGTTCGAAAGGCCTCGAATCGATTCCCTGTCGGAACGAGAAGCGGGGCCAGAAAATTCCGAACGTTTCTACGACCGGATAATTCGTTTCGAGAAACGACCATCCGAAAGGCGAACCTCGATCGTGACTCGCGAACGTTCCTCGCAGCCGAGTTCGCTCCGACGCAAAATTTACGAAAACTGCTCGAACCGGAAGTCTTCCCTCGGAGGAACGCGTCGACGCTCGATTCGAACGAGCCGTTGCGTCGATTTTTCGTTACGCGGTAGGAATTTTGTCTCGTCGAAGAGTACAAGAATAACACCGGTCGAGCGATCGACTCCGCGTTCCTCGAACGCCGCGCCTCGAATCGGAGATCGAGATACGAGAGGCGATCCGTGATCTTCCACGGGAGCGAGAGATTCGATGCCGCGAGAGAACGCCTCGAAAATCCGCGTCCTAAACCAACATCTTTATGGACCGTGGTGTTTCTTTCCGGGGCCGTCTTATTACGTTGATTTATCGCTTTGCGTTCCCGGCACCATCTGCCTTCGCGGCCCCGCTCGAATCTATGGATCCTCGAATTCGTAGCAGCCGCGTCCTTTCGGAGCCACTTGCCGGACACCGAAATTTATTTCCACGTGAAAAGTTTCGACGGTCCGTTGTACCGTCGACGGTACCTCTCGGCCGTCGCGCGTTGCGCCTCGCCTCTGCGAGACCGCTGCGCTCTTCGAAATTTCTGATCGACGAACAGTACGGACTCCTTCCGCTTTATCGAGATCGATCGATACGAATTGGAATCGACGCGCGTCCGATAACCGCGCGAAGGTAGCGATAGGAGAGTCGTTTTTGCGACATCCTCGAACGAAGGAATCTCGGGTCATCGGCAGAGGGTATCTCGAGTCGAGGGACTTTGGCTGCGTTGTGAACCGGGCCTAACAGATATCGAGATGCGCGGCCGCGCGGCCGCGCGGCCGCGCGGATGGGCGTGCATCCGATTATCTTGGTAACTCAATCTCTCCTACGGAGCCTAGTCGCTCCTAGCCTCTCGAGTCTCGAGTCTCGAAATCTATGCGATCTCGCGCATCGAAGGAGAAGTCGTGTTCCAACAACGGTAGCGTCGCGTTCGTTTCCGAGAAGCTTTCGGTTCGGAGCTCGGTTTCGTCGAAGCAACGATCGAACCTATCGTTCCGAAACACCGCCGAGAGAACGAAGCCACCGGCGAAACGATTTCTTTCCAATTATTTGGAGAACGTATCGCCCGATCGAGCAACCTCGCGAGCTCGTTTCGCCGGCTCGATCGAGATACCTACCGGGACAATACCGAACTAGGAAAAATCCGCTCGCGATGGAAACGTTAACTCGCGGCCGGATCGCCGCGCGGATTCCTCGAATCTCTCGGTTCGGCCGAAACGAGTCGATGGCCCGTGGTCCGTTCTATCGAAAACAAAGACGTCCACGTGAATCACACCGAGCGCTCCCTTACCACGTGCACCGTGGAATTATTGCGTACCTGCTTGCGCGCGTTCATCTTGCGCGGTGCACCCACATTAACCGGCCACGCGCGGCAAACTCCGCGTCCTCGTGTGGGTGCCGAGGATCACTTTGTTGGCTCGACCCACGCACCGGGCTGCCCATCCCATGGGAATCGCCGGTCCTCTCGATCGTTCGAGTTTCGGAGTACCGTTCGAAATTGTGTCGCCTTTTGGCCGACAACCTGCCTCGAATGTTCCCCGTTTTCGCGCCTACTCCGAAACCGTCCTTTCCGTATCGAGCCGGATAAAATAGTAATCGTGACGCGGCGAAAGATCGACGATCGCGCGCAATTACATCGTGCTCCCGACATTAATTTAAATATGTATCGAACGTGACCGGACGGCTCCGGAGAGGGCCGAACGCGTCTTAAACGTTGCTCCGTTCCGTTAGCTCGATCGAACCCTCGGAACCTCTCTCGTCGAAACGTCGCGAATCGCTCGATCGCTGTCCGCCCGATAAACTCGGAATTTGTTGCTCTCGTATCGGGACGTCCATGAACGAAACACGGCCGGGATAATTGGTGCTCGGGATGGAAATATTTCTCGACGAATCCCGCTTAATTCTGCCCTCTTCGAAACGTCCAGCTTGATGAGAAACAGAGCGCTCCACCGAAAACCCGATCTCCTTATCGGCGCTCTCGAGTTTCGGTACACGAAAGGGAATTACGCCGTTCGCGGAAAGAAGAATAATTTCGAGCATCGGGATTCTGGCTCGTTAATGCGACGAGTGCTAATTGGCGATAAATAATTACGATCGTTTCTTCGAAGCAAAACCGGGACGGTCGTCGGCCAACGGAACACTTTCGTAGTCGCGACCGACGGAGACCCGATCGGAAGTGCAAACTCGTTATCGTTTCGATGACGCTTCGTCGATTTTTCTTCGCCGTTCGAGAATCCTCCGAGGGCCATTTCCAGCCGCGGACCTCTACCACCGATCCGGCTCTACGAATTTTCTCTCGCCCAATTTTTTTCCTCTCGTTTCGATTCGTTCCTGTTCGCGCCGAGATCACCGTTCGGCCATCCGAAGGGAATTTTTAGCGAGAAAAGTTTACATCTCGCCACTTTTACGGTCCATAAACGCGTTCGGTATCCGTGGAGCGTCGTTCGGTTAATTCGCGAGGAGAAACCGGCAGCGTCGGTGGCGGTGGCGGTGGCGGGGTCGTCGATTCGAAATTTACGATGTTAAACCGGCGGCCGGCCAATTGGCTCCTCGAACGGTTCCGCTCGATACTCGAATCGCGGATCGCGATCGTACTTGGCCAGATATCGAGCCCCTCTTTGCTCCGATAAACATTTATCGCGTCGATCGTTGCTCGAAAATTGCTCCGTACTACCGTGTACCGCGCTTCCTACGGTAGGCTCGACGTTTCGAAAAAAAAAAAACAGAATACTCGGAACGTTTCGGACAGCGAACTCTCGGTAAGAAAACGTTCACCGGACGAAGCGATCGTTCGGCGCGTACGGCGCGAAATGGTCTCCGCGACGTCGCCGTGCAACAATATTCGTAGACGAAACGACTTCGACGTCGTTTCCACGCGATAACGACGGTAATCGCGCAACATCGCTCCAGGACGCAAGCGCATTTGCATGCACGAGGACGAAACGTAGACCAGGGCCGCAGGCTCGACGCGCATCCTCTCAACGGGTACTCGCGATCGACGCGTCTTTCGAGCTCTTCGAGAGGTAAACCGCGGAGAAGCGATCAGCCGGCGATCGGAAGCAAAGTGGACGAAACATTGAAAGGAGAATCGTTCGATTTTCGCGGCGATTCGAATTTGTAAATTCCCGGTTCTCCCGTATCGGGCGAAAAATTTCAGCCAGCGTCGTTCGCGAGTCGATCGCGAACCGTCCTCCTCGATCGGCGCTCGATCGTGTCCAGCCATCTCCCGGGTTGGCTCGCGATCGATCGATCGATCTCGACCCCTCGCAGGGCCAAGCATCCAGGGCCTTTTTTGCCGGGCCGTAGGGAGGGTTCGAAGGTGGTTGGGCCGAGTCGGGAGGTAGGTAGGTAGGTAGGTAGGTAGGTAGGTAGGTAGGTAGGACGATCTTTTAGAAGGCAAGAGGCCAACCGGAGGAATCGCGAGGAGGAACGAAACGGAGCGGAGCGGAACACGGCGGCGAAGAGGTCCGAGGAGAGGGCAGCGAGCTGTCCGGATCGATGATGCATGGTACCAGCGACTCGGTCGTGCTACTCCCTTGCAAACTTCATCTTCGTAGCTGCTTCCACCTCCTCCTCCTCCTCCTACTCCGGCTCGGAGCCTCTTTATTCTGGCGCCGATCCGCGGGGCCGCGAACTCGGATACGTGGAAACGGCAACCGGATCGGACACGGATTTCGCCGAGGTCTTTCCTCTCCCTCGACGCCCTCCGAGACCCCAAACCGGAGGAAACCCCGAGAAACGGAGCGATCGGTCGAGAAAAGTTGCCGCGAGAAGTTGGCGAGGAACGCGGAGTCGTCGATTCCCCCGAATTCCTCGTCAAGGATCCTCGTCACCGATGCGCGAGTAATTCGACAGGGAAATAGGCGATCGGTCGAAGAGTACTCCGGGCGATGAGGTTCCCGGTACCGGTTTCCCGCTGATTTCGCGTTCCGAGATCCGAGGAAACGTTCGAGGCCGCTGGCTCCCCGCGCTCTTTGCCCGTTGCTCTTCGCGGGCAAGGAATACCGAGGATAAACGACGATCGTTTCGGTGCACGGGTTGCCCGAGTAAACCTAGGCACAACCCTCCGCTCGGATAAGATCGCGGCGCGGCCTCGAGTAGACGGCGGAGTTAAAGGATAATTTAGTAATTACGGCCAGATGCTTGCCCCCTGGCTAACCTCCACCACTCCCACGAGTGTAATCGCGCGGTGTGCGCGCACCGAGCGGCCGACGCAGGCGCGCGCACGCGGCCGCGAAATTTTTCGCGCAACGGTTTCGGTAACGATCGGAGCTCGAAGCTTTCGCTCGAAACCAATGTTGCCGGTAAACGTTCCTTTTGTCGCCACCTCCTCCTCGAGGAAATCGAGAAAGTTCCCGAGTGTCCTTAATCGCGCGCCGTAATCTTTATCCGCGCGTTCACCCACGTACGCTCGCCTCCTCGTGTCAGTCCGGCGTGAATCGCCTCCGGCGCGAAGAGGTACGCGCGAGCAAACCCGGCCGGATTCTCGAGGCGTGCGACCGTGATCGTTCGTAGGAAACAGGAAATTGCCCGAATTCGAATACTTTCCATTCTCCATCGGCGCGCGAACTTTATCGAGAGGCGCATCGCTCTACCGGTACCTTACGGGAAACTTTGCATCCGCGTGGGCGTAACTTTCATCCTTCCAAGTACTCGAGAAAACGTTCGATCGGAGCCCACCTACGTATCGAATATTTCCAAAAACCCTGCCCTCGATCGCACTCGATCGGTCTCGATGCGAGTGCGTGCACGCGCGGAAAGAGCGGAGCCGTCCGTGTGGGTGCAACTTGCTCCGAGCACGAAAGTACGTGCAGCCAAAGGCGGTTTGCGCCACGAAGATCGTGCGAGTTTACTGCACGAGCGCTTCTTTGTCTCGCATGCTCGCACACGTGAGGGCTCTCCGTCCCGCTTCGGTCCTTTCGGTGAGCTCGTCTCTCTCGGACGCGCGGGGACGCGCACGTGAATTTATGCGTCGGTTCTCCTCCAACGAAGGGCCCGTATCCTCGTCCTCGTCCGATTCATCGTGCTGACCGCCGGAGATGATGCATCGTCTCGTGCGTCTCGATCCTCCTTCTCTCTCCGCCGCGGTCCCGGTCTATCCGCCCGTCTTTCTCTCTCTCCTTCTCTCTAGCGGTCTTAACAAACGCTGGATACAACTCAATCGCCGGTCACGATCCTTAAGCGGCTCTCACAGCGGGCCCTTTCGGGCCCTGCTCCGGTGCTCCGGTGCTCCGTTGTCGTTCGATCTTCGACGCTTACCCCGGCACTCGTCGCGTTCGCCGACGGAAGCCGAGCTTCGCCAATTACGATATCTCCGAGGGTCCCTGGAATTTTCGAAAAAACCACGGACGCGCGGACTCCGAGCGTATTCCGGGAGCGGGTTAGAGGTTTCCCGAGGAGGGTGAAACCGGGCTTAAAATTCGCCAGGCGCCGAGCGGAGAAGCCGAAAGCGACGGGAAGAAGAAGCGGCGGAAAGTCGGGGAGAAAGGAAGAAAGGGGAACGCGGGCTCCGCTCGGCGCAGCAACATTAGAGCGAGTTTCCAAGTGCATTAATCAGGATTAAGCGGCACGCTCGTCGGCGTTTCACGGCCGAAAACACTCGGATATTTTTTCAGCCACGGCTCCCGATTTATTTTTTTCTACGCGCAGGCTTCCTCGCGCTACCGAGTGTCCATTTGTCAAAGTGCCCGGGCTGGCCCGCGGACCGCTTTTAGGCTCTTTTGTCGCGAAGACGTCCGCTGGAAGAAAGGGTCGAAGCATCCGCGTCTTCGATTTCAATGAAGCCCGGGGCCTTCGGAGGAGGCGCGTTTCCTTCGTTCGAGCTCTCCCTCCTGTTATCGTTCGCGCTCGTTCGAATTCGTTTCGCTGGAATTTCCCTGGGCTTTCTCCGAGTCCGTGCGGTCGTCTTCCGATCGGTCGAAAAAGCGTCGCGCTTGTCGATATCGTACCGTCCGCTGTGATCGTGGCGCGGTCGCCGATCGACGGAGAAGAAGAAACGTTCCTTTTATCGCGCGGGGTTATCGGTCGCCCTCGACATTAGCCGTTAAAACGATCGGTCCACCAATAATCGAGTCGGCTCGGGGAGCGCTGCTAGCCGCGCGAATCGCGACCTTGAGAGACGCTCGCCAAACGTTTTCGATAACACTGGACCGCCGAATAATCGCCTCAAAGGCGATCCGAACGATCCGAGGTACTCGGTGTTCTCGGTGTTCTCGGTGTTCCCGCGAGGGTCGACGGTCCGTCTCGAGCGATTCGACGACGGAGGGCGAGAAAAAGCTCGTCGCGAAAAATGTCGACGCGTTACGCAAGAAACGCGAAACGGACGAGACGGAGTTATCGCGAACGCGGGCTAGCTCGAGCGAATTCAATGAGGCCACTGTTAACGCACGAGTTCATTGATATCGCTCAATTAATAAATTTAAATAGCCCGACGTAATTCCGCGGCATCTCGTCGCCGACGTCCACCGAGGCTCCGAGAGACGCGCCGAAGACATCTCTCTTCCCCTAATCGGCGTTATTCTAATTGGTAAACCCGGGGACGCGAGTCGAAGCGACGGGACGCGACGGGACGTGTCTTGGAACGCGAATCGAACGCGTACGCGATAACCGGTAAAGCGGAAACCTTGGAAAAGCGATATTTGTAACGCGAGAGCGGACCGAGAGACGACCGGACGGACGCGTTTAAGCGTCTCGCGCTCCAGCGTCCCGGACCTTTATGAAACGCGATCGATGATCGGCCGGTTAATTAGACGATCCATAAGGCGCGTGTCTAGCAGGTGGAAAAAAGACAATCCGGGTTGTAATCGATGCGCTCCGGATATAGGCGCGACGTTAGAGAAGCCAGGAACGATGGAACGGAGGCTCGTTAGCGCGGCAGGACCGTACGAAGGGTAGGTGCAAACAGGTCCATTAAACCGAATGGCGAGACATTCTTTTCGCGCGCCCGCCGCTGATGTAAATCGACCTTAATGGCCCGCGTTAATTGAAGCCGCGTCCGTCCCCGGGGCTGCTTGACTTATCGCGGGAGGAATTCCGTGCAGCAGGTTGTTCCAGGAAAAGAAACGCCCGGAGAAAATCCAGCCAACCGCGCAACGGACCGCGCGCTCTCGGGCCGCATTTGCATTCGAGTACGTTTCTATCTGCACCTGCCCCTGAACGCGATGCGGTTCGGCCTTTGCCTTCGGATAACCGACCAGCTCGTATCTCGTTCCGCGTTTTTGGCTCGAGAGGATCCTCGAAGACGATTCTTGGCAGCTGGTTTTCGCATCGGCTTCGTGCCGCGTTCGTTTCCACTCCGCGCGAAGATAGCCTCGATGCGCGCAACTCGGAACCTCTTTACCCCGTTTCTTCGTTTTCCTCGAGTCTTTTCTCCGTTCGAGGGAGAACGAACCTCCCGCCGCGTGTATCGTCGACCGCGTCCTCGAGAAGAATTCCTATATTTTTCGTACATCGAGCGAATTTTTGCCCACGCTGAAAAAACTGTCCCGAGGAACGCCGCAAAAGGCAACGCGTTCCACGAACGATAAATTAACTATTTATCGCGGACGCTCGATTCCCGGAATACAAATGAACGATAATCGCGCGCGGTGCGAGTCCCCCTCCGTCGAAAATAAAACGGAACGCTCGGAGCGGAGCGGAGGGGAGCGGACTTCTATCGACGGACATTTCATTACCGGCTGTCTCGTCTCGCTCCGCCTAACGCAACCTCGATATAATCGCCGGCCTACCGAATTAATGAAAGCAAAATTAAAGGGCCAGTCGCTTCTCATTAATCTCCGACGTCCGCGTAAGAAGCAAATGACGGGTGTCCGGGACCCACGAAAAGATGATGGACGCGAGTTTTCGGGACACCCCGTAGAGCACTCGCCGGTGCACTCTCATCGAGGTCTCTCTGCCTTAAGTGATGGCGGTCGTAATGTTTTATGCAACGGAGTAGGCGGATGGGAACTCGAACCCACCGCGGGCTGTCAACGCGCGATCATAATTATTTGCCGTTCCGTTCGACGTGGATTCCCTTTGGTACCGGCGTGCGTGCGTGCGTGCGTGCGTGCGTGCGTGCGTGTCTGTGCGCGCGTGTCTGTGCGCGCGTGCGCGCGTTTTATACGAGTCCGATAACGACGCGCGAGCGTATCGAGCGAGCAACGATCGGCTGCGTTCGGTACGCGATTCGCGAGAGACGATAACCGATCGCGAATCGAACCCGTTAAAAATTCGGAGCTTCCCGCGGTTCGATTCGTTCCCTCCCCTCCGTGGAATAGAAATGGTCGATCGTGGTCGAATCACGGATTCGTTGTAGAGAACGCGGGACGTTTCGCGGCCGGGGCCGTTGTCACGAGGGCTGCGAGCCGAACGAAAAAGACGACGGGTCGACCGATCGAGAGAACAAAAAGCCGAGATTTTAAAGGAGGTCGAGCTGCGTCCTAAGGAAACGAGCGATCCGCGGCAACGAACGCAACGTTGTGTCCCGAGCTTGCCCGAAACGTTCCAATTATACGCGAGAAACGGCCCGAAACAGGTTCCACGGCGGAACGTACACATAATTTCCCGCCCCGATGCCAATAAAGGAGCTGGCCACGATTTTATAAGAGCCGCGCCTTCTTAACGCCTTTTTCTGCCTTTTGGCCCCGTGGATTTCTCTCGCTCTCCCTTCCCGTTCCGCGTCTCTCTCTCTCTTTTTCTCTCTCTCTCTTTATCGGTGTATAAAATCTTTTTTCTTTTCCCCACCCGAGGTAAACCTGGAAGCTACCTTTGCTCTATCTCCCTCGGTCGCGTCCCGTCCCTTTCCTCTCTGTCAATCTCTATCTTTATCGCATCCTTGCGCTCACCTTTTTCTCCTCGTTGCATCCGCTGGTCCGCTGGTCCGCTGGTCCGGATCCTCTCGCTCGCTCGTTCGGTCGCGCGGGTGCGGGCGCGGGCGCTCTGGGTCTATCTTTCTGGTTTTCCCACTCGCTTCGTGCTCTCCGTCCCTGCGGGTTTCTCTCTCTTCGGGCCAGTTTCACGCGGGCGCATAACAAGGAATCCTACGACTTTATGGTCGCCGGACGGCAGCACCGAGCTTTTATTGGTCCGACCATCGGCCGACTAATGGCTCGGTGGATCCAGATCCGGCGAGTTCGCGCCGACCACCGCGCAACTTCTTCATTTTACCACGCCGTACCTTCTCCGGCCGGCTGCCGGGGTACCTACCGCGCGCTGTCACGGTCGAATCTACCGCGATTTCGATATCGGAACGCGCTCGAACCACGACCAAACCGACCTCGCTCCCATCGAAAGTGTAACGTCCCGAGGGTGGAAAAGATCGTTTCGACGTACACCACCGGGGCCGTTCGAATCGAGAACGGAAACAACGAGACACGGCACGGGCCGAAACGAGAACGGAGACGCAAAGCGCGAGGAAATCGTAAAAAGCGCAACGAAAGACCAAAGAGGGCCGAGCGAAGCCGAGATACGGTAAAAGGAGCAGGCGGAAGGGAGGATAGAATCCGAAGGGTGGAGGGTGGAGAACCAACGCGGAGTAGGAACGGAAGAGAGGGGCCAGTGATAATTGACCGTTTAACGATCGCGGCGATTTCCTCCCCCTGCGGGTTGTGGGTCCAGGAGCGGGGCGGGTGCGAGTACGGGTACGGGCACGGGCACGGGCACGGGCACGGCCGTATACGCGAGAAAGCTAAACGAGTACGAGTAGGTACGAGAGAACGTGCGAGTCGTGAGTACAACATCATCAGAGGCAGGCCTGGTCGCTGGGTTCCTTGGTCCGTTCGTATAATAAAGACGCGTTCTGCCGCTACCTCCAGATTCACCCTCTCCCTCTTTCGGTCCCTCTTCCGCTCGTTCTCGTTCTCCGTCGCGTCCTCTCGGCCGTTTCTCCGTCTCCCGCTATCCCGGTATCCCGCTATCCCTGGCCGTGGTGCTCCGTCTCTCTCGGTTCTCCGTTTCGCTCTTTCCCCTTTCGATCTTTTTATTTCCCTGCCCCCCTCCCTCGCGACCGTCCGACCGTACGTTTTGCCTCGGAGATTCGCTGTTCGAGCGGTCCTCGCGTTCGTCCTTCTCCCTCTTTGGGCACCCGCATCCCCCTTTCGACGTCGTCCTTTTCCAGATCCGTCTCCTCCCCTCGGTCCGCCCCGTCCCTTTCTATGTCTCACTCTTCTTCTTCTTCCCTCGTCGTCGCGCGCTAGTTGTTCGCTCGCTGCTCTCTCTCTCTCTTTCTGAGCGTGTACGCGCGCGCGCGCGCGCGCGCGTGTGCGTCTGTCCGTGGAGGGCTCCGGCAACCCGCCCCCGTCGCCCGCAGCGCGGGCATCCGTGGTATTTTTGAACCGGTCCACGACGGGAGGCTGCTTCAGGGCCGCACTTTTCTCAGACTTGGTCGAAAATTCTCCTCCGGAGGACGCGGGCCCGGAAATCTCGTCCGAGCTTCCCGCGAACATTGGAAAGAACGGAAAGGGTCGCGGATACTTTCCACTGGATGAACTCTCGAGAGTTCTCGTCGAAACGAAAATTTCTGGTAACGTTTATCGACCCACCGGTGGTTTCCTTTGGCCGGGGGACACGGTGGAAACCGTTTTAACAACGTTCAACCGCGCGTTTCACGAGTCGTTCGAAAGGACGTCGATCCCCTCTCGGGGAGAGGGTTCGATTTTCCGAAAGGGTCGAGATAATTTCGTAAACTCGGAGCGAGACGACACCTCGAAACGTTTATCGTCCGTGACCGTTCTCCATCGGAACCGCTTCGTCGGCGTTGCGCCGCGGCGCGCAGCAGCACGCTTCTCGCGAGGACGCAAGGTTGCGACTAAGCGGCGCGAAGCGTACGATCGTCTCGCGGATGAATTATTGAACGCGGTCGTTGATCAAAAGCGGCCGCCGACCGAGCGACACGCCGCCCGAAGGCAGTTGCGGTCGCGCGCGGCCGCGTATTCCGCTCGAGCGACGGTGCGCTCCGGAGAGTGACGTTCGCTCGATTTGTCCGCCGGCAGGACTCGCTCCGGGCGAGCAACGGCAGCGGCAGCGTCGACGAGGCGCGAGATAAAAACTCTGTCCCCCGACAACGATCGCAATTTGCGATTCTCGTGGCGATAATTAATTTGCTCGGCGTCGGATTCGTCCGTGCTAGTGCGCCGGCCCGAGATTCCTCCGTGAGCTACGAAAGGAGCTTCGCCAGGGAAGAATGCACCGCGTGGTTGGAATGCGGTCGAGATGGGAATCGAGAGCGGAGAGGTATCGAAATGGCCGCTCGAGCCCTCGATTGAGTAATTTCTATTGTGATTTCGAGGCGCGGTTGAATAATTGGACGCGGTGCGACGCGATTCGTCTAGCTCGGCTCTCTCGGGGCGGCTGTTGAAACGGTCGGAGCCGCGTAAACCGCGGGATATCGATCGTATCCGAGTTCGATCGAGTCGTTTCTCGCGCGATCCCGGCGCGATCGAAGGTGCGAGGAAAAGATCGCGTCCGGGGCCGCGTTTGTTCGTTGCCGGGAACGACACCCGGGACTCGGGGATAACGCAACGCTCGCCTCCGTACCGATAGACACAGTTCACCGGCCCCGTTCACCTCGCCGATCGCAATCCGTGGCGCGGCCGTCGATGATTAATTCGATCCGTTTTAGGAAGCTCGTTAACTTTTCATCGCGCTCGATCTCCGTGGGGAATTTGGTCGGTGAATCGGGATCGTTGCAGATTGCACCGCTAGATCCATTAATTTCCCAATTTCCGCTTGGGTAATCCGTGCTCCGAACGTTTACGTAATAAATCCAGCAGTCGGCGTAATTGCGTTGCGCAATCGGCTGGTTCGAAACACGCCGGTTAAATAGTAGCTGTCCCGAGCCGTAAGGAAAATTATTTTCGCGTTTGTCCCGTGGCGCGGTGCGGTGCGGTGCGGTGCGGTGCGGTGCGGTGCGGCCCGGCGCGGCTCGCTCTCGGGAAACGAGGGCGAGCATTAATCCACCGGAACGTTCCCGATCGAATTACCTCTCGCAACGTGGAATTAAAATCCACCGGAATAGACCAGCTATTCCTGCAATTTTTCGACGACGTTAATGCTCGTGGTTAACCTAATCGCACCCCGTGGCTGCGGGGGAACGAAAAAATTAATAGGGGACCGGTCGCGAATGATTATCCTCCGCAACGGCATGGGTTCGCGAGCAACAGGTGGCAGTGTTGCGTACGGGAACGATTCGCCCCGAGGGTTTCGCCAACCAGCCCCTTTAACGAAACTGGGCTTCCCTCCAATTTCACCCTCGGCCGTGTCGGAACAGGTGTAGCGTGTTTTCTGCTCTCGTTCACCTTGCCTTCCCCGAACCACGCCGCTCGATTTTTCTGCTTTCGAGCCGGCTCGATTTTCGACGAATCTTTCGTTCCCGACGACCCTTCGAAACACCGAGGGATCCTGGTCTCGGCGCGGCGCGGCGCAAAACTCGCGAGTCGTTCGAACGAACATCGCGCCGCGCGAACGTTTCGAATACCCGACGCGGCGAGAAACTTTGCGACGCATCGAAAGGATAATTATTGCAAATCCCCGGATCGTCCGGTGGAACGTCCCGTGGCTTTCGACGTCGCGGCGATCGTTCGCGGTGTAAACGGTACCCTCGATGGCGATCGTACCGGCGAGAAGTTGGAAATCGACGTCCTTGGTGAACCAACCACGGGGAAACGACGCTTTCGTCGGCCATCGAGGTCCCCGTCCGCGCCAACTACACGCTGTTCCTCTTTGTCTTCCTCTTCCAGAGAGGCCGCGATGTGAATTACTTCGACGTTAAAACTCAACAGGTGGTATCACCGAGTCCGAGGTGCGGAGTATCTCGTTTCAAGCCGCACACTGTTACTCAAGCACTACGCGCCCACTGCGCGCCGTATAATAGTAATTAACGCCGCGAGACTGTTAAAATATCCTTGACGTTCCGCCGCACGGTCATCGACACGGCCGATAAACGGGGAATACGACCGCGAAAAGGCAACGACGGTCCGCGCGGATTCGTGGATAATTTCCGAAGAGCTCCGATCGGAATGTTGCGAGTGGGCTCTTCGCGGACGTTCCTCCCTCGAAATAGGCGGCGAATATTCCGTAGCTCGGACAAGCCGAACGATTCGGCCATCTTCGGCGACGCTCGGACCGGAATCGCGAGCAACCTTTCGCGCCTCGAAAGAATCTCGCGAGCGTTCGCCGCGTCGCCCTTTCGCGGAACTCTTTCGCGATACCGGTACTCCCATCGAACAGACCGATGAACACGTTCAACGAGTTAATGAAATCTCTCCCCGTCTCTGATGCAATTAACCTACCGCTCGGGCAACAGCGCGCAATTTGTAACTGGATACTCCTCCTCGACTCGACGATACACCACCTGTTAAGCTTCAACGCGCGAGTATTTCATATCGCGGCGCGGCAACGGAGGCTATCGTCGTATCGAATCGATGAGCGACGAAAGACGATACCGAACGAACGAACGAGGTCAACGAATGCCGAAGATAACAGCGCGAGGAATTGTCGACGATCGATTCATCCCTGAGGGAACTCGAGTTTCGACGAGCGTTTGCGCGCTGCGCGACGAACACGCGCAACGATTTCGGTGTCCACGGACAGAGGGGAAGGTCAACGCCGTTGGATGCTCGGGATCCTCCGAAAACCGCGAGACTCGACGGACGTTGAGCACCACTGGGTATAATTATGACATCTAATTAGGTTTTTAGCGGTTGGCGGTTGGTTCGGCCCGCAGCAGCCATCCAGGACTCGAGAAGCCGCAGTCAAGGTCTTTTTTCCACCGGCCGGCTCTGGTTCTGGACTCTGGCTCGACCTCCCCCTCCTAAAACCCCGATCCCTCCGCCTCGACCCTCTCGCCGATAGAGATTCCAGGCGAGTCCCTTTGTTTTATCCCGGTCGCCCTTTTTGCACCGCGACCGATTCAATCGACTCCCGTGTACAGTCGAGCGAGCGTCTCGCTTCTCCCGCCGCGGAGAGGGAGAAGACACCTCGATGAGTTCCCGCGAGAAGTCGGCCTTGAAATCTAGCTCCAACCCCGAGAGGAAACTCGGCACGAATCGGCCGAGATGCGAGCGAAATCGGTCACGCCGCGAATATGCAACGAAGGGTGTCCACCGCCTCTCGGGGTGCTTTCGAATCCCCGGTGCTAGATCGCCCGACACCCGCCGCGGAACCGCAAAATTATCGCGGTCGGTAACAATCAAACGCAGGGACCGCGACAACAAATCACGGACACCGCGATAAGCATCGTGATCGAACTTCACCAATAACCGTGATGTCCTCCCTTGTGCGCCGTCCGGTTTCGCGCCAAGGGAAGAGGACAGGAAGAACGCCGCGACGCGTCGCGCAGCGACCGACAGACAGAGAGGGACCGAGAGACGAAGAGACGGAGAAACGGAGAGACGGAGAGAGAAGCAGAAGGGAACGACTCCCGGGGGATTAGCATTGGAACGTGAAAAAGTCTCTTGTTAGATGGCGGTGGTACCCGTTCGTTCCAAGACGTCATTAGGGCACGCCACGTGAAGCCGAGAGGCCCGGAGATCGGGCCGCGATAAGCCTACACTGGAGCAACAGAGACCAGAGACGGGGTTGCGAAGAGAGAGAGAGGGGCTCTGGGCCCGGTCGGATGGGCCCGAGCAGCGGTGGGGGAACGACCAGGGAGGGAGGGACGGACGGAAAGAGAGAGAGAGAAAGAGAGAGAGTGAGGGAGAGGACGCGGACGCGGGACGGACGGTGGGAGGGATGTCGGAGAACGGAGGAGGGAGGAGGGAGGGTGGGTGTACGGGTGGGAGGAGGGAGTCCGACGGCGGGGAACGAAGAGAGAAGACGAGTCGAGGGGAAGAAGGAGGAACGGAGGAGGATACGAGACGAAGAGTGATTGAGCTGTAGTCGATCTTGCTGCCCTGTCGAAGTCTCGAATGTCTTGATGCCGGCCAGTCGAAGATCGAGTTCGCTCTCGATACGGGAAGGGCCTCCTCCTTCCTCCTGGTCTCTTCTACTTGCCCCTCGCTCGTCCTCGCCTCGTTCTTCTTCCCCCCTTTTGTTTCTCCGTCTTTTCTGCTCGCATCGCCGGCCGCTTTCTATCGTCTCCGTCGCCCGTGGCCGATCTTCCTCCACGGGAGCTTCTAGCTTTCGTCGGAGGTAACCGCGAGCGTGCGCGCGCGCCCAAAGCTACCGCGAACCCGCGACACATCCGGATGCGCGAAATTCGGAGCAGAGAACCGCTGGTGCAACCGGTGACCAACGGCGAACGCGGCTCGGTGCGACGCGAACCGACATCCCCGAACGGTTACGAAGAGCGGGCTAATCCGCTCCGGAACGGGTTACGAGTCGCGGAACCGGCCTATAAATATGGTTGCGCGCGAAACGGATTTCTTTTCGAAACGGGGGACAAAGTTGCCGCGAACCAACCGTCGAAATCCGAGAAAAAGAAAAAGGAACCGGTATCTCCTCGGGCGTAAAGGGCAGAATTTCCTCGGGCGTAAATCGAGAGGAGGGATCGGAAGCTGCGGAATACTTGGCGTGGATTTGCATACAGCCGATAACCGATGCGAAAAGCGCGCGCTTTATTGTCGCCGCTGAGTCGGGCATTTAGCGGCGACTAACAAGATTACCGGTGCGCCGAGGAGCAATTGATCTCACTTAATTACAAGCCCCGCGGTCGCGACAAACGCTCGAGATTACGGCGGTCTCGGTATCTCGTTCTCGAAACCGCGGTGACCATTTTTCCTTCGAGCGACGTTAAATCAATTTGTACGTTGTCGAACGAGCCATCGTAGGAAGTAATTATTCAGAATTACGTTTCAGGGTATCGTTCGTAGAATCTCCTCGCGGAATACGTATATCTCGGCCGGGCGCGAACAGCGTCGCCCCGTTGCGACCGATCGAACGGGCCGGTTATCGAATACCCGGCCAACACGTGTATCTGAAATAATTGCGGCTCGATGGATCGAAATTTATTCGGTCGTTGCCGAGAACGGGCCTCGCGCTCTCGAAACGCGCAAACCCGAGAAAAACAAACGGCGGGAGGATTCGAGGAATCCGGTTCGTTTGTAAATCGTCAACTGGTTTCGGTGAAAGGTCAGCGACTACCGTTTCCACTGTTCGGCCGCGTATTCGCTCGGTGAGATATTAAGCGGCTCCTCCGTTCGTATAGAGACGTCTGGGATTTAATGGGGTTGAAGCCGTCGGCAGAAAGTCGTTTCGGGACGCGGCGACCGCTTCCGAGGATCCTTCGGTTCGAATTTTCTCGATCCCGTGTCCCTCCGCCGGAGGCGTCGAGAGGGCCGAGGGCGAAGAACTCTTCGCGGTATTTAAATCGAGAGGAGATCGTTGGATCTCGAGGTGCCGATCGGGGAAATTTTCGAACCGAGCGAGACGGAAAGCGTTCTCCGAAGCCTAACCCGGGGAGGATGGAACGTTGGCGCTGATCGCGAGCCGAGGCGAAGGTAACGAAGCGATCGCAGCCGCGTCGAAATTAATAGCGAGGCGATTTTCCTCGGTCCGTCTAGCCCGGACCTCTTCATCGTCCCTTCTTCGAGCGTCGCTTAATAGACTCCCGGCGCAAGAACGCGGTTTGCAAAAAAAGTGGAACACGTGCTCCGTATATCAAAGCGGGCTAAATTATCGGCTACCTCTCGCCCCTCGTCGAGACGGGGGCGCCACTTTTTCCCCGATACGGGGGACGTTTATAATATAATAGTTCACCTCGAAGGGATTCCACCGGTTGCGGAAGATTACCAATTAAAGGAGCTGCCACGGAGAAGTTATGCGCGGTTAGATGCGGCCCTGCGCGTGCATCGCGATGCTCCTCGAACGAAAGCCCCGGGGGAGAGGAGTGAGCAGAGTCCGGGGCCGGGGCCGGGGCCGGGGCCGGGCTCGGTCCGGCGATGATCTATGGCTTTATCGCGTTCGGAGTCTCAGATCACAATCATCCCCCTTTATCGTATTCGTCGTGAGTTTTCTTTCTTAGCAGGTGCCTGCCGCGCACCGATATATTACGTACCGGGTGTCCAGGTTTAATTTCGCTCGGCATTCATCGTCGATGGGTAGATAGCGGTCGCAGATAGGGCCGATCGCGATTAAAAATGAGTCGCGTCGGTCGGTCGGTCGGTCGGTCGGTCGTTCGGTCCCGCTCGCGAAGCGACAAAGTCTCTGTTCGCGGGACAAAGGTGGTGCGGTGCGGTCTCGATCGCCTCCCGTCTCGTCCGCGGCCCGTTTTCCTTCGCTCTGGTTCTCCGGTTCGGGCCCGAGCCCGAGCCCGAGCTCGCGACGTTGCCAAGTCGACTCTGTCCCGAAGGGACTCGCGCGACCACCGACCGTAAGAACCCAGTGAGGGAGAAAAGGTCCGAGGAAGCGGATCGAAGGTAAAGGGCCGTTAACTCGGTAGCGTCCGAGGACGATTGGCGCCCGATCGGTCGCGGTTCCCCGCGACGAGCTTACCGGAAGCCGCGGCGCGGCACCGTGCACGCGCAAACCGCAAACAACCGCGCGCGAACCCCTCCGAGAGCCACGCGCGACCACGGACGGAGATCGAGGCCTTCCTCGAACCTTCTACCTTCTACCTTCTACCTTCCACCTTCCACCTTCCACCTTCCACCTTCGACCGACTCGACCTCGTACGCGTACCGTTGCGCTCCCGGACAAACTTTGCGACCGTGGTCTCGCGAAAAACCTTTATCGACGCGCCGAGTTTCCTACGAGTTGGCGAATTTTTCAACGATCGAATCGCAACAGTCGACGGCCCGCCGCGCGAGGTGTTTTACGAGCGAAAGGCACCGTCGAGATCGATACGGATAAGAAAAAATTAATTCGGGCTTAAGTACCCCAGGCTTTCGTGTTACTTAATTACCTCATTATATACGGCGTAACGACTACCGGACGAAGGACGAGGTAGCTGCGCGGAAGAGGTGCCGGGCGTGCGTTTCGTTCGTGTTCGGCTTCCATAAATTAAACCGTTCGACGCGAAGAAAGCTTTCTTCTGCGTCGGTTGCCCCTTCGGTCTCGCGAGGTTCCGTACCGCCGAGTAAACAGAAGCGCGCGGGGAAACATCGACACAGTTTCCATCGAGGGTCGTTTCGGACGTTGCGTCGCGTCAACGGAGCGATCGGCCGCCGAAACCTCCTTTGTCCACCGAGAAAGCGAAAAGTTTCTCCGCGCGTTCCTCGCTGTTGTTCGCCGGGCCCTTCTTCCCTCCGATCTTATTGGCTCGTACAACCGCGCGGAGAGGGCCGGGTGGGGCGCGGGGGCCGCGTCCAGGCCACTAAATCTCAGGAGAGGCTTCGACGTTGAAATAATAAACATGTCCACGGGGACTGTCTCTCCCTAGCGCGGTTCCGTTCCGTTGGACGAGTCGTAGGACGTAAAAGGGCGAGCGTGCAACGGGGTCCAGGGGGGTGGGAGGTGGCGCGACGAAAGGGGAACAGGTCGGCCGAACCCCCATACATGGAACGCAACGGTCCGCCAAATAGAGCGGTTCCCTTCGAGGTTCTAATACGGCCACATTTTTCGCCTTTCTGTTTTTTTTCGTCTCTTTCGGATCGATTTCTCCGGTCTTCTTCTCGATCGGTCGTCTCAATTAACGGCTTCCGGGGTGAGACTAATTTCGTTGGGTCTCGACTTTGGAGCTTCTTCGGATTCGATCCCGTTCGCGGGGAGGTAACGCGAACGATTTCGGTGGGAGGTTCGCGCGCATCGTTTCGCGAAGAAGAAACGGAGAACCGCGCGACACCCTCGGTCCTCGAGCGACGGACCGCCGTCTCGTTTTCTTTCGCGATTAAGAAACCGTCCGTACGAGCTTACACCGGCCGTACCGGCGTATACACGGTCCTCGTAAAGGAGCGAGCACGAGGAGGTACCGGGCTCCGAAGAGTTCGGCCTCGCGCAAAAACAGGCCCGGCGAACCGCTGTAAAGTCGTCTCGGACACAGGGATGCGTCTACCGATCTCGCTCGACTCGTTCGAAACCGCGTCGCCGGCAGACTCGGTTCCATCGTCGACGATATCCGTTTTTTTTTCCTCGTTCCGCGTCGCGGTATCGACGATTCCGAGCGCACGCGAGCAACGCGACGGAAAACGCTTCGCCGACGATTTCGATCCCCAAGTGGTCGATTTTGAAAATACGCTCGGGTTCGGCCGACGATCCGAACCGGTACCGATGAAAACGCGTTCGCGCTCGACGCTCGCGCGCTCGCGCGCTCGTCCCCGGAATGTCGGCGTTCGCGACGAATCGAAGCGGGTGGCAGAAGCATACCAGGACAGAGGAATACGAAAGGAAGGGAACGAGCGAGTCGGCGAACTAACTCCGGTCACGCGCGGCAGCTGTAATCACGTCAGCGCGGTACCCTGCTCTCTTGATTGGACCGTCCATCGGTCCCCTACCTCTGTTTCTCTTCCTTTTTTCCCTTCCCTTTTCCCTCCGTCCTCCTATCTTTCCCGCTCGGCGCGACGCTTCCTTTTCGCTCTCGCCAAGATCGCCAGCTTCCATTCCTCTCCCACCGAGCACGCATGCACTCGGCTCGCTCTACTAGCTCTCACCCCATTTCTCCGGGGCCCTTTTCTTCCTCCCAGGGCCCCGTCTAGTTGACCGCTTGCTCTGCTCTGCCCTCGCTCTTCCCGTCGCTCCATTCCGCTTCTGTCCTTTCTCTCCGCGGTGTCCTCTTCCACGTTCTTTCGTTCCTCCCGGCTCCCGCCACCCGCCACCCCTCTCTCTCTCTCTCACTCTCTCTCTCTCTCTCTCTCTCTCTCTCTCTCTCTCTCTCTCTCTCCGTCTCTTTTTCCCTCCGGCTCGTTCTCCCCGCTGTCCCTCTCTGGAAGCCGTCGCGCACAAATGAGGTTGTCGCGTCAGCGCGTGCCCCCACGATGTCCAGGGGACCGGGACCAGTTTTTTTTCAACCCCTCGACCCCTCGTTCCCCACCTCATCGTCCACCCTACCCACACCACCGCCACCACCACCCGCCCAGTTTTGCTCAAGATCGCTTCGTTTCGTCGTTTTCTACGGCACCCCCCGCCTTTGCTCGATCATTGTTCTCGGAAGCGACCTGGACAACCGGAGAACGGGGTGGACGCGTTCGAGAGGGATGACGAGGTGCTCGTTGCTTCGAGCTTTCGAGGAGAAATTTACCGCGAGAGGCAAAACTTTGCCGAAAATTGAGCGGACGACGTTTACGGGATCGTCGTTCGTCGCGTCGAGCGTCGTAAAATACCAACGCGCGTAATCGCTAGAGAGGAGAAAACGAAGGTTGTTCCTCGCGGTACAAAACAAACACGTTACGGTTCGAAGAAAAAATATCTCCGAGCAAGATTTACGCGCGCAAGTACGTCGAACGGCACTTTTGTGAACGCCCGTAGGAAGGAATTTTCCCCGCGGATCAGAATCCACGCCAAGTAGCACCAACGTGTGAAAATCTGTGAACACAAATGAATATTCAGGTACGCCGTTAGCTATCGGCGTTACAAAAGGTGGGATACGAGCGGAAAAAACGCGTGTCGTCGCGTCGAAATTGGTGTCCGTCGCTCCCGTGGTCACGTAACACGCCGAAATCATCCCTCGACGATTTCATGGCCGGTTTCCACGCGCTGGGACGTCGAAAAGTCGTAAATAGCCGGTAAAAAGCGGGCCCGGACGCCGTACGCGATATTCACGCATACCGGGGATACCGAATACGGAGGTACGCTACGACTTTATGACGGTCCGCCATAAAACGCGGATGTAGTACAACCGGAGTAGTCGGTGGTAGGTGTGCGCCGTTTACGCGGCGAGGAGAACGAACACGGGACAGGGCCGCGAACAACTTTATTATTTTCGGGGTGTTACGACATCGCCGGAGTTTCCAAAACGAGCGGAGGAAAGGTCGAGGGATCCTCGTTGTCCGTTTTACACCGGCGCGCGTCGCTTCGAGCGAGAATCGGGTAACGCGGCGGCAGTTCCGAGAAGATATTATCGTACGCTCGCGCACAGAAACGTTCCACTTCGCCGAGCGGGACTCTTCCGAACACGACCGAATCCGGAACCAACAGCGATCGCCCGGAGATTCGAACTTTCGAGCGTCGCGCGCGCCAACGGATAAAAATCCAACGAACCGACATTGCACCTGCGAACGTAGCAAGATTCTATCTCCGCGGTGTCTCTCGCGTAAGTAGGTCCGAGTCCGAAAGGTCTCCCGTTACTCTTGACGGACGCAAGGATTCCAATTCCTTCCTCCGTCTCGAGGCTGGGTAGATTTCGTTCGATTCATCGAAGAGACGAGTACGCGAGGCCGCGAGGCCGCGAGGGACCTGTCATCGCGGCCCGAATATGGGAAAGCCGTACTTTTCGAGCGTCGGTAACGCAAAACCGGCGTAGCGTATCGCGGCGCGGCGCGGTCGTCTCGCTCGCGGTTCGAAATTCGTCGGGGTTTCGGTCGCCGGATTCGGTTTAATTGCTGTTAAACGCGTCGCACGTAAAAATTCGGAGCTTGCCGGCGCGATGGTACGACTCCCGCGATCCGACGACAACGGAGATCAAACGCGAGCGACGCTCCATTCCCTGCAAATTGGTTAAATTGCCACATTACGTTCCACAGCCCGATTCCCTGTAACTGATCGGCTTTTTACCGGGCCGATCCCGGCCATCATAAGAAAGACATTGTACTCGCCTTTGTATCTCCGACGTTTCGCCCTCGATGGCCAGGGAATTATCGCGAACAAAGCGAGCGCGCCGGCCGGTTGGCTCTCGAGGACGCCGCGCCGACATCCCTCCGGTGGCTCGCTCGCTCGCTCGCTCGTTCGCTCGCTCGCGTACACCCTTTCCCGCGGTTTGTCATTACCTTGGCAATTATTAAATTCCCGCGTAAACGCGGCCTGCCCGGGCTGGAGGTTAACAGGATGAAGCAGTTATCTTTGCGTGCCGCGGGATAAGCGGTCCGAAATTGCGCACGAACGGTTCCCCCCCTTGGAATTCGGCGGACGCTCGTCGGAAAGGATCCTCCGTCCGAAAGAGGAGCACCGTTCGAAAGAAATTCGGTCCAGGGAAAAAGAACCAGACGCGTCGGCGTCGTCGTCGACGTTCGATGTCGTAGGTTCGAGCGAGGGAGGAGCTGGAGTATACAGGGGCCCGGAACGGGGACCGCGAGTCCCGTCCGAAAGAGAGTATACGCGCAAACGCGAGATCGGCCCTCGTTACCGGCACGCAGCTGCTTCCGAGCTAATAAGCCGTCACAGCTTCTGCGCAAACGCGGCTCCATGCAAATCTTACTTCTGCGAGGTACTCCTCTCCCGGCTCGATGAAAGAGGGAAGAATGGGAACGGCTTCGGGGGAGGGAACGGAGAGGGGAGAACCGTGAGATGCCAGCTTCCCAGCGAAAAGGCTCGGGTAACACGGTGGCCCTACTCGAAACACTTTTACGAGGGATTCGGGTCCGGGATCGACGAGATCTTCTCGCTCGATCGAGCTCGACGTATCTCTTCGATCGATGCCCCCGTCGATACCACGGGACACTCGAGTCTCGAGTCGCGGTACTCTTTCGCAACTCCGCGGTGAATCGAAGTCAATCGCTCGCGGCCCGCGTGGTTTTCGCGGCTTCGCTCTTCGAGAACGGATCAAGACCCGGCGCTGCCCTCGGAGGAGGAAACGGGCTCGGGACGATCGACGCGCGTCCCGGAGGACGAAAACCCGAGGGACAGGAGGCGTAGGAGGCGCGCGTTATCCCGAAAGTTTAGTGGCTGGCGCGAGGCGGCACGAAACCGGTAGTAAAGTTATTCAGAGGGCGAGGGAGGCTCGGAGGGTCGGAGGGTCGGTGGGTCGGAGAGTCGGCGGGTCGGAGAATCGGAGGGTCGGAGAGTCGGAGAGTCGGAGGGTCGGAGGACGGAGATAAGAGAAGAAAGGGAGCGAAAAGGAGGCAGAAGAAGGCCGGGTATCCGAGTACCCGAACCGATCTTCACAGATAAGGGCAGAAGGTGTAACTTACTAGGCCTGTTGTATACCTCGATACATCGTGCCTTTATATATCTCCGCGTCCTCCCGTTACATGCCCTTCTCTGTATCCTCGCTGGTCTCTCGCTTCTGCGTGTCCGTTTCCTCTCTTTCGGTTTCGCGCTCCTGCTCGCGCCGCCCGACCTCGCACCCTCCCGCTCCACCTCTCGTTCTCTCTTTCGCGACTATTATGTACCTTGTAAACCTTTCGAATATACGTCGTACGCGTGTGACCGTATACGTTCCGTGTATACGTATACATATGTATACACGTATATACGTATACACGTGTATATATATATATATATATATATATATATATATATAGTATAACGCGCGCGTACGTGACGTGGAAACGCGGTCCGAGTCCGCAACCGGCGATCGAGCAACATACAAGAAGCTCCAAAATATGCCGGCACATGCCGGCCGGTCCCACGAGCGCAAAATAAAGACAATGGAGCGCTCTTTGGTCGTCGCGTTTAGGTCGCGGTTCGAACGTTCGCCCGTTCGAGAAGCGAATCGCTCGCGCCGGTTTCTTGCGTAGACACGCGGGCTGGACACCGGGAGGACGGGAGAGAGAGACTGCTTCCGATTCGGGTTCGGCCGATCGCGAGTTTGGTCTCCTTTTTGGGCCGGTCGATTCGAGTTACGGGCGTTTCTCGTTGCGAACTTGGAAATTCGAACGGAAATGTTCCTTTTTTCGTCCCTCCCGATATCCTTCCTCGCGAATCGAAAATCGCCACGAGGCGGTTGTCGACGAGACGCGATAAATAGTTGCCGTTTAAGAGCCCCTGGTCGAACGAAGAGAAACGCAAAGTCGATTAGCGTGCGCCAAAAGGAAAATTGCGTGACTCGGTAGGGTTTCGCGCGCACACCGACGAAGAAGGTACACGAAACGTGGTTTTCGGGAGACGTCGGAGGGTTACGGGCAATCGCGAGAAGAGGCTCTCGACAACAATTTCGTGCTCTACCTTCCACGGACGGATCCTCGCGAAGGAGCCAAAACGGCTCGTTCGAGATTTAACGCCTCAATTACGAATTCATCGCCGGAGGCAGAGGAGTTCGGGTAGCGATGGAACGAAGACGATTTCAACCGTCTCGGAACACGAACGCTGCCGAATATATCGAACACCTTGAAACGTTTTAAAGCCCTCATCCGTGTATTTCGCGCACCGTGAGTTCCCCCGGCAGCTTGGAAGCCGTAAAACGGAAATACTTTCGGAACGACGAGAACTTCGGCTCCGAGAACCACCGCTCTCGAACGTCTTTGGAAACGTTTTAAAAAACGTTGCAACGAAAATTAATCGCCCGAGTTTCCCGCGGAACGAGGAAAAGCACCGTTTTCGCAATGGTGGCAAGTTCGGTGTTCGGTAAACGTTCTCCCCTCGGTTCGGAGTCACGAGGCCGGCTTTACTCGACGCGAGAGCCACCCTTTTCCTAGCCTCGGAGAGATTACGATCCGAGTCGCTCTCGCAATTTGCATGGGGTGTAGGTTTTCAGGATTAGAAGCGTGCACGCACACACGCACGCACGCACGCGCGCGCGCGCGCGCGCGCACGACGAGAAACCGAACGTTTTTCGTGGCCGAAACCGGCCGAAGCCTCGGAGGCCCGAGAGGCCCGAGAAGTCCGAGAAGTCCGAGAGGTCCGGAGAGGTCCGAGAAGTCCGAGAGGTCCGAGAGGTCCGAGAGATCCGAGAGGTCCGAGAGCCGGTGGGACAGAGAGGGGAACGCAACACGAGGGACGTATGCGTGTACAGGAACGAATTCACGGCTCTCCTTAATACTCTTGCTAAGGCGATTTATCCTCGACGCCTCGATCGGCGCGAGCAAGAAAACAAGAGGATGAACACGGCCATCCTGGCCGAGTACAAGCCCGCGAGAGGAACGCGTTTCGCGTAACGTGCGAGAGACCGCGCGGTTTCGAAGGATCGGGGAGCCCTCGTCGGACCGATTTTCGAAATTGAACGATCCCGGTGAAATCGTCGATCGATACGTCTCGTTCGTACCATTGTGATTCGATTGGAAGCTCTTTCCGGTTAATCGCGTACGCGAGGAGGTACGCGCTTTCGAAACGTCGATCGAATAAATTATCCTCGACGCGTCTCCGCAATTTAATTCGGTCTCGCGCGCCGAGCGGAAAGAAATAGCTATCTTCTACGCGCGTGCTGTTAAACTCGTCGCTGAACGATCGAGTCCTCCTCGAGGATTCACCTGCGTCTAATTGCCAAAATTTCGGCTCGAATCCGTTCATCCTTGTCCGTTCGTCCGTCCGTCCGTCCGTCCGTCCGTCCGTCCGTCCGTCCGTCCGCCATTAACCGGACAGATGGTAACGTTGACGCTCGTTACGCGTTCACGGGGTCTCGGTAGGCCCCGATCACGCGCTGGATCTTCGAAAACCGACCATCTGCCGAAATAACGACTTAATTCGGCCGAGAGTCTCGGTCAGCCCGCAGCCAAGGTGGCGGCCTCGTCGGTTTCTCGGAAGCGTTCTCGGCCGCCGCGCCGCGCCGCGCCGTGCCGCGCCACGCCGTGCCGCGCCACGCCGCGCCGGTTGGCGCGCGGCGTTCCTGAGTCACCGATGTCCGCTCGGCTACCGAGCAGCTCTCCGAAGAGAAATTCGTGATTAAAATCTCGGTCTCCGGGGCCCCGTTCTGACGTTCTCGATGCCAAGGACACCGCGCGCGAACCATCGCCCCAGCACCGCCCATTAATTCCTATGCCCGTTTTCGTTTCACGCTACCGGGACGTGTCTCGTTACCGTTCCCAGGCCTTGAAATTATGTTGTCCCTATCGAACAACGTGGCGGCTCTATCGCGCACCACGGAGGGACTTCGATACGCGTCTCGAGTCGAGGAATCGTCGCGAAACCTCCTCTCGTAGGTTTCAAACGCCGCCGTTTGAAATCGAGAACTCGTACCAACCCGCGCTGCTCGCGTTTCGCTCCCTCCGGGTCATCGAGACGAAAGATTCGTCCGTCGAAATCTTATCTCTCGTAAATAAAAAATATTTACACCGTAGGGAGTTCCCAGCGTACACCGGCGAGCGAACAACGATAATTTTGTCGGTTGTTGCGACAACACTCGCTTCCTCCGTGGTTGCGAACGCGTACGTGTTTCTCTCGCCGACGTTAACGCATCCTAATGTATTCCCGAGAGCAAAAGTAATAACGGTTTCTCGTAACCCTGGCCACTCTGGTCGAGCAACCGTTAAAAGTATCCGTTAACGAGTCGACGAAAGATTTGCAAAGAGCGATGCTCTCCGAGAAGGGAGAAAAGGAAAAAGTTTGGAAAGACGAGCGCGCAACTCCACGGAAGAGGGCAATTTTCGGGAGCGCGTTTCTAGGTATCGAGGAAACGTTAACCGCGGTCAATAATTTCGTAACGCTATGTTTCGTCCGTCGGTCGCGACCAATCGTTCTTTCGTTTTCTGTTCCAGGTGAGTACCGTGTCTTTCTACGCACTAATCGGTCGTTTTTCCATCCGAGCCGGGGTGAGTACAGCCAAGTGAAATCGCGACGGTGAACCGCGATCGTTCCCTGTTCTCCCCTGTGGTACGCGGAGTGGAATCGAGTCGATCCGCTCCAGTTTGCGGTAAGGTTGCTTCGGAGAAGCAACTACCGTTCGAGTAGCACCTTCTCGATCCGTAGGACGTTGTTCCCGCGGCAACGGTTCGAACGTCGCACGGTGGCCAGCGTCCGCGGGCTGTCGTCTCTGGGCGCGCGTAATCGCAGTCGCGTACATCCCGACGATAATCCTTTATCGCTAAAGAGCCGGAGAATCGTAGGCAGATACGAATGCGATTTTCAGAACCTGTTATGGTCGTTCCGGGGCCTCCAAGGTGGTCTACAATTGCAGTAATAACTCAATTATCCTCTCTGGGCTTCGTACCCGCCTATCTGCCTCTTTTACTCTCAAATCTCTCACTCCGTCCCTCCCCTCTCCGAGGGCGTCCTCCTCTCCGTCTTCGTTGCGCCCGGCAACCCGCTGTTACCCCTCTCGGTCCCCCTTTCCTGCGGTTTCTTCCTGCTTTTATCTCGATCCGAGGGCTTCCCCTCCCCGGCTGCACCTCCTCGCGGAGCGTAATAATCCCTTCGATCCCATCACGATCTTTCCGTCCACATATTATTAGGGGCTGCGCGCGCACACACGCACACGCGCACACGCGCACACGCGCACACACGCGTACACGTACGCAGTGGGGGTCGCGCGCGCCGGCCCCAGAGATCGACCCTCCGCCGGCCACAGAATCGTATCGAAATCGTACAATTAGTTCGAACGATTGCCCCGCAATGATGACTTCTCTCGTTGCTCGGGGGTTCTACCGTCGGGGATCGAGCTCGCCGTTGCGGCGGTCTCTGTTTTTCGATCGAGGCGCCGACGAGGATGCGAGCCGCGTACATACATCTCGGCTCGTTCGCGCTCGTCGAAAATTGTTGAAAATTGACGAGCAAGTTCGAGGAAAGTTGCACGAGGGTCGTTCGCGTCCCGACCGAGGGGAAGAGAAACGGAGAAGAAGACGCGAGCCAGCTGGTCCGGAATACCTCGAGCCGGTGGCATAAATCGCAACGATCCCCGTGATCCGCGAGCGTTACGGGTCCGGGTTGAATCGTTAACCGCGCGGATTCGCGAGCGTCGGCCCGGATGAAGCGCGAGAGGTGGACATTCCGAAAGAGATCCAGAAAGAAAAGGCGCACAAAGGGACGCAGAGAAGGGAAGAGAAATCGACGGAGAAAACGGGGAGAAGGGCAGAGCGTGTAACCGCGTGCCGGAGGCAGCACGGGTTGTTCGGTCCGGTCCAGAGGGGTTAAGCCAAAGCCCCATCGATCATGGGATCCGGCCGGTCCACGATCCCATGACTCTGACCATAAAGCCCCGTAAGAACCGCGCCGCACCGCGCCGCGCCGCACCGCATCGCGCCGCACCGTGCCGCAACGCGCGAGAAAGAACGAAAGCGGAGAGAGTCACGGGCGGAAAGAAGACGAGGGTCGCCGCGCGTTCGGGGAAAGAGCGAGACGGAGGACGAGGCGCAGACCCCATAACCGTGAACTCTGCGCGCCGTGGCTTTATGGCGGTACGACGACGTGGAATTACCCCCGTCGTAAGCAGGTATATACTTAAATCTCGCGCTCATGCACGTAAGTCGCGCACGAAATTGCACCACGGTCGATCGAGATTGTGGAAAAGCTTCGCGATCCCGGCGACTAACGTCCGCGCTCGCCGTTGCTCCCTATGGGGGTGTGGCGTGATTTACCATTGGGAACGGTACAACCGGAGCCCCGCTTTTATGCGCGCCGGTTTTTCATGGATTCGCGAGCGCCACTACGAGACAGATACTCCACTCCGAGAAATATCGAGTCGCCGCGCGAGCAATTTGCTCTTTATGGGAATCGCGGGACGTCCGATGCTCCTTCGAAGTATCCCCTTCGCCGAGACCAGACCGGGAGAGTTTGGTCGTGAGCGCGCGACGATGCTCGAACAACGACGAACGGACGGACGGATCTCTTCGGTGTTTCGAAACTCGAAGGAGAGAAACGGCGAGAAGTTTGCGCGAGTTGCGAGCAGGTGGGCGCCTCGATTCGCGATACGTCGCGTACACTGGTTATCGCGTTTTCGTTCCGAGAACCGGCAGAATCCTTCGTCGAGTCCCCGGATCGATCAACGCCGCCGATACTCTGCGCGCGCGCGCCCGCAAAATTTTCCACCGCTTTTTGCCCGATTACCGTCTTCCTTCGGTTCAAATTGAATTATTTATCGAGTGCGGGAATTCAATGAATTACATTGTTACCGTAACAACTCCTTTTATAAGGATACTTTCGTTCGTTCCGCTCGTTACCGGTTAACCTTCTCTACAGCCGGTGGCGTTCTTAATTGATTGCATCTTAATTAATCGCAAATGGAAATTCTGTGTAAATTGTTGTAAATTTTTTTGCGTTCCCTCGTACTCGCGAATGTATTTGCTAGTTTAATAACGCTGAAAGGAAGAAAAATGTCTGAATATCCAGGAACCGGTTACTTTGTTCCTTTTCGTAATTATGAGAAACATCCCCGGTCGAATTAATTACTCGACAATCGTACCCGAATAAATTACCACGGGTAAGAAATTTCGTTCGACGGACTAGGAATCGGTTCGTTACGATTTAATCTCCGGCGATAAAACGTAACGCGCGAGCCCTTCCCCCCCCCCGTCGGAACCCTCGCACGGGTTAAAAAAATTTACCCGAACCCTCGTAAAAGACCGATTAAAATGTAGTCGCGCGAGAATTCCCCTCGGCGAGGGTTCGAGGGCCGCGGAACGCTGTTTTATCGATCGAAACGACGCGAGCTCGCATCCGCGACACCGCGACGCGATTTTCGACCCGATTAGGGTAACCGCGGCTGGCTTCTCCCGCGATTTAGGATACAACGTTGATCGCGGTGCCGCGAGTTAATTGAACGCGCGAAGGTCGGAAGCCGGACGGAGACGGAGAGAGAGGGAGCCGCGACGCAGCGATTTTTCCGAGCCCGTTTTAATCTGCGCACGGTCCGCAGCGCGATAAGCCCGATGCAAATTTAACGACGTCCATTAAGGGAGACATCACCTCGAGGCGCCTTAACGACAGCTCTTAAATCCTCCGGATCCGCGAGCCGTTCTGTTATCTGCGCGAAAGGAGGGACGAGATCGTTCGAGACGATCGCCCTGCCGGCGATAAGATCGGTTCGCGATTCGTCGCGTTAATTGCCGGCCAACCTTTTTTATTTCCTTTCGTCCGCGTTTCCGAGCGCGGCCCGGTCTTCCGTCCGTGACGATCGACCCTCGAGGGGATCCGAGCGGAACCGTTGAATTCGCGCGATCGAACGCGAGACCCGCGTTGCCCTCGCGGTGCCCTTCGACGGCCAATCGATTTCCTTCGAACGCTAATTGCTTCGCGCCTCGACCGAGATTCCTTCGATTTCGATCCGGATCTCGTCTCCTTCGACGCGAAACCTCTCCACCGGCCTGAGAATCTTTCTCTCCAGCCCTCTCTCCGAACGCTTCCACCGAAGAACCGATTTAAAACGCGATTTTTTCAGCGAAACGGCAAGTGGGACGATTCGTTTGCGCCGGCGAACACCGTGGACGTAAAAAAGCATCTGGTGGCAAACCTATTTCACGGTGGATGCGTCGGATGCCGTGCGAGCGTAAATCAACGAACCGCGGGCCACGGAGTAAATAAAGTGCTCGCGATGATTGCCTGTGCGCGAATTCTTCGAGATTCTACGCACCGGCTGAATTTCGTGCTCCTTCCCGGTAAATTTTTTTTCATCCGGGAATAATGAAAACGGAACCGAGTCTCCATCGAGAGGAAGTACTTTACGATAGGGAGGAAGATCGGGACGTTTTTATCGTTCCGTGAATTGCGTTCGGTTTAAAACTGTTACGACATTGCGATCGACTCGGTCGCGACGTCGATAGACCGCGTATTTTAATACTTTCCAGCAATTGTTTCGACACCGTTCGTATCGCAAAAGGGCTCCGCAGCCCGGGAGTCTACCGAAACTCACGACGAACATAGTTTCTCCGGCGTCGCGTCCACCGAACCTCCCGGCCAATCAGCCATCGGACATCATCGTCAGAGGTAGTCAGCCAGCCAGCCTTCGTTTCTTGCTTCCTTCCTTCCTTCCTTCCTTCCTTCCTTCCTTCCTTCTTCGCTCGGTCGTTCGGTCGCTTCCTACGTACCTTCCTTCCTTCCTTCCTTCCTTCCTTCCTTTGCTCGATTCGTGCGTTCGCCCTCGGCCGACTCCTTCCCTTCCTTTCTCCCTTGCCAAACCAATCTTCCATCCCCGGAGTAAGACATTGAGGCACCTGCTAGAGTCCAGCTCAATCAGGGAGTATAGCGTGGCCGAGTGGAGCCGGGAGGCGGTAGTGGGAGAGGTTGCACGGTATAGCCAGGGAACTGTATCCGGACGGGGCAGGGGCCCTCGACCGACTGGGTGGTCCTACCGCTTCAGTTGTGTTCCGACGCGCTTCAAGCCAACACTACGAACACTATTTCGATCCAGCGGTGTGTCGTTGTCCAACGCACGGGAGCATCGGGTCTCGAGTCGACGGAATAGGCCGCCACGGACTCCTACCGGTTCCACCGACGATTCGATCTCCTCTCCGCGCGTTCGACACGCTGCTCGCCGGGGACTCGAACTCGGACCATCGTCCAGGCGAGTCGCGAGCGTTCCTCGAGACACGATCGAGACACCTCGTCGCGAGTTCGGTACGCGTTCCGTGCGGTGGTGTCGTTCTTCGCGTCGAGATTCACCGGTGAAGATCCTCGCGCGCCTACTCGGTGAACGGTGGAAAAAGTGTACCGAGGAGACCAGAGCTCCGTCCGTCGGACTCGCGGAGCTGTCAACGCGACGAAAGATCGAAACCGCTCGTGCGACTCGCGCCGACTCGCGCCGACTCGCGACGACGAAAACGATCCCGAGACGCCGGACGAGGCTCGGATCGGATCGGTCGCGCCGCTCGAACGACGAGATAATTCTTCGCCGGTGAAGTGAAACGATTCGATCGGAAGGCGCGAAGGAAGGAGAAGGTATAAGGGACGATAACGACAAGGTGGCACGGGGGCTGTAATCAAATGCAGGTTTATTTAGAACGGACGCTTTGATAAAGTGGTTAGCGCGAAAGCGTGGATCGAGCCAATCATACCTGATTGCCCGGACGTGAGTTGTGCGAACCGAGAAGAGAGAAGTAGAAAAGGCGAGAAAGAAGCGAGGAGAACGGGCGGGAAAAAGACGAGCGTGTCGGAACGAGCATCGCCGGGGCTGATTGCGCGGACGGACGCTCGGGATGAAGACGTCTGGTGCCGATGTTGCGCCACGTGATTCGTAGATCCTCCCGATTTCTCTATTCGCCTCGATACCCGTACCGTGACCGTCGCTCGCTCCGCGCAACCGAACCATCTACCCTACGAACATCAAAAACGATGGATCGAATCGCACCGAAAACTTGAAGATCCGCGACCGATCGTCGCGAAAAGAGGGTGAGTTTTTCAGCGAAAATAGC
Organism: Ptiloglossa arizonensis; assembly: GCF_051014685.1. NCBI lineage: Eukaryota > Metazoa > Arthropoda > Insecta > Hymenoptera > Colletidae > Ptiloglossa > Ptiloglossa arizonensis. The sequence continues at coordinate 23,649,511 of NC_135055.1, forward strand.
CAACCGCGTTGTCGCGCGGGGAATGGCACGCGGAACCGAATTTCGACGATTACGCGCCGAAAGAACAAAGGGGATCCCCCGCTCGCGCCGTATCTCCGGCTAGAGAATTCCGTGTACCTCGATCCTTCCGGCGACGCGACGCGTAGGTCGTTGGCGACGACTCTTCGAAACGACGCGTCCGTTGGACGAATCTCTGCGAAAGCTAAAGAGCAGTCGGTCAGCCACGTTGCGGGAAGCGTTTCTCCACGGAATTTCCCGGATGCTCGCGGTCCTCGTTCGGGAGGAAGAGCTCGGGCTCTCGTCTCCGACCCTTCGAGGGCCCCAGGTATGCGCACCGACCACGGACGGAGCCCATTCAGGGTTTTTTCTTATTCTTTCGACGGGAGTTTCACCGGGAGGAGCGGGTCCGTTGCGACGGCCACGAAGACGCCTAATTCCTAATTCTTATTCTCGGCGGTCCCGTTGGAACGTTGCTCGGGCCCCGTTCCATTCACGGCTAAACGGGCCCTCGGTTTTTCCAATTCACCGACCCGTTGGAGAAATATCTCCATTATTGTCATGGAGATGACCGGCCGAGGAGAGAGTTTCACGGGCGGAAACTGCGCGCGGCCGAGCTTTTCACCGACGACGCGCACCGAGCGGTCCGCTGAAAAGGAAATTATACGGAGCGTCGCGGTGTCGTTTCCGTGAAAGGAGACGACGGACGAGGAAACGAGGAAACGAGGATAGGAGGAGGCGTCCTCCCTCGCTGTCCTCGGTTTTTCTCACGAGAGCGCAAACGAGGCTTCGAATCGTTCGAAAACTCGCGCGATCCGGCTCGAACGCGTTCGTTTCCGATCGAGAAAGGAGAAAGTTCGCTCGTCTTCTTATCGGTCGAACTTCCCACGATCGAAACCGGCGCTCGCGTATCGCCGATCCGAGTGGTAATCGCGATTCTCTCGGACGATCCGGTTTCGATCCTCCGCTCGCGTTTCCACGCCTCGCGGTCGATATCGCTCCCCGTGGCCGTTTTCTCTCGCAAATTTCCACGCGTCGGACATCGAGCGACTCCTACGCCGCCGACTCCGACGGGAACCGAGCGCCGGGTGGAGCGCGTCCAAGAGGAAAACGAGTAGAAGCTCGACTCCCGCAGAAGGAACCACCGATGCCAGCAGGCAATCGTACAGACGGATGGACACAACGCGGGAGAACCAGTTCTCTCATTTCATTGCGTTCGTTGTCCGATAATGACGCGCAGCACGGCACGGCACGGCACGGGACGGGACGGGACGGGACGGGACGGGACGGCACCGCACGGCACCGCACGGCGCCGCACGGCGCGCAGCGTACCGCGTAAAAGCGCGCGCGAAACTCGACGCACCGAAAGCAAACACTTCGCGGGGAGCTTTCCTCCCGCGTGTTTCGATTCGCGAGCAACTCCTCGCGTAACCGGGATCCTCCGGGACGATCCGTTCCCGAGAACCGCTCTAATTAGGATCGCTAATTGCGATTCCTTGGTAACCGTTCCTCGGCTCGTACGTATTCATCGAAACTCGTCGTTGCGCAAACACAGCCTCCGTCCGGCACGGACGTCGGTCCTCGATCACGGCCCGATAAGATCGATAGCGACTCAATAACGGAGGCAGCTGGAAGACGAACACCGGCACGGGAGAGGATCGAACCGGACGGTCTCGTTCGCGGGTATCGATCTTGGCGCGGTCGATGTCGCGGTTCGAGAGGCGACGCGCCCGCTAAAATCGCAAATAACTGTATCGACCGAGAGAGAGGAGAGCGATTCCTAGCGATACCTCGGCCGCGTAGGGCGACCGTGCGACGCGCGGCCGTAAGTAATTCGAAGTAACGTCCCTTTAATGAAATTACATCCTATTTGCATCCGTAATACGATGCACGGCAAAGAATCGCCCAAAGGGGTCCCAATAAAAACTCATTAATTTCCTCGTCGAGCGGGTACCTCGATATTATTCCGGTTTCAGGCCGGCACGTCCCGGAGGAACGAATGGAGAAAAAAGGAAAATGATAAAAATGAGTAAAAAATACACGAAGGAAACGAGTTCGCGTCGTGATCGATCTCCCGAGCGTATCCGAGCGCATGTACGAACGAGTTACCTGTTACCACATGTTAATCGCTGGGATGCGACTTTCCTCGCCCCCTTACATAAGCGACTGATGTACGTACACGCGCGTCCAGACCCGGTCTTCCTCGGCGTATAGGCGCGCGTGTGCGTGCGAGCAGCGTCCTCTCGTTGCCCGGTCGCGTGAGACGCGCGGCGATCGCCGTTCGTCGTGGGACGCTCGAGTAATTAGCGAATGGTCCCGCTCGTGTAGACGTTAATAGACGTGTCTAAGGATTATGTTAAACGGCGACGATTATTATGCCCCGCCGCGGATTCAGAATCGCCTCGATAAATATCGCGGATACGGTCGTGCGTGCTCGCCTGCCTCCCGACTGGCTGCGTGCTCGCGCGAGTGCGTGCCGAACGCCGTTTTGTAACCTCGCGTCCTGTCGTGCAGCGAGTTTCGCGACGCGATTGGATAATATCGATGATCGGGAAACGCCCGATGATGGGAATCTCTTTCGGGACCGTCGTTATCGGCTGCCTCCTCGCGGAGGATACACCGGCTCTCGCGACAACCCGAGACGTTGATGAATTTGCCGCCGAGCGAGCTTACGGAAACCGGAGACGATTAACGAGCTTCGTCTCGGAGGATTCTCGATTAGGCGGGATCGCGATCCTCCGTTTTCTCCTTTCGAGAGAATCTCGTCTACCGGCGGTCGACGTCGAAACGGAGTCGATCGACCGCTCAAGGCCATTTCCTCGGCCGTGAACACCGCTAGAAACGACTCCCACTCTTACGCCGCGTTAGAGCGTGCCGGAGAGCGCGCGCCGGCAGGTTCGCGCAGAGTCGACCGACGCTGAGGTGGGGATAACCGAACCGAGCGACCGGGACGACCTTAACCGGCCGCTCGATTTTCGCGCGATCTCGAAGCGTACTTTTCGGGCTTCCGAACGCGAGAAAGTCCTCGTTTTTTCGTCGCGCGCACAGGAGAGCGGATTTACCCCACCGCGGCACCGAATTGCGCAACCTCTCCGACTCTTTGCTAAACGCGCGCAAAGATTTTCGACCGTCCCCGAATTCGGACTCTTGCGAAACAGACCGGAGTAAGAAACTCGCGCACGGTTCCCTGGAAGAGGAGCCACGATCGCGCCCGAATCCCAATCGCGATTAGACGGACCGACGAGGACGGCATTAGCTACGCGACCGAAACGGATCGTTCGCGGCAATCGCGATCTCGAAGCCGATCGATCCGGTGGGACCGCTGTTTCGTCGAACGCGGACCGTTCGACTCCCTCGACCAACGATTACAAATTTCGTGGAAAATAATCGGCAATTTCAAGAGGCTCGAACGAAGGCCGAAGGGACACTGGCGGATCGGCGAAGAATCTTCTCGTATCGTTTTTGACGTCGCCGATGGCTCGTAAAACTCTGGCTCGACGGTTCGTCGATCGCGAGACTCGAACGACATCGAGCACGGTACGTCGCTGTTGGGTATCGAACGCGGTTGGCGGACCGCTCGAGTGGTTTCGGATCGAATCGGTGGCCGAGCGTAATTGGCGGTGTACGCTCGCTCGATCGGAGAAATTAGCGGGACGCGTTCCGACGTTGTTGCTCGTCTCGCGTTTCGATCTTCTTTATCGCGCATCGTCGATCGATTCGTTTCTTCGTAGATCCCCCGAGCGAAAACGGAGTTTACGGTGAGCCGAATTTTCTTATCACGGTACGCCGAACCGTTCGGAAGGTCGACGATGAATCGTTGTATCGATTCGCGGTTAGAAGCGACGCGTCGATGCCCGTACCGTTCGACGACCTCCGCTCCGTATTTCCGAGCGGTGAACGTCGAACGCGCGAGCGAATCGCGTTTCTCGGCACGGTCTCGGTCTCGGTCTCGGTCTCGGTCTCGGTCTCGGTCTCGGTCTCCCCGATTCGGGCGGCAGAAGTTAATCCGGCGGGCGTCAAAGCGCCGCGAGCCGTCCCTGAACGGATCGCGACGGGTTGTTTGCTCTCGCTCGGATTTTACGGCTCCGACAGGCCAGGCCGGACAATTACTGGTTGTTAAACTCTCCGACTGCACGGGTAAAGCGATCGCAAAAGTCCGCGGCCCGCATCGCGACCATCGGCAGCTGCAACCGCGCGCTTTAAGAATCACCATCCACGCACACCGGTTTCTGTATTTATTTTTGCACCGTCCTTACCCCCAGCCTCTTCCCTTCCGCCCTGCCCGGTGGCTCATCGTTCCGATTTATGAACGACGATTATTCCGAGAGCGAGAGCACCGCCGAGACGGGGAAAGGGATCACGTTAAATTACTCATTAATTCGACGTTAACGCAGCGAAAGGGTGATTTGCGCTTTTATGCCGGTCGACGTCTCGGCCACTTTTCTCGTATATTTCTTTTAATGGGGGTAATTACGAGGAGACTGACGAGGTTTGCCCGGCTGCGATCTTTCTGCCCCAAAACGTATAAATTTACGTGTCGCGACCGTTGGTGGTTTTTCGATTTTGTTTTTTCGGCGTTCGACTCCTCCTCGCCTCGTCGAATTAATTTTCTTCGGTTTAAATTCCGGCGGGGGCTCGCGATCTCGGTTTTCGGTCCGCGAATGGGTTTAATCGGCGCGACGCGGTCCGTCGTCGGTCGATTAACGATATTTCGGTCGGCCGTAAACAAGCCAGTCGCGAACGGTCCCGCCACCCCCGAAATACTCGGTCGGGCCGTCAGCGACGCCGACGTCGGCGTCTCCTCCCTTGGCTCGCGGGCCGCTCCTCTCCTCCTTAGCGGAGGGTAAACAATGGCCGATTGTTTCTCGTTGTTTTCGCCACGGCTCGGTCTCGCCGAGCAGAGCCGATTGTTTGGCAAACAAACGCGGCGAGTCCGCGGCTCATTGTTGGCCATCGACTCGGCACACGCCCGGCTTGACTTCTCTCCCCATCGTGCGCCCTCTGCTCCCGCTTCGTTTACCCCGCGAGTAGCACGCAAAATAATTATATTGTCGCGCAATAAAGTCCGCGGGGTACGTCGCGTCGACTTAGTCACGGTCCAACGAGCCCCTTTGTGGCCGGAAACGCGGTGTCACCGCCTCTCTTCCGGGAGGGGAAAGGGAAACGGTGAACGGGCAAAGGTGAGCGATCGGTTGCGCCGCGTGGATCGCAAGTGCGAAGAAAGGGTACCGGTTCGCCCATCGAGGTAATTGAACGCGAGGGGGAGAGAACCGACCCCGTTTCGTCGCGTCCTCGACGCATTAATAATCGTTACCCTCGCTCGAGAACCGATCGAACCGAAGCTTTGTTGGCAAGGTGGAACGTCGTTCCGCGTCGCGACACGGCACACGCCCCGTTCCTCTCGAGTTCGACGCCGCTCCTTCTCCCGAGGGACCGAGAAACAATGCCGATCCCGCGACGAGCTTTCGACGTTTGCACGCATCGGTGAGCCCTTTCTCCGTTCGGCCGCGCTTACAAACTCGGACGGATCTGCTCGAACGTGCTCGCTCGGTTCCGCGCGGTTTTGTGCTCGCCGAATAATGGATTCGCGGGGCACGACGCACGGGACCGTTCCAACGTGAAAACCGATTCGATCGAGAGATCTCGACTCTTCCCCGATATCGAATTTCCCCTACGACCAAACTCGGAGCGAAAAATCCACGCTCGAGAAGCGTGCCGCGCGCAAAACGTCCAACGACCCGCTTCGGCGCTCCCCTCCCATCGGGCCGATCTGCGCTCGGTCGCGCGCTCGCACGCACGCACGCACGCACGCACGCACGCACGCTTAATTGTCTCGTTCCGTCGATCGAGCGGAACCGCGTTTCGATCGAAAGAGTGTCCGCAGACGCGTCGTCGAACCCTTTCACCGACCCCCGGCGATCGACCGCGGACAATGATCGAATCGCGTGCGTTTCCGCTTCGGTGGCTTCGTTGGAATCCTTGAAAGGGAATCGCGGGTAGTTTTCGGGAAGGTCACCGCGCGTTAACCGCCACTATTTTGCCGGCGTTGTTCTAAGCGGAGCTCCCCTCTCCCCGTTTCTCTCTCCGGGTCCCTTGTGCTTTTTCGATCCACCGCGGAGAGACGCGACCGCAAACGGGGAACAAAGACGATCTGCGGTGGCGCGCCGCTGAGAAGTCTTATTTGCATACAACTCCGTAGAGTCGGAGCGGTGCGGCGCGTCGTGGCGCGGTGTGGCGCGGTGTGGCGCGGTATGGTGCGGCGCGGCACCGCGCGCCGGCTAGCCGCTCCAAATGTCTTTATACCGGCGCTGAGTTTCCGCACGACTTGTCTCTTTCATCCGACTCGGCTGCTGCTCCGAAGATGGAATTCCTTTTCAGGCGAAAAATTACGTAAACGGTCATCGCGACGTGCGTTCCTCGAACCACCGCCGGATCAACGACTCGATCCGTTCGGACGCGTCGAGTCTTCCGCCTCGATTCCCCTACGCTCTCTGTACGCGGCTACGACCAATTTCATCCTGCGCGCGGGAACAATACCACCGAACTGTTTGGATTGTTTTAATTCCCGAGAAGGACCACCTTCGTTCGCGAGAATGGCACACGCCGGGATTAATCGTCTCGATCGCTCGCGAACAATCGGCTCGCCGGCCCGGGGAAAATTGTGCGCGGCGAACGCTTTTTCTTCGCCACGGAGGCGAGAAAGCTTCCCTAACGCGGTAAATTGGCGCTTTCCGCTTCCGCGAGCCCTCGGGCTCGAGATCCGGAAGCCAAAGTTCGTTACGGAATCGAATTCCGCGCACCGTTCGTAGCGGCCCTCGTCCGTTCCCTTTCTCTCGATACCAATGGAAACCGGTGAAAAAAAGAAACGGAACGCAAAGGGGCAAAAACGAGGGCGAAGCTCGCCGGCGCGTTTATATTCGAAACTATATTTAAAACTAACGGAACGGAAACCAATGACCGGCAGGGAAAACGCGTTTCCATAGAAGCTCGCGGTGACGCGGTTACGACGACCGTACGGGACGCGCGAGACGCCGGGCTTCGAATCCGATTCGAAAGAACCTCTCGAAAACGACCGCAGCCGTAACCCTGTAAACCGGAACGACCGAAACCTTCCGCTCTAAAACCGAAGCGGTCCTCCGGGATTGTTGCGCGACGCGAAAAGAGGAGGCGGCGTTCCAGGGAATCGCGATGAAGAAATTACGCGATGAATGCGGATCTCTTAATTCCGATGGGGACGAGTTCGTATCGGACCCCGACTCGTCGATTTCGTCTCGACCGTGCCGTGCTCGCGGTCGGTAGGGACAACCGGCAATTATCTTTGTCGAACTAGAGATCCGGTGCGTATTTTCCCAGCCGCGAAATTCACTTCGATCCCGTATCGGTAACACCTCGCCGAGACAAATGTGCGAAAAAACAAACGTTCGAAATTTCGCCTCGTTGATTGTTGTTACCGATCCACGGAGATCGTCTCTCGATTTTTGTTTCCAAAAGTCGCGGGATTTTCGTTCGAAGGGAGACTCCTTTTCGTTGCCGAAAAGAACGAAGCGTGCGTCGATGGGTCTCGTTCCCATCGGACACCCTCTAGATCGAATATCGTTCCGTTGCACGAACGTCGACGAGCCCGAGAACGCTCTTGGTCTATCCGAGAACGATCCAGCCCGTTCGGCTGGAAGGAAGGAGGTTCGGTGCTCGGGTTGCACGAGTTCCCGCCGAATCTTATCTCATCGGGTTCGCCGCGAAGCTCTCGAAAGTTTGCGTCGTTACGACTCTCGGGCTCGAATCCCGAGTCGAGGGACATCGCGAAGCGCTCCTCGAGTCCGTGAAACCGGTAAGAACATCTCGGGCGTTTCGATCGTAACGCCTCGCGAACGTAACGACTCCGCATTCCGACAAGAAAAATGTCGACCGGGAATATTCCTCCGGTCTCTCTCTCCCCCTTTTTCTCGCTTTTTCTCTCGTCGTTCGCGGTGCTCCGTCCTTCTCGAAAGGGACGCGCAACACGGACGAGCCGATCCGTGGAAAGAAGGAAGAGGAGGAGCAGCCGATACGTACGCGGCGCGTAAACGCGAGGAACAGAGAGACGGGAAGGCCCCTCAAGCTGCTTCACACGTGGCGACAGTCGCGACGTATTCACGCGTGCGTACGTATTTATAGCGGGCTGGTACATTGTCGGCGGGCTTTTAAAAAAAGAACACCGCCGCGACAACGAGGAGGAAGCGAGTCGCAGAGCGCGTGCAGATACCGCCTGGAGGTTGACGATCCGCGATCCTCGTTGGCGCGACGTTTCCGCTTAGTCGCGAAACCGCGAACCGTGCTTTCGTCTAAGCCGCGAGTAGGAAACGATCGACGAGATACATCGAAACGGAGGGATCGAACGAATCTTTCTCGCGGTAAAAACGTCGGCTCGGATTTTCGTTGGCGCGCGATTCTTCGATCGATGCGCGCCACGTTGCCGGAATCGAAACGAGAAGAGGAGAAGGAACGGGGTCCGGTGGTCGCGATGCGAACGACGAAATAGGCAACGTTTCAGCTTTTTATCGGAGCCTCCGCTGGCATAATAGAGATGATGCGGTAGCCCTATCCGGGCTACCGAATCGTCGGGCCTTCCGCGAAGGCCCGCGACAGAAAAAGGCATCGCGGCATGAATTAAGGACGACTTCCGAGTAAGTGGGAGGCTGGTACGCGAGAGACCCCTGCCGGGCCTCGTTACCGCCGAAATAATTTCTCTTCCCCTCGCCGCCCGGCCGGTATTCTTATCTCGTTCCGAGCGACGCGTTCTCGAAACCTGGAAATAAAAAGCGAGCGAACCGACCGGTCGGTCTAGCCGAGAGATAAGCGAACGCGACCGTGTCCTTCCCGCGAAGAATTCGTTCGAGCGGTGACGGGGTTTCGTCTCGGTGATCGCGCAACGTTTCGATCGGAACGCGTTAAAATTAGCCACGGCTCGTTCGGACGAAATCGCGGTAGCTATCCCGGCGAGGACGGTGGGAAAGTGAAAGTCCCGAAGGTTCGACGATTCGGCAGGATTTTTTCGCCCGGTCCGATGAATCGATTGAGGCAAAAAAGGGACTGGTAGTAATCTCTCGGCGGGCTAATCGCGCGCTCGGTCGTTCGAGTTAAAAACGTTTGTCGCCTTAATCGTTCTCCGTTGGATAATTAGCGAACCTGCCGGATGGATAATCGATACTTCTTTTTTAGTCGGTCTGTACCGGTGCCCGTCAGGCTCGTCTACGGTCCCCGAGACCGAGACCGAGACCGAGACCGAGACCGAGACCGAGACCGAGACCGTCACGTGTGCGTCTCCTTAATCCCTCTTAAAGGCCCCTCGGGACGAATACTCGGACACGAGGATGCCCGAAGTAACACGAACGTAATCACGAGGACGAACGCACACGCATGCACACACCCGCGCTCTCGAGGACTTCGACGGGGCAGACATCTCTTTGTTAGAGGGTCCAGTTCTTTCCCCGTTCGTAGGGAAGGGTTCGAGCCGGGCCCGGATCGAGTCGAACGAGCCACGAGCCGATCGCGAAAACATCGAACGAGTGTTCTCTCGGGAGAACACGAGGGCGCGCGATACTCGAAAAGGTTCTCGGCTGTGAGATACCCGCGGAGAAACGATCACCGTGTTATCGAATCCTCGGAAGGTCCCACCGATCGCGAAGCGGCCGGACGAGCGGTCGCTACTCGCGCGCATCGCTACGGAGACACACGCACAAGCGACGCGTAGGTCGGGGCCCGGGAGTAAACGTGTACGCTAGTTAGTTAGACCCGCTGGCGGACTCTCGGGGCCCGAGAGAACGATGCACGAGCTCTCTCGATGGCATTGGTAGCCGTAGGTAGGACCCAGTGCGTGCGCCACGCCGTATATATCACCCCCGTGGACTGTGCGCGTTGTCGCATGCGAGGTACGAGGTTCGCGGGAGATACATATTTGTTACGGAGATGTCCCTTCTCGGCGCGGACGTGATTCGCCTCCGCGACTTCGGATGAAGATCTCCCGGCCGATCGACGCCGTTTCCACGATGGATCGTTCGTCCCGCTTTTCCATAAATACATTTTCGGTAGTCGAGTTTCGTCGGTCGACAGACTCGACTCTCGTTGCATCGTTTCAGCTCGTTCGTGCTTCGTAGCGGTAATTGCGGTAACGATAATATACCCGCCTCTGGAAAACGATCGGAATACGGTAATTATACGCCTGTTCGCGAAATCTAAATTTCTTCCTCGTTTACCGCTCCGCGGGAAGGTTCCGCGCTCAAGAATCGTTGGTCCGGTGGGTTCTCACGAACCGTTTAAAAATTTCCTAATTAGTCGTCCGGCATTCCGAGGGCCCGTTTAATCGCGTTTCGCATGCGGCGCTCGGATCGCCTCCGCTCGTAGCACGATTTATCATGTTCGAGGGAGATGCATATTTGTTACGAGACGGTGTCCCTCCCCGGCGTGGACGTGATTCGCGTTCGTGATTCGAATGAAGACCTCCGGCTTGTTGACTTCGTTTCCAGGGCGAAGCTCGTCTGGAATCGCGAACACGCTTCGAGGGAGAGAGGAGGATCGGCGGCCGGGTCTATCGGTGAACGGTGCTCCCCCTTTCTCTTCCTTTTTCCGTCCCTCCGATGGTCCTCCCGCGATCGAGCGACACCGCGATCCTCGCGGAAAGAAGAAACCCCCGCTGCCGCTCTGGCCGCTCGATCCCTGCTACCGGAGACTTTCCAGCGTCGTTTTCTTCGAGGAAATCGTACGCCGTTGAATTCGTAATCGGATCGCGTACCGTAGCGCGAATGTTCGCGCGATCGAGGTTAGCGAATTTTATTTCGAAGCCGTCTCCTCGTTCGTGCGCGTTCACGAGCCATCGGCCACCGTTAAATTTCAACTTGGATTTTCTTCGGCGAAAACCGAAGAGCCGTACCGTTACACGCGTCGGGAGAAGGGTGAACCGTACGGAAAAAATAGGTATCGTCGTATCCATTATTCCGAAGGTCAGACCTTTGGAAGATTCAGCGATGTCTCGCGGAGAGATCGCATCTTCGGGTCTCGAGTTTCCGGGTTCGAGCGAGACTCGTTGAAATTTACGTCGTCGATCGCTAGCCACGGGGGCAATTACTCGCCGGCATAGCGCGACGACGAGAGAGAGAGAGAGGGAGCGAGTATTTCGTAATCTCTGCCACGCGCTTAATCGGTAATTAAGGCTTAAGGTGACTCTTCCTCCTGCTCTTTCTTTCGCCTCGAGCTCCTACGGCGCGGTCCAGCCGCTCCCCTTCGGAGCGTCCGCCCGATCCGAGTTATTCCACCGGCGTTACAATTTTTTTCTCGCGTGCCTTTACTAGGGCACTCATTAAGGGGAAGCCGGAGGGGCGAGCAGCCGACTCGTAATTAGTGGCACTAACGAGGGACGCGCTTCTTGCGGTGCGTGTACGCGCGTAACACCGGTGCATCCGTGCCACGGCATCCGCGATTCCCGATTTTTCTGCCGCCGCCGCCGCCGCCGCCGCCGCCACCGCCGCCACCGCCTGCGTCCGCTGGCTCGTCCTCCGTCTTTTTTTGTTCGGCCGCTACCTGGCTACCCGACTTCGATGCCGTAACGATTCTATAAGGCTCTCTCGGCGCCGATTCTCCGACCGAGAGAGGGTATTTCGTGAGCCGGCGTCGCGAGGAAAAACGACAGCCTGGGAAACCGGCCTCCCGTAGGAGCGGGCCTTCCGAGACGCGACACCCGCTCCGATCGATCGCCGGTAACTCGGGGCGATGTGCTCCTTTTCGGGCACCGCTCGGCCGAAAACTCGCTTCGAAAAACGGAAAAACGGAAAAACGGAAAAACGGTCGAGGGACGCGAGCCCGTGAAGAATTAAGACCCGAAGCCAAATTCGATGCAGCTTCGATCGGGCTCGGGTTCTTCGAGAGGGTCCCTGGGCCCGTTCCACCTGTTCTTTTTTCGCCCCATCTCGAGTGCTATCTCTTTTAAAGGGCCCGGCGTGTACGAACGCTTCTAGTCCAACCGGTCCACGGACACAGCGATGCCACCGTGTTCACGGCACGGCCGAAAAACACTGGGATGCCGTGCACGTGGAAGAAGGAGGCCGCGCGGTGAACGACGAAGAGGAGACAACCGACGTACCCGGGAGAATTATTTATGGTGGCTGATAGAGACGCGGGTTCGAGGCAACGTTGTCTAAGAGGCAACAGACCCACGCACTGGCATTCCTGCCTCCTTCTCCATCCTGTACCGCGCTCCTGTCCTTCTTCCCCCGTAGCTTGTTCTTCCTCCGCTTCTTCGTCCTCTTCGTCTTCCCTTTTCTTCCTCTTTTCTTGCCGGCCAACTTTATCCCGCTCGACTCGCTCGTCATTCTCCACCTTCTTGGACACGTTCGTCCGACATGGTCCTCCGTGGCGAAGCGCGACGAGCCGTTGGGAAGGATTTTCCGAAACAGGGACGTCGGACCGATCTCGCCACCGCGGAAGGAACGTTCCGACGTTACGAATGGGTTGGCGTCGAGAGCTTTACGAGCCGATCGCTGGATTCGCGAGCCGTTTCTTTCGCGCGACTGGTCGCCGTAAATGCCGAGAAGCTCGCAACTTGTCCGCGAGGGCGGTAACTCGGTCGAAAGTTTTCCGATCGATTCGGTCGACGAAAATCCTGAGCGGTCTCGTCGCGACCGTTTCGACGCGCGCGCAAAGACCCACCGAACGAGGAGCAAAAGGCATCCTTCCTGGTTGCGCCCTGTCGTTGACCCCGATTTCACCCGGTCCATCGATCCGCCGGCGAGGCCCTCCGGACCGAAACGTCGTCGGTTTTTGTCCGCGCTAATTACTCGGCACCTCCCCGTGTTTTCCCGGACCTAACGACCGGGTGAACACCTTCCTTGTTCGGTGGTCGGTGCGCGCAGCGAGTGTGCTCGATTGCGATACCGGTCGACGGAATCCTTCCCGTTCGAGCCGTAAACTCGCACCGCGTCGAGGATCGCGCACGGCCGCGCTTTCGAACAAGAAGAAACCCGAAACTCGGCTAATTGTCGCCGGAGCGTCGCCCGGGCCCACCGAGGGCAAACTTTTACGAGCCACGGACACCACCGTCGCCTTTTTCGTAGTCGCCTCCCTCCCCTCTTCGGGCTCTACAAGGACGAACTCGATTTTTTGTCGCCGCGCACCTGCCGGCCGACCGGCCGGCCGGCCGGCCAAATTTTCGGTAAACGAACGTCCGAGAGTCGGGTCGACGAGCGTTCGACTTCCGAGTCTCGAAAGGATCGAGGTGAAATTCGAAGCGCCGGCGTAAACGACTCGACGCTTCCTGCGGTTTCGACGGAGAACGTAGAATCGGTTCTTCGTCGTATCGCGCGGCGATGTTTTTACCCTTCGGGCGATGAGGTGATAATCTTCGTCGCGAGGAAGGAGCCCGCCGCCGGAACGCGGCTCGATGCCGTTTTTGCGCGCAACTTTGTTTCAGGGAACATCTGCCGGCGCGGTTCGTAAAGTGGCGGGCGTTTCGCGATCACAGAGGAAACGGAGGGTCTAAATTGTGAATTACGAGCGGAGTCAAAGGGTTTCGTCGCGTAAAAAGGGGAACAGCTTGATCTTCGGGGCAGGAATGCACGTTTCGCACCGGTTATAGGTGGCCATCGAGGCCGACGAACCGATCGAGAGCGGAAAATTGCTACCCGGGAAGAGCAACGCGAGCGACCCACCCGTTTCCGAGAACGGTCGACGACTCTGTAAATACTTTGGTTTCGCGTAAACAAATACGCCGCGAGAAAAATCAGCGAGGTCGCGCGGTCCGATCGGTCGTAAACACGGTTTGTATTCGCGAGACGCTCGGTCGTCTCGTTCCGCGATCGAAAATTTCTGGTCCCGCGAGGGATCCTTCGGAAATCCTCCCCTCCCGCGCGAGAGGGAGGCACGAGCAGCTCGGCGAGAGTTCCCCGCGAGCGTAATAACTTAATTACGCGATGCCGTGGCTGGATAACGTTCGGGTGTTGAGCGTGGGGGCCACGGGAGGTTAAGGTGGGCCCACAAACTTTTCGTGCGGCGCATCCGGCGAGCAGGGATCGCCGGGCCAGAGAGGAGGAAGGGACGGGCCGCGGACCGGACTGTGGGTACTACGAGAAGCGTAGGCGTCTTGCTCTTTGGCCCGCGGGGGGTTTTTTGTGGGGCGGACAGAGCCGCATTCTCTTATTTATTGCGCGGAATATTAAGTTACCCACGTTACCACGGGGCACCGTAAGGCCCCCATGGATTCTAACCACCGGCACCACCGCTCGCGATGCCCATTCTCTTTCTCTCCGTCTTCCGAGCAATTTAATCTTCGCGAAGCTTTCGATCGTTGCGAAAAGGATTTTCGTCGAACGTCGAGTGGTGACCGGTTATCGCGATCGCGTACTCGGTCGAGGAAACTCGCAGAGTCCTCGTCGGTGCGAACGGGAGACCGAAAAGGTTTCGAGTCTCGTAACCGTAAGCTCGGCCGGTCCGGAGCGCCGGCCGGGCCGAGCCGAGCCGAACCGAGCCCGAGAACCTTGAGCCACCAAGAGCAACAACAGTACACGACACACGCATCCACCGACATCGGCGTCGTTGTTCGGGTCTCGCGTCGCTTCGCGAGCTTCTCCTTCGGTTCGTCCTCGTCCCACCTTCTCGAGATTGCGGCCCGTGGGGCACGCCGTGTGTGCCCCTCGCTGGCCTTCTCCTCGAGAGGGTACCTCCGCGCCGAGCGTCGAGCGCCGAGCGCCGAGCGCCGAGCACCGAGCGCCGAGCACCGAGCGCCGTGGAAGAGGACGAGGGGGATGCTCTATCGTACATTGGGGATCTAAATTGATTTTAGATCCCAAGAACCGATTGGGCCGCGGCGAGAGTTAATTAAGAGAGTCCGTGCTGCCGTCTCAATAAAGGTGGATCCTTGAATTACGGAATTATGATGGGAGCCAATGCCGGGTAACCGGTATCGGGAATCTTTCCTCGCGGTGCTTCCGGATTACGAGCAGTCGATCGGGGATGCTTCGGCCGAGATCGAGCGCGCGATCCGACCAGACGCGATTCCGAAACAATGTAAAATTCAAATCGGCCGAGGAAAAATGAAAGTGTGGTTTTTGCCCGCGTACGCCAGAGGGGGAGGGACCACTGCGGAACAGGTATACTACTCGCGCTAAGGTCGAAATACGAAGCAAAAAGAGCTGGACGCTGAAGCGGAGGGGACCAGGGTTAGCAGCCTGTTTCGGTCGTTCATAAATCCTCCACCTTGGATCCAAGTTCTCCCGCTCCCCCATCGCCACTCCTGCGCCTTGCCTTTACACGCACGCCACGCAGACAGCCAGAAATTTAGTCGCGCGCACACCGATCCTCCTTACCTTCTTATCCAATTTCTTATCCCCCTCCGCGTTCCTCCACCCCCTCGCCGGTGCGCCATTATGCTTCGCGTCCCTTCATTTGTTTCCCAGTTTCTCCTTGTCGGGGCACCCTTTTTCTCCGACCACGAGGAGGACACCGAACGGGGAAGAAGATCGCCCACGCAAATTTCCTACGGAATCGCGTAAACGCGTCGACTCGTTTTCGTCCATCGAGTCGAGCGAACCGTCGTGCACCGAACGTCTCGACCCCGTACCCGCCTCGGATGCGAAAAAAGGGATCGTAAAGCTCCGACCGAGTTATACGACGCGCCGTCGAGCGCATTCAATTAGAGAGGATACTTTACAGCGAGCGAGTAGCGCGTCCAGGGTTGATCCGCCCCTGGTGCGATCGCGCAGGTTGCATCCGGACGCGCATAGGTGCCCACGGGGTCCGTTCTGTGTGCTCGGCGACGGAGATGTGTTGGTGCACTTCGTGGTAGAAGGTGGTGGAGGTGGAGGTGGAGGTGGAGGTGGAGGTGGAGGTGGAGGTGTGTCGACAATCAAGATTACGTGGGCGGATACACGCGCAGCCCAGCGCCGGCGGCCTGGCTGTCCTGTCCCGCTTCTTCTTCGTCGTGGTCGTTCTCTTTTTCTTCCTCTTCTGCTTCTTCTTCTTCTTCTGCTTCTTCTTCTTCTTCTTCTTCTTCTTCTCCTCCTCCTCCTTCTTCTTCTTCTTCTTCTTCTTCTTCTTCTCCGCGTTCCGCCTCTTCCCCGTGTCCCTCCACTCGGTCCACGATGTTCTGCATCGTCCCTCGCTGCCTACACTATTTACAATTCCCGCGGCATGCCGTGCAACTGCGCGCATCGATCGCACACTTTGGAGATACTCTGGATCACTCTCCCTCTCGTTTCGACCCGTTCCCCGATTAACTCACATCTCCGCCCGCGGAATCCGCGCTGACGGCGGTTCTGCGCGTTCCGCGCGTCGAAGACGACGACTCTGTATCGTTTCGGCGACGACGGGAACTCGCTGGCGATTCGTACGAAAGCTTCGGAGAATTTGCCGGGAGGAGAAAAGTAGCGATATCGTGGCTCTCGTACTGGCGAATCGACGTCGTTGCTCGCGATTATCGATCGCGATAGGAGAGTCGAGCGGGACCGGTGTTTTGCAAGTTTCGTTCGGCTCGGTCCCCCTTCCACTGTTATCCGGTAATTGGTTCCTTGGTTAATTCTGTCAGGTTCGGTGAATATCAACGGCGCGTCAACTCCGATCCAACGATCGGCCTATCGCGTCACGGTCTATCGAGCTACGGAGTCAGCCGTTCGTAAAGTACGACGGAGCGCGCAACGCTCGCGGTAACTAGATATTACTCGGCTTTCGACGCGATCGGCCGTTGGCTGGTCGATCGGGCAGGTTTCCGATATTGCGCGCGACCAAGTTCCGTTCCCGGCGCAAAATACCCGCACGAGTACGAAGACCGTGTCGCTCGGCGCGCGCGAGCTAATCGTACCGGAATTGGTCGGTGTTGCGCCTCGATCCCCGATACCGATGAATCGGCTCGGTTCGCGCTCGATCCGCGGTCGTGCGCGCGGTAGCGTACGATTGGATCGGTTCGTTTTTGATTTAAAATCGTACCGCGTTCGATGATTTCCAGAGTACGCTGGGAGCGAGGATCGAGCCGTGGAGCGATCTCATCGACGGTATCCGTGCGAAGACTCGATACCGCTCGGCGCGCGCAACGTCGTCTGGCTGGCCAGACTCTTGAAACGTTGGCGCCCAACAACGATCGGTTCTGGCGCGGTCGCTGTACCGTTGACACCCCACTCTCAACGGCGCTACCGTCGTTGCTCCCTGCGGTGTCTACGACCTCGCGATACTTCTTCCACCGAACACGCGCAACTTGCATTCCTTAATACGGATCGCTCGTCCAGCCGGCGTCACCGGCGCGAACATCGCCCTCCGATTAACATCGCCTCGACGGACAACACGTGTACAACAACGTCGGCTACGCCGAGAGCTTTCGATTCGCCCCGAGACGCGTTTAGTCTCCGAGAACTGGTCCAATGATACGCCAACGTTATTCGAGCATCGTCCCGGTCTCGGTCTCGGTCTCGGTCTCGGTCTCGGTCTCGAACTCGGTCTCGCTCCCGCGCAGGACTCCTCGCGGGATAAATTCATGAGCGCGATGTCCTCGCGAGCACGTAGCGGCCTCGAGGAGCCGGCCATGTAAATGTAAAGAGGGCTATGCGCGCCCGCGCCCGCGCACGCTCGCGCGAAGCGAACGAGCCGAGTGCATTTTATTAGCGCGAGCCTCGAGGGGCAGGAGGGGGCGGTGGCAGCGGCGAAGAGAAGAAGGAAGAGGTCGATACCGCGGCGGTGGCGGTGGTGGCGGTGGTGGCGGTGGTGGCGGTGGAGGGCCAGGGAACGGGGAATCTTGTAAGCTCGCGCTCGCGTCGACCTTGCTTCGCGCGAGCACACGCGGCGCTATTACGACGCTGTTCGCGCGACGCCGGCCACGCTGCTTCGTGGGATCCCGGGGAAATTAACGACGACGCGTCGTTCCTCGAACTTTGCGCACCGTCCGCTCGGCTTGCTCCTCGATATTTCACTCGCGAGCACGCGATCCGATCCGATCCGATCCGACCCGACCCGACCCGACCCGACCCGATCTTTTTATCGCCCTTTCGAAACTATCGTATCGCTCCGGGTACGCGAACCTCGCCTCGGAAAATCGCGATCGACGATTCGCACCGCACGGTAGCTTCTACGACACCGTCGCGATAACCGAATTCGCGAGAAACAGGACGCGCCGGATCGTGAATCACAAATTTCATCGGGAGTAGGAGAAGTTTCCGACGAAGAACTTAATTTCACGATCGGTTTTCGCCGCAACCGCGCCGTGCCGCGGCGAGGACGGGTGCCGGGGCGCATCGGGGCACACCGGGGCATTTATCCCAAAAGGAAGAGCAGCCGGTAATTTCGCTGGTCGGAATGAAGCGTGGCGTCCGGGCAAAAAGAGGGCCTCGGTCGTTTTATGCCTTGCTCGCACCGTGTTGTACATTAGCTGTAGGTGTGCGTACACACCGGAGGGTATAGAAAAAGACCGGCCGAAGGGTGGCGGGAGTAGCGGGGACGAATGGGGGGAGGCGGCGGAAAGACCAGAAGGTAATTGTACGAGGCAATCACGAGCACGTTACAGCGTTCTGCCTAAAAAGCGTGACAAAACGTAGTAGCTTCTTCGATTTGGAGAGAAATAGGAGAAAGAAGACGAGAGAGGGGGCCGTGGAAGGGAGACAGAGGCCGGGGCATAACTAAAATCTTCATCGTTTCTGCTCACGGCGAACTTTCGATGGGCCGTCCTCCTCGCGCAAAAACCGAACCGACCGAGGACGAGTTTCGAGGGAGCCCGATAAATAAGACTCGCGTTTTCCTTCTTCGTGGAATTGCAACTTTTGAGCGTTCGTTCGTCCCTGCCCTCTTCTCGTCGCTCCACGGGGTTACGCAAGCGATTTAGAAATCGATTACTCGGCTCCGGAGCGAGGAACTTCTTTGTATCGCTTCTCGGTATTTGGGCTCGGACCGTGGAATTTCCGCTTCGATGGAGCTCCTTTATTCTTCGAATTTTCCAACTCGTCGCGCGATTTTTCCACCGCGATCTTCCTTTCGCTCTCCCCGACCTCTTCTCAATTTTTTTTTTTTCTTTTTTTTTTCGCTTCCAATCTCCCGCGACCTAAATTCCTCCCGGCTCGAAGGAAAATCGTAAAACGAACGAGTAAAAATTTGGCCGGAACGCCGCGACGAGGAGCCACCGTTTCGAGAACTGCCGCGCGAACGATTCGATCTCGATCTCCTAATAACCATCGCGCGACTCTCTCGTAGCCGCGCGAGGAAAAGAAATGACCAAAAGGACCGTGACGCCGGTGAGAAATGCTGGTCCGCGGCCACCCGTCGCGTCCGGCATTGGCTTCATTACCGAAAGGTCAGTCGCGACACTTTCTGACCTTCCTTTCCGAAGCTCCACGGGCCCCCGGAGATAACGAGCGACGTGGAAAGAGGCATCGTGGCATCGACGAGCCAGGAAACTACGAGAGCGAGAGAGAGAGCGGTCGAGTCGGTTCCTCTGTGCCGGTAAACGACCTTCGGCTCTCCTCTGGTTCCAACTTCTCTCTCCGAGCGTCAATAGAGTCATTAGTCACGGCCCCTCGGTGTACCCACGATATTCGTTCCTCCTCTACCTGGGGCCCTTCCTCCCTCCTCCCTCCACCCTCCTCCTCCTCCCTCCTCTCTCCTCTCTCCTCTCTCCACCGTGGCTCCTTCGCTCCCTCCTCCCTCCCCGACCCTCTCACCGCCGCGTCCCCTTCTCCGCACCCCTGCACCGCCTTGTCCCTTTTTCATCTCCAACGATCGTTACTTCCCACACGGCACGGAATGTCTTCGACGATGCGCCCGGTATTCTGCGAAGACATCTTAACGCCTCGCGCAAATATTAGGGGAAGCCACGTGGACGATCGAACGGGGTGGGAATATCGCGCGGGGTGACGACGATTCGCGAAAGCTTCCGACGGACGATGCACGAATACGCTCGAGCGCGTTCCTCGCGTTTGCGTCTCTCGGAAGTCGCGACAATGCGTCCGAAACTTGCACTCCGCAACTGCGCCGCGGTGATCGTCGATGGAGAAAAAAAAACTGGTTCGAAAAGAAAGGAATTACCCGGTCCCCTAATTGCGGCGCACCGAGCACGAAATACCTCTCCGCGACCCAACGATCGGTCCCGTTTCCGCGAACGCGACCGTCAAAGGGCCGAGGACGCCCGAGAGAGGGGGACGGGACCATTCGGATCGCGTTAATGGACCCGCGCAAAAACCACGCGCGCCGCCTTCTCGCAGGAAAATGTCCTCGAGGATTCCAACCGGACGGGGGCAGAACGTTTTCCAGCGCGATCGCGACCGATGAATAATTCACGGTGAACGGCGTAACGTTTTTGCGCACGAATTACTTCATTAGCGGCGGCCAGTCGCATCCTGTCGCGGCGACGGAGTTGGCTGCCTGCCTTGCATGTCGATTTTACCGAAACCTGAAAAGGAAGAGGCGACAAAGAGTCGGTGAGTTTCTATGCCGTGACACCGACGGGGGTGAATCCCGTACACCCGTCACGTATCCGCTGGATATATTCCTGAAAAACCTCCGAACGGTAGTCGAATCTCGCGTGTAAATCGTCACGGGACAGGAGGAGGGATCCGTCCCTCCTTTTTCTGCTCGCGACGCACCCAGGTGACGAGGAGGACATCGTTAATTAGGGGAAAACCGCGCGGGCTTTGATTTAATGGACGCGCCACGCGAAAGGAAAGTCTAGACGCTATAGGAATAGCTGCGCGCCCCGCCGTGACGCGCGGAGAACATGGACGCGTCCGTCCGTCCGCTCGCTCGCTCGTTTCGACGGTAATCGAGCCGACGAACGACGGGTTTCGACTTTTCCGTCTTTTCCTCGACGCGTACCGTTCGATTTCATCGTCGACGCGCGATCCTCGCCCGTGAATGTAAACCGAGGAACAGCCTCGGTGTTCTCTTTAACGAGGGCAACGAGATCGACGTTCAATTTACGAAGTAGAATCGAACGACGGATCGTCGCTCGCCGAGTAACGAGTAGGCCACTGGCGCAAATTCACGAGTGAATAGTTTTACTCGATTTTTCCGAGGAAAATAAACAATGGAACAAGTACGTATTACGTGTCGCTGTTGCACCCGCAAGGTTCAGGAGGAACGGCGGTGGGTAGCGACGCGATAAATTTCTTTCGCGGAAACACAAAAAGCGCATTAACGTCGCTCGGCCGCGCGTCCACGCGACAAGACGGGTAACCGGGGGTGGCGGCGAACGGACGCGCGTTTTCCGATCGGTTTTTTAACTCCGAGAAGAAGATCGCTCGAAGCAACTTTTCCTCCGAGCACATTTTTCTCTCGATCGAAAATTGTCGCGTTTCGCGGCGCACGGGCGAGCAACGCGGTGCCGTCGGACTCTTTTTCGAGCTGGCGACCGATCGAACCGATTCCGAGCGTTCGAAACGTCGGTCGGGTCGACGCAACGGATTCAACCGGGCCGCGATCCGTCGCGTTTAACACGGTCCTCGCGTCGGCTCGGTAATATTAATTCGATATGCTAATTGAAAAAGCATTCCAGCGTAACGAGTCCTCGGTCCGTGAGCGCGTCCTCCGTTGTCCCCGGCGAATTCTCCGAGGACGAGAGCGTGTGTCCGGCTGAAATGAATTAGACTCACGTACAACGAGGCGCTACGGAGCGTTCGAATGGCCTATAAATAACGGCCGGGGCGCAGCGTATAGCGGGCGTTAGGCCGGATTTTCAACGAAGGAGCGGCTTCGATCGATCCGCGGCCGCGGCCGCGGCTCGCATATCGATGCCGCCGCGACCGAGCTCGCGTGTAAATATCTTGATTAACGAGGCCCTCGTTTACCCCCGAGAGGCCTTCTTTCGCCGGTCACGAAAACACCGTGGCCGGTTCTCATGCGGCGACTCGTCGATTAAGAGAATACTTATGGGCCGACCTGTCGCTTGAAAAGCCGTTTTTACGGCTCGCCGTCGCCTCGCGACGAGGGACACCTTGCCGCTGAGTTAATCACGAGCCCGATCCCCGACCTTACAAATGCAATACCGTTCCCTTTTTTCTCCTCTTCTTCGGGGAAGATACCACGGACCTCGATCGATCGGATCTTCGGGGATGCGAAGAACCGGATCGCGCACCGCGCGGAACAATTCGCGTTTCAACGCGCACCGCAACGGGGGACGATCGAACCGCGAGCGAACCGAACGAAAACCGATGTTCGACGGTCGAATTTTAACCAGCCGATCGTCCCACGCCCGATCCTAATCCGATAGCGTTTCGCGAATCCGGCAACCGTTTACTTTACGCTTCGTGGTACCGTGAACCGTCGGGGATCAACGCGCGGCGATTCTCGGCACGCACGTGCGGGCAACGCGCGTGTTTCGGCGCCGATTTAACGAAGCCGGACTTGCATCGGGAAGTCCCGTGAAATTACGCCCCGTCTCGACGATCGCGGACGGTTTTACGCTTTTCAATGCGAACACCGACCGGGAACGGTAAATATAAAGCCGCGCGACTGAACTACGACCTCGTGAAAACGACGGTTAAAAGACTACGTATATCCGTACGTTCGCGGAGAACAGCCTCGTTCCCCGGTGTTTCACGACTTTTCGCGGTAGGAAATACTCGTAGCGCTTTCCGACTCGCTCGTTTCAGCGCCGAAACGCTCGTGGCAGCGTGCCAAATCCCGGGAAGATAAATCGCGAACAGGATCCACGAAATGATCGGAAAATCGTCGAAATCGTCCTCTCGGTTCGTCGACTCTCGCGAGTCTCTCTCTCTCTTTCTTCTCGTAGCGATCGCAGCCATTGTTCGGACGTTCGTTTCGCGAATTCCCGCGCTTTTTCCGTCGAGAGGTTAGATCGAAATAGAAGGCACACGCATCACCGGGGCGCGCCTAAAAGAATTCTTCGCCATTTTCCTTCGCGTTCCTTTTCTTTCCGTTTGGCCGTTTCGTGTCCGCGTTTGAAGCGCGTGCCGCTCGCGGCGTCAGCCATATGGTTTCCTTCCCCTCTTTATCGCCCCATGGCTGGGTTCACCAAGCCGGGGCAATAAATATCATAACCTGAAACCCCGTGGAAGTGTTAGGCTCCCGACTTAATCCGAGCCAAAGCCGCGAAACTCGTCCCGGGGACCGTGCGTTTCGCTCCCCTCGGTCCTTCGTGGCCGCCGTCGTCGGACTCGTCGCTTTGTCGCTCCGACGCCCGATACTTTGTCAACCTGGGATTTTCACTCGTTCGCGGGATTAGCGGGCCCTGAGATATTCGTGGAATATTTTGTCACCGCGTTCTCCTCGACGATGAACCTGTCGCTGAACGGAACGTTTCTCGATCTTTTATCGTCGACCGAATATTTCGCGTTGAAAGTTAACGATCCTTTTAAAGTCGGATATCGAACCTTTCGATGAAATACGGTCGCGGCGTCGAGGGAACTTTAAATTCGAATCCGACGAGCCGAGAACTAGAGACGAGAGTTTCGAGAAACGAGCCCTTTCGATGTTCTCTCTCCGACCGCTAATTTTTCGACCCTTAAAGTTTTTCCCTTCGAACGTCTTTCTCCCTCTCTTTTTGTCTCGCATCGAAACACCGGGGAAACCTGGCAGATGTTTCTGGGCAACGCTTAACTCGCCTCGTTACCACGAGTCGCGATAATGAGCTTGCGACCCTTGATACTTCGCTCGGCTTCCCCCGCCTCTCTCCCTCTCTCTCTTACCGTTCGAATATAAACCGACTTAAGACGCAACGAAGGTCGCGACACGTTCGGAACGATCGACGAAAATCGAACGGTGCGCAGAACTCGGAAACGTTTCGTTCGTCCGAGATATCGAGCGTTTCGAATCGAAACGGAAATCGCGTGATTTTCCTTTCTTCGCGAGGAACGGAAAAGAACCGGCAAGGAGGAGCCGAGAGCCGTAGGAATTTCAAGAAGATCCCTGGCCGCTGGCAGACGGGCCGTAGATAAAGATAGATGCGTCGGTTTCCGGCGTGTCGAGTTAACGACTCGAGTTTTATCTGTCGGTCTTATCCTCCCTCCGTGTCCCTTGTTCCTCGCCGACTGTCAGCCTCGGAAACCGTGGAAAGAGGAACCAACGGAGAAGGGGAAAACGACTCTCGAAAGAGAAATTAATAATAGCTTAATTGGAGGAGAGAGGAGCACGAGGAAATATGGACGGAAAAGCGAAGAGAAAAAACCGAAGCGGATAAATAATGAACGCCGAGCCGAAATATTCTCTTTGGGTCGGTCGCGTCGGTGACGAAGGACCGAATTTACTCGCCGAAAACTATTCCGTGTTCGAATTACCCTCGTTTACCGTCGTTTACGATGCTCCGCCGAGGATCGATTCTCTTTCGGCGGGCGATAAATATCCGATATCGAAAAACCTCGAAGCTCTTCGACGTTGGAGGATCCACGGCTCGTTGTCAGCGTGACGGAGGAAATATCCGCGAGGAACTCCGTAAAAGATCAACGGCGAACAAAACGAACAGGAAACTGGTCGGAAGAAAGGAATCGTAAAGAGCGAGCGAAAGGGGTTGACGGAAAGAAAGACGCGTAGAGTGACGAGGGGAATAAAAAGGGAGGAGGAGGCGATCGGCGGAGGGAACGGAGAAGGGAACGGAGGAGAAGACGGCCGAAGAGGAAGGAAGAGGAGAAGTCAGAGGCAGAACCATACCTCGAGTCATCTGGCACTCAGCAGGATTCGAAATAGAATCGGTCTCGTTCCCTCCTCCCTCGCCTGTTATTTTTCCTCTCTGTCGACCGTTTCTCTCCCGGAGAGTGAAAACAAAACGACCGGCAAAAAGACGTCGAGCCGACGGAGCCGACGGACCCGACGATGTTTTCATTGTAATTACGTCCCCTGTCCCTCCGAGCTTCTCCTGACCGAGCTTTTTACGGCCCTGCTACTAAGCAGCCTGTCAAACCGTCCTAATTTTTATCCCGGATGCGTAGCCCTGGCTTGCCAATTTCTCCGCGCGTTGCTCCGATCGCTTTTCCGGGCTCCGACGATCCCTCTCGATCGAAATCTCGCAAACTTCGAGCCGACCGTTTCCGTGCCAGAACCGCGCGCGATAAAATCGTCGAGAACGATCAGGGGGTTCGACGATGCGCGGAAAATCGAGGGAAGACGGTAAGGTTGATTTTCCTCGCGATTTCGAACTCGATTCCACCGTTCGCGTCTCGGTTGAAACGCTCGAAGATTAGCAACGCTCGAAACCGCTAATTCGAAGCTCGTATCACCGGGCCGAAAAAACGAGAGGGTCTAAGAGACTCTCGTCGTTTTCAGGGGCGACTCATCGCGGATTACGCGACGGAGCTGTTAACACGAGCGGGCCGCGTAAAGCAGGTAACGAGCAGCCAGTAATCGGGATCCGTGGACTCTAAGTAAAGTCAAACAGTCGACCCGGTTGTCTTTGCTCGGCAAACTCGCGCCGGTGCGGAGCCAATATTTAGACAGCGACCGACTCAAACATCGTAATACGCGTTAAAACGTTATGACACGCGCCAATTGCTGTCTCTATTTCCCGTGGCCGGCGCTGCTTGCGTTTACCCACCTGGCTCTCTCGCCTCGAGACTCGACGCGCGATGCTATTATCGCCGCGACGACGTACATTTCCCGTAAAACAACGGCGACGCCTCCCTTTCGGAAAAGATAGGGCACCTCTTTCCGGGGTCTTGAATTCCCAATGAATTTTACGCGATCTCGGTTTTCGTTCCGCGTTACGTTTAACCGAGGAAACGAACTCCGAGACTCCCCAATTTTCGCGACCTCGGGAAATTCCCCGAGCGCGCGACCTTGGCACTGAGTTACTCCAGCTTCTCGGAGAGTCTCGCATCTCGGCTGGTTCCCAATAAAGATCTCGAGCCACCTGACGTTCCTCGCCGTTCCTCGGCGTTCCGCGAAGAATCCTGGTGGCGCATGGGTACGCGCGGGCACGCGGGTGCGCCCAGAGCTCGTCGTAAAGAGTCACTAACGATGCGAACGGGCGAAGAGAATATCTTTGAAGGTACCAGACACGCGCCATTTCCCGATGTTTCGAGCGTGGCGAATGGCCGTCAGTCAAAACGCGAGTCGCTACTCCTCGCGGGCATCTTACGGCCCTGTCTCTTCCTCTGTGCCGCTCTGTCTTTCGACCAACCGGAGCAAAACGCGACCATCTTCTCGGATCTCGGTCGTATAAAGCGACTTTCTGCGCGCTCGATCCTGGAACCCCGTCTCGTAAATCGCGTCTACCCCCACTTTCCTCCCCGGCTCGTTCACCGTTTAGACGCGAGCGGACGGACCCTCTTTTCGTTTATTTCCGAGAGACGAGTCTCTTTTCGCGAACGTTTAATAATAGCCAGGATCGATGGAGACGTCCTCGTGCCGATTATCTACCGCGCGAACGATCCGGCGAAGAAAGTCTCAATTCTGCGCGCGTAATTGGAAAGGCTGCTCTCCACGAATCTCGAGACAGAGCGCGTTTGAAGGCACGCGACGCGCGTCGTTTCTCGATCTCCCGTACACGAACGGGACCCCGGCCCTTGTAAACTCTCCGAATCGTCGAGAGCTTCTCGTTACCAGTTTCTGTGGCGCACTTTTGTACGAGAGACCGGTAAAAGGAAAAAGCATTCGATCTGCTTTCGAGAAGAAACTCGCCCGACGAACAAGCACGCCATTGCTAGAAGACACCTGTTCCATCGTCAACGCGACAAAAATAGAGTCTTTGACGAAGAGACGCGCGCCATTTGTCGCGGCTTTGAGCGTGTCGTAATTTCATTCGTCAAACGGCCGTTCGTCTCTTCGTATTGTCCTTTCGGGATGATCGATCCGCTATCCGAATTATGCGCCCTTTTCGCGAAACCTTCTGTGCTTCTTTAAACGATCTTCTGGCGAAAAGAATGCTCGAGTCGTTATTTGTAAAGTTGTTCGTTAACGCTCTTCAATTTATACGTTGCAGGGCTAATAGAAGTGTAGGTTTCCGGTTAACCTCGAAAATTCTGTAAACGTCCATCGAATTGTTAAAATACTTTCGCAGAAACGAAACGGAATCTAACGAAAAGGAATTTTCCAGATTGCCCAGCAGCACGACGGCGATCGGCAGCGCAGCCACCGGCGGCGGTGGCGGAGCTAGCGGCGGCGGTGGCGGAGGCGGCGGGGCTGCTGGGAACGGGACTTCCGGCGGTGATTTCCTCCGCAGAAGTCACCCCCTCTCGGAGCATACGGCCCTGCGTCCCGCCTACCGGCTCAACTACATGGACCACATTTACCACCAGCTCCAGGCCTCCACGCACAGTCCCAACGCCTCGTTACACGGTAATTACCTTGGCTTGTACCTGTCCCGAGATAATTAGAACGATAGCGGTCTGGGACGTCGCCTAATTTCAACGACGTCGCCCGGCCGGCACGAAGTATCGCGGGGTTGAATAGACTTCGATACGCTTTCGGAACCAGAAACGTCCGGCTCTCCGCAGTTTCTTCGAGCGCAAAGTCCAGTTCAATTTTTCGTTTCTTTCTTTCGACGGGAAATTCGCGAGAAATTTAGCGAAAGTCGACAGCGCGGAACGAGAAATTTGTCCGCCATTCCTCGTGAACGCGCGCTCTCGATGCGCAACGAGTACACGCGCAACAGTATCAATTTCCTCGTTTCGTCGTTGTCTTTCCTTTTATAAATTTAATAAAGGAAACGTCCAGAGAGCACCCCGTCCATTGTTCCACTTGGACATCGAGAAGCTCTATGAAAAGGGCCCGCATTTCCGGCGGAAGAATCTCTTTGACGATCGAGCTCTTCGAACACGATCCATCGCGCGCGGTGGACGACACGCGATACATCGTTCCCTCCTCGAGAACAAAGTTACAAAGTTTTCGTAACCATCGTCTTTTTGAATATTTTTCAGGACTGGGTGGTTTGGGGCCCGAGTACCTTCTGCACGCCGCGGGACCAGCGAGCACTCTCGCTTCCACGGAATTCCCCTTCTCCATTGACGGTAAGGTGTGAACGTTTAACTGGGTCACGACCGATTCGAAACATCGATAAAACGAACGACACACGACACCGAATTCCGAAAGGTTCGAAACATCTTTCGCGCGCGCTCGAGCTTAAAATTTTAGACGCTTCCGCGAAGGAACGCTCGAACGATCACGAATCGCCGTTTCCACAAAGGAACCCTTCTCTCGAGAACTCTCGAGAACTCTCGATCGAGTTCGAGGGACCGACTCGCCGGATTTCGTTTCGACGAACGAAATCGGTAATTCTTTCGGTCGTCCGATCGAAGACGACAAGTGAATCTAACGAAAGATCCCGATGCACGGTACGCGAAGCTAGCCGTAGGTGTAGCAGCACTAGCAGCAGGTAGGAGATCGACCGGTTAAGAGGCCGAGAGGCTAAAAGACGACTGAAAGGGTAAACGGGGCCTCGTTAGTCGCCACCACCGCATAATTGAATCGACTCGGAGCGACACGACCTCATTAACACCTTAGCGCCTACCCTACAGGTTGTCTCACGTTTCTTCTTCTTCTTCTTCTTCTTCTTCTTCTTCTTCCTCCTCTTCTTCTTCTTCTTCTTACTTCCCCTCCTCCCGTTCTTCCGCTTCTTCGTTTCAGTCTTCGGTTCCTGGTTTTGTACCCCGTTTCGGACATTCGATCGAATTACGAATCGATAAAATTCTCGGTCTAGGTTGCTCCGCGAACCGGGCCTCGTCGAGAGAGATCGATTCCGGCCCCTCGCGTCGTTTCTCGCGAAATCTGGTAAATCTACGAGGAGCAGCTCGGAGTGATCGCGGATTGGTCGTTTGAAGCGACCTGTAGCGCGGTAGCATGCGCCGAGTAGCGTCGAATGAGCCGCGCCGATCGGAGTGGCCGATTGCACCAATTTACATGTCTCAATCCCATGTTAGCCCCGCGAGGGGGACGGGAAACGGGGGGATTGGAACGTACGGAGCGTGTAGAGTCCAGAGGGTCGTGGGTCACGAGGACGTTCGGGGCGAGGCGAGAGGGGTCCCTGAGAATCGTTCGCATATTCATTAAAGACTCCGAGGCTCCTTCGACGAGCAGACCAACCCCCTGCATCCAACGGATAAGGAGATCGATTCGCTTTGCCTCGGGGAAAAAGTGCATCGAGAAATCGCGAGGAGTCGAACTGCGAAAAGGTTGCGCCAACACTTACAACGGACTCGAGAAAAATTTTACTTCGAAATCTTCGACTCTTCGGAATTTCGTTCCACCGTGGTCCAAAGATTCCCTCGGAACGAAAATATTTCGTCGATGGACGAGTTGGAAGTCTCGTTCGTGTACTCGGACGCGCTTCGGTTCACCGAAAAGAGATACCGTGTTCCCAGAAACCGCAAACAAGCGGTCGCAAAATCGCGTAAGAACGCGACTGGTCTTTATCGCGCTACAAGAACGAGAACCCCGAAAGTGGCGCGCGAGGTACGGGCGAACGGATCGAGGGATCGAAAAGGCCTCGATCTCTCGGCCACGAGACCCGTCGAGGAACCTTAAACGTTCCAGCTCATGCGGAAAAACCGCATGGCAGCCGTTTTCCGTCTCTCTCGCGCGTCTGTTCGCTCGTTGACCACCGTAAATTTGATCAGTGCTCGAATTAATAACCGACGAGGGGATAAAGGAGCGCGTTCGCGAGAGGCGAGAGGGAGACGAGAAAGAAGCGGGGCCCCGACCGCGAGTAATTCTATACCCGTTGTGCGCGAACGAGCGATCAACCGAGTGGAAACCGAGGAGAAAGAGCTGCTTCGAGCCTCCTCGTGGCTCTCTGTATCGCGTTGCTCGTGTGAGACGACTCGAGGAGATAGAGGAGCCCGAGGAATAGCGAGGGAGTTGAAACAGAGAGGAGGTGGGGGACCACGACGAGAGGCATGGCGAGGCGAGGCGAGGCGAGGCGAGGCGAGGCGAGGGACCGTGGAGAAAAATATTAAGGTGAGACGGAGAAATTCTGGCGAATCGAAAAGCAACGGAGCCGTACGAGAGGAAGGTGAACAAAGTACCGGACTCCTTTCGTCCGTTTCCCGTAATCGATTTTCGATACAAGTGTACGAGTAGATCGTAAAGAATTCCGGGGAAGAAAAATTCTGTTAGAAAAATGGCAGGAAAAGATGAAAATTTTCGTCGAGGAAGCAAAGCAAAGCAAAGAGAGGCGGAGAGACGGAGAAGCGGAGAGGCGGAGAAACGGTGAAGCGGAGAACCGCCACCATATAACCAACGATGGTCCGTACAAGCGAGCCGCCACCACGAGCTTAAGAAAGTGGTTTGTATATTACGTCGTTGGCCTGCGGTCGCAGGCAAATCGCCGCTAAAACGTTCTGGCCGCAGAATCGACCTTCTCCCTCGCTCCTCTTTCCTCTTTTTTGCTCTTCCCGCGTCTCCTCCGCCTTCTCTGGTCAGTTCTGGATATCTACCTGGTTACGAGCACGCTCCGAAAGGTGAATTTTAAAAATCTCCGTCCGCGTGCAGGAATATTCCCTGGTACTACGAGCTGGAAGAATTCGTAGCGCTTAATTGAACCGGTACCCAGGCCGCGTCGCCCGTTCGCTTGGAAATTTGCGGAGCTACTCGCCGGATCCGCGACGCGAATCGATGCTTCGATGCCTGCCGGTCTCTCGTTGCCTTTT
The DNA here is from genome assembly GCF_051014685.1 of Ptiloglossa arizonensis. Classification (NCBI taxonomy): domain Eukaryota; kingdom Metazoa; phylum Arthropoda; class Insecta; order Hymenoptera; family Colletidae; genus Ptiloglossa; species Ptiloglossa arizonensis. The sequence continues at coordinate 23,680,032 of NC_135055.1, forward strand.
CTTTTATTTCCCAGAGTACCGACACACGAAACGGTATTACCGAGGAGCGCCTCGCGCTTTACTTTGGGACTTTAACGCTCGAACGGGCAATGATTCGCGAACAATCGTTCCTGTACGAAATATCTTAATATTTTATCCAGAGTTGCGTTCAAAAAATGACGAACCAACGGAGATCCGCGAGGCGATCGGTTCAATTTCGGGAACACTGGTATCGAACACTCGTTTCGTTCGCTCGGAGATTTCGATGCTCGGCGAAGAAACGTTTGTTCGCCCGTAAATGGAGTATCGATGTTTCGTTTCTCGAGGGTTTCCGTAATAACGGACAAATCGAACGCGCTCGGAATTAAGATCGAGAAACCGATAAGCGAACCGGACCGCCCACGAACGATACGTTCGGTTTAAGAACGGTCGAAATCTTGGTGCATCGTTACGAACGATATCGATTCCACGATAAAAATGCCAGGTTCGATTTTCAGTGTCGGCGTCGTCGAGGCTAGGAAGCCCAAGGGCCTCCACGATCAGAGCGAGCCGGAAACGGGCGTTGAGCAGTTCACCGTACTCGGATCGCTTCGACATCGACAGCATGATCAGATTCAGCCCGAACAGTCTGGCCTCCATCGTAAATGGATCCCGCAGCAGCAGCGCGAGTGGCAGTTACGGTCATCTTTCTGCCGGTAAGCAACCATTTACGTATCATTATTGCCGCGCCAGCTCTCCTGCCAAATTCATTGAATTATTCTTCGGGGCGAGATTTACCGGGTAATTAATTAAACGCTGACCGGAGAAAGAGCGGCGCGAAAGAAAGTCAAACTCGATCGAATCCCGGTGCAATTTTAATAATTGGCCGAGCCGATCGTTCGGGCCCGATTGCTCGTTTCTCGGCTGTAAATTTAGGCGCGTCGAGACCACGCGGAACACCTGTGCCGCGTAATTATTCCTTCTCCTTCCATGGAAGTCGCGAGAGAGACGTTACGAACGATTTACACCGCGAATAAATATCCCGGTAAATCGCGAGGGGCGGGGAACGTACAATTAAGAGATCACCCGCGCACGATACCCACCGAAAACGTAAGTCACCGGTGTTTACCCGAGCACCGACGCATTTTCACCGAGCCGGCGTACAGTGATCGATCGCTCGTAATCACCGACGCTCTCCTGTAAACTCGTCATCGTCGGTGCTGGTGACGATGGTGGTGGGGCGGCGATGGCGGCGGTGGTGGCGGCAATCGAATCTCGACGCAGCTACGAACGTTTCGCGCGAGATACGCGATACGTGAATTATATGCGTGTAATTACACGTGTACCAGGCCAGAAGTTGTTAATGCCACTACCGCGTAACAGCCATATTTCCCGAGTTATTGCCGCTACTACGGCGACGAATAAACGAAGCTCGTAAACAGCCCGCGCTTACACACGGGGAACTTCATCGGGAAGGAAATTAGGTATCCTTGCTCGACGATTTCTAGATGGCCGGTTGGCAGGAAACTCGAGAGATAAACGCGCAAGAAGAAAACCGAAAGAAAATCGAAGCACTGTGAAAATTACTTCCGTCGAAGTAGGTGTTTACTGTCGGTCGAGTCGCGATTCGTTACGCTCAACCGAATTATCTTGTCCCCGTTCCCGCGCGAGATAGAAACTGCTCTTCGTGCGCGACAAAAGATCGCGTCCGCTTCTTCGATCGATACCGAGAATAAAAAAGACATTCTAGAATTTCAGCCGTTTTACAGCTTCTTTCGATCATCGTTCTAACGATCTCCGTTAAATATCCACGGAGTCTCGTCTTCGATCGCGGAGACCCGCCTGCAGCGATTTTGCATAATTCCCTTTAATATTATCAACACAGGCGGCCCCCGGTCGTATATCATTTACCCGTCCATTGAACATCTTTAACATTGGTCGTAAAACGTTCGCGGTATCGGAGGCGTCGTGGTTTCTCAGGAAAACCGGGTTTCCAAGGGCCGAATTACCATAATTACACGGACCTATACGAAACGAATAAAGTCATTGGCGGTGAGCGTTAACGCGGGGGCCTCGTCCTCGTAAGGATCAGGTCCTGACGTTTAAGGGCGTGCGGAAGGGGCCCCGGAGAGGTTCGAGAGGGCCAGCGGGGCCGTCGAATTAAGGTGCCGGTGCGCATGAAGCCATTATAAGAGCCGGCTGCAGCACGAATCGCGGTGCGTCCCACAAATCGGGCAGACCTCCTTGCTCGCGAGTTAAGAGCAGCCGGTAATTTGCGATTAAATGAAGTAATTAACGGATTAAAATTCAAGCGACGCAACGCGGCGCGATCGCCGATCGTTTGTCGGCTCGGCGTCGCACGATATCCCGTAGGACGTTCTCGCTCGTTACTCGCCTCCCGCGCGAGTACGTCGCGACATCGCCGACCGATCCTCCCTCTAGCCTCTCGACGAATTTCTCATCGTATTTCCCTCTCGATGGCAAAACTCCGATGTTCGCGAAGCGGATAATCGTAACGCGTCGCTCCCGAAAGCGGGACCGAACGCTCGATCGTAAATCGAAGAGATTTCCCCCGTGGCGGTTGGCCGGGAGGGACGATTCGTTAAATTTTTCGTACGCCGTCGACGAGGGTAACGCGCGGGGAATGTCTCGACGGTGATTAAGCGATTATCGTTCCGCGTACGAGCCGGTTCCCTCCGCGAACGTACGGCCGATTCCGCAAAATGATAGTGTTCTTAAATAAAGTATCGTAGGCGTACGCAACGAGCATTCCTCGGTTTATGTTCATTTGAATCGCGACGAGCGATCAATGCGCCGCGAGAAATACTGCCCGACGCGCGTAAAATGCGATTTTTCCACCGTTTCGAACGCGCGTCGAGCAAAGAATGGGACGTAAACTCGAGACTCGCCGCGCCGAGAAGGAATCCTCCGGCTGCGTCCCGAAAACCGGTAGCTCGCCGCGGTTTCCGAGACTCGCCGGTTCCGTAAAATCTGTCAACGATTCCATAGCGTCGATGTGTTTCGCGGTATCTCGCGTTACGGTTTTTCCTCCTCCCGCGTAGGAACGTCGCGCAATCATCGTACTCGGTGCGCCGGTAATGCACGGTTTCGAAACGAGACGCACCGCGTTGCCAATCGCTAAGCATCCGTGGCCACGCAACGTGCTCGCTTTTATGAACCACCGCCTAGAACGTGGACACACATGGGCGTGACCGGTCGCCTAAGTAAGTACTTTGGCGCACGTACGTGATGGCACCCTGAATGGGGCTTGATTGCATCGTCCATAGAACCTTCGTAGACTACTAAACGTTGAAGCGATTTGGTATGGGAAACGCTCCGGCTCGGGATAGTTGACGAGTGGAAACGCGGACTCTGGAAATCCTGTACCGGGGAGAATTCGGTTCGAACGGTTCGTAACGAGCCGACCGTTATCGCCTTTCTTTTACAAACGTGCGTACGTACGTACGTAGGTACGTAGGTATTGGACGTTTTTAGAAAGCGCGGGACCGAGGTGGGGCCAGCCGAGCTCGTTCGAACGGTAATCGATAACGAGAATTTCGATCGACACCGAGGTAAGAGAGTTCGCGAACGTGAGTTTCAGTCGCGACGAATGCGACAACGGGCGATCAATCGGGATACCGTAAACGCAGAAATAAATGGGGAATTCCGTGGCGGAGAAGCCAGTCGGGATCCGTTATTGAACGGCCGTCGAGGCTAGATTTAATAACAGCGGTTTAGCCGCACCTCCTCGCCGCTCGTATCGTGTATTCGCGATAACGTACGGACCTACGGAGTAAATAGAAACGGGGAAGAGAAGGATACGGTCGCCTATTTTGTGTACAAGATCGCGGGCGTCGATAGAGTATAAATATTATCGAAGCTAATTTATAGACCGGCGATAGGGGCAGTGTCGGTAGAGGCTTCAATTAGAAGGAAGCGTGATTCGAAAGCCCGTCACGTATCGCACCGACGAGACCATATCGAACCCGTGATTAATTTAGCCACGGCAATTTATCGAACAAACTCGCCGCGCTACCTACGGTGAGTATTAATATTTTATCGCGTAACGAGCCACCGTTGTTAGCTGCGACTTAACTCGACCCGATTACATCGAACCGCTGCGCTGGTACCAGGGATCTATAGTATCGAAATTACGTATCGGCTGGAGGGAGTTCAACGCACGGGAGGAGAAAAGAGCGACGTCACACTCGCGCGGAAAATGCAAGTAACGTTTTACGCGCGCTTCATTGTAGTCGACGCGCGGTTAAATAACGATAATATTCGTTTAACTTGTGCGCGAGGTTCCCCCCCAGTGTTTATAAATGTCTTTCTTAAGTACGAGCGTTTATCGAGTCGCTTATCGTGTCGGTTTCTCGACGGAGGGAACACGACACAGTCACGGCCTACACGATCGCTATAGCTTTACGGTTTCGTAAGAGGGACCAGAGGGACTCCACCATTGAAATGCAAGCTTAGCCTACGTGCCGGAAGTCCGGCGTGCCGTGCTCCGACTGTCAAGAGAATGGACGCGGTCCGATTTCGATCTCTATCGATTATCCGCGCGTATCGCCACCCCCGTCTCCGTTCGTCTTAACCATTGAACGCTGCGCAGTGCCCCCCGAGCGTAACTCGCCTTGGACCGAATATTTCGCGAGCGAACCGATAATTTCCCGCTTCGGGATTCGTTCGTACACGGTAGCGAAGCTACGCGCTCCCTCGCTACCGTAGCGCGGCGATCGCGACTCGTTTCGATCGCGTAGAAATATCTCTCTTAATTTTTTCGTTTCAGCGATGAGTCCGACTCTAGGAATGCATCCGGGAATGGCGCCGCACTTGCAACAACTGCAGGCCCATCTTTTGAGGAGCGCAGCCGCAGCGGCCCTTTTGCCCCATACTCATCCGTTGCAGCCCCATGCACCCCCTCCGCCACCGCCTCACCCGCACCATCACGCTCACGGACTATCGCCTCATTCGCAATTGTACCCCGGTGTACCGCCCCATTCCACGGCATCGGCGACCCTGGGACCTCATGGCGGCGGACTGCCACCGAAATCCGAGGCGAGTAAACACCCCATCGATTCTTTTGCAGCGAACAGTATCGCCGAAAACACGATTAAAGTACATCGATTCGGCGAAACGAACGATCCGTGCGAATCAACCGCGTGGAAATTACAACAGCACCCGAGCTCTAGCGACCATTGATAGCAACGATTCGAGAAATTAACGAAACGAGACTATTTCGTTCGCAGAGGCTCGATCCTCCACGGCTAGATCGTAAATCACCATCCGCGCGTAATTACCTTCCACACTTCGGTGCGCAATCGGTGCATCGACAATTATGCAAAGGCGCGGTCAATCTCGGCTGGCGCGCGTCTCGCATGATACGCGATACGACGCGCGTATCGCAGGATGCGTCGCGTACAGGTGCCTGTCCGATTGTTATTGCCAGTCCGGGCAGCGATGTATGCTCGGTAGCTCGTCATCGATTCATCGAGAATAAATAATCGCGTTCCCGCAGCCTCTCGTCTTTTCCCCCACCTGAGACTTTTCAGCTCCATCCGCAACGCAACGCAACGGAACGGAACGCAACGGAACGCAACGGAACGCAACGAAACGGGCGAGAGAAGGAGAAAAAGGAGAAAGAGAAAACGGTTGGGTTACCCTCGCATGGTCCTCGGGTTACAAGCAATCTCGCGCACATTATTTCGCCAGATTCCACCCCCATCCCTGCCCACCTGACCAGTGTCTTTTATCTTTTTCGCCCGTTGCTTCTTCTACTCCTCTTTCCACTCTTTCTTCTCCACGCTGCCGTGCTCCTTTCCTCCTCCTCCCGAGCCTCCCGAGCCTCCCGAGCCTCCCGAGCCTCCCTCCTCGGTCTCCCTCCACGGACCCCGTCGACGTCGTTCTTAATCGTGTTCTCCCTGTTTCGCTGTCTCCGCTCGCCTCTTCGCGAGTCTCTCTCTCTCTTTTTCTTTCTTCGTCGCGCGCACTGTCCCCCGCGTTTCTCCGGGTTGGTGCTCTGATTTATTTGCATCCGCGGCGGCGTTTTCATTTTCTTCTCCGCGACATGACTCGCCATGTGTCCGCACGCTGTAAAGTTCTCCGGGCCTGATTGCATCGGCTTGCGTTTCGCTGGTTGCGCTCTCGCGGTTGTCGTCGTGCCCCGATGCCGATTCGCGTTTCCGTGTGCGCCGCGGCACCGTGCACGCTCGTTCCCACCGGTGATCGATGGATTTATAGGGTCCTCGCAATCGAGAGGTTCCCCCGGAGAGCGAGCTAGACGCACGATTCGGCTCGGGTTTCGAACCGAACGCGAACCAATAACGTTCCCGTCGTACCGAGCGATCGTTGCTCGACGTTTACTAATTTTCTCGAAACTGCTTCGAAAACGTTGGGCTTTCGACGAAAAGAATACGCCGACGACTCGAGCGATTCGATCGCGAAATGAATGGGTCGGCGACTCGGTGAGAAGATTTTCTATCGCTCGAACCGAGCATCGAAGAGCGCAAAAAGCTCGAAGGGTACGAGCAAGTTCCAAGTAGGACAACGATGACGATATTATGCGATACCGTGATTTTACGTCCCCTTGGACGATATCGTTACGACGCGTGTCCCGGGGAACGTTCCGTGTATCTTCGCGAAGATGTTCCCCCTTGCGCGTTCGAAGAGTCCGCACCAAATACGTTCGAAATAACAAGCGCAACGTTACCGTTCGCTACGTGTTCCTCGTTTGTCAAGCCGCGCCACCCGCGGTCTCCGTTTCGCCCTTAGCGAACGGTACGCGCGCAAACACCACGTAGGCGTGGATATTCCGAGTTACGTCTATATCGGTTCTCGGGCTCGGGCTCGGGCTCGGACTCGGGCTCGGGCTCGGGCTCGGCTCGCGAGGGGTACCGGTGAACGGTTTACGACGGCCCGGTACGATCGATCGAATCGGTACACCCTATACGGTACGCGATAATTGCAAGATCGCGTGCCGATCGTGTGTCACGACGCGTTGTTCGCTCTCGCGCACGAGCGGCGTGTTTGTTTTAGAAAATCGCTGGCCCGGTGTCAAAGATCGCCGCCGATACTGTTCCTTGTCCGGATCCCGAATAACGAATAAATTAATACGCCGGGACGCCGATATCGGACGCTATCCTTTCGGGTAACTTCCCCGCTACCGAATCGGACCTCGCGATTGCGTCTCACTTTTCAAGCAGCTGAATCGCGATTACTTATTTCCGAGCGAGTCGAGGACGCGTCGAGCGAAATTTAATCGTCGGTTGGTCTTGTTCGGGCAGAGCGCAGAGTCGTGTAGAAAAGCGTCGGAATCGTCCGCGAGGTCGGTGACGGCAGAGGCGGACACCTCTTCGAGGAGAGCCTCGACCAAGGTGAAAAGGGAACCGGCAACCACCACCACGAACGCGACGACAACGACCGCACCTCCGACTCACCCACAGGGACTGAGCCCTAGCGAGGACCTCAGAGACGAACCCGGTGACTTCATCGAGACGAACTGTCACTGGAGGGACTGTGGCCTCGAATTCCCGACCCAGGTGAGACACAGACGTTCACCGTGCTTCCCGATTTTCAACGTTCCGCGATCCAGCGATCCAAGTTCGCGTCACCGTCACCGTCACCGTCGTCTTCTCGTTTCAGGACGATCTTGTGAAACACATCAACAACGATCATATCCACGCGAACAAAAAGAGCTTCGTTTGCGGGTGGGAGGAATGCTCGAGGGAGGAAAAACCTTTCAAAGCTCAGTACATGCTGGTCGTGCACATGAGAAGGCACACCGGCGAAAAACCCCACAAGTGTACGGTGAGTACGTCGATCTTCGAGATCCACGCGACAATTTCGAGCAACGCGCCGACTCTCTGTTGCAGTTCGAGGGCTGTTTCAAGGCTTACTCGCGATTGGAGAACCTGAAGACTCACCTCAGGTCTCACACCGGTGAGAAACCGTACACGTGCGAGTACCCGGGGTGCAGCAAAGCGTTCAGTAACGCCAGCGATCGCGCGAAGCATCAAAATAGAACTCATTCCAACGAGGTGAATATATTCGACCTGCCGAGGAACAGGAAGTAGCTCTTCGAGAGAGAGAGGGAGAGAGAACGTGCGTTATTTCGATCCGATGATCTTTCAGAAACCCTACGTTTGCAAGGCGCCGGGATGCACCAAGAGGTACACCGATCCCTCGTCCTTGAGGAAACACGTGAAAACGGTGCACGGCGCCGAATTTTACGCCAACAAGAAGCACAAAGGCGGCGGCGGAGATGGCGGAGGAAGCGACGAAGCTGGCGCGGGCGGCAACAGTCCCAGCAGAAGCGAGGACCTCCATCCGAAGACGCCCAGTCTCTCCAGTCCCAGCGTAAAGTCCGAAAGCGAGGCGAACAGTCCACCCGGCATGATGCAACAGCAAGGCAGTCCTTTGGTCGGTGGTTGCAACGACGAGGTAGCGGGCGTCAGTGCGTTGACGAGCGAGGGCGTATCGCTCGCCGAAGAACCTTGGAACGAAGAGCCGGACGACCTCGACATTGCCGATCTACCCGTTGCGCTTCGTGCCATGGTAAGTATCGACCTCCCTACCCCCGAGCATCTACCGATCACCGATCCCGTCACTCGCCTCCATCCCTCGTTCCGAACTCCTGGACGCTGACGCGACGATCGACTGCCCGCAGGTCGGTGGAATGGAGTCGCAGCAGCAACAGCAGGCTCCGGCACCCGCTTCGAGAAACCGTTTGAAAGGAAGATTGCACGCCAAGGGCGTGTCGAGCCTATCCGTCGTCCCTGGAATGAGAGGGACGCGTGGCGTCGGTCCTCAGGGTAACATCGGTGATCTCAACAGAAGGATCACCGACCTGAAAATGGAAGGCGGAGGTCCTGCTCGTCAGACCAGTCTGGCCGACCTGCAGTTGAGGTTGCAACCTTTGAGCGAGCCACGAAGGGACAGCAACAGCACGGTGAGCACTTATTACGGGAGCATGAAGTCGACCGACTTCTGTAGCAGAAGGAGCAGCCAAGCCAGCGGCGTTAACGCCGTTAGAATCGGTCACGCTGGTCCCGGAAGCTTTTACGACCCGATCAGTCCGGGCACGTCCAGAAGAAGCAGTCAACTGAGCACCACTTCCGGCAGAATGAATCCACCGAACCACCTACAAGGACCCTACTTGACCAGCAATCTCGTCGTTCAAACGCAAAACATGTCCCTTCAGGTACGAGATCGAACGTTTACGTTACCGTTTCGACTTCCGATCCTCTTATCCCGGATAAAGGTGTAACAACGTCTACCCGATTCAGGGCATTCAGGGTGCACCGGGAGATTGGAACGGTTCGAGTGGTCATTGCACGCAACCGTCCGGTGATCGTCGCATGTCCGAACCTACCAGAGGTCAGCAAACTCAAAGAAATTCACCGCTCGTGCCACCCAGGCCCAGATCGGTTCAACTTCCGGAACATCATCCCAACCAAGAAGTTATTCTGGACGAAGTCGGGGAAGGCGAAATGGTGGAGAACAAACTGGTCATTCCGGACGAGATGATGCAATACTTGAATCAGGTACGTTTTTGCCAGGGAACGCGACATTCGTTGCATCTTTTCGGGATCGCGACAGAGGAGACCGAGGTAACCGGATAATCTGGACGCGTCGTTTGTTTCAGGTTCAGGCAGGTGGAAGCCAGATCAGCTATCGCAACAGTCCCCTGCCACTCTGCCAATCGCCGATATGTAGCAACCCGTTGCACTGTCAGCGCCAAATGCAGCCCACCTGTAATTACAGCCCGTCGCATCAACAAAACTGCTATCCCCAACAATCGCTCAGCCAACCAACTTGCACGAATTACCAGAATTCCTCCCCGTCTCCTTACAGCCAGTGTCCTAGCTCGCGAGTCGCTCAGCCCAATCCGCAATACTGCCCTCCGCCCAACTACGCCTCGCAACCGAACGGCGGTCAAGTGCTCAGCCCAGCAGCGGGACAAGTCATGTCACCGGGATCTCATTACGCCTCCAGTCACATCAGCGATCAACCTCTAACGTCGCCGGCGGCCGGAGCCTTGGCGCCTCAACACGCTCCCCAGAACCTTCCTCAAAATTCAGCTCAATTGACCAGGAACTGTCCCCAAACTCACACGCATCACGGATACTATCCCGCGTATAGTTGTCAAGGACAGATGAACGCAAATTGCAGCGGAAATCCGAACGGGCACGCGAACCACCACACGAATATCACCTGTCTCCCGTCGAACCATACCGCGATGACGCAGCAACAGTGCGGACAGATACACGCAGCTGCCAATTGTCCACAGTTGTCACCGCACTGCACCCAACCACCTGCTATGCCTAATCAACCAGTCATCGGACATGCTAACTCGCAGTGCGGTCAGACGGGCAATCAGTGCACCAGGCCAATGACCGCGTCCAACGGTCAGATGTCCAATTTCCACTCTAACCAGCAGACCACGGTGACGAATCAGTGTCCTCAGTTGTCGCCCCACTGTTCCCAGTTGACTATGAACAATCAAATAAAACCAATGGCCAACATGAGCGGGATCCAAGTCTGCCAACAGCAACCGATTTCCCCCTGTCTCCAAATGGCGAACTGTACTCACTCTAACGGTGGTCATCGACCGACCGGGGACAACGGTCTGTCCAAGAGAACGTCACCGCAGTTGTGCACCGTACAGCAACCCAACTGCAGGGTGCAGCACCAACAGCAGACCTGCGCGCACAACTGTCAGGCTCGAAGCAATCCCCCGAGTCATCAACAGTACAGTTGCAACTGTCAATGGAGTTACGGTGGCGATCAGTGTTACCACGAGCAACACGGAGCCTCCATGCCCGAAATTCAATGTCGGGACATCAGCCAGTCGCAGCAAGGCTCTCCCATGAAACCTCCGCAAGGAATGAGGCAGGACTCGTACAGAAGAACGCTGGAATACGTGCAACAGTGTCGAAATTGGTCAGGAAATGCGCACACTCACGAGACGAATGTTTCCAGTTCCACTCACCCCATGTCGTTGCCTCAACCACTGCCATCGAGCGCGAACATGGTGGTGAACGACATGACCTCGTCCCTTAGCTCGTTGCTCGAGGAGAACAGATACTTGCAGATGATTCAGTGAACCTATATACATATACATGTGTATAAATATTTTTCTACCGTAATTTTTCTACGAACAGCGGGAAAGAATCGAACCGTCGAACGGGCGGTGAAAAGCGCTTAATTGAAAATGAATTCGGTGTTCAGTGAGAGACGTCGAGAGCGATTTAGACGTTTGTATTTTTGATAAAACAACACGTTTTTGTAGAAACAGATGTATTTCGTATTGTAACGTTAAGGGCCCAAGGTAGCCGATACTTAAATTAATTTAGCGACCTCACACGGATGACATTCTCGGTGATTGAGTAATCGTAATCGAAGTGATACGTATTGTGTACGAAAGAGTTCAAACGTGTTATCGACCTTGATGCTGTATTGTTTATAAAAGTCTAATATTTTGTACAAAATTTACGAAACTTCGAGGTGCCTTAACGAAGAGCTTAACACGCGGGACGCGTGCGCGGAATAATTTATTTTTGGAAAATTGTATTTAAAGGAGAACGATCGAAATTTATACGCTAAATCTATATATTAAATATATTAACGGAAGCGTTACGGTTACGCGCGAAACGAGCACGCGTTCCGTGCCGCGTCGAGGTTGAATATTGTTCGTCCCTCGCGATAACGTACACAAACGAAGAAGAATCTTCTCATCGCGGCGATACTGCGAAATATTTTTCGAAAAATCCGTCTACTCGCGAATAGATACTTGTATCGTATTTTTGTACAACCTGTCCTCTTTCGAGCGTGCCAACGCAATATTTCTCGCGTCGTCGTAAGTTTGTCATTTTTGTTAACAGCGTAACGACGAACGGTGCACAATGTGCGCTGCGATACGAAGCAGTCGACATCGTCGTAAAATACTTTTTTGCGTTAGGAACTACTACGAATGAGATTAAACCGATCGAAAGATCGCGTAAAAGGAAAGGCCAATACTAGGATGTAAGGTCTGTAGATAAATCTTAACGTAATGAATCATTAGAGATTACAGACAGCGTGCATGGTAAAATTAGACGATCATTTTGCGCGGGCCTTTCGTACGAATCACCGTAAAGAAACGTAAAAGTAGTTGCGCACTTGTTATCCGAAAGAATCTCTTTTTCCGAATATTCGTCGAGTGCCTTTTGGGAATCGTCGTCGGACGACGAAGAGCGCGTAGAACGAGTCGAGAACTTGGCGTGCCTGCAGCTCTTCTCGTTGCACAAACGATTTCGTACAATTTTATTAATCCACGACAGGGAAGTCCGAGGAGTCTTGTGAATATTATACATATCTATGATATACATATAGTGATAACGACTCATTACGCGTTCGAGTGTGCGGACGGGAGGCGCAGACGAGAAAGATTTACATCCTGAGAACTGTTAATTATTTTAAAATAAATCATATCGATCCCATCAACAAGATACATCCATCGTTGACGCTCTTATTCTCACCCTTCGCCGATTTTTCTTTTATCCACTCACGAGTGTATATGTCCAACGACCTGTCAAAGTATCGTCTACCGATTCTTTATTTATACAGCAAAATTAGTAGGTACAATCGTAGAAGGTACAAAACCGGAACGGATTCGTAAGTAATCACATTTACTTCCGCAGTTAGGAACAACAAGAAGTTACTTACATTGATACAAACGATGGCACATTGATGATAAAAATACTATACCGTGAAAAAATGGTTGGTAAAAAGTTTGGTAGCTTCGAGTCGATAAAACTCGAAAGGAAAACGACTTTCGATCGATAAAGTAACCGGTCCAAACGTTTTCACTCGTCCCAATTATATAATGTCTGTTTATAATAAGAGCCGACACGTTTCTTGCGCCGATGCTCGATCGGCGCGTCGGATATACACATGTTTCTGTCTTTGACAAAAATAAACGTCGAGTAATATTTCTTCGTACAATGAGAATCGTGGGCGTTTTAAGGCGCGTTATCCGGCGGTGATTCGTCGAAACCGCTGCTCGGGACAGGCTTATTGGCATTTGCAGTATCTTCGGTGTCCAGTGATTCAGGTACCTAAATAATCAGACGGTTAACAAACGCTTCGTTTTAGATATTATAACGGCATAATTCGTAAATAGGTGGTCGATACTTAAGAGAGAAAGAGTTGAACAAAAAATGTTTCATCGACGAACAAAGTGTGCCAAATTTGAAAAGTATTCCCGTCGACGTGATCGATGTCCCTTTCGTTCCCGTGGCACTCCCGTAGCGTGATTATCGTACAGGTACAAAACGATTAAATAATCTTACCTGGCGAGGTAGATCCGTTAAGTTTGTCCGCAGTCTTCGACTAGGCAGAACGTCCGGCATAGGAGGAGGTACGGGAGGCTCTCCGTAGGCCTCGTGGAGTTCTTCGAGTCTGGTGCTGAGCGCAGAACCTCTTCTGCTCGTTGCGTTCATCTTGTTCATCAACCACTTGGCCTGTTCCTCGAGTCTCTTCAATCTATCTTCTCTAGCGGCCAAAGCTTCTTCCGGCGTTCGACTCTTGACCGTGACTACTTTGTTCTCTTCTTGCCTGGAGGATGCCGTTTCCGAGCTCTCCTTCTTTCCAGCTTCAACTTGGGAACACGCGGGGAACTCTTTGACCGTTTCCAAGCTCGAGGACGAGTCGACGGAAACGCTGTCCGAGTCAACGACACCCTCCGATGACCTGACCGTACGTTTCTCGAAACCTCGCGATTCCGCTTCTTGACAAGAGGACACGACGGACGCGGACGATTCGAACGAACTGGAACCGACGTCGAAGCGTTCCTCGACGTCTGACAACGGCGCACCGAAAACTGGAGTAAAACATCGATTAGAGGCGCCAGCGATCGTGCGATCGTTGTTAAACTGAACGTTTCTCGCGATCGAAGGTGTCACTGTGGACAAGGAAAAGGGTCCGATGGAGAAAACAGGCTGCGTGCTGGTTGTGCTAGTTACGATGGGTGCGTGAGACAAACAATTCGGGGATTTTTCGGTCTTTGCTTTCTCACCGTCCGCGTTCTCAATTTTCCGACAGGTTTCCGACACACTCGATGACGGGGCAAGGTCTCGTACGGAGAGGTCAGGCTCAGAGGGCGTTACGAAATCAACGTTGTTCTCCGTCGAGTGGTTTGGATCGTGAGACGCATCGCTACAGTCGAGACTCGAGTCTATCGTAGAGAAACGTTCCGAGTTGAATAAGTCGTCCTTTCCATCGTCCTCCGTGACATCTGGTTCGCCGCTTGGGCTGTCAAATGGCGACGTCTCGCTGATCCCTATCAGATTCTGAATCACGTTTGTCAGAGCTTGGTCCAGAGGATCCAACGATTCTTGCGAACTCTCCGATATCGATTGCTGCAAAGACAACGTAACGACCGTGCCACGAGTACTTGTACGAATTGGATTTTCTCGTTAACTTACCGACAACGTTTCCGTTGCGATTGCAGACTCCGCGTTCAACTTCGCTCCCGTTGCATCGGTCTCGTCCAGTTCAGCTTCCGTTTCCGGAGTGGGCGTTCGTTGCTCCAGCGTCGCCGAGGAACCAGTTTTCGGCTCGGACAGTTCAGTGTCGGTCGGTTGTTCCGATTCTGTATCCGGCGATGGTGCTCGAGGACTCTCCTGGAAACGTTTCGTCTTAAAACCGGCTCGAAGTAATCGAAAAAAACGAAAAATAATGCGCAACCTTTCGCGGTTTCCTGCGCGGCCCTAGTCTGAGCCTTCCTTCAACGGCATCGTCCTCTTCGTCCGTGTCGTCTCCTCGTTCGTCGCTGAACCCACTTTCGGCGCTGCATCGAGAAAAGGTCGACCGCGATCAAAGAATACGTCCACGACGCGAATTCTTCGTTGCTTACCTGTTGTTGAAGGAATCGTGAACAGCCAGAGCCTTCCTCGCGGCAAACTCTCGTCGCAAGCTTCTCCATTCCAGCTCGGTGTTTGTGTTCTTCTGTCTGGCCGATTCCCATTTCTCGCGACAGTACTCCAACTCTTGTTTCAACTCTTGCAGCATTTTCCGTTTCTGTTGCAGCTCGTAACGTAGAATCTTCTCGTGAGTGTGCAGTTGCTGGTGTTGAGCCTGCATTCGATCGACGATGGTCCAAGTTTTGCTCAACTCGGCCGATACAGCCGATAATCGCTTTTCCTGGCGGAATATTCGACAGTTTCGGGTCAACGATCAAAGTCCAAAGCCCGCGTTTGAAAAATCTCCGGTACGAACACCTCGATTCCTTACCTGTTCGCCGAGCTTGCTCTCTAAATGACAATTCAACTGTTTCATCCGATTCATCTCCTTCTCCAAATGTTTTTTCTCGAGAATTAATTCCTTCAGACGAATGTACGTCTTGCTAACGGATATTACCAATCTGGGGCCGGCCGGAGTGTCGACGGACTTGTAGCAAATGTTAGGATCCGAAGCAGATTCTGCGGCAGCGGACGAACTACCCTCGGCGTGACAGCTCAATAATTCCAACAAAACTCTCCACACCTGAAAACAGAATACATTGTTCCGGAATTTCGGAAGCTATTGGACAACGACTGGAGATTCAAAAAATGTCACCTTGGGCAAATTGTGAGCTATGTCTTCTTGTTGCAGATCGTCCTCCTTTTTCTCAACCTCGCCATCGTTTCCACTGTTCTCTCCTTCGGTACGTTTCTGAGTGCCTTTGCTACCCTCGACTTGCTCGACCAAGTCCAGAAGAAGTTTCGGGAGCGCTGCGGCCTCGGTGCTTTCTTCTCTCGCTATGTCGCTTATTAGATCGTGATTCTCCTAATAGATAAAATTAATCTAAAACAACAGCCGGCGCACTGGTCTCTCGAAATACCGAAGATATATAAGAATGGATTTTCGCGAACGAATGTACATACGAATCGGATCGAAACTCTAAAGTACCTGAAGCAATTGAGTCAGTCGATCGAGATCCATGTCGGCGGAGGAAGCACCGATCAGCATCTGAGTGAACAATCCGTTGATGAGCGACATCTGATTCTGGAGATCCCTGCAGTCCGCTTTGGTGAGTCCCAGCTGAGACTCTAAATTCGATATCTCGGTATCCTGAACATCGATCTGTCGCACACGCGAGACAACGAATAGATTTGAAAAAGTACGTTCCTCGACACGGCGCTGCATTTTAATACCTTTTCGTCGGCCTTCTTCAGGTCGTCTTCCAAACACTCGGACTTTTTCAAGGAGTGATCCAATCTTTCCTTTACTCCGGCGAGCTCCCTGATCGCCGCCTCTTTCAATTCGGTCAGCACTTTCAGTCTCTCGTTGTAGAGGCTCTTCAGGCTATTGATGTTCTCCAGCTGACGTTCGCACTCCAGTCCGACGTCGTCCTTCAGGTCCAGGAAGCTTCTGTCCCCTAATCGGACCAGAATCTGCGCGAGATGGTCCTTCAGCTCGTTGGCACGGCGTTCCCTCGCGTGAAGTGCTTCTCGCGTCCTGTTTGTAACCTCCGTCAGGCATCGAATACGGTACCGATGCTGATCCGGCTCGGTTTCCAGCTGATAACGCAGATCGTCCACTTTCTCGATTTGGAACCGAATATCGTTTCGAAGTTCGTCGGAGACCTGCCATCGAAACATCAAATTTCCACGCGACGGTCGGTTCTATTTCTATTTTCTGCTTAGACCAAAATATCGCAAACTTGTTCGAAATATTCTACAACGTGGATTTCTCCGTACCTTCAAAACGCTCATCAATCGTTGAGCCTCTACGCGTTTCGTGGTATCCAGTTCGCGTTCCTCCGGCCTCTGATCTCTGGTTCTGGATTTCTTGAAGCTTCCGTCTGCCGCGCTTGTTTGCTGTTGGGTCCGAGGATCGTTCTGGGCGGACCTCAAAAGATCCAAAACCCTCGAAGTCTCGGAGTGAGCCTCCTTCTCTGCGTCCAATTCGCGTCTGAGTCGTTCCATTTCCGACGAGACGGCCGTGATTGCTCGTTGCCTGGCTTCCCTCTTCAGAGTCAATTCTTTTCTGAACTCCTCTATGTTGGTCGCGCGGTCGGTTGTTGGACTCCCTTGCGCATCGTCCGTCGAATCAATCGGATCTATTCGGAATAAAACGATCGCGCTGTTCTAAAAGCGAAATTTTATATATTTCCGGAGCAGGTTATTTTTCGAGCAAGATTCGACGTCAGTCGCTTGGCTCTCCGGACGAAAATAAAAGAAGGAGAAAAAAGAAATCGGTTAAATTTCAAACGTACCAACGTCTTCTTTCGAAGCGTCCTCGTCGTCGCTTTTGCGTTCAGTCTTGATAGTCTCCTTCAGTCTTCGAATCTCGTCCAAAGCGTCCTCGAGAGCTTTTATTTGTTTCTTTTTGTCCGAGACTTCTTCGGACAACTGTGCCTTCAACTTCAAAGTTTTCTGATTCTCTGCGCTCTTAATTTGCTCCTTTTCCAACAACGATTTCTGCAATTCTTGCTCCAGGCTGAAGATTCTGGCTTCGGCAGTGTCCTTCTGCGCACCCAAGGTGTCGATTTCCTTCGACAACCTCTCGGTTTCCTTCGTGGCGACGTCCAACTTCCCCGTCAATTCCTCGTACTCGATTCCGCGTTCCTGCAAGCGCGACTCTAATTCCTCGCGACGCGTCTTCGATTCCTGTAAACAATTGACCGTTCTACGAAACACAGCATACACAAGAATCGTCTAAAACGCGAACACCACCGTTTTAGATCGATGCGTGTAAAATGATTAATCAAATAGAAGACGGAAACGCACCTCGTAATCTTCCGTGAGTTTGTTCAGCAACGTCTTCTGTTCCGTCAACTCGTTCGCCAGTCTTTCGTTCGCGCGTCGGTACTCTGATCGTTCAGCCTTTAATCTCTCAATTTCCTCCGTGAACCGGATCGTCTCGTTCTTGGCGGTGGCTTCCGCCCGAATCGCCTCGTCCTCGAGCCTGGATGTCACCCCATCGGACTTTTCTAAATGCAAATTCATCGTCGAGCGATCCGTTTCATCGCCGAAGACCGAGTCGCTCGGTTGTTCGCCGTACGCGTCGCGCGTTCCGCGAACGGATCTCGTTCGAGGCTGGTCGTCCGTCGTTTCCATCCGATTCGTCGAGGAGTGGCTGTTCGATTCGCGGTCAGGTACATTAGCGCTGCTCGGAACCCTGTCGCGCGCGACATCGTCTCGTCGTCGAGGATTCTCCGTCGACGAGTCCAATTTCTCTTCTTCGCTCTCGGATCCCCGAGCCCTCGCCAACAACTCCAGCCTCTCGACTCTAGACCGGAGCTTTCTCTCCTCTTCCATACGCGCGTTTCTCGGCCCGTTCCGCGAGCTGTCCCGATCGTTGGTTGGCCGTCGTCCGTCCTCCTGGTATTCCTCGCCCGGTTCGCGCTCCATCGAGAGTCTCCTCTTCAGAGCCTCGTCGAGCGCATCCGGCGAAACTTCTCGCTTCTTCGACTGTCTTTCCTTTCTGAGATCCGAGTACAGTTCCTCCAAATGCGTCAGGGTGATCGTGTGAGCGGAGGCTAACTGCTGATTGGCCATGGCGAGCTGCGCGAGCGCTCGCGAAAGCTCCATAGCTTCTTGGTGTTGCTGAGAGAACGAAGGGCTGTGCCCCTCGGCTGTCTGCCAACCTGTCATCTGCGCGGCGTACGTCAACTGCAATATAAATAAATGGACTAATTTCAGAGATCCTAATTGAACTGGCCGGCTGATCGCCGATCGGAATTCTGGATCAAGGAATGGGTACGTTGCCCGTTCTTCTTTTTGCATTGCACCGCGAAGAGATGACTTTGGATCGACCGCTGCGTCGATTTTAACGTTAAAAAGACACCGGGGAGCGCGATTCGATAGCGAATTGAACGAGAAAAAACGTTCGAGTTCCTTTCGCACGGAGATGATCGCGATCTTGAAATGAAATTTCTCGAACAAAAGTTGCCAAAATGGCAAAGTTGCCACTCGTTACTTCCTTCGGATTCTTCGTCCGTTTTCTCAAATGGAACAAGAAACGAGAATCGTTAATTACCGAATTAAGCGGAACGCGTAATCACGATCGTATCGATGATTCTTCGAGTCTCGAGTCCGCACTTGTAGAGATTGTACAACTCGAAAACGAAAGAGCGCCGTAGGAAAATAAATCCGAAATAAAGGGTAAGTAATCACTGGCATAAAAATGTGTCGGGTTACCAAAGAAGTTCCAAGTGGTCTTTGAACGTTTCCTCGAGCTTTCTCGAAGCAAGTGGTATTCCCGAACGACTCGAGCCTCGCGGATCCATCCACGCAGCCGCGATAGTGGCGAAAGTGGTTCGTTGTTGCAACGTGATCGATCGTCGTCGAGCTTTCGAAAGCTCGATCCACACCCGATGATCCACGAGAGCGCACTGCCAGAAGGCTAGAGCCGCGTTCTCCTAAGGAACTCGAGACTCGGAGGCACGTGATCGCGGATCGATGCCTGCGAACTCGTCGCTTCGTGACCGTGACTCAGCGTGTTCTCCCGAAATCACGATGCGTCGAGGAGGTTTTGGAGATCAGCCAGCGGACCGCGTCGTCTTTTCCGCGCGGGACAAAAGAGCGCGATTCGCTTGGAAAATTTCCTGCCCGAGATCCGCGCGCCGCCACCGTAGCTCCGGTACTTTTCAACAAAAGGCTCCCGGTGTTTGCCGATCGTTTCGATTAAAATTAGACGTCTTACAAGGAAACGGATTGGCAGTTGGTCGAAACGAGATCGGGGAAGCGGCGCGAGGCAGCTAGCGTTAATTTCGAAGCCCGTTCCTCTCGTACGATTTCAACGCTATCAACGATTTCGAAGAGTTCGGGAGCGAAACGAGAGCGATGTTCGACTTTACGATTACTTGGCACCGTTCGAGCGTTTTCGCGGACAAAGAAGAACGTCGCTCACCAAGGTCGCCCGACGCGGGGGTGGCAAGTTCGAGAGACTCGGCGCCGATGGTCTTTGACTCCAGCATTCTTCGTCGTCCCTGAAGCTCGCGTAAGGACTCGGACCCTGGAAACAATTCGTTTCGAAGGAACTGAAACGAAGCCCGCCAGTCCGCGCACAGGGTGCTCCCAGGGGTTGCGATAATCGGTTCCGGTGCGTTTCCCGGGTAATTTCGAACGGAGAAAATCTCTCCGTCGGTCTATTTCTATCCGTTACCGAGGTGAGCGTGGCTCTCGATAAGCGTTAACGAGTCGCGATAACCCGGCGAACACGCCGGTTGCCTCGGGGAGCACCCTGTACACGTCGCGTGAAATTGGTCGTTCGAGTCGGTCTCAAGACCAATAAATATTCGTTTTAAATTTAACCTGCGATCGAGGTTCTTCACCCACGTCGAACGCGCTGGCCCTCGTCCTTTGTCGTATATTTTCGTTCGTGTATTCCGGACAGCAGGATTCCTCCGTACCGTGGATAAACGTTTCCTCGCTTCGTGTTCTCAAAGGTGCCGAAGGAGGAAGAGGAGGAGGACGAGGAGGAGGTGCACCGTTACTACTACCAGCCGCACCCATACTGTACTTATTCCACTTGAACTAGCGATTCCTCCGAAAAGTTCGTCCTTTCGGACAATTCGATTGTCCAGGCTTGGAACGAGCGATTAGGTTGTCTGAAACAGTAACGAGAATAATTCGCAATCTCCCGCGTTACGATTCCCGTACACCGAACATCGAATTCCAGAAAAAGATCCAATCTTGGATCCGTTCGCAACGGAGCTTCTCGAACCTATCGTTTCCGCTTCGATCGGGTATTTTGCAACCGAGCGAACACCGGGATAAATTCGTCCGCAAATTGATCCCGTCGATCTACGACATCGCGATTAGCAGCTTCGCAGAGGGAGAAAGACTGCGAGTTGGCACCGAGGAAAAAACTCGGACCGGGTCAGCTCGTATTTTTAGACGATAGATCGGTCTAGATCCTTTATTTTAAAATCTGCGCTACTCGTCGTTGAAAAAGGCGAGGCGACGAGAAAAAAACCAAGTGCGCGCGTCGCAAGAGAATACAGCCAAATACTTTCGATGGAAATAATCTCTGGTTTCGTATTGGCGAGCTTCGAGAATGAACTTTCTTTCTTCGTTCCTTTTCGTCCGAGGGTCGAAATACTCGTTTCTCTCTCGCGTCGAAGATCAAAGGCGTTTCTTCACGGGGGAGGGAATCCTCGAAGAAGCTTTACGACTCGCGTGCTCGCCGCGTCTCTCCTCGCAACACGCGGCTCGATGTAAATACGCTTAAATATAACTCGATCCACGATCGAGAACGGCCCCGCGTTTCAGGCTCGAACGAACGAAAACAAAGAATCCACGGGCAAACGGACTCCGCGAGCTCAACAGCGTCGAACGCGAAAAGAAACGAAAACAAGGAAGAAAACTCGAATCGAAATCCTCTCGAGAAAACTGGCCAACAATATCGAACGAACGAACGAACGAACGAACGAACGAACGAACCGCGTCCGGCGTACGGAGATTCCGTCGATGATAGGTACCGCTTCGGTTTATCAAAACGAAACAAACGCGAACACAGCCCGGTGCCATAAATACATCATAAATAGTGGCGCACCGAGCGCTTCGGCGCGCGTTCCAAATTTAGATCCATAAGAGCAGCCCGATAACTTCCAACGAACGAAACGAAATAATTCTCCGCGTTCTCGTGAATCGCGTAATCGTCGAGTGGACGCGACACCGCGAACGAGACGAGTCGCACGGAACGAGGCACGAGTCGCGCGAAACGCGAACGGAAGAGCGGTGAATTCGAGGATCGATCGTGAAAATGCGTGTCGAGTCCTGGTGTCGATGACACGGAACCGTTTCGATGTTTATCGGTGCGTCTATCTACTCACCGGCGGTGGTCATCCGAATGCTCGGATATTCGCAGGGCTCGATTTCCGTAGGGTCAACGACGACGCTCGATGACTACCGTCGCCGCTTGCGGCCAGCGTCTCACTTCTCTAAAAATATCGTTTCGAAAGACCGCGTGCGCGAGCACGAACGAGCCTTCGCTCGGGAAATCGAACGATGCGCCGGCGCGAGCACCATTTTCATCCGACTTCCCGCGATCTAGGAAGTCGATTCCGGCTCTCTGGACAATCTTCCCGAAACGCGACGATCATCGAGCCTACCCTTCGAGCATCTCCCGCACGGATCAACCCGCCAAATTATTTCCCTATTTTTTTTACTCCACCGGAGATCGACGCGTCTCAGTGTCCAGTATCTTAATCGAATAAACGCGTCCGCGGATATTTTTCCGCGGTTCTACGCGGAGCTACGCGCAACACCAAATTTACAGGATGTACGGAATTACACGATTTATCGTACGAACGATTCGAAACGCTCCTCCTGAAATCGAACCCACAACGATCCACGTATGTATTTGGATAACGATGAACGCGTCGAGAGAACAAAATTTGCTTTCGTTATCGTGAATTTGCGACGGTGGTTCGCGACGATTGCACGAAGAGAGCGCCGAACGAACGACGTAGCCACGAAAATGCAAGCAACCTAACAATAGTGCACGCTCGTATTCTATATTTAGTCAGTTTTTCGAACTGTTAGGCGAAGCGGTACACGTGCTCGCGGACAGAAGCGCGTCGACTTCCTGTTAGACGACTTTTCCCCGTGGTCGCCGTCTCGTTCCCTCGAACATCGTCGTCGAAACTGTTCCAACGATCGTTTCGATCGTAAACGTTGACGATTTCGCGACCGCGATAGAAAAATTGCCTCCAACGCCATTATCGCGAGCAGTTTTGCGCAGCTCTTACCGTTTCCTCCCATCGGTGTGTACTCCGTTTTAAAAATAATCCAAGGAACGACGCAGACGACGTACAGCAGAATGTACTGTCCACGTGGAAACATTTATTATTACGCGAAACGCGACGCTTCTTCAAGGCTGGTTTTTCGCGCAGAGAATTCGTGGTAATTTCGCTAAAACGTGTTTACTCGACGCTGAACATGGCCCGGAAAAGTGTTGGAATGAATACAACGAGTTCAATGAGAACGCTTTTAACGAGAAAGGGAACACGAATCGTCGAACTTTCCATTATTTACATTTTATTTTTGTCAACGAGTCGGCCGAATCTTTCGCTCCTGCGCATTCGGCTCGAAGAGATGGTAGTTCTCGGAAGACTATCGTCCGAAGTTCAGTACCTGCGAAACGATTATTGCGTTTACATCGAGAGTATCGTTACAACGAAAGTCGAAATGGCTCGGAAAGGAAAGATTAACCAACGATTACCTGATAATCGAAAATTTAGCGTTCCTGCCCGTTATCAAAATCGCGGATAGCTTCGATCTAGGTGCTTGGTTATCGGTGGAATTTTCGGGCTCGTTCTCCAACTTGGACGAAAGCGAGACGTTCGATGGAACCGCGTCCGTTGCACGAGTTTTCGGACAATGCTTCGAGCTCTCCACGTTCTTTTCGATCACCCGATGTATCCCGTTAGCCACTTCCAAGTCGCATTGGCATTCGAGCACCCAATCTATAGAGAAAAAAGGAAATTATTTGTATTCTTTTCATCGATCGGAGATCTCTTCTCACCTTTCGTTCCCTCTTTGTTCGATTTCTTGTTCGCGGGTGGTACCGCGGAAGAATCGCGATGACAATCGCAACAAGCCACGCGCGAATTCGTAGCCACGAAGGGACCCAGTTTTTCCACAATTTCCTTATCGTCGACCGCGTTGTTTTTCATTTCGCTCGCGTTGCCCTCGACACGGTTAGTCTCTTCGATTTTACAATTGTCCGTGCATGCATTAACGTTTGCTTCGTTTGTCGCGCCCGTGGCCTCTTTCGTTACGTAACAACCACTGGAATTATTGAGCAACACGCTGTTGAATTTTCAACACGGAATACGTTGGAACAACGGGTCGTTCCTTACCGCTGGCTATCGGCGATAGAGGTGATTTCCACCGCGGATAAGGTGGCTCCCGAAAATTTGTTATCGAGCCGCGGCGACAGCTGTTCGACGGATAAGGTGACATCGAAGTTCGTCGCGTCCCGACACGGCGTCAACTCTCTCCTGACCGATCCATCCGCTTCGGAATTTCGTCCTATCGTTTCTTCGATTTTTATCGATCCGTCGAGCAACGAACTCTGTTCGATCGACACCTTTGAAAGTCGTTGTTCGGACGCGACGCGACGCGACGCGGCGAAACGAAACGTGAGAAAATTTACCTCGGCCCGGGGAACCTCTTCGATTTCCTTCTTCTCCGTTACGTCCTCGTCGCTCGACATTTTCTTCTCTATCGACCGATTCCACATCGAGATCTCCGGAATTAACACGGACTTGTCGCCTTTCTCGTCGCTCATCGAAGACAATCCTTTCGACTTAACCCTCTGTACGAGCATCTACGTAAATCGGGGACGAACGAAGAGATTCCAATCAAGCGACCGTACGTATCGCGCGAATCTTCGTACCGGTCGTAAGTTCGAAGCGCTTTTTCGTGTCCGCGAGCTTACGTCCTGGGACTAAGAACTGGGTCTATCGATTAGAATTGAACCTTTTGCCCCGTTTTGTCCTTGATCTTGACGGCCCCCGTTAAGTTCAAGCACCTGAACATTTCCGTGACGAACGTCTCGTGCGCCTGCAACTTGTTCGCCAAGGCCAACCGCGCCATTTTCTCCCTCGTCACGGCCGCTTCCGTTAATTCCAAATCGCGCGTCAGTCGTCCTACTCGCGCCCCGAGCTGCTCGTTATGCGACATCAAAAACTGAACCTGGAACGATTTAAGAACTCTTGCGATACAATCGACCCGCGTATCATCGCGAACCGTTTTTACCGCGACTACTCGAGATCGCGAGAAGAAATCGCGCGGTGTCGTCCGTACAATTTCACCGGAAGCTCGGTGCGCTGCGTAACGCCACGAGCGGAAACGAGTCGCGAGCGCGGGATACTTCGCCGCGACGTGAACGACATCTCACCCGGTTCGACGCGAACATCGGCGCCAATTTGGTGGAGCAACGAAATCCGGCTACTTTGCTCGGCGCGAGGATTCTCTCCGCGTCGCTTGGTAACGGTGATCTGATCGAGGGCGTGCAATCATCGTTGGCGATTCCGTGCTGAAAGGTTACGATCGATTCTTAACGTCTATATACATCCACGGATAGGTTCGTTTTACGGCCGAGAAGCCGGACGTCGTAAATTACCCGGTTACCGAATCGCTACTTACTTCCGGTGTGCTCGCGTTTCGTTCGAGGATATGAAGAAACGGTGGCACGACGAAGCGAAAGTAACAACTCGTGCCCAGGATTTCCATTTCTTTGTTCACGTAGACCAATTGGTAATCGATGTTTGTGGACGCCTGTGACCGGATTTTTAATGCACGTTACGAACGAGTGGGCGAGAGTCGATGGAACATTGGATCGACGAGATCGCTCCGATTACGAGGGGATCGAAATCGAGAAACGTGTTTCTCCGGAACGGATAGACGCGACGAATAACCAAACGTTGAACCTTCGTATCCAAAGATCGATAGAACTAGGAATCAAACTCGCTCGCGAGTCTAGGTTTCGCGTTTCTACGTTTCGCGGGGTTAATAACGGTTTCGTAACCTGTCGGTGAAACGTGTTCACGAACATGATGCTGTGAGCGGGCATGAATGACATTTTCGGCGTAACAAGAACGTGTTCGAAAGTCAAATATTCCCGAAGGCTGGTCCACCCCTTGGGAAATATTCCGATCCAGTCGCACGTGGAGACACGTTCCTGAAATATTTATACACGGTGGATAATATAAAAATTCGAGCGATGTAATTTCCGTCGTGGCGCTGCTGCGTGAGAAATCAATACGGAATTACGTACTTTATTTTGCAAAGTGTACTCTACTATAATGTCTTCCTCGATGGTATATTTGGTTCGTAATTTCCCAAATTGAACTCCATTGGCGTATTGACAGTGAAACGTGCCACGTGCGCAGCAATACATTTTCATTTATATTTATAACGGAAAGATAGAGCCAAAGCCAATATTCGTCGAAAGGATTCTTTGAAACGGTTAGGTCCGAAATATATTTTCTACTTCCAAGAGGACGGTCGAACTGTCATCGGGTTAAAAAATTTACAAACAAAAGAACCACGAAAACGTTGATGAATTTCAATTAAACGAGAAAAACGATATCGTGCTGTTCGAATTGCGTTTGAGACTACAATTTTTCAAGTGCGCGAGGTAATCGAACGTCGGACGCATTTTTATATTACTTTCGTTTCTGCCATTGCTCGATCGGAAAGAACGAAACAACAGCTGCCATCTGGCAGCGACGCGCGGATAATCGTGAATGCGCGAATGCGTGCCAAGCGATCGTAAACCTACCACGTATACGCGAATTATTCCACGGATAGCATCTAACACGATTCTAATTCCGATAATCATCGACGTACATCTTCCGAACGGACAACTTTATTTCTTCCGAGAGAAAAAAGAACACTTGACATTACCGACACCGTGCAAAACGAACACGAGCAACAAGTACCTGCACGCGTTTCTCTTGAAAATACTGCGCACCGTGAAAGTGCGGATCGGATTATTGTAAAATGGGCCTTTCGAATTCGGATACCTTGAATATTGTATTTACGTCGTCGACGATCGCGTTATCTTAACCTCGCTCGTTCGGTGGTTCGCTCGCTCGCTTACTCGCTCGCTTCGAAGAACAGATACGCGTCTCGGAAACGCATTTTCCCGGATAGGATAAAATTGTAATCGCGAGGATCGTCGAAGAGTACCCTCCGAGGAAAGCGTTCGAATACTGGCGCCTTGCGCCGTTGAAGAATCGCATGCGCGAGATCGGGGCTAACGGCTCCCATTGGTCGGGATCGGAGTCGGTCCGCTGGAGTGCACGCGCGCTCAGGTGCCGTACTGATCGCTTCGATGACGAGGCTGTCAGTTACTGTTCGTGCACGAATGCGACGAAACGCCCGGGTGTCTTGGCGGGTTTTCGCTCGGAGCTGCGCTCACGAGACCAGCTCGAGAACGAGGAAACGGAGGTGACGTTTTTACCATCGAAAAAGTGATCTCGTCCGGCAGGTAGGAGAGAGGAACGAGGACAACCGAAGGAGGGCTCGCGTTCGAAATATACCGAAGGACAGGGAACCTGTCCAACTCCTGGGGCTGCATTTTAGTCCAGGTTCGACCGCACCGATAGGCGGACGATTCGCAGGTGAGCGAGCTGCAAACGATGCGTCGCGTCGGCGCGACTGAGCACGCGGTTCTTCCCTCTCGCTTTATCCTTTACCCTGGTCGTCGTTCACCGTTGAAATTCGCACCATGGAAATTTGTGTCCCATCGGGAACCGACGGGGTCTCGCGACGGGGCGAATCTTTCGATCGGTGCCCGTTTGCCCCGAATAGCCGTCCTCTCTCCGTTTGCTCTGTTGCTCGATAAGCGGGGCTCGTCACTGTCACGGAAATTCGAGCGAAAAACGACGAGGCTGAGGCTGCCTCGAGATCGCGTGACAGTGTACCTACGGTCCGAAGCGATCGACGAATATTTGACAGCGGACTGACAGAAACTCGATTACCGAGCCGCGCTGCCCGAGACGCGGTTCGTTATCGATGCTGCCCTTTCCCGTCGTAATTCCGAAATATTTCTCTCGTTCTCGTTTCCAACGAACGAAAACCCGCGGTACGCCGAGTATTTCGGTGCGTTGAAATATTCATCGGATCCCTCGGTGTCGTTCGGAAACGTAACAGTCGATCGCCCTTACTTATCGATCGATACGTACTCTCGGTCGAGACGGGTCCGTTGGAATCAATGATCGAGGTAGGATCGTCGGATAGGCGTCTTTAGCCGTGTCCATCGAGTTCTCCTAAGCGTACCTAGCGGAAGACCCTCGGCTCGCGACCTTGATCGCTGAGCTGCTGCTGGTATACCGGTATACTCGAGCAGCGTGCGTCGATAATTCCTGTCGTGCATTCTCCGTCTCGTATTCCCCGTCTTCGCGCCAATCCACTCGTCCCCTATCAGCTGTGCCTCGATGCCTGTTTACAACGCGTTCTCCTCTACGACGCTCGTTGATCCCCGTTAGGACCGAGACCCGTACCGAGGCGCGTACAAAACGAATACGCGCGTTGCGATCAGATACGGGCCGATTTATCTCGAAAAAATAACTCGAGCTGGTATCGTTCGATCTCGAGAAAAATTACTCGAACGTGCATCGATTTCGGTGCGCGCGTCGGTTCCTCGGTGCGATCGCCGACTCGTGAATCGCGATGCACTCCGGTTCCGAGTTTCTTTTCGATTATGGCAAACACAGTTCACTCCGGGACCGAATTATCGACTATTTTCCCGTTCGTGCGGCATCACCGCACGGAACGTTGCGGACGATTCGTCGAATCGTGTCCCAAATATCTAGTCATTGATTTTTCTACTATTTCGAAGCGTCTTGATTTTGAGGTCAGTTTCCTCGTAACCCGTTCGTACAAATTCTGGCTGCTCGTTAACCGAAATCCGAGCTCCCTTTTGCAAAGCTAGACGCGATCGAACGATCGGACACGGCCAACAATTATGCACCGTAAAATCGATAACTCGAAACGCGGGAAACGAAGCAGTTTCGAATCTTCTTCCGCTTTGGGTCGAAACGCGGTGCTATCTCGTATTCGATTTATCATCGTTTTTCCATTCCGAGCGGATAAAGATCAAGGAGGGGAACCTTTGGTATCGCGCATTCTAATCGCCGAATCGACGAGGCTTCGATCGTGTGCCTCCATTTGCGTTCGATTATCGCGTTACGACGCCACGACCAGATGAGGTTAAAGGAGAAAAAACTTGAGCGCGCTTCGATATTTCAAGGTTTAATAGCGAAAATCAATTGGCAAACAATAAAGGATAATCGGAGCACGGCGGAGTGCAGATCGATGCATTCGATTTCACGGTTCCGCGAGCGTAGCCGGATTTAGAAGTTAATGTAAATTATTCGCGTCCCCTCCGTGTTTCGTCTTCCTCGTTATATTCGCTGACTGAAAAGAAAAAGTCGCAAAACCGGATCTCGACGAGAGATGCAGTCTTCTCGCTCGACTATGTATTTGCAAACATCGCAGTCGCGGTACGACTCTTGAAAAACACACGCTCTCTCTCTCTCTCTTCTACGTAAATTTATCCTCGGTGTTAAAAACTAGCAACTCGGACACTCGGTTACCGCTTTCCTACGACTGTAGCTCGGTTTCCAAAGCACAGCGCGATGGAAACGATTAGATAAACCAACTTCTACGTAGCGATAATTAAGGCCCGTCGTTAAACGAACCCGCAGCGGTAAACTAACGCCGGCGGTTCGTTCTCGAGATGCTGGGGATTATCCAACGCTAAATGCCTAATCTAACGGGACGTAAATATAATAGGGGTCACGTGTTGATAATTTGGGTCGTGCATTTTCGGCCGTGCACGTTTACCGGCCTTTACATCGACCCGAATCTCGCATCTTTATCAGCAGCTTCGCTCGAAGCGTGCCACAGTCTCCGAGCGCGATGTAGCTTTAATTAACATATTTTATCGTGGCACCGTGTTAGTATGTTCGCGGTCCCGTGTTCCGTGTGTCATCGTACAAAGTAAGAAAAGTCTATTCCTGTCGTTACGACGATCGTCGTTGTGAATCGCATCGCGTACGACTTTTCACTTTTGCGGTGCGTCAACTTTAAGATACAAAACGGCGGACTGTACCGGCGAGCCAAATATTTTCAGCCCTCAAGGGCATTGATTCGTGAATACCACTGTTCCGTGTAGCTGCTCCGTCGCTCTGTTTCTCGTCTTTTCGGTCCGAGGCCCGCTAACGATATCGTAAAAAAAAAGGGCGCCCGGTGCGCGGACGAACGATACGGTGGGGGAACAGCCCTTCGGTGACCTCGAACGGCCGGTTGATTTTGTCTCGACCGCGACGAGCAATGCAACGACAAACTATCGACTGTGCGCGCTTTTTTTTTATCAAGAAAAAATCAGAGCAGACGAATCTCCATCTGTATCGAGCGCGTTATCGTTGTAATCGTTGGCTTCGCCGTTGCTTTCCGCGTTCGCGTTCGCGCTCGGTTTTTATCCCTTTCGATCGCGTTCGGTCGAGAGAGCGGTTTGCGTGTCGCTCCGGCATGCCTGTATATCGGATTCCTCGACGGAAGGATACCGTTCGTTTTTCTCATTAGTTATTTAAGCGGGCCCCGTCGAATGCAGCGAACGCACGAAACCGGGGACGGTGTCTGCTCGAGCCCCGTTGTCGCGAACGACGACCATTTCATAATTCAGGTCACGCGTATCTCGAAGCCCCCGTTATTATACTTGCCTGTATTGACTATTGTTCGAACGACTGGTTCCCGACTAACGTACTCGAATGAATCGACACTGTTACCGGTGGAAATCGATACCCTTTAACTCCCCCGTGATGTCAGCCGTGGTTTGCAACCGTAACCGTAACTTTGGCCAAAAATTTCAGAAAGATATCGTTGGTATCGTTGCGGTTCTACGCTCGAAAGAAAGTGCAATTAATATTTCGTTCGAACGTATTTCGAACAGAATAAAGCTCCGTTCGCTCTTCTCCGAATATTCGAACAGCTGTACGCGTTGGACTCCGAAAACGCGAGAACGTTGCGAGCGTGTACGCAGCCTGGATATCGCAAACGTTACGGTCGTTCCCCCGTTACGAGTGTGGATCTACCTTAAGGGGTTTTCCTGCGTGTAATCGATACTGGTTTGATAACATTTCTCGGTAAATGTCGGGTCAATGCACCGATGTAACGTTTCCACCAGTTCGCTGGAACGTCGTGCCAACTTGTGCTTCCTACGTACGATCATTTGGCATCCCGCGTTGGATCGCGTCGAATCTTAAGCTGTTCCAGACAGAGATCTCCTATCGACGATTTGGGTCGCGCACTCGTCACCATTATTTCTCGACCTTTAACGCGGCCTAGCTTCGAGCCGAGTCTCCTTTAAAATCCGAGTCCATAGCCTCCGGCCTCCGTGCGCGAAATCGGGCCAAAATCCTCCCGCGAAGCTATCCGAACGAACGCAGAAATAATGTTAATTGCGTTTCGAAGAAATCACGGTTACAGTCGACGAATTGTCTAGAAAGTGATAAGAACGGCCAACGATACACACCCGACGAGTAAAACTCGCAGTTCGATAATCTAGCGCGGTACCGTTGGTCGGAGGAAAGATATCAATTTTTGAAACGACAACCTTCTCTTATTCAACGTTCTCGCGTTTTTCGAGAGCCGACCGGGTCTCGTTTTCCCGATAAAGTTAACCGAATTCGAAAGCGACTGGTAAAAAAATGACTCGTTGATAAACTGCCAGCGATAAATGGACCTGCCTCGGTGCTGAAATATTCCTCCTTGCGCGAACAGTGCGCGGAAGCTTGTTTCGTTGTTCGCGAGTATATCTGCTGCCGCAGTAACGCGCGGCAGGTAATGATTAAAAAATTCAATTTCGCGCGACCGTGATGCCAAAATTTCGGCTCGCTCGCACGAGGAATCGAAATTGGCGAGAAAAGTAGAGAGAGAGAGAGAGAGGAAGAGAGCGCGATTTTTCGTGCTCTGTTCCGTAGTCGCGATGATTGCAGCGGCAGGTGCTCGAAAGCTCTAGCGACGCTTTCGAGGATCCTCTCGAGGCTCGAGGAAAAACGTCGTTGAAACCTCGAGTCCCGCTAATTAGGGAACAGTTCGCAAGACGCTACTCGCTTCGAATGTCAACGTGCTCGGTGAAATTTCGGAGCGTCGGTGACGAGCTTCGCGAGTAATCGCAACCCCGAGGAATTTCTGGGATTAGCCTAAGTTGCCCCGGTTTTTAATAGAACCCTCGGTTCGTTCGAGTCTTCGACGAGAAAATACGAAATATCGGATCGAGTCTGTCGACGATTCGCTTTCTCCGTGGTACGAGCCGATATCGTAGGCGTAGTACATCGTATTCGGTGTTCCCTCGGACGCTTCTCTATCGATCGGGATGAATTTTCGTCCCAGTCCGGAATCTTCGTTCTATGACATTCGGGACGCGTCTCCGGAGTCGAATAAAAGGTGAAACGAGCGGAACGCGCCAGCGGGGAAAATTCGCGAAACGGAAAACGGCGTAAATACGAGCGCGAGAGCGAGAGCGAGAGGAAAATCCTTCCATTACGTCACGTGCCTCGAGACGCGTCTTCTTTGAATTTTATTCGCCAAAGTGTTGAAGCTGCTCAACCCCGCACGGGACACGTGCAACCGTTCGATTCGTTTTCTTACCGTTTTCAGCGATCGGCGTCTACGCGATTCGTTAATTACGACCGGACCGAATTCGAAACGTTTTCGACGTTAATATTCCGTTCGCCGGCACAAATTGCATCTTAATCGATAAGAGATCGAGTCGAGGCTTATTTCGCGAATCGATGTTCGGGGGCTCCGCTCGGACAAGGGAAATTGGCCAAGAAATTGCCGAATATTTAAACCGTCCTCTCGATCTTAAAAAAAAGTTTCCATGTTCTCCAAACTGTTGCTTGTTCGTTTTTCCCTGCGTTCGACGTTAACGGGCGCGTGTTCCGATACAGATCCGTGTAATTTCTTTAAAATTTAATCGTCCATTTTGAACGACAACGTCGCGTGTTTCCCGAAGATCGTGTTTTCGGAACGATTGTGTTCCAGTGACGCGATCGGCAATAAAGATAAGAAATATTGCGAAAACCGAAGGCTCTTGATTATTTTAAGGATCTATTATCGGTTATTGCCCAATACCGCGTCGATTCGATGACGAGCCGAGTGCGAAGTTATCGCTGTTACGTAAATAGAAATTCCATCAGCTGTACCAACTTGCCAATTCGAGTTTGCAAACTATTCTTCCAACTTGGCGTTTCGAAGCGAACCCGTATGCATGGAAAACTAGTAGCCTGAATTTTTCACATCGACTCCGGCGGATAACTCGTTCCTTCTCGGAATGAAAAATGTTCGGAGCTTCAAGTGCTTTCGAGTTTGAATTTTTTATACGATCCACTTCGAGTAATTCGGTTCGCTCTTAGCGCGCGAGACCGAGATCCGAACCGTAAACCCTTGCCGAGCGAGTCAATTTGTCAGCGCGAATAGTCGCGAGTCGGATATTTAAGAGAACGAAAGAAGTCGCATCACCGGGGAAATTCACGCGTCGAATGTCCTTTATCTCCCCGGATAAAAGTTCGAACAAAGGATGTACCATTGCATCGTTGGCTTCCAACTTTAGCTCACGAGAAGACATAGTAGCGCGACAATAGTCCTCTTACAAACTAAAATGCGTCACTATTACGTCATTCCGCCGCGCGGGAGCTTTAAGTTTTAGCGATTGTTTCAGTCTCCCCCCTGTCGTTTACCGTGTAAGCCTTTCGTAGATTTCGTAGATTTGCAAAGAAATTGGAAAGTCTCGATAAAACCGTTACAATTCTCCTTAACCGTTCACGTCCGATCGTTCGAGAGTTGATAACGACTGCGATCGTATAGAGCGGCAATGAGAAATTAACGTCTCGGGTTACAGAAAGCTTACGACCGTCCCAATTTTTTCGTATCGCAAAGAAAAAGATCAGCCTCGGGTTAAGTCGAATACGATACCACCGCGAGTAGCTAGAATGCATACCTTAATACCGTAATACCAATTACATACTATAAACGAACGGATCAAGTTTCCGCGATGCTAGAGATTAAATTACATGCAACGCCAATTAAGAATATCGTGCGAGTACGTAATCGTTACATTTTCATGCATCGAATAGCTGTTTCTCTTTATGGACGAACGAAATAATATTCCGGTAATTCGAAGAGGAATTGAATCTCCCGACGGAAAAACAACTCCTTCGAGTAATGCGAACGCTGTTGCACGCAATACTCCGAGAACTGTGGAAAATAGTTTGCGGCGATGAGGCACGTGAGAAGCGACACAAAGAGAACAAAGCTTATCTTGACGCGGAGAGACTACGAACTGTTCGACCGATGCGCGTTCAACGTGAATCAGACAGGGAAATCGTTCGAATCGTTATATGTATTAGATTAGCGGTACGGCAAACTCGGCCCCATTGACCGTACCAAGTAGCGAAACACATATTTCGAAAGACGCAAAATATCTACCAGCGTTCTACGGATATTTCCCTGTCACGTTTAAGTAACCCGTACAGTTCGTAGGCAAACGAATAGCGCGACTCGAACGGTATGTCGGAAATGTTCGCAAAAGGAATCGACGACGTTTCGTCTCAGATCCAAGGTTCGTGCATCTCGTTGTCGACATCCTTACGCTGTTTACAAGCTTCGCCAATTGTCCGATACGTCGACGATAAAATGAATATTGACAAGACGCGATAAAGCTCGGCCACGAAGTAATCCGTAAATGATCAATCGCAATAACGATTTGTCAATGAACAAACGACTGAAAACGTGGTCGTAGTCTTTTCATTTAGGAGTCACCGAGGACAAATGAATCATGGGTTGTTGATCGAGTCGATCGTTTAAGTGCGTCGTTGGCACATCGTCTTAGTTTTGTGTCCTCGAGAAATTCCAAAATTGAGTCAATAAACGATTATTTGCGCGAGACTCGCGTTCCAATTGCTGCTCGTAACTGGCTAGAAATATCGGACGGTGCAATCGCTTGTTGTTTCGTTAACAAGAATCGCGTAAACTGGGAGGAGTGCCGGCTCTTTCCGCTTCATTTTGCGTTTCGTCGTTGCTTATGGAATACCCGTGTCCGAGAGCCGATGAAACGACGTAACGCCACGGTAACGTCATTTTAAATGACCTGTGCACGGATATCGAAACTTACGTCACGAACGTATCGACGCTATACACTTCGACCGTGAGTTTTACGAAAACATCCGTTTAAAAGGTCGCCACTTTCTCTTTTTCGATCAATTTCTCGAACTTAGAGACGCGTCAGATTCGCGATATCGCGTAAACATAACCGCTGGGTGTGCCCCATTTACAGAGAGAGCACCATTATTCTTATATACCCATTTCGATGAAGCGTCTCGACGAACGGTCGAAAATAATTTACCAAGACGTTAAGTAGCTTTCGGTTCCAGTTTCTACGTCGGATTTAAATCGAATCGTCTCTTCGACTCGTTTCTTCGGTTCAACTTTTGCTACAAGAGGAGGCGATAATTTAAAAAATTTCTCCCGGTACTTCGTACGTAAAATACGTATCGAATATACGGTATCGATGCGTCGATAAAATTGCACATTTTGCGCCGTACCGCGCGATCGGCTTGGTTCGCTGATCCAATGCGAGGAAAAAATATATCGTGGCAAACCGACTGTAAAAATGTACACCGTGCGAAGTATTATTCCACGGTAATCTTATCAAAAGTCTTATCTGAACCCCGTGTGCAATCCTATTATCCCCTACTTTTCTCGCACCGATATGTTATTCCCTGACAGCTGCGCGGTTTGTTACGGAACGAAGAAAGTGGATCGTTTTACGCTTCTTGCGTAATATATTCGCAGCCGGATTCATTCGATCGAGTGTGGGCGAAATTGTTTGCCGAAAATTTACCGTACAAATATTTTCCTTCCGAATCTCGCGCGAGATTCTTGCATTCTTTGCGCATGTCCGGCGTGCCACATTTTGGTATTTAACTACAATCGACTCGATGCGATATTTTTATAAGCATGGCTGAATTCAACGAAAAATGAACAATTATCTCGGTGCTGTGTATCATGAATGTTTATAAGATACATCCGCGACAGCGCGTCGCTGTAATTACGTGTCGAGCGAAAAATTCCCCGCATAAAAATTTATGGCTACGGGCATGAGCGGTGGCGGCGGTGGCGGCGGCGGCGGCGGCTTAATTGAGAATGATTCCCGCTCTTCCCAAAATAAACGTCAATTGTTCGAAGTTCTCGTATAATTTGACGTCGTCCAATCAGCGAACATATTCAAGTGACGGACTCGCGAAATCGCTAAAATACTCGCTCCCGGGTTCCAAAGTTTTCTTATTTAACTTTCGACAATCCCAGCTGGCGTTTCAACACTGCACGTACGCGATACCACGAGTTCGGCGAATATTTGATCAACGATCGATCGATCACGAGCATTTGCGATCATCGCAACATCGTGGATTTAGGCTCGGTCGCGTTATTTTAGGTACTCGTAAGAATACGCTTCGATAAAATTATTGTACACCGATCGTGCCTCCATCGTTGTGGATATCGGCAATATTCGGCAAAGGTATGCGGTATTGTTCTATTTTCAATATTGGTAAAAAAAATGTTCAACTGGAAGTAATCGCACCACGGTCACCGAAAATTAGATTACTCGTAGCATTCGAATTTCTATCGCGCGCAATGAATATTACATCGGCGGGAAAATTGTTCGCTATTTGCAGAAATTTCCTGGGAATATCCGTGTAAATGTCAATTTTTACGTCACTACGTTAATTCCTACCGTAACGATGAAAACATTCTCTTCGAAGGAGAATTTTCGACAATTTTCCCCTTGGATCGGATACCGAAATACCTTTGCTTCGCTTTACCAGAGACGGGGTTTCACATTTCCTCTGTAACTATTCATTTCGCCGTTAATTAATACCACCAATGAAATTAGGTCCTCCGCGCTATCGCGCGATTTTTTTCCATGCAAATTTCCCCCGGTACTAATTACCGGCAATAAAAAACGTGACACAGTCCGGTGGCGTAAAAGTTTCACGGCTCTCTCTCTCTCGCGAGCGCTTTGTTCGAAACAATTCCCTCACGGGGGTCAATAAAGGCCCGTAACACTCTCCCACGTATCGATAAAACGCGACCACGGAGCCAACGAACGAGGTGTGTAGTTCGTCTTTATCGAAGTGCAAATGGACGAGGAATCAACGCGCATTACCGTTCGAGCGTACACACCGTTCCTTCGAGAGATAACCCAACGATAGCTGATCATCGTCGTCGATCTTCGAGTCGGCATCTCGCGATAAGTCTTGGGAAATTTCCATCGCTCGGCGAGAGCGAAATCGAACGATAGATTGTTTCCGCGAAGCTCCTACCTCGCCGTTCTCCGAATGCTTCGAATCGAGGTTTAACAATCGCGACTCATAATCAAACGGCGACGTAGGATACTCGACCGATAAGATCTCCAGTCCTCGACAAAAGACGAGCCACCAGGGCTCTTAGCGTCTAATGAAAAGACACGATTCCGTGTCAAGAGCGCTCGACTTTTGTTCGCGAAAGGACGCAGTACCCCGTCAACAGTTCTCAATTTTTTCTCCGGGAAAACACGCGATATCCGCGTCATCGGCCGAAAAGCCATTAATACCCATCGATCGAAGATCGTCAACTTTGCGTTTTAACCCCGTTCTCGATACCCCTTTCGCGCCTCGTTCGCGATCGAGAAACTCCGCGATATTATTCCGGGCAAGTTTCTATAACGCAATTAATAGGTCGAGTGGTGCGGAATCCGGAGATCCTCTTTCCCCTTTATTTTTCCTCCGAGCCAGCTGTTTTCGCTTCGTCGACGGTCACAAGCCGGTCACGAGCCGGTCACAAGCCGGTCACAAGCCGGTCACAAGCCGGTCACAAAGGATTTGTTTGGAAGCCCCGCGTTACAGAACGCCGCATATCGGAAAGGCTTCCCTCGATGCATTCGTCTCTACCGTGCCTGACGCGTTCGATCGTCCCTCGTTGTGGGTCACTGGTGGGTCATCACTCCTCGATGCCACAACTCCAGCTATCCCACGGATGGTTTCACCCCATCGCTCGACAAACGTCAAACCTAAGTCGGTTTGCGATCTACAATTACATCTATTTACTTTCAATTTTCGATTTAAAATTTCAATATTTTTATCCTACCCGATCACTCGATTCGTTAGCCTCGTAGATGCCGCGTGTACCCAACAACGTACATTCCTACTAATCACCATCATTTTGGACACTCGGAAGAAGCTTGCCACGTTACGTACGATACGCGACATCGTTGATTTTCAACGAGTGACCACGGAGACATAAAATTCGCACACTGTATAGAGATTTCGATTTAACTAATGGGATTCTCGTCACTTTTCCAGGATACATTGGACCAGACAAAATCTTCACGTTACTGTAAGTAGCATTCACCACTTTCTTGTAAACGAACGGCATATCGGATATGGCTTCCCAGACAACGTGTCGTAATCAATTGGGTTATGCAAACGGACGTCTAGAGATCTCGAGAAACTCTCTCTACTTCTCTCGCTCTCTCTCTCTCTCTCTCTCTCTCTAGCTCTGTTTTCAAAATTAAAATAAAAATTGCCAAAAAAAGGAATTCAAGTGTCGTCTTAAATTTCCAATCACCCGGATGTCTCATTGAATTTTCGAAAAGTTACCTTGCCACCTTCCAGGTGAGCACAACTATTCGAGTTAACGATCAACCGATCCATGCTACTTATAAAATTACTCCTTTGGTCGTTTAATATCGTACCAATGTGCTCGCTAGAACGTCAACGCCTCGATTATTTTTTCAACGTTTTTTAATTCGTACCGTGACTTTTGGTATATAATTTATTTATATATTCCCTACCGATGTCAAACATGGTGATTTCCGATCCGATGGTAAATCGTATACTCTAACGCGCAATGAAAATTACGAAGTACTCTGTTATAACTTTTGCTCATTGACGTGTACTTGCAACGATGAAGGGTTAAATCACCCTCGTGACGTCGATCAACGATGCCGTTTAACTCTTCCGCAGATGGTACGCATTGAAGAATGCAAACACGCGCGAGAAAGGAATAAAGGAATCTTGAGTTTTTGCAACGATCGTGTAGTCGGTATGTAACAATTTTTTCGCACATCGCTGGAGATAATTTATACAATTCGAAGAATTTGTTCGCACGGTAATAATCGAGTAGACAGTTAACGTTTAGAATTGTGGTTTAGGTTTGCTTTCACCGTGACCGTGGATTCGTTTATTTTCGCGTTTGTCGATTCGAATCAATGAATGGATTTTGGGGACCGATACTCGGACGTTAATTGAAAAATTCCATTATTCGTTCGCTCAATTCCGTATCGAAAGACGAAATACCGGCGACTGTCGTTCCACAGAATGTGGAGTTTTCGGAAAAAAAAAAATCATCGCACGATATAGCAATTTGCAACAACGACGGTTCTCGTCTCTTTGTCCGCGAGGTGAAATTTGTTTTTCTCCGTATGAGGGAGCATTCGCTCGGAAGGTCCGCGGTTGGAGAGGAGAAACGGGACACGAAGTAAACTCGTAAATGTTCACCTTGCTCGAATGTGGAACATCGATTGACCGGTGAGCCATATGTGAGGTCGTTTGTTGTTTAATAGAAAGGCGGCTGAGGTTCTGGACGGGTGGGCAGATGAAACAAAGCTCCCGTCTGAAAGCTCCGCTTCGGCGACGTGGGAAATGAAAGTCGGACTCGTTCGGTAGCTTCGCGTGTAACCTCGAGTGCGGTGTAAGCGTAAAAAGATGGAAAACTGAGTAACCTTCGTGTATATATACGTATATACGTATATACGTATATACGTGTTTCTTGTATCGGATACCGCGTATATTTTCAATATTAATTCCTCGAAATAAGATAAAACTTCATCAACGGAGGATCAATATTGAGACATTTTGGCCGTATATAAATACAATACGTATGGTAGGACCGAGTCTTCGCACTTATAGGTTCATTTTGTATCTTTGTATTATGATAATGCACGCGAACACGTGTTTATGTAAAAACGATTCAATATTGGTCAGAAGTCGGTATTTCTTGTCGAATCTACATACATATGTATGTACACGGTATACTCGACAGGGAATAACCGAAGTAAGTATTTCTCATTCGAGAGAAGACTTTAACTTCCGTCGAGGATAAACGAAACCGTAGAAATGGGTTTCTCGGGATACGGCCCAACGGGTCCGCGAAGGTAACTTTCCGAGAGAAGCGAAAACTTTTCTAGACAGCCTAACGCGACTCTAGTCGAAGAGTCTGGCTCGCTACGATCGTTCGATACCGCATCGAATCATGAAAAATGGAAAAAAGAAAGAGACGGCACGCGAAGTTTGTCGCGGGTCGCTCCCGCGAAATGCAATTTCTCTAGCAACTTTTGTTTCAAAGTGATCGATTGGTTCGGAGTTGAGAGTTTTTCGAGGTAGATCGTTCGAAGAGCTTTCGAGTGCACGGCGACAGTCGGGGTGCACGATTTCGAATGCAACTTCAAGGACAGCGATGTTAAAAGTGGGGTTGGGCCCTTTACAGTCGATTAAATTGACCGCTTTTAGCTTTGTGCTTGGAATAGATCGGAACATTGCTCTTTCGCGATGAACCGAGCCTAAAGTGGTTCTGCGAGGGTGTAACTGTATTAAGGCATTTTAATTAAGTGCCTCGATAGAAACAGACTAACGAACTCCTTTGTTACTTTAAATAAGAGGAAGGAGCATTGCGTTTAGACGAATCGCATTCGTTTTAGCGAACGCACCGAATACGTGGCCGTGACACGACACGATGCTTAAGTTCGATGTTCAGTTCATAGTAAACAATGTTTCGAATCGATTACTCCGGATGTGTTCCTCACACGAGACTGTGCTAAGGACTTTGTCGGATAAACATTATAATTCATTTATGCGATCGATGAATATCCTGTTCCACATTCTTCAAGGCTTGTGACTCGAAGAATACAGAATCGTAAAAATGCTGGTTTGTTCTATTGTGCAATTTTATGTTACTCAATACAAACGGGTATACAAATGGTACTTTGCCATTATTGTAATTTCCCGCATCTTTGACGACTCAAGTGGGTCGACGCAAACAACAGGCTTACCTTGCAGTTTTATGTACTTTTCTCCCGCAGTGGGTATATCTGTTTCCTTCGATCAGTTTTACAAGATCGTTGTACAAATGTTTATTCTCGTTCGAGTTTCTCGGAAAGGAGACCTCAAGTTTCAACGAAAGAAAAAATATGAACGTAGATTGGATCCTCGAAGATGCATTCAGTATTCAAAGTTCACGGTCTCGGTTGCTCTCGAATTCCTCGTGTCTCTTGTATCGCATTTCGATAATGATTTGCGTAAACGTCGCTTCGCGTTCTCGTGATCTTTAAAATTACGCAAAATAACTCGTAGCGCATACTTCCAATGAGATACGACTTTGCTCAAAATTGCTCGTGTTTGCAATTCCACCGAGAAATTCGTCATAAATTCGTCACATATTCGTCAGAAATTCGTGTTATACGATGAACGTGTGCGAAATTGCGTTCACATTGTTGCGTTTGTTCGAGTAAAGAGAAAAAGTCGTCGTCGAATGGATGTTTTCGAAAAATTGGCAGCTTCCAAAGCATCGTCCGAGAAATCAATCGACGTAATTCTCCCCCCCGGTGGTCGATAACGACGCCTGAAACCTCAGGTGGTTGAATAGATTCGCTGTTTAAATGGATTGCAAGGACCTACTAACACACGGGGGTCGACGATCCTGTTCTTTACGGGATTGCCCGGGCATAAGTTTCGCGGGAGGACAGACGGCGCCAAGCTCTGTCTCCTTGCCATTAGGGAAGCCTAGATTCTATCCAACACGGACGCAGATCCTTTGCGCGTGGTTCGTACACAAGGAAACGTTAACGCGCGGCACGTGACTGCACGCGCGCAGAACGACACGATCTTCCACGAATTACGTTGTTTTTCGAAACTCTCGATATCGGGGTTACGTCCTTGGGCAGACGCTGTTCCCGTTAGCCCGGGGTGCGCCCCAGATTTCCATCGATAGAATTGTTTATTTTTAGGTTTCCGCGATATCGGAGATAGCTCGCGTCAGCGATTGTCCCCCCTGGCTCTTGAAACAGATCGGTTGTCCTTGGTCTCTTTTGGCGTT
The DNA here is from genome assembly GCF_051014685.1 of Ptiloglossa arizonensis. Lineage (NCBI taxonomy): Eukaryota > Metazoa > Arthropoda > Insecta > Hymenoptera > Colletidae > Ptiloglossa > Ptiloglossa arizonensis. Next base: position 23,721,674 of record NC_135055.1, read on the forward strand.
TTATGGTCACATTAAATTCAAAATCTTCCAACGTGGCCTTCCTACGTATTATGCGTTTACGATTTTCTTCAATCGCGTAATATTCGTTACGCTTCTAAATATACGACGCACGCATATATTTCCTATTTGCATCCGTTTGATAGAATGATAAAACACGTGGCACTTTAAATACAATTCGAAGTTCGCGGTATTTCAATGCCGCTCTGCGTCTGCGCGCAAGCTGTCAGCGTGCTATTTTGCACGAGATAATGAAAAAGTGAATTCGATACGCACGAACAAACGATGTGGAAAAATAACGGAAACGGGAACGAAAGGTTCTGCGAACACGTTGAGATACTTGTAGGAAATTTTCCAAAGTTTTTTTCGAAGGTTAGTTTACGAAAGAAAGAGGTTATGTCAGTTATAGAAAGAGGTTATCCTTAAGAAAAAATTTTGGGGAACTTTCTTGAAAATAATATCTACTCTTCGTTACGTAAGATTGTTCGATTGCAAATAACAGGAATCTTTGATTTCAGCTGAATGAGGCTCATGGAACCCTTGGGTGTCACCCCGGATGTGGTGGAGACGGCCACATTGAAGAGATGGTCCGACTTCCCCATTCAGCATAGATTCACAGACTACTCCAATTCCATTGGAGAGCCGTCGCATCATACAATAAGCCCCTTTCCGTGTCAACCGGCGCTTAACACCAAACTCGCGCTATGGTAAAAATAAAATAGCCGTAAAAAGAATGCAGTATATCTTATCACAGAGTGTTGTAGCGACAATGTATTTCAGGACCGGAGATATTTCTGTTTTACAAGTAGACGCTGTAGTCAATTCCACCAACGAGACAATGGATGACAACAGTCCTATGTGCCAAAGAATATTCGCTCAGGCCGGTTCGGCTCTTAAGACGGAAATATTTAATGAAATAAAAGGTGTGGGTTTAACGCAAGAGTTATTTGTTTTTTGTACCTCGAGTTATTTTCAAATACGCACGAATAAAAGAATAGAGAAAAGATAGGATCTATTGTGTATGTTTATTTCATGGTAGTAATAATTTGCAGAATGCAAAACAGGTGAGATAAGAATCACGCAAGGGCATGGATTACCTGCGCGTTTTATTATCCATACTGTTGGACCTGTATACAATGTAAAGTACCAGACAGCAGCCCAAAATACATTGCATTGTTGCTACAGGTAAATTCTTTATCGAAATATGCGTTGTTTGTATACAAACTATCTAATAAAACGCATCATTGACTGTTATAGGAATGTCCTACAAAAAGCAAGAGAGCTTGGATTGCGTACAATCGCGTTACCAGTAATTAATTCCGTACGAAGAAATTATCCTCCTGATGCGGGAGCGCACATCGCTCTCAGTAAGTATATATTCTTCCAAATTAATGTAAACTTTCAATTTTTTTTACGGGTTAACGTAGAGCGAATAAAAACTTCCGATTTTATGTTTTAATAGGAACAACAAGAAGATTTTTGGAACAATACGGTGATTCCATTACATGCATCGTATTTGTCCTCGAGCCATGTGATCTTGGAATTTATGAAGTTCTTCTTCCTCTTTATTTCCCTAGAAATTTAGCAGAGCAAGACAATGCCTGTTGGCAGCTACCGAACAACATAGGTGGCATGGATGGAGAACCTCTGCTTCCCGACAGACAAATTAGAATCATTGACAATCCTCAACATGCTTTACACGGTAACGATAGTGTCTAATATTTTTCTCTCACTTTAATAAAGAGAAATCAACATAAACCCATATTTTTCTGTGTTACAGGCGATGAAAGTGTAGAATTATCGACCCAGTTAGAAACATCCGTGAACATTGGCGAACATGCTTTTGCACAGATGCAAGGTGACCTAGACCGACAAAGACTCCTTGGAGAAAGACCACCCGCTGATCCGTTAGCGGATATCATGTTGAAACAAATGCAGCAAAAAGAAAGGTATTTGTTCGTTTTAATTTTATGTTGCTTCCATAAAATTCCAAAAGATGTTGCCAAACAAACAATGACGAGACTAGGGGTATATCGTTATTTCTTCATTTAGATCCGATTGTTTTTGAAATATATTGCCAAAAAAGCGAGCGTTTCGTGAAATGCACAAATTTCCATTCATACAATATCACTCAATGCCAATTCGTACGAAATCAACATCGTTCTTGCACATCATACTGTTATTTCTAGCTATTCAAACATCAACAATTCTATTATTGTACGCAAACGTATGTACCGAGATCTGCGCGCTGTTTCGTCCATGAAGGACACATTGGACTTATTAATATTTAATGATACATATAACGTGTATCATTGAACAAAGGAAAAATGAATCAAATCTATTAAAAAAATGTTACGTTCAAAAATTTCCGAGCTCGAACAAGTTCGGGTATAAACGAGATATAGAATAAACCTACAATCAAATTTTCTGTCAGAGTACTCGGAGGAGCTCTAAAGTCCTCTTACCATTTCGATGTCACATCCAACGTTATCGACTCAGACTGGGATAAGATTACAACGCTATTCCGATAAGAATTAAAATTAAGTATACCGACAGTTACTTACATCAACTCCGTCGCCAACAATGATACCTGCGCGAGAAAGAAAGGTTAGATGGTGACATCCTTGGTAGTATAAAAAATACTACCAAAACAACTAAATCGACGAACAAAATTGATTTTACCCTCGTGTGTACCTAAAATGTAAACGAGAATTATTCGGAATTATTATGCTTAGAAAAACTACATAACCTACCACAAGAAACAGTAACGCTACACTGATCGCATTACGCGTGATTGTTAGTCTCCGAAAAGAAATTGAATGGGGAAAGGTTAAGACATTCGGTCGGTCGAATACGCACCTGCTTTCTTATTATTGTTGTTTCTGCTCGAACACTAACCAAGGGATTGCTTTTCTTGGAACTGTAATCATCGGTCGTTTCTTGTTATTGAAAACACCGAGTCCCGAAAGTCAACGTACACATTCTAAACAAATATGAATATTTGTGAACTTTTGTGAATTTCAATGATAAAATATTATTCATAAATATAATAAATAGAAAATAATTATTCCAATAAAAAATGTTACACGAAGGATTTTCATCGTTAAATTTGAAAGCATTATTGTCGTATCGTATATTTTAAAATATGTTACCATTATTATAAATAGTAGAAGATTTGTTGCAAAATCAGTTTCTTAATTATTTATGTATGTAGCAATTATCATTGTACAAAATGATACCAGAATGTGTATAATCACAATCGAATTGCAGTAATGGGAAACATTCTAATTATCCGTTAACATCAAACGACGCCATTTTAAATTGCTATACAGATTCAAATAAAGAAACAATTTACGCTAGTCTTTTTCCATTTGATCTTAGCACTAATCAATTATAAAATCATTTACCACGCTTTCGATGAACAACAATTAAGTCAAAAGACAGTAAAAATATACATATACAATATAAATATTAATTCTTTATTGAAATACATGTAAAAAATTTACCAACCTTCGTGAAATTCCATTTGAATTGTACGTTATCTATCATGGCGTCGATGGCGCGACACTGGTGCTCGAATTTCAATCGTTGATCTGTAACACAAAAATCGACTAATTCAAAGTATACTAAGCAAATGCAGCTGTAATTTAATTAAACAACAATCGAACTCGAAACAACTAACAAAAGATTGTAATTTAATTCGGAAAGGCATAGTCAATTGACATCGAATGAAAAATGGAGAAAAAGTGAAAAACTTTTCAATCTTTTTTCACGGTTCTAATTGAATCTATAATTAAAAGGTTTTTAATATTCGATAAAGGGATTGATAGAGAGTAAACAAGAGTGATAAGAGCGATTAAAAGCGATTATATGTTAACAAGTAAAGCGTATATACCTCGTTCGTCGCGAAACCCCTAACACGTCTTATCTTTCCAACTTTCACAGAACAAATGACGTCACATTGTCCTAAGCTGTTACGCAGCGAACTAGCGGTAGATGGGGGGAGGTTCAACCTCTCATAGAGATTCGTACTTCTAAAAGAAAGGTTAAACGATATTGAATCTTATACATATCTCGAATAACATTGTCGATACACACTGTCAACGGAGATTCGGATAAAAATCGCAGTTTATTGCCATTATTGTTTCGTAGTATCATTTATCCTATTCATTCGTTTCTCCGTGTAATGCGTGGATTACCTCGATGTATTGTGCAATTCAAAAATAATTTGGAACATGTAAGTACCTTACTTTTAGAACCATACAATCGTACAGGGTGACAATATATTAAAATTTCGTCAATTTAGTATTTCACGATTTAAACTTTTGCCAATATAACAAGAGAGAACGAAATTCTTACCCACGCCATCGGAGGTTGGACTGTATGCGCTCGCCAAAGTTTCTAAAATGTAGAATACACTTTAAAGCCACTTATTTTCAACGAAATCGATACTTAAATTCGTACGATACCGCTTCCGTAAGATGCTAGGTTTATTCTGCGTAAACAAGATATAAAATATGCAACGTCTAGAATAAACACGAGTCGGTGTCGCGCGATCTGAAATACCGACCTCGTAAAATATCAGTGGTTTTGAGCGACCTCTTCGTTTGAGAACAGTGATTCGGAAAACTATTTTCAACCGAACTGTCGAAGTCGGTAAAAACAGTGAACGTGAGAAACTCGTTCCTGTAGATACATCCTTTGCGGTTCTATCGAACCTATTAGTCTAAGAAAATTTTATAAGTTGCATTCATTCTCAAAGGTTAATGTCCCATTCAAACTTACGACAGCTCCAATAGCTTGTTAAAATTTTTCCATTACGAATGAATAATATTGGATAACGAACATCGAAATAAGGAAGCTCCGAATCCCCATACGATAAACTATGATTTTATTTAAAACGTTCCTGCAGTTCAATCGTTGTCCGTGCATTTAAATCGAAAAGTGACATCAATTCTTTTGTCGATCGATTAATTTTTTTCCTACTCAGTAGTCGGAAGAAACTGACCATCTTTATATAGACAGTCCACATCTATAATGTCATCGATCGAAATGACCTCGTAACCTTTCGACGCTCGTGAGCTCGTCTATGTGTTTCGGGAATAGCGCGTCGGGAATAAAAATAAATCAAAATCGTACAATGTTCGATAAAAAAAAAAAATAAATAAACGATCCCAACGGTAGCGGGACACTTTATCCTTGCGTTTGACGAAATCCCACGAACCGATCACGCGATCGAAACACGTGTCCTCGCGTCATCGCGGTAAGCCACGCGAGTCGAAGCCATCGTGACTGGTTGCACTAAAGAAGATAAGCTTGCGGCTTTTCGAGGATTTTTAACGTTAAATCGCGTTATATCGCGAAACGTTATATCGTGTTCAAAAATTAGAACGAAATTGAAGAAGCTGTCTCACGAAACGGATTTTATGGTTGGTCTGCTTGTTCCAACGAGAAAAGGAAAGGGCACACCCATAGGGCGGACACTCTTTAATAATGCAATAATGCGGATCGATTGAGCTTAGATAAAAGTTCGATGCTCTTTCTTGTAATTCAAGTCGCACCTTAAAACCGCGATTTCCACGAAGGAATGCTCAGAGCTGATCATTTCGTCAAAGGAGTACCTTGAATCCATTTTAATCCAGGCCACGGTCCCGAAATCATGAATACGGTCGGACACATGACTTTCGAGGTCCAACGTGTGCTCGCGATCAGAGATCAACCTTAACCATTCTGTAAATTACTATTTTAATGGAACTGCAATTATGACGGCAACTTTCTCGGCCACTATTTAAACGAGAAATCTCGAAGGGAGTCCATCTTCTTTAAAAGCTTCGATCTTATCGAAAAGTTAACGCCGTACGAGCGATCGTAATAAAAACGTTGGTCAAAAAGCATACAAGATTTGTTACGAATGCTCGCTACGAGCTAAGATCCTCGAAAAATTGGCAAATTCATACTTCCGGTTTCCAGAAGAAATTTTGAACATTTATCCTCCGTTACGAATTCGAAGGAATCCAGATTTACGGCTAATATTCATTGCAGTGATCGATTAATAATCGATTCGCACTACCATACTATTCTTTCATCGGACCGTACATTGAAATATTTATAAAAAAATTTTCATCGCGATTTACCACTATTCAAGCATACGATACGTCATCTGTCCTATTATGGATATACAAACCGCATTTACGTGATTAGTCAACGCTACGAATTTACACGCGTGAATGAACTTAAAAATAGCTCTAAAACGTTTTAAACGTTCTTTCGTGCAATATGCGCCACGCGTTCTGACGTCACGCGTTCACGGAACTCCGTGTCAGAAATATTCGTTTAAAGTTGCAAGAACTCGAAAATCGCTTCTTAAAAGCGTGAACGAATATTCGTTTAGTAATCGATCGTCGTGAGATCGAACGCGACAACCTGGGTTGATTCTTCGGGAGTAAAAGTACACGAGCGAAGCTAGAAGGGTGCCGGGAAGCCCGTGAATCGTGAAAAGTCTTAATATTTTTGTTCTTCCACGGGAGAAATGGGCGTAGCAAGATTCTCTACGCAGGAACGTAAATCCGGCGTTAATAATCGGCTGGATGATATTTCCGCTCCGTATAAATTCCATCGTCGAAAGCGCACCACGCGCTTCGTTTCTAGATCGATCCACGTAATTTGATGGGTAAAAATTCACAATTCACGTGTTCGCGGCGACTCGAAAATACACACCCTCTATCGATCGTTTTACGGCGGCCGGACGATATTCTCTTCCAGCAATTACTCAACGCCTCGAGAATCGTACGTAATAACCGGTCCGCAAATCGCGCCCCTACTCTCTACCCCTACTCCGATGGCTGTTCACTCATCGAACACAGAGTACCCCGAGCCGAGCAGGCGCCGTGACGCAGCCGGAGCAGAGGCGCGCGCCCACGAAGCCGACGAAGATCCGGCGTCGTCCCGACGTCGTTCGTCCGCGGCTGTAGCCTCGTCTTCCTCGTTCGGGCGGCTCAGTGTGTTGCGGTTGTTCGCGTATGCTCGTCGTCTCGGATCGCGTTCCTTCTATCGAGCGAGATAAGCGCATCCGTTTCCTTGGCGATTACGCGGCCACATCCGCGGTGTTTCGCGCGAGGTAGCCGTAAACGAACTCGCGGGCTTGGAATTACTGCGTTCGTTCCGCGTCCCGTACCCTCGGTATCGAGAGTTCGTCTCGCTGGTGTCTGGACTGTGATGTCACAGACGAGGCTTGTTCGCTCCACGATCGAAGAAACGGACAAGCAAAGATTCTAGCTACCCGACCGACCAATTACATTCCCGCGCTCCACGGAATCTCATTTCGCGAACGGAGGCTGCACATTGTCAGAATGGTCATGATCGACATGGTGGACGTGATCGAAGACGAGGACCGGTGCGTATCGAAACTGTTCGATGTTCCTCCTAGTGTCCGCTCTGTCGGGAGTTCATTTTTCCGTGTTACGTAAATGTACGGCGTTCGGCGTTCGGCGTTCGGCGCCTCGATTTTTGCCGGGGACTATCCGGTTATGGTGTCTACCGAACCGTTGTGAGCCTCGGGAATTTCGTTTCGATGCCACGAGCTTGAAAATCTCGAGGACGTTGCAGTCGAGACAGGCCGGCCAGGATTCTCGAGGTCTCGGAGCGTTCCACGATACGCGGGAACATTAATTTTTGGTACAACGCCCAGTTTTGTTTTTCGCACTTCGCTTCGCTACTCCCGATTTGGTGCTGGTCCAAGAAACAGATTTTTCGAGGAATTTATTACCACCGTCGGAAACGCGATCCTGTTTGTCCAGCACGACTTAACCGTATTCGCGACGCAATGCCTCTTTTGCGCTGATCGATGCCACTTTACACGCAGTGCGTGTCGAAATATTCGAATTACGAAGACGCGAATAATAATTGAACGGCCTCTTAACGAACGATTCGAAACGCTCGAAATAAAATACGAGATAATTTCAGAGGTCGAACCCGCAGCTCGAAAATATTCTATCAACTGAACCGGGATTCTTGGGACCTCCATTGTTTTCGATCCACCAGCGGCTCAATTTTCCTATTTGTAATTGCTCTCTGTTTATTTTATCGAGCAACTTCACGGCGTGGACCACGAGCCATCGTCACACCTTCCGAATAAAGCATCGAACGACTGGTTCGATTCATTTTCTAAAAATACACTTTCGGTATTCCTTTTAGCTTTCTATGGAAAATGTACCGATATCCAAATGAGAAGTGTCTCGTACACGAGTACGCGAGTACGAAAATTTTGAGATTTAATGCTCGCGATGCAGCTACTTCGCAACTCGAATACAGCTATCGTTCCACGAGCTTCGAAGTCGTTAAACGAAGCACGAGAATTTTGCCGATGGCTGCTGAAATCGCCGTATTCGTTGATTCCAGTACTGTCCGTTCGGCTCGAGAAAGCGGCGCAACGATTTGGAATGAAATTTATGGGAAAATTTATTTTCTCTCTCTCCCTCTCTCTCGTTACTTGCATAAAATTTTTCGCGTCTACGCGAAAAGTATGCGAGGCACGTTATCATCGAAACGGCAACTACGTACCCGAGCGTGAACAATTACAATTAAAGAAACGATTGCCTATCTAGACGATGTACATTAACGATCAAAAGCTAAGCAACGCCCGCGGCGGTTAGATTTTCTGCACGAATTGGTAATCGGCGGAGTTGATAACCGAATTGCGAAAACTATCGCGAGAAAAGGATACGCGATAGAACAAGAGCGAAACTGAAAAACGAGAGTGAATTAGAAATAAATGAAAAGCACTGGCCCGTACCGGTACGGCGAGACGACGAGAAAGATTACCAAGTAAACGTACGAATAATTATTATAGCGAGTCGTTGTGGACAATTGTATCGGTACTTGCCATCTAATTTACCCAGCGCGGATAAATCTTATTCGATTCCAACGTATCTGATCTGTGATCGATGAAGCTTTTACGTACCGACGGAAATTAACAGCCGACACGAAGGTGGCCACCTGTATATGTAAATAATGTTTGGCGAACCAACGTGCGTTACATTGGAGTCAATTAGATCCAACGATGCAGAATTCTCGAATCTCTCTCCGATTAACAGGCGCGTTCGAACTTTCGAGCGTTAACGTAATCGCGAGAAGAGATTCGGTAGTGGTCGAAACGAGGACGAGATCGAGTTCACGTTGTCGGTAGAGGTCCGAATGAAAAATAAATAGACCAGCGTGCGTATCGTTTCTTGCGCGGTCACTGTTACGGCCTTGAACGAACATCGCTCAGAGGAACGAGTTAAAAACACGAGGAAAAGTCGATAGCAAAGCCCCGCACGAAACTTGATTTCGGTAGGGAAATCTGCTTCTTTAGCCATCAACCGCGTTCAATCGTGCCCCGAATGGATTAAATAACAGCGGACTCGAGCCCGGTGTGTGGAATTTTCATGGTGCGCGCGTGAGGCGTGTTCTCATCGATTTTATCCAAATAGAATATTCATGGACGTCCGCGCCAGAGTTCCGAGTATTTGAATCGCGTGTCGTTTAAATAATATCACGAAAGAGGGAGATGGAAACCTGTCGAAGTTTACACTGAAACTCGCGTGTTTACGCGAAATCGCGCGCCACGGTTCACGCTACGTGACGACATCGATATTCGTAGTACGATTGCCAAAGTAATAAATCGAGTCGTTTGTTACTTTTCTTTTATCGTCGAGAGCGCGTCGTTCTTTGTATCATTGGGTACGAAACGTTGAAATGTTTGAAAAGCGGAGCTTCGCGAAGACGTATAACGGTAAATAACGCGTTTAATTTTTACAATTTGCGTGTTTCAGATACGAGAGGCTTCTCAGAAGAGCAAAGACGGAGGATTTATCCGAAGTGTCGGGCATCGGTTGTCTCTATCAAAGCGGCGTCGATCGTCAGGGCCGACCAGTCATCGTGTTCGTCGGCAAATGGTTCCCCGCCACTAAAATCAATTTGGATAAGGTAGGATTCAAATTTACGGGGCCCTCGAGCCAAGCTCTGGCAACCGTTTACCAGCTGGAGCGTTTCAACTCGCCGATGAACAGTTTTTCGTCATTTTGAAATTCGGAGTAACTTGTTTTCGAGACACCCCATAGAACGTAGCTGTGACAAAAAGAATGTTACAAGTTGGAAGAGATTTACCCATCGACGGTTCGAAATCGATACGCGTATTCTGCCGCGGAGTAACCGAGCGGAACTAGCGTCTTTTATTATGGACTAGCGTGTTTAGCAGTTCTTTGCAAGCTGATCGATCCGTTTAGCATACCTCCGAAGGAGGAGGAAATTGGCACAGTTTTCTAGAAATCAAATTGACCGTCGGTCTTAGCCCGCGAACGTTTCCTATAGCGTCGCGTGTAATCGAGCGAAGCGCGAGTCGTTCGTGAATCGAATTTATCAATGAATTTATTGCACGATCTGGCGTAATCGAGAGAAGCCAACGTGGACTCTGTTTTATCGAACATGGACGCCCGGCGTTAACGAAAACGTTTATAAATATTAATGACAACGAGGTAGGAACGCTCCCTTTAAAGCGGATATTCGCTCGACGCGTCGCTCGGTGCGGATTAAAATTTACCGAAATTAATTCAAATTTAATTCGCAGGCTAGAATTTGCCTTGTTTTAACGTCCAAGTTGAATCGTAATGTTCAACGATTTATATAATTCAGGATATTTGACGACGAAAGTGCGATTTAGCAACATCGATTGCCACATCGATTACTCGCCAATGATCTTTAAATTTTAATTTTTAGAAATTCTAAATTTCACCGTACGAAAACGTCCATACTGTATCACGATCAGAATATGGTCAGTTACGAAAGAACGTGGAACGTACCACGGGGAATACGATAAAATCGACTCGACGTTGAACGTGTTGATGCAAGAGGCGTCTGTCGTAAAAATAATGTGCAATTTGAAGCCACGAGACGACACACTCGATACCGGAAACGATTCTCCCGCCGGAATTATTCATTCGATCGATCGATCGATCGAATATTTGTTGCGTTGTTCGTTTGTTCGGTGGGCCGGCAAAATACTCTTTGGCGAAGTGGTATCAGCGATCCGTCGCTTGATCGTTTGACCATACGGTACCGTGATGAACAGAGACCCCTTTAAATGATCATCCCGCATCACCGACGCTGGCTCTCGACGCCCAGGACGCGAGGTTCAAAGTTTTCCGTCATCCGTAAAAGTTCAAATTTTGTCCATGGAAGTGCTCCGCATTTTTAGACGCAACATCGATCCGTTAGTTTTTAAAGCCGCGTTGAAATTCAGCCGAGGAAACTGCAGTCGCGACGTTCACGATCCACCGACCCTTAAAAAGTGAAATTCGGTCGAATTTAAACGGACAAACGCCACTTGTGCAACGTTATCGTATTTTACGTTAAAGTATACGCGATCATCGGCCGGTACTTTCGAATCGTTGAAAACGGTGATCTCACGATCGCGTTGATCTCACAGACGACCCATAACGAAGATCTTTCTCAATTCGAAAATCTGCGACAACGAGGATCCTATTATTCCTGCGTGTCGATATCATCTTTGCTCCTTCCTCTCCTGTCCCCTTTACTGGTGCGAGCGCACCACCAGTGGCAAATCGATATTTACACGGCCAGAAATAGCCCGACCACGGAACAACTCCTAAGCCGAGAGCGCACGAGTTGTAACGTTGTCGCGAGCCCCGCCGATTCGCCCTGGAAAAGTTTGTTGTCGTTCCTACGCGCGCGACCCTTTTTACGTACATCGCGAGCGGCGTCCTTTGAAGGAACTCCGGAAATAGCCCGCCGGCCCTGATCGAAATGGAAACGCTTGTTCGACCTCACCCGGATCGTTCGTCATCGACCGACCGACGGGATTTTGCGTCGTCGACCAACTTCTCTCCGTTCTTTTTCCTAGGAAATACCTCGTTTCGATGTACAAGGTTGACCATCTTGACACGTAGCACGCGTTCAAGGTGATGCTGGATATAAAAACGAGTCAAAGTTGTGAAATAAATCTCGTCTCGTGCCAGACTCGATTTTCGAGAAAAATGATACGCCATCGTATGTACGCGTGTCTTCTCTTGCCGATCGGTTGAGAATTTAGAAACGTATTTCAAGCAGGCAAACTTACCAATCGAGTACGACGATTGCGGTAGATCGATTACACTCGAGTCGAACTGGGAATGTAAGGTCAAATAAGACGATATAAAAATATTATTCGTAGGGTGCGCGACCGTCGAAAGGACAACGTTAAAGGCGACGCGTGAACGATTCCTTGGACGAAAAGTAGGTCGCTGTCCGTGATTCAAGGACGCACTCGATCATTCTCCCCTGACCTCGCGAGAGCAATTTCAGGTCACACATTTATCGGTTCAGATTCGGTGGAAAGCTGCGTCGAAAGGACGCGCTCGAAGATCCGCGACGACGAGGAACCGGTCTATCCGCCGATTCGTTATTTCGATATCTCCACGGTTCGATGTCTACCGACGTTCGAAATGTCGAGTGACTCTTTCGTGGAAATAGAATTCTACCGATTGTAAGAAGTCGCTCGAGTTGCATCGAGTATCGATACGTTTCGACAATCACCGTTGTAGAACAACATCGATAAATATCGCATAAATACCGTATCGCGTCGACACTGATAAAATTTATATTACGATTAAAGTCGAAGAATGCTCGAGCATCGCAATAAATTAGCGACGTTAACGATCCATACTTTCGATTACGAACAATGGCCTCGATAGTGTGTAATTTCATGCACGAGAATACAAAGTGCAACGAATTCCGAACGAACCTATACCTATACGTTTATTTTCTCGGTGTACTAATTTTACCTCTGGAACCTTGAAACGGAGCGAGATAAAAATTACAACCGCGTCGTAGGAGCCACTGCCACTATCGAAAATACACGGCGTAGGTGCCCGTATCTGTTATTTATGTCGGAACGACGAAGTAGACGCGATTGAAATTGTTGCTCGTGACGTCAACACCGTGCAGCATCCCGTTGGCTAAACGATGCATCGAGTTGCTTGTGCTCGGCCAACAAACGCTAATTAAACGACCTGTCGAGATAATGAGATTTCAGGGTCGCGATACAGATAGCGACATTGTATGCATTTCGAAACTCGTCGCAACTACTTACTTCATTTCGCGCGATCGTTAAGTCGTCGATGTTAAGTTTCTCATTCGACGAAACGGAAAGCCTGTTCATGAACGCTCGAGTTTCCCCACTTTGGAAAATCGGATCGGTAGGAAATCCTACAGATTTTTTATAATTTCGCGATTCCCCGACCCGAAATTATGAAAAGGCTTTCTCGATTCGCGTATCGCGAATCCACTTGCACTTGTGCATACAAAATCAACATCGTTGCGTCACGTTGCGCAAAATATTGAATCACGCACATCGCGATATTTACATTCTTCTTAGTCGGTACAATGAAATCAGAATGAGTCACCGTCCCGGCGCAAGAAACACGGAATTTTCAATGTTTAGGAAAGTTACTTTACAGGCGGTTGAACGTAGCCGTAACAATTATTGATAACAACCCTCGGTAACCAAAGTGAAATACGATCGTTTAAACGGGCCAATGGTACTTTAGAAATTGATCCGGCCGATACGATCAACCGTGTAATAATTTTCTCGAAGGACATTTTAAAGTTTATACGTAAGACTGGTACACTTGTATCTCGTTTCTCGTTCAATCGCGCTCTATTCTTGCGGCAAGTCACTCTCGTACGAGTGTGTATATATGTATACAATACGAGACCTGAGTTAAATAGATTTCTCGTGCTGACAGCGCCGAACGAGGAAACTTGGCCTCGATTGAAAATTGAACCAATCGCTTTATCGGTTGGTCGTTCCGAGCCCTTTTAAATCTACGAACGAATCAAAATTATAAATTGTACTTTCTATTCGCTCCTGAGATTCCGACTCTTGAACATTGTGACGCAAACCGTGTCAGTTGTGTGGAAAGGTGAATGCTAATTGGCATCCTAACACGAGCAATATTAAGCTTCCGCTTCTCGAGCAAATACAGCCGGTAACGATAACGATGATTCAACCAACTGTGTTACGTGTTCCTTATTTGCAGAGGCGATGATCGAGCCTAGTTTCGCCGAGAACTTGGGAGAACTTTAACACTTTGATACTTCGTATTTGTGCAAGATATAAAAGATCGTACGCGCAAGATTTGTGAAAAAGGATCGAAGCAAAGATTCTATTTTAAAAGAGGCATCTTGAAATTCAAGATCGGACTGTTTTTGTTTCTTTTCTTTTCTTTCGTTTCTCCGTATTCTGCACGTCGAACGAATGGAATCTTCGAAACGGATCAACATTTTGTGTATAGGACACCCTGTGTGCAGCAGCGTCTGTGACACGGGATTAAAATACATCCTCGACGCGTATTCTGACGTCACGACGAGAACGAAAAGAGAAAAACGCAGAAGGTAGTAAATCCTCCGATACAACCGTCTCCTCCAATCGGTATTGCCGCGAGCGAACCAGAGAAAAGATTCTTTCCTTTCCTTTTTCGCTGGAAGTTTGCGAGTACGTGGTGCTGGACCGTCTCGAACCACCCTTCCGCCTCCGCCTATTTACTTTTCTTTTATTCGCGAGGCCTCCGACCTGATTTCACCACAATTCTTCGACCTCTTCTCCGCGGGGGTGAGGACCCAAGGGCCAGTTCGAGTTGTAGCGGCGCGGCGCGATCGATTTAAACGAAGTAACAAGTTCGGTTTGCGCCGGCATCGACGAACTTGTTTACGAGCAATGCGCACTTGCCACACGATCTGGCGAATTGTATCTCGCACAATACCGAGACGAGAACGAGAATAATTTTATCAGATGTCTGCGTTGACAATTAATCGTACTGTTCGATCGTGTCGATCGCTAGGATCGTTTAAACGACGATAAAATCGCCCGGTGTAAAATGTTTTCCAGAAGTAGCTGAACGATTATCGAAATTGCGAACATTAGATCCATCTTTTGTCGGGAAGATAACGTTGCCTGTACGGCCTGATCACGAAAGAACGAACACCGATGAACGCTTCGAATGCAAATGGGATGCATTATTAAGTAAGACACGAATAATCGCTGTTTGTTTCAGGCGTTGCTGTACTTGATACAGTTGCTGGACCCGATCGTTAAAGGCGACTACGTTATCACTTATTTCCATACATTGACGACCAGCAACAACTACCCCAGCTTGCATTGGTTGCGCGAAGTTTACAACGTGCTTCCTTACAAGTGAGGCCCTACTCTTGATTTATAATTTGTACTGTCAACGCTCCGTTCACAATACGTAATGCGTACGATACGTAATTACAGAATTCGTTACGCGAGAACCAGAAATAGAAATACATTTCTTTTATCAGTCGCACCTTATTACACCATCGCGAGTCTCTCGACGAGTTGATTAAAAAACACACCCTGTTCGGGGCGTGTGCGATATCTATCTCCCTTTTCAACGTAAGTGAACGTTGGTCCTTGGAAATTATACACACGTATTCAACTGTTACGGGGGTGGATATTTTTTCGAATATTTAACGTATCCGCCCTGTCTGCGTTACACACTAGTGTATACATTGGTATATTTTCCTCTGTTACCTCGGTTAAATGATAAAAAGTGTGCGCCCATTTATTTCAACAACGAACAAAAAATGTCTTCAAAATTGTACATTTCGAGGAAACCTTCCTCTCGGATTTCGGTTTAAAAAAGAATTTAGCAATGTTAATGCAATGTTTACAATACTTTCTTCGTTTTGATTACCATCAAAGATTTACCTCCTCGTAAATAGAAACAAGCACGATAAGCGACACCGATCTAAATGACGTCTTATCTTATTTTATGTGTCATACGATGCCGTGGCCATGAGGACATACGCATACATTTATAGATACGTAGAACTGATGCAAGAGCAACGGAAATTTCAGCCAGAGAAACTGGTTTGGATCGAAGCAAATTTTTCAAACAGAGAATACCTTTTGCTATCAAGGAAAATCGTATCGTCTGAAATGTTTCCTTTTAAAAGAAGTTTCCGTTGCTTCTGCGAATACACGAACTCTGCACGAATTACCGACCTCTTTGAGCTGTACCTACAATACGGCTGAAATATTTTTGTTACAGGTATAAGAAGAACCTGAAACACTTCTACATTATCCATCCGACTTTCTGGACCAAGGTTTGTAACGATGGGCAGGAAGTTACTTTTAGACGTTAATTTTCTCAAACGAAGAATGTACGTGCATATCTTGGACGGGCGAGAAATTGTTATCATTTTTAATCCCTCGGTTAACGAACATAAATTAACCTACTTCCTAATTAATCACGATTAAACGCAATATGCAATTAGCATTGGAATTACGTTTCGTCGCTTCGGAATCCAATTTGGTGCTCGACGAGGTTCAGTTTCGATGATCGCAAGTCATCGCAAATGCAAGTCGTTGCCAAACGGGAGATTTTTCATCGTGGAGGATGCTCCCGAGCGAACCGCGAATCGTTCGGCTCGCGCACCGATTCGTGCGTCGATAAAGTCGTCCAACTTAAAGACGCAGAAGCATCCCGAGTAAACACCGCTGCTGGGACTCCCACATTTACATACGTAATGTGTTCCGACAATCGGTCAGCAAATATGTTTTTGTGTTGCAATTCCTGAACAGTTTTTCAGTCGACTAAATACCGGAGCGATGCGTTTCCACGCGCATCTCCGATGCTCCGATAGGCTAATTATTCCCGTGCGAACCAACTAAAGTTCGCATTATTCGGGATAACGATAGAACGCGGAAATAGTATCGACGTAGTTTTTTTTTTTTTTTTTTTTGTTCGAAACGGTAGAAAAACTGTTCGATAGAAATTGTTCTTCCGGGTTGGAAAAGCGTAGATGCGAGCGCGTGCAATGGGAAAATCTCGTTTGTGTAGTTATCGATTTCATTGTTACGTGTTCCAGATGATGACGTGGTGGTTCACGACGTTCATGGCTCCAGCTATCAAACAAAAAGTCCACAATTTACCCGGTGTGGAGTATCTTTACGAAGTTATGTCGCCGGAGCAATTAGAAATCCCGGCATACATCACGGAATACGATATGACGGTGAGAACTTTGAATTTCTTGGCAAGTTTACCCATCGAGTACGAACGGCGCACAAAATACCGAAGGAAAGTCTCGAAAAGGAAATCGATCGTCGACCGAACCGAGAATTCCGAATGTTTCAGATAAACGGCATGAGGTATTATCAACCGGATCCAGTCCTGGCGTCGCCGTCGACATCCACGTAACTCTCGAACGGAATTCGGTTCCCAGGCAGCGAAGCACTGGACAGAACGAACTCGGATCGACCGCTCGACGCAACGTTGGTACGGTTGTTGTACACGCGCGCGTTCCTCGACTAACCATTCGCATGCCCATTTCGCTCGTTCCACCTCGTTCTGGACAACAATCGGACGAGAAACAGGGCAGCTGTTCGGTGCACGATTGCCGTCACGATCGGATGGTTCCTTCGAGTCATCATGACGCTCGCCGTTGCTTTGCCGAAGTGCCTCGCGATGGATGGAACGCGAAGAGAAGAGAGAGGACTCGCCGTCGGTGGTTCGCGCGACAACTTTTAACCAACCGATCGCTGAAGAGTCGAAGAAACCACTGCCCATCCGTGTCTCCGACGCGGTACCTGCGCGAGACAGAGAGAACAATATCCTCCGCGTGTTTAGTTCGATCGTACCCTGGTCGGTATTGGAAACTCCACTCTCGAACGCGCATTACTTCGAACATCGGTAAGGAGACAACTGGAAACACTGGTTGGTGGAGGAGAAAAAAAAAGTTGTTATTCGCCCGAGGCGAGTATCGGATGCCAAAACACCAATTAATCAGTATTCTTGCCGTCGTTTTACCGTCTATATAGGGAATTTCGACCTCTGTTCTTGTAAATATTAACGCTGTTCATCGTTACGGAACGAAGACGAGGAAGAGACGACAGCGCGCGGAGATGAGCGTCGAAGACGAACCGGAATTAATGACGGCTTAATACGAACTGATGATCGCATTCTATTATTTTCTTACCCGTCGTTATACAGCGAAGAGCATCTATTTGATTATTGTACCGTCGTATTTTATTATGTAAACGTCGTTGATGAATGAGTCGCGTCCGCTGACGCTGTATTTTCGATATGTAAAAGAGTAGAACCTGTAACTCCCCGGCAAATAAGGGAGGATAGAACGGCTGGTTCCTTTCGTGGCGCTACGGCTTCGGCGATTATACCGTGAATTTGTGGACCGTGTCGTTCGACCCGCTGCGTAGAACTGATTAAGACGCGCGCGGCGCGTAATCGCGTATGTCGGTAACGAATCGAGTATCGGCGTTGTTCTTGTTCCGTTTGCCATTAACGGGGCTTAACAACTATTTCCTAGTCGACGAGGAGCTGCTTCGTCGTCCGAACGGATAAAGCGGAACGTTCACTTTTGGGGAATCCGGACGAAGAACGCCGACACCCGACGGATTCGTCCTCGATGCGCAAACGAGCGAATCCTCGCGGCGTTAAAAGCTGAGTGCCGAGGTTGTACTCGCGGTTCAATTCTAGATTAGACGAAGCAATAAACTTAAGAGCTTTCTCGCGATGTATATTTCGGGAGACAGAATCGTTATACTCGTTGTTAAGCATTTTTAGCGTTTGAAGATTAAAAAACAAAGTTATGTATTATATATGTGTACATATGTATGTATGTATGTATAATACATAACCGGCGTCGATTAGCCCATTTCTTTAATTTTCTCTGTGTGTCGTTAAACAGCGTACGGTCACTCGTGTCCCGTCGCTGACCAGTTTCTACCTCGTGACGAACCGGAAGCAACTCGATCGTTCACTCGCGACCCTCGGTCGGAGATACGTATTAACCGCGTAACCTCACTTCTGAATAGCTCGAGTACGCACTCGATGCTTGAATTACATTTCTTTTTTATTACGATTTTATCGCGTTGGTTGGACGTTAAGTCGGGATACATTAGACGCGTATTTACCGTAAAGATAGCGCGCCAGCATTTCGTTAACGAACAATGGAAAAACTGTATTTAAGCCGAGACCGAACAAATTTTGATTTTTCTCCTTGCGTCGAAGATGCAAATCGAACGATTTGCTTTCGACGCTCGCTTTCAATGCCAGCGAACAGAAACACGCGTACGGATTTTGCGGATTCGGCGCGTGTCTCGACTACGAATTGTCTTTCGGCCAACGTACGCGAGACACGAGGAGCCGGACGAATAATCGTGCGTCTCGTCGTTGCCGCTGTAAATCTCGACGCTTTTACGTTTAACGACCTCACTGTCCGTCCCTGACAATCGTTTATAGCAAATAGCGATGCGTCGCGTAGGGCATCGTCCAAGCATCCTCGTTGTCGTTGACGCTCGTACCTCCAGAACGCGTTTGCATCCCGCGGAAACGACTACTCGTCCTTGTAGGAGTTCTTTGCCAACGAAACGGCCAAATAGTTCACCCGTCATTGTTTCCGTATAATTTCGAGGAGCGACGAGCGTTCCGCGGAATCCAGATCGTTCGTAAGCGAAGCTTACCGAGAATTGCGCGCGATTTGGACGATTAGGCGTTGTTCTTGTCGCGGCCGTGTAACTAATGTCGAATAGAGGGAGATGTTATTGGGAGACCGTAAGACGTAAGTGGATGTCACAGGCGAGACGAAGATTCTGACAATATGTAATTGGGGTGCTTTGACGCCCGAGATTCTATCGCCGATCAAAGTCCTAATCTAGTCTAATCGTGCGTTTACGAGGCTTCGAGAGGCACGGGGATCGCGCGAAAAGAATCAAAGATCAACTTACGTAACGATTATCAATCGCTGCAGTTCGAAGTGCACTGTATCCGGTAAATCTACGAAGCTTTCTACCGATCGTATCGTTGTACCGCGACTACTTTAGGACTTTGAGACGAGCGTGTTGGAAATATTAGGCTTTACGCTTAGAAGATAATCTACGGCTTCGAGAAACAACTCGGCCGCTATTCGGTTCCCCCGCCTTTAGGGACCCGCGATCGCAAACTGCCGAACCGAACGGACGGGAAGTGCCCGTAGTAAAACTCTGCGGCGGTAGTTTCGATCGGGTGCCTGTTACCTTAGGATCCCGAAATCACGTTTACTTTCCGAACTTTTCTCATCGTACACGGCCCTGAGTAACGTAACAAGCTTTTTCGTGAGAATTTGGACGAGCTTCCGCTTTGATTGCGATTTTTTTAACCGACAAGGAGGGCGATTCTCCTATGAAAAAGTAACGAGACACCGTTCGATTTACTTTTCCATTCGAAATCACCCGCTTCGTAGTTGTTCGTTCACTCGTTACGGGACATAAATCGAGTCGAATCGCGCGAGAATATGTTGTACACAGTATCGAAAAAGTTATAACGAAATTGTTCGAATTCACCGGTGAGGTGAGAAATTGTTAAGAAAGTCGGTAAAATAGAGGCAAATTTTAACGATCGAAACGAAAATTACTTGGACGTTCAAGGTCATCGAGAGACCATCTCCCGTAACCTGCCTCTCGTTTTTCCCGCGCAAACGTACGATGTGTGTGACCTTGAACGTTCGATCGAATTCGTTCCGATCGTATTACCGAAGTATTGAACTCGAACGACGTTATTGGAAATGAATTTTATACGAAGAATATATAAGCGGTTGAAACCAAATGAAAAGCATTTTAACAAATATTAACGAATGGTATTGCTTAAGAGGGTCAACGATCTCTTAAAATGGCGCGAATTGTAGTTACCGTGTTACTCGATTAATTGCGACATTCGTACGGTATCGTGCAAATTTTGTATGCCCGTTATTCTTCCTCCGATAATCGTTAAGCGCCTCGTCAACGAAGGGAGGGAGTTATTTCCGTTTTTTTCTTTTTATATATTGTACGTAAGTAACATTTTTACAAGCAAGAAGCAAACGTCGACGCGACGATCGTGTTCCGTTTGAAACGAGGACGGAAGTTTCGGAAACTACACGTGCATTATGTATGTATACGTATGTATAACGATATACCGGTTAATCATTGTAATTGTTGTCGCGATGGAATAGATTATAATTAATCGAAATATATTTTTCTCTCGCGTGCCGATGCACGGCCTCTGAACGGTTGACACCGGGCCCTTTCATCTGTTTTTCTGTTTCTTTTTTATATAGATCGAGCAATAAACGTATTACTTGAACAAGAAGCGTCGTATAATTTTATCGTGCACGGACAACCTTTCACGCGCCCGATCGAAAAAAAAAGATAATCTAGCCGAGTATCCGTATAAAGTTAATATACCCGAATTGGATCTACGGTGGTATCGGTTGTCGATCGAATTATGCCGATCTCGGTAAACGTGAATTTTTCGAACGAGCGTCGATCACCGTATTCCCAAGAGGACTACCGCTCGCAGCCTCATCGTTGATTCAACCGCGTGTACAGGCGCGTATACTATACGTGCGTGTGCGACATTCACGCTCGCAGTCTTTCCTGTTTCATCCGCGCGGCACCGAACCAGTAAGCAACGTGATGCCGAGCCAAGCATCTCGTAAGCGTTCGGAGAATTTCTCATTCGCCAACACCGTGATGGTCCGTTACCGGTCTACCTAGCCTAGATCCTAATTGCCCGTGAAGAGAAAGCAGTCTCGGAAAATCCTAACTATTTTCAACACGAATATCCGTAAACTCCCCGAGGCGAGCGTCCGTCGCCGGTGTACAGGGCCGAGCGTTTCGTTCTAACAGGTAAGAAAACCGCTACTATCGTCCGAACCGTTTATTTCGATGGTCGTTCCGTTCGGTTTTTCGTGACGCGTGGTCCGTTCAACGACCGTTCTTCGAAGCGATTTTTCTCGTTAGCGTACCAACTAAACTAGAGATTCCGTGATTCCGAAGCAAGAACCGTTCTGGTCCGTGAATCGTTCCGATTGTATCTGCGTACATCGGAAATGCAACTATAAGGTGAGACTATTGTCGATTCGTGTGTTCTGCGTTGTCGTCGCGTGCGATTTTGCGTCGTCGTCGTCGTCGTCGTCGTCGTCGTCGTCGTCGTCGTCGTCGTCGTCGTCGTCGTCGATCGATTATCTTTCGTTGATCGTTCGATTTTCGTTATTTCGATAAAGAGGAAGTTGCTATCTACGCGAGTCTAATCGCGCGTTATCGTCGACGTTGTGGTTTGAAAACTTTGTGTATTTTACGAAGGAGACGTTGTAACTCGTGTAGGTTGAATTACGCGGTCCGCGTGTAAACCTTGGCGACTCGATTAGTCCACTTGTACTCTTACGAAGGCGAAACTGTGCTCTCTGCGAGTTGAGTCATAAAACCAAGTGCGTCTCTTTGTGTTTACGTTTTAAAATCGGGACGTTCTTCCGAACAGTTGGTAAATGCGATCCCCAAAATACATATTTTGAGAGCCATTGTACGCGTCCATCCGTTCGCGAACTTTCTTGATCTCCAAAGAGCCGATGAATCGATGATAAACGTAACAAACACGGCAAGAGTTCCAAAGAAAAGGGACGATAACGGGGAACGAGAGGTTCGACGTAGAGTTATTCCGACAGTTGCGCGCCGAACGATTTCTTTTCTCCGCGATGTGTCTCTATAAATAATGCGTTTGCATTGTTGTAAGGGCGCGTCGACGCAACGCGAAGACATCCCGACGAGGGCACGTCGCGACGAATGCTCGCGGGACATTCACGCTTATCTCTACATGGTGAATCACGTGATTTATACCGTTTGTCTCTTTTGCACGGTCGACGACAAGAACGAGCGGCAGATTGGAAACAGTTTAATGGCACTACAATGTTTTTATCTTTCTACGAGCTAATTTTCTTTACTTACTCGAATCAATGTTTATCGCCGAGAACATTGCCTCGAACAATTTTGTCGTATACTCGTAAACAACGATGATATTTCGATAATTGGACAGATATGTCCAATCGAACGGCCCTTCTCGTGTATTCCCCGCTTGCCGAATTTATAGCGAAAAACGATACACACGTCCAACTTGTCTCGCGACGTCTATTATACCTACGGTCGACCTTGCACAACGGGCTGTTCCTATACGAATACCTTGAAGGGAAGCAACGTTCGAAACGTTTCGGGCATAAAATTCAGAGGAGAGGTCAGGTAGAAAGGGCCGTGAGGTCAATGCCTTCCTAATTCTCTTTCGGAGAAAGCGTTCGTTTACTCCCGCAATAATCACGAATAGTGCGCTTCTTTCGTTCGACCGTTACAGCGAGATATTGAAATCTTATTGTTTTTTTCCTAACGGAACAAATTTTAATACTAAGAAAGAACAATTTTTTACGAAACGTGATGATATATCAACGATACGATGTATACGTGCCATAACTATTCTTACGTCACGCACTTTCCTACGAGACACAGATACGAGTTAGATAAGACATCGAACACACGATATTATTAACAAGTGCAATGACACGCGTGTATGTACCGTACCGTGCCACATGGATATTATTCGAACTACCGAATGTTCGGCGGTAAACTTACGCGTGACGAGACCCGTAAATTGTTAACAGGTGGACAAAGAGGATTACTTCGATGATCTGAAGAAAACGAGACGTTTTGGATCGAAAGAAAACGAAACTCGAGAAAACGATGGAAATCTTGGGCGTGAAATTTGCACCGTTGAACGTACCACTGAGAAGAAGGCTCGAAACATTTTCGGCAGCGGTATGGATCGTTTTTTTAGGATTCGGAGATCTTATCGGTTATGCCGTAACAGCTTATCTCCTCTTTTGGACGGAAACTCTACGCTATTTTGTCCTGCTCTATTTCGTTTGGATGTACTACGACTGGAACACGTGTAACCGAGGCGGTAGAAAGTACGTATAAATTATTTGACTTAAAACTTGGAAAATCGACTTTAAAATCGGAATTTTCTTTTATCGTAGCGAATGGTGGACGAGATGGCTGAGAAACTGTGCGTGGTTGCATTATTTTTGCAACTATTTCCCCGTGAAATTGGTGAAAACCACTGATCTAGATCCGTCCAAGTCTTATTTATTGGGCAGTTTCCCTCATGGAATTCTATCGACTGGCATCTTCGGCGCATTCGGATCGGATGTTCTCGGCTGCAAAACACTGTTTCCAGGATTGGATGTTCGAATCGTTATTCTCGACCAACACTTCAGAATCCCACTGTTTCGCGAATACGCTTATCTAACCGGTACGTGTCAGTCGTTCGATCGTAAATTAATGTCTTCGCAAATACTTACTGTAACGAGATATTGACACACGAGCAGTTGCGTTCGCTGAAAATTTATCATTTTCGCGAGTAGGCTATTTGAAACTCCTTCGCTCGATGTTAAACGAAAGTCGAATGACGGGAAGTTGAAGCTACGAGCCAGTGATTCTCAATCCATTCGTAGCGACGAGATACATCTATCACGGCGAACAACGTTCAACGAAATATTCTGCTCGCGCGTATCATTTTCGCTCTACCTAAGGTCAGTTTTTCAATTCGTTTTCTGTTCTCGATCGAATCGAAATGCAGGTACCGTCAGCAGCAGCGCGGAAAGTTTGAACTATCTCCTATCAACGAAACCTGAACGGCCGTTCATTGGAAGAGCAACTGTCCTCATCGTCGGTGGAGCGTCAGAATCATTGGAATGTAAGCCAGGCACTTATCGTATCCTGGTAAAAAGGAGAAAAGGCTTCGTAAAGATTGCGCTGAAACATGGGTTAGAATAATCAATGTTTACAAACTACAGTCTTGAATATATTTTCGTAATGATTTCCGAGAAAATATTGTCCTTCTCGTTAATCACTGAACAAACGTTCAAAATCGATTCGTTACCTCTGGACGAACATTTACCCTAGTCTGTAGTTGTCACTGCCTTAGCTTCTTCCTTAAAGAGGATTAAATTCTTAAACTTTGATTTATCCAAACGGTAGATAAAATTTCCATGGATGCGACCAAATTTTTCATTGATTCAGAATTTCATTGTTTTTAGGACACCTCTGGTACCTGTGTTTTCATTCGGTGAAACGGATATATACGACCAAGTGTACGGGCCGGAAGGTTCGTTCCTGAGAAGAGCGCAACACTACATTCGTAAAAAAGTGGGAATAGCACCGATACTTTTGCTGGGACGAGGATTCTTCCAGTATTCTTTCGGTATCATCGCGCACCGGAAACCTATCACCGTCGTTGGTAATGATGAAAACTTGCTAACAATTATTGAATTTTTTAAAATTCTTCCATGCGGAAGATTCGGAATGTTCATCGCATTGCAATCGTTTCTTTCAAATTCAGTTGGCAGTCCCTTGGAGTTGCCGAAAATTCCGGATCCAACGGCGGAACAAATCAATGAATATCATGAAAAATTTATCAAGCATTTGGTCGAGCTTTTCGAGAATCACAAACACAAATACGTGGAAAATGCTGATTCGGTGACCCTCGAGTTGATATCGTGATACGTATTACCATACAATAGTGATTTAAGACGATTCATTGATGGAAACTTTTCGACGTCCAAGATGTTTTCTATACATCGTTACGTTTTAAAGGATTTTATAAATCTCTTGCGTCGCGAGAATATCAAAGGGGTACTTTACACTTTCGTACAAACCCTTTTGGTCGAAATGTGACTTTCCCTAATGAATTTGTATAGAAATAATAGCATTAAGGTGTTAAATTTAATTACGTTTTAGTCTTTAATCGATATTCGGTTATTGGAAAGCATTTTATATATTTCGAGGCGGGAGCCTTAAATGATACGCGCTGAAATACTGTTACAATATGACATAATATATCACGGCTTATGAGTAAGGATGGCGAAGAGCTGTACATTATAAAAAGAGACGTTGGAGGATTTTAGTACCTAGAAACCGTGAAAACCAATCGAGTATGCAAAATTATATCAACGTGACGCAGTACCTACAACTTGAAAAATACTGCGCTGTGTAGATTTTATATAAATTCGCATATCAGTATGACTGTAGAACTTGTACATTTTCGTTTAATATAAAACATCTTCTTTCGTATACTTCTCGATAATGGGTACGAGTAACGCTGCGAAAATTATAACTGCTGCACACCAAACGGTCCTACGTAGTACCTGCGGGTCAAGAATTGTTGCTCGACTAAATTTTCAATCATTTCCACGATTGTTAGGTTTTTCCATCAATGATGTATTTTTAGTCTACCTTGTCTTGCCATTCCTTGTTCGCGATGCAGTCGCGAAATTTCATTCGCGAAAAGTGTACGGTACTGTAGAGAGGTATCCATGTGTTCGGTATTCGTTGGTGAAGAAACGTGTCCAGATGTTTCCGAAGAAGATACGACTTTCTGACCACCAAATCCCTCATCTGAAACTATCGTCGTGCACAGAGTGTCTCACCAGAAACAGGATATACAAAAAATACATATTTTTCTGCTCGCCGCAAACCATACTAGAGCCTCGTACGTGCCTTGATCTCGAAAAACGTAGATCTTAACAGAGATATTGATTATCGCGACCATCGGTGGAAGATTAATATCGGCTTATCGTTAGGAATTAGCAAAACAAATGTACCTCTACGTAATTGTACATAGCAAGGTCGCATATCGCGTGGGCATCGTCGCATCGTAGTTCGGTGAACTTCGGGAGAACCTTACTAAAGTCCGAATTGAAACGTTCCATTAAGTCGTCTAACAGTAAGAGATCCTCGAATCCCTGATGACAAAGAATAGAATAAAATTCACACGACAACTATCGCCGTCCACGTAATATCGAAAATAATTTCAACGTCCAGTGAGATTCGGTGAATTAAATGTCTCCTCGAAAGGACTGAATGATAATTTAGCTTACTTAGTTTAGATTTAGTCCAACAATATTGGAAGAAAGTATTAATTCGAAACAAAGGTAATTTCTCTTGTATACTATGTTCAACGAAGAATGTACATATTAAAATAGAAAACTATTTGTAAGATACGTTATTTTTTTTAGAAACTCGCTCTCCGTGAACGTGGAAATCTAGGACCGATTGAACTCAACTCACAGCGTTCATTCCTTGAGCATAGAAAGGCACCATAGCGTGGGCAGCATCACCGACTAGTAGAGCAGTTCTCCCAACGTGATAAGGTTCGCACTGCAATACGATTATAAGGGATTAAGACCGCAGCCAATTACTCGGAAAGATTCCACCGGACCTCCGACATTTACCTTGATGGAGATCAATGTCTTCGGCTCCCTCTCGAAGTAATCCTTCACCAGTTTCTCTCTGCCTATCAGACGCAGAAGATCGGGGAACTGTTCGTCGTAGAAGTCCAGAAGCGCCTGTGGTGTCTTTAGTTTCTCGAGGATCGCAAACGGGGCGAATATATTACCGGTAAAAGTGAAGTCGTCGTTCGGTAAAGCTATCATCATGAACTCGCCTCGTGGCCAAATGTGAAGATGATCGCTGCTCATGGCGAACTTGAACAAAAATAAATTAAAGAAAGCTGACAATATTCGTGATGGTGTTTGTATATTTACAAACAGCACAACGTTTGACCGTTTCGAACGAAGATACGCCTACCTTGTTGTCATCTCCAGCGGGAACGAACAATTCGACGTAGCCGTGTTCGATGTACGTCTGGTTGCAATTGAAAAGAGGTCTTTTCGTCATTAGTCTTCTGACCGTTGAGTACGCACCGTCCGCACCGATGATCAAGTCCACGTCCACTTCCTCTATAGTGTCGGTTTTTGTACTAGAAGATTCAACCGACGTGTAAACAGCATCGCCGATGAGCTTACGGGATTTATCGAACGAAGGACACCTTACTCTAAGATCTTCAGTTTTCCATTATCCAGATCCGCGTCTACCAGTTTCTTGTTGAAGCCAAGGGTCACTCCTGGGTACTTCTCTGCGGCTATTCGACGAATAAAAAATTATCGATCTTTCCAGCTTTAATTAAAATCTTTAAACACTTGAAACATCGGTACCGATCGATTTCCATCGATTAATATCCGGAAATTAGATATCTCTATTCTTTTTATTTACTACTTCGTCAAATTAGTTTCGTCCAAGTGTAATTGAAATGCATCGTTGTCGATCCAATTCGCGGATCTTTTCTCTTTAAGTGTATCGTGTTTTTAATGCCGCTGGAATACGCGTATTTAACCTGCAAGATTGTGAGAAGCACAAGGCGGCAGCAACAAGAAATCTGACACGCTTGAATTCTTGTGGCTTCACGCACTACCGCGTCATTGGATATTCAGCCACGCTTTTTTCAGTTGAAAAGCATCTCGGTGTTCGATCGTGTTCTTCCGAAGCAAGATGTAACTGGATCGAAGTAACACGCAAAAGAGTCACAAAGAAAATTAATCTGCTTATTATGAAAATCATTTCCAAGAAATACATTACCGCGAGCAGTACGAATCAACGCGCGTTAAGACTACTTTCCGAGACGAAAAAGAATTCGAAGAGTTATAGGATTATTTAATTACCGAATAATTTATAGGGTTAACTTAAGTTTCGCTCACCGTTTAACAGAACCACGTTCAGATATCGTCTGTTGACCGAATAGATGCACTGCAAGATAAAGTAAACAATTAATAACAAAATGGATGTAATGAAAACGTTACGATTCTGGTTTCGCCTCCGAACCACTAAACCGTACAGCAAAAAAGCACGGAATGCCGAGAATTCGTAATTAGAAATTTTCCGAATTTCCTTGCAACTCTAAATTGTCATTACTTACGTTCCCCTGCACGCTATCGTAAATAATTTCTCTCAGGGTGCTGTCCTTGTTATGGACCATTCTACCGTGCATAGGAATGCTATGGCGATCGACCACAGCCTCCTCGAGCTCGATTGCCCTCAAAGCTTCGCGTCCTCTGATCGACAGAGCCAGATTGATGCTCTGTCCTCTGGAATCCTCCACCCTGATATCTAAAAAAAGGTTGTTTTCCATTTTTTCCGTTAGCTCTTCACCTTTACACTTTGACTTGAAACTTTGCTACTTCTTCGAAGAATCGAAAATTCTCATTGACGAAATAGAGCTTGGCGAGTCAGGTGGCTTTCGTTTACAATGACTGAGCATGGAAAAGGAGAAAGAAGGAGCGTATCAAAATTTCTATAACGATTCAGAAATCATCGAGCCAATCGGGCCATCGTCCTAAAACTATTTGAGAATCGTTACCAGGGGTGGCAGGAAATATTTTAGACGAGTTAAAAAAGACGCTAGGGTGTTGAAAATTATTTTCTCTGTACTTACCTGCGCGGTATTCGTACAAAAACACCGAGTGGCCCTTCTTCGCAAAGAAACAAGCTGCCAGAGCTCCAACCTAAAAGCCGATTTTTTGTACCAACACCGTTCAAAATTCCGACTTGAAAAAAAAACGAAAAGAAATTTTTCGCCTTTTTTTTCTTCCACGAAACTGTTTTTCGTAAAATACAAACACGCACCAAGCCACCCCCCACAATGGCAACTCGCGACTTTCGATCGGCGACCGTCATGGTATTCCGTACTGCACCGAAGCCACTGACCAACTACCTGTCTTAACACGATCCTCCTGCTAGTTTATATACAGGGTGAGTCACTTGACACTCGCCCGGGAGTAATCCAGTGATCCCCGCTGCTTTTAACGATGTGAGCCGATTTTTAAACGGAGACGGTACGATAAGGGTTACCTTTTCCGAAAGTTATCATTTTCGAGATTTCAAAGCTCCCTCGATGTACCTTAAAGTGTTACCCATAATAATCAATATACCCATAGATAAACGTTACACGACGTACAGACTTCTCAAAACACGGTGAGAATCGTGGCTGTCGATCCTAGTCACAAATTCATACCTCACCTGTACTTAAACGTAGCATAGAATAAAGCGACACTTTACAGCATCCCTCGCAACGAAAGCAAAAAACTTGCTTATCGTCGAAACTGTTGTCTAGGTATCAGTTATTATCCAGGTCTATCTTGTACCGAGTAGAAGAACTGGATCGTTCGCAGCATCCCTCGCGAGATCCTCTCGGCCGGTCGTAGCAGGGGGTTGCGCGAGGAAGCTGAAAACGATGACGTCCTCGCGCGAAGTACGGTGGCGATGATCGTGACGCGTGGCGTGGTCGTCGTGGTCTTCGTGGTCGTCGTGGTCGTCGTGGTCGCGGCGCTGTCCGAAAAATCAAAAATAGCCGGTGTGCCAGTCAGTGCGGCGATGTCGACGGCGAACGACGTTTCGGCGGTACGGTTCGGCCGGTGGTGGTGGTGCTGGCGGAGACGAAGGAGGAGTACTACCTCCGGGGCAACGATGCCGGCAGGATACACGAAGACGATCGTCCTTCTCGGTGTACTCGCGGTGATATGCTCCCTCCTGGGCACCGTGGACGCCGGCGCAAGGACGAAATCGGACGAACCGCGTGGCAAAGGGACTCACAAGGACTCGGAGCCTGTCATCGAGGAAGTCAATGCTAAGCAACTCGAGCGGCTTCTCAACGAGAAGGATTTTGTTGCCGTGTACTGGTGTAAGTGTCTGCCAGAAGATCGTCGCGTTTACATCCTTTCGCGGTAGACCGCGACTCCCTCGCGGTGCATCTTTCCCTCCTCCGGAGAAAACGGAGGAACGAAGTGGCTTCTCTTTTGGCGGGGTCGAGTCGAACGGTGATTGCGATCGCTCGGCACGTAGCTTACTTCCAGCGTTTATTTTACGTCTTTCTGCGATTTAGTGCCTTCGAGGCATTAAATTCCGGTTTATCGAAATATACGGAGCATTCTCCGAGCGTTTCGAGAGCTCGAGTTCACTCCCGTTTACCATTTTCCGTTGATCCTTGTTCGTAGCTTTCAGGGTGTAGAATCCTCTCTCTCCACTTGGCGGAACATTGTGCTTTTCCGTATTAATCG
Source organism: Ptiloglossa arizonensis (assembly GCF_051014685.1). NCBI lineage: Eukaryota > Metazoa > Arthropoda > Insecta > Hymenoptera > Colletidae > Ptiloglossa > Ptiloglossa arizonensis. Next base: position 23,752,475 of record NC_135055.1, read on the forward strand.
TTTCGCGAGATAGCACCCTATCGAAGAAATGTTCCTGGATTTTTCGAGAAATTCGAAAAGACGTTTCACGAAACCACTGCATCTAGAGCGAAGATACGTCAGGTATATTTACGAACACGTGTTAGCTTGCACGTGTTCGTAACGGTACACAAATATTACAATTAATACGGTTTCAAAAGACACCAATTATTTCAACTTGTTCGACAAACAACTCTCTACGATTAATTCGGAAATGTTGCTCGACCGATTCGTGCAGGCGAAGCATTGTTCCGGAACCAGGGGCCCTGCTGGTCCGACGCACTTAATTTTTGAAAATATAGTTCAACCGTGTTACGAAAGTGGGTTCGGGAAATGTAGAATCAACGCGACACGTCCGTCGACACGTGTCAGAACTTCGATCTTACGTAACTGGTCTATAACGTGCCCTTTTAACTCTCGCTTGGCTACCGAATTCTTCGGGGTACTTCGCACCACGTACTCTCTCCCTCTTTTCCGACTTCTGCATTCCTCTTGGCTCAGCGACTCTGTTACAATTTGGCCCTCGATCCTCTCCGCGCCTCCTATTTCTAAATTTCTAGAAGGACCTGCTCGAGAAAATCTGGATCGAAATTAGAATTTCTTTATTCGTAGATACTTGCGTCTTGCAATAGCAATTTATATTTATACATTGCGAAGGAAATCTGTAATTTCACTATTTAACAAGACGTCGAAACTTTCTCCCTTGGTTCCTTCCTTTTCTCTTTGCATTTAACAGGTTCCTCGTCGTTTAAATCCCGAAGGCTACACCGACATTACCATCCATAGATTCTTTTCAGACTTTGGGTTTTCGAGTTCGCGTTACGCTTTCTATGCGACGTCGCCCGGACGTCGCGTAGAATTTTCTTGGCCACGAAAATCCACTTCTACCGTGGTTCGTTCTTCCCCTGTTTCGTCTTCTTCTTCAGCGTCAGCGAATTATATAATCCGCTTCGTCGTACCGTAGTGGGTGTCGATGAAAGCCAGAATTGCAGAACAGGATTCGTCATTGAGATCGTTTTGCGTGCAACGACGACAAGTGAGTCGTCGATATGCGAACGGTTTAATGTACCAAGACGGAGACGCGCGTGTGCGTGTTATAAATAAATCTCTCGACACGGAGATTGACGCCTCTGTTTCTCGTTCGGGTTGCTCGCTTAACGTTCCCTTGTACGCTTATTTCGATTACAATTGGTAAAAATATCAATTGCGTCGATTACAGGCTCGCGAAGCGCCGAAATAACTTTTTTTCGCTCGCGATTTTTTCACACAATTCGATTGTTTCTCGAACAGAGGTCGACGTCGAAGCAGCGCATTAGTAATATACACGTCATGCGCACGAATTGCGTTCGCACGACAATTAACAGGTATTAAATTCTCTCCCTTTGCCAAGTGGCCGGTCTACTCAGTAGGACAAGCCGTCTCGAGGCAGACGTAAGATTTCGTGACCGTCTGCGAAGATGTAATAATTGGTACAAGAGGTCGATGAAATTTTACAAAGACGGATATCGATATTTCCCAAAAAACTTATTCGATATGTCGATTTGTCGCCGTTAATCGAAACGGTGACGGTAAAACTTGCCAAAAATTCAAGACGGGGTGGATAATCGATACCTAAAAAATTGTAGGGAATTAAAGGGATTTAATTACCAGGATTAAATTAAATTTTCAAACACAAGAGACAACTAAGGGAAGCTACCGGATATAAGACGAAGAAATAGAAAATGCTTAAGGCCAATCGCAATCGTACTTTCACGAGCAACTCGGCCGCGAAATTGAAAGCTGCCTGGCAGAGGAAGAGACAAGCTCGAGCAACCGAACGACTCGAATCGAAGATAGAGTTACAGTTCGGTCGAGACTGGGAACTTACGAAGTCGATCAGATTTTATTACCTCAATGGAAACTCAGCGGCCACTGACTCACCGGCATGACGCACACGTATACAAACTAGTCGCGTCTCGGTATATCGAGACGCGTTGCCAGCCGTTGATTTAATTTCATCAAACAAACTAGAACCAACGACGACACTTTCGTTGCGCTTGCGAATCAAATAGGAGACGCAGCTTATCGGGAAATGTCAAGCGTGCGTTACTCGAAAGGAAGATCTACTCGGTCTTACCGAACATTTTTCGTCATCTACGTACTTGTTCGACCCTTTTCTTTGCGTCACCACCCTGTGCGGACCAACGATTCGTCGATAAAAATTCATCGATCTCTACACCCTTCCCCTGGAGTAGAATCATCCAACTGGTGCTCGAAAACGAACGAACGTTGAGAGTCACTGGTACAGAAAAACGGCAGATTCGAGCACGAAGAACAACCTAGCACGCGCAAAGCTACCATCGGCGATTAAGGGCCAAAGGCTTCAAAGTCAGCGTGTAGATTTCTCGACAACCTGTTCCCTCGACGCGCTCGCCGCGTTCTTCTCGCGATTCTCTCCTGAATCACGTTTTCATAATACCGTCTGATGTAACAGCCTAACGCGTTAAAATCGTAGAAGCAACTCGACGGCAACATTGCCAAGAAGATCCGTAGAACGAAACGATCTCACCCCTCGACGATCCTCTGCGATCGTTTCCATCGGCCGTCGATCGTGGTCCATCGTAGAGAATGCACCGAAACGATCCCACTTTCCCATCTTCTTTCGAGAAACGAGGTTTTACGTTCCTCGTGCACACTCGTTCACCACTTCCCAACGATCTACAGCTGCTTTTCCGTGCAATGACGTAACGAACACTCTGAAAATACATCAGTGGGATTCGCGTAAACTTTTCGTGGCTCTTTCTCGCGGCTCCTGTAAAAATAGTACGCAGAGAGATAGGGACACCAAATCTCACCCCCTCTTTCTTTGTCTCGCTCTCTCACTCCTGCTCCCCCTACCCCTCCACACGCACACTCGCGCTCGCTCTATCTAGCCATCTATCCATCCATTTCCCCATCTATATTTTTTTCTTCGCCGGTGAATTATTATTCGGGCATTTTTAGAGAAACCCTCGGCCAGCCGGGATCTGGTCGATCGGCAGGAAAGAACGATACCTCTCGAAAGCGCTGTTAGCAAGGCCGGCGCTCCGGTAGCCGCCGCTTTTAGCACACGTTCGAGTTATTTTAGCGCTTGCCGGCGAGCATCTCGCTATCGTCTCGGCTGAAAACATACCGTCCTCGGGCAGCCTGCGTCCCACTCTCGTCACTCCCGGACGTCACGGGAAACGATCGTCCTGGAGACGTCACCGGTCCCGGACACGGGCTCCGTTTCGAGAAAATCGCGGAGGAATGGCCGCTCGAAAGACCTGGACGAGCCTTATCGACGGATAGACGCGAGAAGACCCGGACGACGAGCTCGCGAGTCGAACCTATTTCCAGCCGCCGTGTCCTCGCGTCTTCTTCACGACGCGAACAGAGCTTTTTCTCGCTTGTTAACGGTTCCCGTTGCTCCGGTGTTGAGTTGCGTTCGGGTCTTCGTCTCTCGTTTCGACGGTATTATTCTTGGGAAAAGATTCCTTCGGACCTAATTTCGGAGCGTTGTACGTTTCTTTTCGCCAAACATTCAACTTGTCTTCTTCGTTTAAATTTGAATAGATGCGGCTCGAACGAAGTAAATTTATCGGATTACGAGTGTCTCTTTTGTAAATGGATTATACCCGTCTCGGTACACAAGGAAACCGAGTAGGGTTATTACGAAAGATCTATGACGCGTACCGGAAGACGTCGAGCACTCGAGTAGATATTTCCAGATGCGCTCTCTCGTTTGGAGCTTCCCGAAACGCGAGCCGTTTCCGTCCCATCAATTAAGCAAAAGGTCTCCGTCTTTCGGCTTCGCCCCATTACCGTCACGACTCGCAAACCGGAACAATTATCTTCGATTGCTACAATTCATCGTTAGGAGCAGTCTTTGAATACTATTTTTAAACGCAGGACTACGCAACGCTATAAAAAATTGTATCCAGCGTAAGAAATAATAGCCGATTCATCGTTTACGAAGCGATCTTATTGCGTCTATAACACTTGACCACCTGTGCGCGGCGAGACTTAATTTAATTATTAGCTTGCCAGGAAAAACCGAGAATGAGAAAATTGCTAATTCAGTGATAAGCACACTTGATCCCGTGCCAACTGTCGCGTTGTTCGGATATATGTACATATATACATACGCGATACTATACGTTGTTTATTCGGTAATTCAGGGATTTGTTAACGCTTTACGGGCTGTTAAAGAAAGTGGAAATTGTTTCGAGAACGCATTGAGAATTTTTAGTAAAAGACCGACCAATGTTTTGGAACACTCGGCGAAATTTCCAACGTTTCGCATTTCTTCGGTATTCCTTTCTTTTTTTTTTCAATCGGATGCGATCAGTCGGCCATCTTACATATCGTAATGGGAAACGGACCATCCGCATGTTTCGCTTGCGCGCGATCGTATCGAAGAAAAATAATCGCTGCACGTGCTGGAACGGACCCAGTGTCGGGACTCGAAAACCACGCACGGGTTTACCTGAGCCGTAGCGCAAGCTCGGGACACCCACGCGTTGTCCCAAATCGTCGGTTCACGCTTTAAAGCTCACCAATACCGACACGATCGCAGAATCACGCGTCCACGCGAGACAAGAAATACGACCGATTGAGTGGCTATCTTTAGCGGCGGTCTGGGACCCTGAAGATATGCTTCGAATGTTTCTTCCGGTATAAATAAAACTATCGACCGCCGATATTTGTGCTCGCTGATCGTGAAAAATCGTATCGAGAGTTTACAACTCGACTCTTTCGATCCCTTTCTCGAGCGATCAACGGCTTCGAGCACGTCGAATTACTTTTTCCCTCCACGCCCTTCCCTCCGTTTCTCCACTTCGAGTGCAACTCAAAGTTACTCGGGGGTTCCCTGTATGGGCAAAATCATTTCCATTGTGTACGCTCGTTTTTCGCGCTTTCTACCATTTTCACTGTCGCGCGACTCGCGGGTATCTCGCGTACGATTTCTTGGTCGTCCGCGTCGAGCAAGATATCACGCGAGTACCCTTCGCGAGAAAACGTCCGTGAAGAGCGCCGGAGAGTAAAATGTCGTCGTCAACGGCGTCGCGGCGAGGCCGTTCGTTCTTGTATTTTTAGTGGCTCGTAAACTAGGCACTGGCCGTCGGTTCGATCTCGTCGTCTCTGTTTCTCCCGTGCAGCGGAGAAACACACCGATGGACTGCCTCCTCTTGGGAACGAGCGCGCGCTCGGCCGCGCGTGCACCTAAGTAGGTACGGGTATTTATCTCGATACCGCCACCTTGAAACGTCCAAGAACAGTGGCACGTGGGACCGCCGATTATATCGAAGATCTCCAGTCGAAGCAAGGCTGAGGATATCGCGGCCACCAGAATGTATTCTTGGTTCGCGCTGATATCAGCAGATATTTTCTCGCGCGGACCACTCGAATCGACCACCACTGTGCTGGCGAACGTTTACATCGACGAGCCCTTTGTTCTTCGTCCGACGGACGATTCATCCGCCTTCTTCGAAAATGTCCTACAGACGGATGACCCGGTGTGGCCTTGTATCCGAGTTACCCTCGTAGCTGTGTTACACTAATTGTTCATCTGTCCTCACAGACAGCGACATTACAAACGAAGAGTATTGTTTTTGGCACGAGAACGTACCAGAACGATCGACGGGACCTCGTAGAAATGTTTACAAATAATTACCTATTATAGGAATATGGATATAACTTTGTAGACGCGGTTCGTTTCGTTGAAAGCATCGGACGTTAATATCTCTCGTAGATCATCGGAATATTTGTACTCGGGAACGGGTAAACATCGTTCAGCTTCGGGGGTGAAAAACTAGAGAATGATTCGCGAACAAAGTTGACCGACGACAATTGATAGGGAACGCGTGAAATCGAGTTTCAGCGGTATCGCTTATTTTTCGCTCCCGATTCGACGATCCGTTTAGGAGTGGAACGGGTGGGTGGACACGATGGGAAATAAAAATAGAATTGTTTTGTGTCGCTCTATTTATATTTGTTTGCGAGTCCCGGCTCCACCGGGAAGATCGGTACGGGATAGTCTTCGTAGCCGGCGAAACTTCGGGTGTTATGTAGCTGGCCGTTGAATAACGGAATAAGAAAAGCTTCGCCTGGTTGTTTCTGGGCATACGGGCGTAAAATACCGATAAATGTGTAGTAGCATTTAACGAACGGTAAAGCGACGTTTTCCCGCATAACTCAGCCATCGTTACCGCACAATTTCTCTCGACTTTCCTCTATTACGAACGCAGTCAGTGGAGTCGGTCCAACTTAACTGGCACACGTTTTTCAACGACTCTTTCTCGCTCTCCCTTGGACCTCGGTGTTCTCCTCTCTTTCGCGTGCTCGTACGTTGCCAGACTTCCTTGCGGGGGTGCCTGCGGCCGAATCCTATTGCTTCGGTGGTACGAACCAACAAACGAGAAATGCAATCAACCGACAAATAAAATACAGAACAAACGCAACCGGTAACCAGGGAACGTAGTCCGAAAAAAAACAACACCACCGTTGCGTGACGACGATTAGAAACAGCTTCGCGAAAGTAGAATCGAATGTGGGAACCAGAGGGAGGCAAAGACGGGTAAAGAGAGGAAGAGAAACGGAAACGAAGAAAAAGAATGTTCCTTCTTGGCAACCGACTTTCGTGACTTTATTCCCACGTTGTTACCAAAAATGGTAACCTCCGCCCGTTCGTGCAGTTCGTTTCGAGCGTCTGGTAAGGCAGCTTCTGTCAATGTCCTCTAGGTGAGATGTCGATGTTTTCAGTGAGAAAGGTGGATGGAGAAACGTTCGAGGGACACCTTGCTGTCCATATCCAATGATTGTAACCCAACACCCGCGTAGCTCGTCCACCGTGCCGGCGAGCGGAACGGAGCCGAGCCGGCCAAGAACGCTCGGAACTGCCAAGCCACCGACGATAAGCATAAAACTGGCGTAAGAAGGATTAGCTTTCCTTCTTCTATAACGCAAGGCCGATTTCAAGGATTATTATTGCTCGCGGAGAATTGATCGTTAACCCAAACTGAACATCTTCGGCTCGTCAAAGGCTTCCGATGCCACTGATACGTCGGGTGCTAATATGCCACAAAACTAATTCTAGACCCGGGAGAGCTATGAATTTCCTCGTGGATTATTTTCTGTGAAATAATAATTACGATTAATACCGACACTTAAAATGTTTTTTTTCGGTAATCGTAGGACAACTAGGGCTGTCTATTTCCTATCGAACTTTGGTTCTTAAAATAAAGTGTTCGATAGAATATCGACGCTTTTAAACGAAAATTTATCGTTGGTTGTTTCGAGGCAGCTGAGATAATTTGGAAACTGTGGGAATATTTAGACTTTAGACGAGCGTTCGATAATTGTTTACGATATTTCATGAAACAGTGTTCAATATCGTGTAGATCGCTAATCACCCGATCGTAATCATTTTTTCAGATGCGAGAAGCTGCACAACATGCGACAAGGTGCTGGCCGAATTGGAGAAAATCGACGACGACACGGACCACTTTGGAGTCGATTTCGTGAAAATCAACGACAAACGACTGGCCAAGCAATATGGCATCAAGAACTTTCCAGCTCTCACGTATTTCCGCGAAAGAGAACCGATCATTTACGAAGGTTAGACTCGTCAGACATCTAAATTTTACACGATAGGTTTGCATTCACATTGATCGCTCGAGGCTGGAACGATCTCGTTCGATAGAACAACGAATCGAACACGATTCCGTTAAATATTTACATAGCATTGCCACGTACGACGAACAACAGCGGATAGCAATGATTCCAAATGGCTGAAAGTTCGCCAAACTTTTATTGGAATCCGGCCGCGATCTCGGTAACCTTGCCAGGTATGAGAAACAAGGTTCGAGACTCGCCGCGGTATAGTACTTGACCCAGAATCAGCGGAACAATCGCTGGTATTCTCGAATTTTCGTGGTTTAGGAATTTTTGTTGGCTCCAGTAAACGTTGCTTACTATGGTCGACAATTACTATCGGCGACACCGAATCCTGTTCCCCGAGTGCACGTATTAAACGATACCTTAAACGCGACATTACGAAAAACGCGAGTCTACCTATTAACATTGGATGCAATGTTAATAATTATCGACGTAACAAGGAGTTTCTCGAATCCTCTGAATCCCGACGAAACTTCTTCGAACAAAGAAAACCGCGTGCTGTCGATACTAAATTCGTAAAATTGAAACGGGTGTGTCCTAAAAACAATCAAACGATCCAGAAACACTGGGGTCTGATCGAAACCGACCAGAGACGAAACCAGACACGAGGATCGTGCCAATCGATCGAAGAATCGTGGTTCTCGGATTTTCGCGGGTTCGAGCTGTTACACTTTGCGCGGTAAGTCTGACCACCTTCGTTCTCTGGCAGCGATCCCAAGTTTTGGTATTTGGTGAGGTTAGCCTGTAAAAACAGTAGCTATCCGTGTGCCCGAATTTTCTTCAACATACCGACCCCTTTCGATGCGTACCGCGGAGCGTGATCTTCCGCTTCGTAAGGATCCGGCGCATCGGAATCGCAAGTCCCGCGGCATAATTTCGGTTGACCGATGACTCGTCGACCAAGAGGAGAAATTAATAGAGTACATGGAATGCACGTTACGTAATAACGCGATGCGCCGTTGTACTGTATCTTACGATTTCATTGAGCTGCTGGCTGTCTAGCTCGCTCTACATTTAGATCGAGAGACTGATTCCCTTTGATTCGTTCGAAAACGAAAACGTTCCGCTACCGTCGTATCGTGTTCGATCAACAATGGCGATGCTCGCGAAACACGACAACGGTACCGATTTAATGTAAACATTGCATAATTATTTATCGGTGGCCAATTAAAACGGTCTAAATTTATCACGTAGATGTTATGATTCTCAGCGTCGAACTTTGCGGAGTTCGCATCGCATACAACGTTTATGAAGTTGCTTTCTCCGAGTGGAGTTGACAGACCAGATGGGACTCGAATATAGTAAATCGGACTGAGAAGTTTCGAATTACTCGGTATACTCGCAGATCCTACGATTTGGGATCGTCGTACGGTCCAATTTCTTTATTATTTTTCGAACGACAACGTTTTCGACAATCAGGACAGCGATAGTCTGGTTAACGAAACACGATACTAAATGAAAAAACCCGATAACGTTGAATAAACTTAGACAGTCGTGCAACGTTCGCACGTCTAAGCAAAGAAAGTCAGAAATTGGACGCGCTTGGACACCTAACGCGGAAGCAGATTGAAGTACAGGTGTGACCATCAATCCCGCTACATTGTGATCAGTAAAGCCCGGGTTTGGCAACGGGATCGTGTAGATTTATTAACTCGACCGAATATCTCGAACGTCTCGTCCAAGGTGAAACGAGAAAAGCAGAAACGATTTGGTTGAATTGGCTTTCACCGGAACGTTTCGGTAAATTTTCGTTCGATGATGTAACAACCGATTGTATCTATTTCTATTGTACCGAATGCAACGTACAGCGATAGAAGTCTATTCTCGATACCTTGGGATGGTAAACAGAAGCGGCAGGAAATCGCAATTAGAGAGTATATTATTAACTCTTTGAGTCTACCCAGGTATACGTAGAATGGTAACCTAATACTTTTTCTTTTGCTTGTGAATAATACTGAAAAATTAGTTCAATCAATAGGTACGAAACAAATTTCGTAACGTCGTGTTTGTTTCGCTACACGAAACCATGAAGATTTCTTACAGGATTTTTGCGATCGAACAACATTATTATGTAATTGCGACTTTCAGGTGACTTGATGGACGAAGAAAATGTACTAGACTTCTTGACGAGTCTGGAAGCAATGGACTTACCCGATCGTATCGAAGAGGTAAACTCAAAAATTCTGGAGAAGATCGTGGAGGACACGGAATTCGTAGCAGTTCTTTTCTGTGAGTTCTTTCTCTTGTGTCCCGTGTGATTGTATATTACAACCTCTCTCTCTCTCTCTCTCTCTTTCTCTCTGTTACCTCGAGTCAGATTCACATTCATCAGCAAAAGTATAAAAGTATAAAATTCCATTGAATTTAAATGGACACTGTTCTCGACGAAAATAGTGAAACCAACCAATCACGTCGTAATCAACAGCGTTTGTCACATAGAATTTACCGATTCAATTATCCGCCAAATTCTTTGTTTCAGCTGTGTGAACAATTTATCGTTTATCAAACACTGAAGTACATTAATTATTGGTAAAATTCGTGTACATAGTATGCACACTTTTATTATTATTATTTTCTTGTCTTACTAATGTCTTCCGTGTAAAATCAACAGGTACTTAACACCGTTACTGTACATAAAATTAACAGGGCTTTACAGAATTCGCAGCAAACTCGGTTGCAATAACAAATTTTGTTTCGATACCGATTTTTCTAATTTTATTTTCACTGGTGTTCGCCGCAACTCCCGTCGGCGTTTCCAGGGTGAATCATTTATATTGTAATATATTTTGTAAATATTTTGTTCTTTTTTTCGTGCTACAAAGTTCGTACATTTCTCACGCCTCCGAATTCCGCCTTAACGTTCTGTGTAACTTCAAACGCGAAGGAAAATTTTCACTTTTCTAGCGCCGTGAAATAAAAAATTCTATACTCTATAAGATTCGAAATTGATAAAAATCTACGAAAGAATATATGCAATGTTTTCCTTCGTTCGAAGAGTGCCGTGGATGTCTCGTTCTCCCACCAATAAATCCTATCAATTCTCTTGTCAGTCTTTGTCTCTTTTCCACTGTCTGCGAAAATTTGTCGTTGTCCGTTGTGAAAGATTAACGTGTCGCAAAGCGGAACAGTCAAAGAATCGAAGACAAAATAAAATCCATTTCGCAAAGAAGAGAAATATCGCGTTCGAGTTCTTACGACTTCCGAATCTCCTGGCAATTTTGCACACCTCGGGGAGACTTCCTCCACTTTGCGATTCGATTATTTGCAACATACTTGTAAATAATACATATATGTGAAACGTTCTTGTGTGTGTTGGTATGGATAGGTCCGGATACGCAGCGGTGTGCTGGCGTCGGTTCTAGTAAGTACACATTTAAATGACATCGTTGTTATAAATGTCATACAGCTTTCATTTCCAACGCTTTTACACACACCACGATCTACGAGCCAGAATGTTTTCAGATGAACGGGAAAGTGGGAATAAATTTCTTTGCATTTTGGAATCGTATAACACCGATAACTGTCAATACTTTTTTACTACGAATGATTTCATTCGTCTTAAACAAGCTGATTCGTACTCGGTTGTATGTTATCCATATACGTATTTACCTGCCCAATACACACACTTAACAATCGACCAGTATCTGGTTTTTAATTGACACTTGAGCACATTGCATCGCTTGCAGCAGTTGTCTCTGTTTCTGTCTACCGTAATAGAGGGATTCAAAATCCAGAGAGAAAAAGGTGATAAGGAAGCAGAAAGAGTCTATCAAATATTTCGTCGATCCTACAGATGCGTTGAATTCTCGTGGAATTTGTATAAAACGTGTTACCAAGCATTTATCGATTCGATTAGTAATTGAAGTAACTCGAACCGTTTAATAAATTCCAGTCGGCTAACGTGAAATAACACGAAAGGAGAATTGACCGAATGAATCGATTCGGAACTATGAATCGGCAAAAGATCGATAAAAATCCTACGTTACCCGATTAGAAGTATTAAACGGAGAAATAAAGTATTCTATTACTAATTCCGTGTCGTGTGTGCATTGAACAATATGATGACGTAGATCGTAGAATGTGCATTATTGTGCATCCACCCTCGCCCCGCCCGCCCCCGCCCCCGCCCCCCGCCCGCCCTTGCCCCCCCTTTTAGAATAGAACGAATGTGCACTATAACTCGAGAGAAATTTTGCATACTAATCCGTCGTGTCTTCTCCTTTAGACTGCGTAACTTTTCTCCATAGATCGAAAACGTTTGGAAAAGAAAATTAAATAGTAACATTTCATTTACAGGCAACGCAGTTTTTGCACAATTCAATTCAATTACATGTTCGAGAAACTTCATTCGAATTTTAATTGTAATAAAATGTTGAATATTCCTACGTCCCTTCACTATTTCTTTAGTTCTCCATTTTATTACACGTTTGTACGAAGACGATGACCGAAACTTTATTCGAAAGAAAGAAACCTGTAACGGTCCCAAGAAGGAGCTAGAGAAGAAAAGTATCTCGATCGAAGGTTAACCCGATTTCGCCCAATGATGTTCAACTCGATGTTTCCAACTCTACCGTAAAAAAGTAACGTCGAATAACACTGTTTTTTATTTCAAATGGGACAGACAAACCAGACTGCAAAAAGTGTCTCAAGGCCCTTCAAGAATTGGAGAACATCGACGACGAAGCCGACCAGTTAGGTATCGGTTTTGTGAAGATCGCGGACGAGCAACTCGCGGACGAGTACAATCTAGGCCCCCTTCCAGTTTTGGTCTACTATAGACATCAAATTCCTATCATTTATGAGCGTAAGCATTGCTATTGTAGCCGTAAGTTCATTTGACTACTCGAGGCCACTTTCCTGACTACGAATAACGTCGCAAACTACGCCCTTCCTTACAAATTAAGACGAAAAATAGTGGGGTAATTCTTCGATGGTCTTGCGCAATCAACTGAACTTGAATCTCTAATTGATTTTTTCAACGAAAATCTCACGTAAAATTGGCCAAACGTTCGCATAGACGAACTCAGCAGAGAAGAAGATGTACTGGAATGGCTGGTAGCAAACAAGAGCACAGGAGACGAAGAGGACGTGATCGAAGACGTCACCGCAAAGACCCTCCAAACTCTAATCGGGAACATCGATAACTTGGTCGTTTTATTCTGTACGTAGCTTCCTCGTAAACGTTTTATTCCTTCCACGATTCCATTTACGAACGACTCGTTTGCGAATTCCTCAGACGATCATGGCGACGAGGACTCGATGCAGGTTCTGAACGAATTGGAAAAAATTGACGACGATTGCGATAAACACGGGATCCAGTTCGTGAAGATCGACGACGATAAAGCGGCGAAAGATTTTGGAATCGATTCGGTTCCAGCGATCGTCTACTTCGAGAAGCAGATCCCGAATGTTTACGATGGTAGGTGGGTGGGACGAACAGAGTCGGGGGAAATTGACGGAGGACCTCTTACGGTGTCCAATATGAAATAAAATGCAATTTTGCGGTCGCAGGTGATGTCGAAAATGAGGACGAAATTCTGGAGTGGTTGTTGTCGCAACTGGAGAAGGATGAGATCGAGGACGTCACCGATGAAATGTTAGATCGTCTGATCAAAGATGGAAAGACTCTTGCCGTGCTGTTCTGTAAGTCCCTTGCTTCGTGCAAACGTTTATTTTACGAGTTTACTTGGAAGATCACGGGTAAAATTGTTGATATAAATCCATAAGACGACAACAACGATCGGAAGTCTCAGAAGATTCTCAATGAATTGGAGAACATCGATGACGAGTGCGATCAAATCGGAGTGATCTTCGTGAAAATAGACAACGCGGAGGAAGCCAAAGAATACGGTATTGAGAAGATTCCCAGCATGCTCTATTTCGAGAAGGGGATCCCGACTTTGTACGAGGGGAATCTGGAAGACGAGGAGAAAGTTTTAAAGTGGCTCGAACAACAAAAGAAGAGCGATCACATAGAGGACATCACCGATGAAATGCTCGACATGGTCATCGAGAAGATGCCGCACGTAGCCGTCCTCTTTTGTCAGTGATTACTTTATTTACTATTCGCAAACGTTAAATTGTGTAGCGATCGTTTTACCTATTTCTCTTCTTCCACTAGTTTAACCATTTTGACAATTTCTTATAGACGATAAAGATCAGAAGAAGAGTCAGAAAGTCCTCTCTGAACTGGAGAACATCGACGACGACTGCGATCAACATAACATAGCGTTCGTAAAGATACACGATTTGGAAGAAGCCAAGGAATACGGCATCGATAATTTCCCCACACTGGTACTCTTCGAGAGAAGAATACCACACGTGTACGAAGGTACTTATTTCCAAAGTACTTCGATCGACTACCATTCATCGGTCATCGTACCACCTGAGACCGTCTCATTTGCTTTTCATATTTCGAAACACGGCGCAAACTATAATAAAAGAGTCTGGGTTTTCTAGGGGACCTGATGAACGAAGATCAGCTGCTGGGTTGGCTGCTGCATCAGAAGAAGCATACGGAGATACCGGAAGTGACAGACGAGATGATGGAGAAGCTGATTGAGACCTCACCGTACTTGGCAGTCCTGTTTTGTAAGCGATCGATTCGTCTTTCTACCTCCTTTTAACATTCTTCCACTGTTACCGGTTAGGTAGGTGCTGTTGGTCGATCACGAGCGAAAACGAGACACGAATTAATTCTTTTCCGTAGACGACAAGGACGACAAACAGGACATACGCATCCTGAACGAATTGGAGAACATTGACGACGAGCTAGAGAAGGAAGGCATCGTCATCATTCGGATGGACAATGACGCCGAAGCGAAAGAGTACGGTATCGATCATCTGCCGACTTTGGTCTATTTCGAAAACAAAATACCAGCCATTTACGAGGGAGATCTTTTGAACGAGGACGAGGTCCTCGAATGGCTCATCGAACAAAAGAACACTGCCACCATCGAAGAGGTCACGGACGAGATTCTGAGCGATCTGATCGAAGAACACGAATATGTCGTCGCGTTTTTCAGTGAGTATGGCCCTTCGTTATATTTTCTCTCGTTTCCATTAAACTGTATCTTCGATGTTACTTATCAGGCGGAGACTGCGAGGATGGGGACGAATGCGACAAAGTGCTCGAAGAACTTGAGAATATCGATGATGAATTGGACGAAACGGGCATCATCTTCGTTACCACGGAAGACACTGGATTCGCGAAAAAACACGGAATCAAAAGCTTCCCTACGTTGGCCTTCTTCAGAAACAAGGAGCCTTTGATTTACAAAGGCGACATCGAGGACGAGGACGAAGTATTGTCGTGGATCACTGACGAAGATACCCTCGAGATCCCAGGGAAGATCGAAGAAGTAAATGGCAAAATGTTGGAAAACATACTCGAAGAGAACGATTACATCGTCGTCTTCTTTTGTGAGTTCTACATCGGGCGTATCGTACAGTGTACCATAATGTGATCTCGAGCGTTGACAAACGTAAGATTATTACTTTCACGTTTTCGCAGACAAAGAAGGCGATAAGAAGAGTCAGAAGATCCTACAGGAACTCGAGAACATCGATGACGAGTGCGAAGAAAAGGACATTGATTTCGTGAAGATCTCCGACGAGGGGATCGAGAAGGAGTACGATCTTCCTGGTCTACCAGCGTTGGCGTTCTATAGACACAAATTCCGCCAGGTCTATAACGGTGACATGATGCACGAGGAAGCAATTTTGGAATGGATTCTGGAACTTCGTACCCAAACTCCGGACGTGATCGAAAGCGTCGACAGAAAGACGCTACAAGTGCTTATCAACGATGTCGAGCATCTTGCTGTGTTCTTTTGTAAGTTTATTTAATATTTTTTTCATCCGTAGTGTACTAGAGGAAGAGTACGATATCTAGATTGTAGCGCGAGAAGCGATGTCTCCCGAAACACTTCGATACGATAATTATTTTGTTCAACAGACGATGATAAATGCGAAGCGTGTCCAGAAATTCTTGAGGAGTTAGAAACCATTGACGACGACACCGACAAACACGGTATTCAATTCGTTAAGTCGAACGACGCAAAACTAGCCGCCGAAATCGGTGTATTCTCGTTTCCGGCTCTCGTTTATTACGAGACTGGCGTCCCCATCATGTACGACGGTAAGTCTCGATGCTTATTTCTTAGCTTGTTCGATCACAATCAAGACCCGCGCTCCCTCAGCTAAATCGTCTTTGTTTCTTTACGCAAGATATTTCTAGTTTCAAGCAGTCGTCAAAGGAAACAAAGACCATAAAGATTTCTGCTTTGTACTCCCATCAGAAATCCTCCTCTTTGCATTGTTCTTCTTTGAATCGAAAATTCTGTCACGAAGTGAAATTAATTTCAGACTTTATTACTGCGAAGGTAAATTTATTAATAAATAAAAAAGCTTACCTTCCAAATATTGCGCTCCTTTTACTCGAAGCGGGAATACTAACTTAAAGTACAAATAAAAACTATCATTCGTATGAACGTCTTTGAGAATGCTTTTGAATAAAAGAAAAAATAACATATTAAAAAAGAGGAAGAACAACTGGTCATCTTTCATCCAGGAACCCCAACACCAAAACCTGGCGAAACCCTAAAAAAAATCTGAACCCGCTCCAACAATGATCTCGGTACACCGAGCAACTTAGCTGATCCTGATATGCGTGTGTGCCTTTTGTAGGTAATCTTAAGAACGAGGAGAGAGTTCTGGAATGGCTAATCGAACAGAAAAGTAAGGAGATTTCTAGGATGATGATTATTATTACTGGTGTACTGTTCTTTGTGACGTTAATCTCGGTCGTGACCATACCACCAGGCTACGAGTATAGTACTCGCGCTGTGGTGATCACCCCGATCACTCTACCGCAACCGCGATCACCGTGATCGCGCATCGAGATAAAAGAAAAACACAATGTTTGTCTTTTTTTTTGCAATGTTGTACGCTTTATATCGAAAGATGATCGGCGGTGAATGAAAAATCAAACGGAACGTTGCTCGATTCGGAACACACGAAAAGAACACGAGCAGAAGTAAAAAGAAAGATCTCACAAAGCTCGGTGAAAAACGTTCATGATCTAGCTTCTAACTGATACGTGCGCGCAATATCGCTCTGGCCACTGACCCGTTCACATTGCATTTAAAGCACTATGCGAGCTTTCATTTTCTTTGGCTCTCTTTTGCTCTGTCTATTTTCTATCTTTGTTTTTTTCTACATTTTTACTATCGCCGCTCGCTATCGCGCAGCTACCTTACTGCAATAATACGATGCTCCCCAACGGGAGCGTATAGCTACTGTCTTTCTAGCGAATCAGAGATTCGTAAAGTTTTCTTGTCACACGGCCTTCGGAACGCGATGTTTGTAACGATTTTTGTGCTGGAAGATCTTTCTTTTTGTCGCGAGTCGATTCATTGGGCGCGCAGAAAAATCGAAGAAACACGGAGGGTTGCTTTTTCCTTTTAACATTCAGGAAATTATACGTAAAATGAGCACGAGTATGGTTTATAAATTGCTACTAAAACAGAAAGCTATCCCTCGCTTTCCTTTACGTTTTTCGGCGACCAAATTGGCTCGTGACAGAACGGTTCAAAATGTAAACATCGCGTGCGTACAATTCGAAGAAAATACACGACACCTGTTTTTTTTTTAATCCATACGCAACTATATTATATGTATATATATATATTATATTATATATACATATATAATATATACATATATACGTATGTACACCTATTGAAGTTACCCATATGGTAGCAATCTTGATAATTATTCGTACATGTTCACTGTGATGCGTCAATAATATATCCACTTTGAAAAGTAAATGCATGCCACCCCTTAAACCGAGGCCGTATCGATCACAAAAAACGTAGGTACACACTCTTATTTTTGATCGCGCAAAGTATTATCGATGGTCCCTGTTAATATGCAGGTGATGATGATAATGATGATGATGATGATGATGATGATGATGATGATGATAATGATAGTGATGATGATGACGACGAAGATGACGATGAAAATGAAGATAGTGATGACAATGACAATGACGACGACGACGATGACGATGACGATGACGATGACGATGATGACGACGATGACGATGACGATGACGATGACGATGATGATGACGATGACGACGACGACGACGACGACGACGACGACGACGACGACGACGACGACGACGACGACGACGACGACGACGATGACGATGACGACGACGATGACGACGATGAAGATGATGATAACGACATTGGAGGAAAAAATAAAAATACGAACAAAGTCCTGAAGAAAATCCTTGACAAAGGTAAAGGTCCAGCAACAACCCAGGAAGCCGAAGAGGAGTTCACGTGAGAGATCGAAGTGTGACGGGCTTTGTGTTGCGCGAAAGAACAAAAACAAAGCAATAATACCACAATGATATCCCCGCAGAAACAAACGTAGAGATGTGTATACCAGTAGAGCGATTCGGATTGACTTGTAACACATGATCTAAACAAAATGTGGCTATCCGCTCACCACTCACCGCTCACGGTCGAGATGGAGAGGCCGTAGGGCATACCTGCATGAAAATTAATATTTTTTGTTCTTCTTTTCCCTACTCACAAAATGCAATATATCCAGCCTGGCTTCCTTTCCACTTGTCGTCAATAAGTTTTACCCTGGCAAACACCTACAGTTCTTGACTTTCCTCCGTTCTCACGGTGTGCATGCAAGCCTTATGGCATTCCCTCCTCCCACCCCCCACCCTCCCTCGATGGAGCTAAGTGATTTGAAGAATGCAGTTCATGCGTCAATTTCAATGTCTCGCTTGTAGATGTATGTGTACGGAATGTTTATCAATTGAATTTTCTATTTGAAATGACAAAATACTGCAAAGATTCATGGCACGTAGCTCCAAGAGTTCTCGATCGCACTTTTATCCAAATAATAATAACAATTTCTCCAAAGCGAGCCGATGGTTCCTGTTGTAGTTGACAGCTGTCGTCTGCAGCGAGTTCCGAGTCGAAGAGAATCGGACTGGCCTCCGCTTGAAAGAGCGAGGAGAAATAATTGGGAGGGGTTCGATCGGCGTATCTCCGGGTCCGAAAACGCGATGAAACGTATCCGATAAATAATGCATTCGGGTGATTTTAATAAACACGAGAATTTCATTTAATGTTCGTTCGCGAAATCATGTTCGCGTACTTTAACTTGCTCGAAGAAGAGAAAAATACTTGAGCCGATGTAATTAGAATCTAGAGAAGGTAATTATTTATTGTGTAATAATAATAATAAGAATAAGAATAAGAATAATTTCTATTCTACTTTCGACGTAATACGATAAAGATTTCAGTGGAGGCTGGTCCACGCATAAATGACTGCCCTTAAAAGAGTCGTCGACTCGCCGCGAGATATTCTCGTCTCTTAAAAACATGCACGTTTGGCTTTTGCTGCGCAATTGGGGTTGGAGTGAAACGTTCTCTCTGCATTAGTAACGTCAAAGATCTCACGAGTCAATCTCTCTCTCTTTCTCTCTCTCTTTCTCTCTCTCTTTCTCTCTCTCTTTCTCTCTCTTCTCTATCTCTCTCTCTTTCTCTTTCTCTCTCTCTCTCTAGCTCTATTTTCAAAATTCTGTTTATATTCCGTATTTATCTCCGTTTGTCTCTTTTAAACTTTTTTTTAATTTTTTACTTCACTTTATATCGGACCACCCCAACACCACGTTGACTCGTGAAGAGACGAATCAATCAGCCATAGGCTAGCCAATTCTGATTTCAAGTTTCTCTCTATCACTCTGTCTGAATCTCTCTGTATCTGACTCGTTGTATATTTGCTTACTGCAGGCGACGGCTGTTTCTACATCGGCATGGGAGGTAAAAGCGCGAAACCCAAGATTCCCTCCTATGAGCCCTACCAGTGCTGTCCTGCCAAGGTCGCCCGCGGCACCAAGGTCGCCAAGGCCACCAAAGTCAGTCCAACGACCAAGGACAAGGGCAAAGCACACGGTGCTGAGAGGTCGGACAAGCTGGGACTGTCGGCCCTGAAGCCGATAAACAAGCTCACAGCGAAGGATAGCAGAAAGACCGCGACGGTATCATCGGGAGTTAGCAAAACCGGCGGCGACCAGAAGGCTAAGAAGGGATTCTTCGGAACCGGTAAATATCTCAATTGGCTGTGGTAATTGCGGGGTTAAATCACTGCCCACGCGCCACCACGGACTACGAATCGTTCGGCCCAACCCAACGGAGGATCGAAGGGGAGAGGTGTCCGTTTCAGCGATTATCGGAAGAGAATAAACGATAGTAAACTGTCGAGGGACAATATTCGACGACCGTTGTGAGCTCAACAATGAAAGTATATGAAAGTATATCGTGAGCACGTATGTTGTAAAAATATTGAGAGAGCAATGATAACATAACCAGGATGCCGAGAAATCCACGTCCAGAAAGCAGTGGGCAGTGATTTAATTAGCACCGTTGGGAAAGACGTAGAAGGTTAGTCATAGAGCCAGTGACACCCGATGTCAAGAGGGGCTGGACAAAAGATGAATGAAAACTCGGCCGGCTGACGAATCGTCTTCGTATCTCGAATACAGGTGTCTCGCGCGGTGCATGAAGAGAATCACGAGCCGCAAGTTCTGGATGAGCAAGACGATCCAAGACACGTGCTATGGAAGCCGATGGCTGGGTCCTCGAATTTCTCGGAATCGTCGAGATTAATAACAGTTTCGCGAGAATCTAGCTTTTAACACGTTCGATCGATCATTGTGAATGTTATCGAGCGCACGCGCCAGATATATGTAAATGTTAAACGACTCGACGGAGCTATAATCGTACACGATTGTCTTTGTCGAGATATCTTCGATTTCTACGTTTTTCTTCTTCTTTTTATAGCCCATTCACTCGAATCTTAGCGAACGAAGCTTCGCGCGTCTCGATAACGGCCTTTAATCTCGGAATCGCGAATTTCAATTGCAATTGAAATATTTTTCAACGTCGAACAGTCGAGAGAACGTTATAGCTCCATCACGGTGTCTACCAATTCCTCTCCTACTTCCCGCTACATTGTGTGTGTCTGTCCAAGAACCTTGTAATCGTCGATCGCTTCCATAATAATTAACGTTACACAAGCGCGACTCACCGAACTATACCGTCCGCTCTGAAGAAAGGGGAAACTAAACGTATCGTGGAAGCGAAGAATGTAACTAACGATCTAAAAAAAAAAAAAAAAAAAAAAAAAACTAAACCGCGATGAAAAAGGATCGCGTGGATCGACAGTTTTTCTATCTCTCACTGAGAGTTGGGTCGGGGTTGTGGCCTGTTGCAGTTGTGGCCGGGCTCCCGTACATCATGAAAGTCTAAAAATCGAGGAGAAGCAACACTTGCCGGAGACGAAGGACGAAACGGGAGAACAGAGAAACCGATGAATCGAAGCCGAGAGGAGTGAAAAACAAAAATACGTCAAGTCAAGGCAGAATCATCCGTCTATCAACCGAGAACAAAGAACTGAACTGAGAAATTTGTAAATGTTTCGTTCAACGAACGATTTTGTTCCTGAAGTCATCGTGTCATCGTCATTTTATCGTCATCTTCGTTATCGAAGCATCAACATAATCGTCATCGACGCACAATCATCTTTCTTCTCCGCTGTTCACCGTCGCGAATCTCGTCACCGTAATTCACGAACAACACGAATCACCGACAATCATGCGCCCTCTACCCTACACCATTTAACGTTTCTGTAATGCAATCTTCTTTTTTTTAAGGAAATTAAATGTCCTTCGAATAACGTCACCCGAAATAATCATTGAATTCATCTTAGTATTTGTATAAAACGCGAACCGAATAAACCTGCGACCATAAACGACGTTATTGTCGCGCGTCACGATCGAAAGTCGAGTGTTACCGACTCGCAAACGATGCCCGGTTTAAAATATAGTAAATCCCAGATGCATTTCTTGCAACGAACAGACCAATCGGTTCTCGACGCTCGAGTCACGTGCGCGCGAACCATCCGACGCGGTCGCATCGATGATCGGGCACTATTCGCCGATTCATTTTCGCGAATCGTCGATTATTTTTCTTATCGTCGATGTCGCAACGACACGGTACCGCTGTCCCATTGCATTTCACCGGTAACACGTCGAGAAGACAACGAAAGGAACAACGAAAGGAACAAGTAGCCATTCGCGGTTCCCGAACGTTTCGTAGCGAACGTTTTATCTAGATTTCGCGGTAAAAGTTATAGCGACGGTTACTATCAATTTATTTTACTTTCAATTGGCAATTTTAACTCTGAAACGCAACGACAGCTCCTTTACCCTACCGATCGAGCAGTCTGGGAGATCACTTTAGAACGTCGAACGCGTTGAATTACTGACAACAATTTCTGAGTTAGATACCAGGGTTAAAGCGAACAGATTCTTATCTATAATTCCTTAATCAATCTGCAGATCTCTCACAGTATGTTTATGTTGAACTTAACGCGAGGAAAGTAGGTGTGTAATCGATTGGCAATCACAGCGAACCGTGTTGATCGGAACGAACGATGGATGGATGTTTCTTAATTTTATTTCGGAGAAGCTCGCATCAAGTTCAAGCTCGCTTTTTGTGCTTTGCAAAGAACGTACATACCTATCGACCTTAGAATATAGGAACACACTTTCGATTGTAACACTATATAAAACGATTGATCTCCTACGAACAGAAAACACATCCGTGTCGAAACACGCGACGCTGTAATTTTTCAGTGCTACTTTTATCGTGGCAGTCGACATAAACATACCCTCAATTCCTCAACGGTAAAACGTCGGGGAACACGTGCGTTTCTTATCACGCCCGCTACCACTAATCGCTTTTATCGCTTACTGGATCGCACGAGCCAGCACTAAAAACAGAAAAAGAAAAAAAAATCGAAAAGTCTTGTTCTTTTTACCTTTTTCGGACGGTTCATGCGAACCCGACGAGAAAGAGGAAACACAAGAAACGCTCACCCGTTTATTTATTTATTTATTTATTTATTTATTTATTTATTTATTTATACGAGTATTTTATTCGTTGATTTCTGTACACGCTACCACGTTTCACCAATCGAATATGCCGATAATCTGTAGAAACTACATTGGCACGAAGTAACTTCGCGTGGAGGACACTACTCGTGTCACGGTCACCGATTTCTGGGCGCGATAATTAATTCGATCAATTGGAAGCAACGTATAGACTTTGAAAAAAGAAATGGATCGAAGACAGTTTCGAGAAAGTTTGCATTGGCGAATTTAATTATCGCGCTGCGTCTGTGATCACAATTATCAGGCATGAATTCTTTATTGCTCGTGAACGTTTGTGCACTACTCTGCCAACATAAGCCGCCGAACGGCGTCCTCGTTAATCGCATAAGAGCAATATGTACGATAATAAACTCGATAATAAATATGTTTCCTATTACCAATTAGTATCCTTTGTACTTGCTTCGCCCGTTACCGCTAATGGTAGACGTAGAGTAATTCCTTCGTATCGCCTGTAATTTCTCCAAACTCGTGCAGAGTTCGACGATAAAAATCATGCTCCATTGTACCAATCCAGTAATGCGAACCAGTACCCCATTATCGTCATCGTCGCATATCGATTAGAACCTAGGTAAAGCTGACCGGAGACACGTCTCAGAAATGTGCTTTGGTATTTCTCGTTTAACAATGCCTGCACTCGAAAAACACATTCACGATACTCGGATTATACGGTCGTACTCGGAACAATTCGGCAATTTTCAACGCTACATTTCAAATACACAAAACGTTCTTTGTTAAACTCGATCTTTGAATCTCAAGAAAGCAGCACGATCCGATATTTGCAACTCAACACGAACGATCTACGATTCATCCGTAGAGATCTGATATAATTTTGTTTCGCTTTATCCGACTCGGACTAGCACGCGATACGTCGAGTTGCAGCGGGGTAAGTTTCTTTGGTATCTAGAAATCTCCAAGATTTACTCGATGTTGAATTAAAAACGAATAGCCATTCCAGATTGCTAATGAATGAATTTTATTTAACAAAACAGCGTCAAGAACGTGCTTCGATAGTACTTTCCCATTAATAAATAAACCTTCTTCGAAGATATTTCATAATTAATCAAAAACCAGAATGGATTTGAATAGAATCGAAGTACATTCGAGCAACCTTACGATAACTTAGGTAATCTACTCGACGAAAGCGAGGTGCTCGATTGGATGGTGAAACAGAAAACGGACGAGAGCATTGAAGAGATCGATCGTGACATCCTTACCAAGTATATCGAGACGAAAGAATTCCTGGCTGTCGTTTTCTGTAAGACATTATTTATTTCCCCGTTAAAAACATAGTAGCGAGAATCAAGAATTCTTCGCAGTAAGTTAGACGATTCGTAAACGTGACATCTTACCATGGGTTCTCTATTTCAAATTCATTCGTCGGGGGTAAGTAAGATCAACTGTGCAACTTGATATGATTAAAAATTCGATCGTACGAAATTTCGTAGATCCGGCGGTAAATTATCGCGGGTAGCATCGCAAATTGAAGCTAGTTCCGACCGCGTCTATCGTTCCATTGCTTGATCGTATATCGAGCATTAATTACTCTGTAACCGTAACTCGCCGTACTTCGAAGACAAACTCGCCCCTTAAGTGACCGTGCAACCAAAAATCTTGACCGACACGCGATTATCGAGAACATCGCCCGATCTATCATTATCTCCCCTATTTGGAACGTAAAATAGACGAATGGACACTTAAGGGGTTCCTAGCGAGTCGCTTCGAAACGAAAGGGAATATATTGCTCCCGTAGACAAAGAGGAAGATCCAGAGAGTCCTAGAGTTCTCAGGCACGTCGAGCTGATCGATGACGAGGCTGCTGAGTACGGTATAAAGATCGTCAGAATGAAGGATCGACTGATGGCGAAGAAATACGGGTTCCGGAACCCGCCGGGCATCACGTACTTCCGGAAGGGCAAGAACATCAACTACGACGGGGACATCGACGACGAGGAGGAAATCCTCGATTGGTTGACCAATCCCGAAAATATGGAGCTCACCGATCACATCGAACGTATCAATAAGAAGATGTTCCAGAAGATACGACAGACAACCGATTATCTGGCTGTCTTCTTCTGTGAGTATCGAGTCCACTTCGAGTATTGAACGTAGGTATTAGATATTTTCATAAGTATGAGTTTTCAATGTTGTTCGAGGTTGTTGGCTGGCTTTTAGGGTAAACAATTCAACAAAATTTCTATATTATTTTATTAAAAACATAAAATGAGACTCTCGAGCGTGTCGAACGCGGTGGCGCGCGTATGTTTAGATAGCAACGACTGCAAACAATGTGGCAGGGTACTGGCAGAAATCGAGCACATCGATGACGAAGCTGATGGGGCGGGAATCAAATTCGTGAAAATCGACGACAAACAGTTGTCCAAACAGTACGGTGTCTTCGCACTGCCCGCCATATTGTTCTTTAAGATGTCCTCGAAGGAGCCAGTTATTTACGCAGGTACCACAATTTTTTCAAACGAAATTGTCATTTTCTCGACGCGCATACGTATTTTAATCGAGCACCTTTGCGTTGTCGATCAAAGGTGATTTGTACGACGAAGAACAAATTCTTCAATGGCTGATGACGCAGAAGGATCCCTCCGGAGAGGTAATCGAGGATCTGGAGGGAGAGGATCTCTTGAATTTGATAAGAGAATCGGATTCGTTGGCGGTATACTTCTGTAAGTCTGACAACAGTCCTTCAGTCGCGGCCAGCTGCCAAGCAGGAATGTATCACTAGCCTGTTGCGTGGCACTGTATTCCTATTTTTTTCATATTTCTTTGTAAATCAACCTCCGTTCCGTTCTTCTTATACGCTACATTCCTATAAATATTTTATTCGAATTAGTAATAATCAAATTGTTAAAGTACCTCGGGCGTACAGTGTCATTTTTCCTCGTTTCCAATAGATTATTAAACGATTTGAACGATGAAATCGAAGATCGAGAAGCATCTTCGCCGCATCGTAACGATGATTGACTAGAATCGACGATCAATAGTTATTGGTGATGACTCATTACGTATAATTGATCGCACAGGTTTACACACACCCGTTTAATATGGTAAAAGGGATCGAGGTAAACTGAGAATTTACCTTGTATCGTATACAATATAATGACGAGTTTTGAAAAAAATATTCTGATAGCGATGGGAACAATTTTGCGCGTAGACCTTTGCGACGCAATTAAATGCCTACACGATTATCGTAACTATCGCATTTTGCGGTATATTGACAAATTTGAGACGGATCACTTTCCTCCCTCCTCTTCTCTTCATCCGTTCACGCTATTCTATCTGTCTGCCGACTACTTTTCAACTTGATTTTTAAAAAACAAATAACTGCTGACCACAGCCAGCAACATGTTTGCGTATATTAATTCCTGCTCTGGAAGCAACAGTGTCGAGCAACAATTCCGCGAATTCTCGTACGAGACTAAACACTTTGTACATACTTGCGCGAACCGTTTCGTCTTGCGCTTTCTCGTCGAGCTTGATGTGTCGTAATAATTAACCGAATTACTTGTCTCGTTCTGTTCTGTTCTGTTCTGTTCTGTTCTGTTCTGTTCTGTCTTGTTGTACAATACACGTCTATCCGTGATCGGTTGCTATTGGCCCACTATCTTTCTCTCTGTTTCGTCCGCACGTCCGAGGCTGTACACGTTGTCTGCTAATGCCGCAGGGAACAGAACGCTTTGCGACTTGTGTCAGGCAAAATATCAACGCAAGCAGACCCGCCACAAGGAACGCAGGATCGTCGAACACGAGGCGACCGAGGAACTCGATGGTACACGTGAACACAGAAAGAAATTGATTTGCAAACCCGGTTTTCACTCTTCGCCGATACTTTAGACTATGTTCCAGATTAGTTCATCCAGCATTCATCTCCGTGTGCCCACACACAGAACACCAGCATTACTCACGTACCTACATATCTTTTGTTTTTCACACGTATATGGCAAATTTTTCGATTTTACAGCTCGAAGAGATATACTCGAACTCGTTTCGTCGAGTAGGTCTCGACTGTCGAAAGCGATGCGCATAAATATTTTTGTCGACGAGAGAAGATCCGTAACTCTTTTTACGCAAGATTACCATTCTTCCTGAAAGATCCATTGGATCTCTACCCTGGCTCCCGTGGCTCCACGCTCCTCCCTATATCTATCGCATAACCAGTTTTCAAGAATTTTTGCGAGTACCGAGTTTTTCAGGAGGAATATTGTTTTCCCCGAATACACACGATTACACTATCACACAGGTGTACCTGCACGGTTAGAGAGCATGCCCAGAGAAAACCATAGAGCCAAGAAGCAGAAACATAGTATCCTAGAGACTCTGCTAATCAGCATGCTTTTCGTTTGTCTGTGTTTGAATAGATTTATCGTATACATATGCCCATAAACCGAAAGCGACGAATCTATTTTACTACCTTGTAAACGAACCAGTCCCTTCCCACTTAGGACAGCAGCTTACGTAGATCATCGCCCGTGAACTTGAACATCACAGCCTGATAAATTTCACAACTCCCGTAATAGACTGCTCTTTATTTCGAGTAGACACCCTTTACCGTAAATTCGTGAATCTTATAACGAACATAGTATCTCTTTAGACGTTGAAGACTGCGAGCAATGCATGGGAATTTTGGAGGAGCTGGAGAACATCGACGACGACTGCGACAGACACGGCATTACGTTCGTTAAAACGCAAGTAAGTGAAAAGTTCGAAAAAATGTGCAAGTACTTATTCGAAATCGATATACGACGAGGCTGTCTACGTTCTCCTTTTCTAATTAGGACTATAAGGTGGCCGAAGATTATGGAGTCACCGACTTCCCTGTATTGGTGTACTTCGAGAAACAGGTGCCCAACGTGTTTGAAGGTAACTCGACTACCTCGAATCCCCCACGAAATGTTTGTTCCTTCCGAAAAACGTATATTTTTTCTGCGCAGGTGACTTATCGGTAGAGGAAGAAGTTCTCCAATGGCTGATCACCCAAAAGACCGAGGATCGGATAGAACTGATAACCAGAGTGATGCTGGAAACGTCGGTCGAGGAAACTCAATATCTTGCGGTATATTTCTGTAAGATCACTCAACCTTTATGTATCCTGAACACTTGTCCCAATATGCTTGGAAAAAAGATCGAATTATTTTTTTCTATCGTAGACAAGCAAAATTGTCACATATGCGACGAAATTTTGGAAGGATTGGAGAAGATCGACGACGAGTGCGACGTATTCGGCATTCACCTGGTGAAAATTCAGGACCCTCAGCTGGCGAAACGGTATTCGATTAAAACGTTTCCCGCTCTTGTCTACTTCAGAAATGGCAATCCACTTTTGTTCGAAGGTTTTTAATTTTCAATCGTAGCCTGACGATAAAATACATTTCAACGTTGAATAATGCGTGATCGTTGCGCCCGACAGGTGATTTGCAGAACGAAGAATCGGTTCTCGAGTGGTTGATCGACGACGACAATCGAGAACTGGCAGACGAAATCGAATCCGTTAACGAGAGGATGTTAGAGAGACTTCTCGACGAATCTCCGTTCCTCGCAGTTTTCTTCTGTACGTTCTAAACGATAGAAATTGCTTCAGAAATAAGTGATCGAAACGTGAGATATTATTCTACTCGCCACAAGGATGAGACAACCTGCGTCTCTAACGTAGCGAGACATTTTGATAAAACTCGTCCATACGATAAAGTCAATCTCCACGGTTGGACCACTTATTTTTGAAACATCTTGCATCATCGACCGCCGATCAACGCTTGACACTTTATCGAAATTCTTTTCGTTCGCATTGAGCAGACGACGAAGACTGTCCCGAATGCGACGAGATCATGGATGCTTTAGAAAAAATCGACGGTGAAGCAGACTTGTTCGGTATCGATTTCGTGAAGGTCTTCAGCACCGAGGCTGCCGAAAGGAACGGAATTCTCAATGTCCCGTCGCTGGTTTATTTCCGTAAAAAGACACCGTTGATCTACGATGGCGATCTAACGCAGGAGGACAAAATCCTCCAATGGTTGACCTCTCAGGACGTCTTCGAGATTAAGAACGAGATCGAGGAGGTCAATAAGAAGATGCTGGATAAATTACTCGATGAAAATGAATTCCTGGCCGTCTTCTTTTGTAAGTAAACAGTCCCATTGCTTTGACTCTTGTCCAAGTACTTGTACCTAGAGTTTTGCAAACGAGTCTGGAATACTATGACCGAACGCTTTTAAGATGAACACGATAACAAAGAGAGCGAGGAAGTAAATGAGAAACTAGAGAACATCGACGGGGAGACGGACAACTTGGACATCACGTTCGTGAAGATGGCCGATCCGAGATACGCCAGGAAATGGGGTGTCACCAAACTTCCCGCCATTGTCTACTTTCGCAAGAGATTCCCAAGTATTTATAGAGGTAAAAAATACTTAAGATCACGTTTTCGTACGACACACTTGGTCACCGATTTATAAAAATTTCCCTCTTTTTCCTGGTAAAAGGCGACTTGCACAAAGAACAAGACGTACTCGAATGGCTGCGCAAGAACAGGTACCGTCAACCGGAACTGAACATCTACATGTACATGCTGATCGCCATCACTGTCCTATTCGCCATGTACACCGGTTTCCTCTTGTCGTGCTTCCGGTCGGAGCCCACAGCGGCCGCGCCGCATCCGAAGCAAGCGTGAAAACTCGCCGGGAAAATAAAGCCGGGAAATGATGCAAGAAAGTGTACAGAGACTCCGTGCTGGACCGTTGTTGCGCGAATGTGCGTTGTCGTTGCTCCGACTTGTTTCACTTACGCCTAACCAACGCTGTTCGTCCGGAACGAACAGTTCGATCAGAGGCTCGACGATTCGACGAGAGCGACGATGAGATCTAATGTATCTACACCGCATCGATGAACGCCATGTTTCGTTAGCCAATGAACGAACAAGAATACAGTACTTAGGTATACCCGTATGCTACGTTCAAGTCGTCCATGAATTCGCGCTCGAGTGAAGAATGAATCGCGATCGAGGGAGAAGATCACGGATGGCGCTATCGTGACACGGTGTATGTGTAAACGTGGACCAAATCCATCGACCTTCCTAAGGAAAATTAGACCTCTGTCATAATTGAGATAAACACGAATGATTGAGGAGGTTGAGAGCAAAGGCGTGTGGAGCTAGTTCAAGGTATCTGTTCTAGGCGAAGTTATTGTTATCGCATAATGGATATTCATTATTATACATTTGCTATATTTTTATCCGTCTTTCAATCACCATGTTGCGACACTTTGTTTACTACTGGTTATCGCGCTATGCGCTTCGCAACGTCATATCGTATCGTACACCGATCACATTTTGTATCGAATTAAATCGTTGATCGGTATTGATCGTGTATCGGGAATTCTTTGCTGTGTATTAGAGTGAATAAGTTGATCGACACGCATACCATGTCGCGATTTAAGGATTGTTGGTGGTCGATGATTATCGACAAGTAATTGTAATTATAATCCTAATGGTTTTCTTTCGTACTCTTTAGCGTAACATTTACCGTCGTTATCGATGGTTTTGACAGTGGTCTTACGTTCGGTTGAACGTAACCGTTGGTCCACGTGCATCACGTTCGCAAAGATGATTGTCATGACCGTTGCATTAATCCGCGTTTCTTTTTGGATCCTCCGCGACGATGGATCGGTACCGACTTCTATTAAATAAACAAAAGGGTAAAGATTGTACACACGACGAGAAATATCGCCTATTGAAGGGTCCACGCAATGAAAAGGGCTAACGATGTCAACGGATCACGAGGAATAAAAAACGAACCCTTGGACCAATTCCAATCTGTTTAAGTGCCACTTCCGTCTGCCAATTGTAAATAATGTAATAGTGTGAACGATGCATTATATAAAAGTAAATACGATGGTTTTCCTTTACTTTTATGTTTCACTTTCTTCTTTTTTTCGCAGGACTCCACATAGATTATAATCGATATTGCACATGCGCGTAATTTTAGTTCTTTTCGATACTTCTTTAATTTAGAGACTTCGTTGATATTTCGCAAATATGTATCTAAGACAGTTCTCTGAGAAGTGAATATAATTTTCAAAATACATCTGAGATTTTATC
This sequence comes from Ptiloglossa arizonensis, assembly GCF_051014685.1. Classification (NCBI taxonomy): domain Eukaryota; kingdom Metazoa; phylum Arthropoda; class Insecta; order Hymenoptera; family Colletidae; genus Ptiloglossa; species Ptiloglossa arizonensis. Next base: position 23,783,326 of record NC_135055.1, read on the forward strand.
AACGTGTGTTGCGTCAATTCATTATCCTGTCATGAATTAAGTCAATTCGAGTGATACCAAAGGATCAAAAATGGGCAAAATGGATTTCAAAAAAAATTCAAATTAAGTGAAAAATTAACGATCGAATGTCTTTTAAGTAAGTGGAATTTTAAAATACGGAAAATAAGAATTATTTGTTAGATTATTAATCGGTAAGTATTCTTTATTAATCAGATACCAAATACATAATAGTATATGTAGTATTCGACAATGGGTTCAATAGAAGTTGCAGGAGTATTTAATACTCGACAGCATGAATGCAGTTTGAATGCAAACTACAAATAAATGTCAATTTTCAATTATCACGGAATGCAATATCTGGTTATATATCACGTGGTCTGACCATTAAATACGTCTATTCAATATTTTATATGTATTTCAATTCCAAAATGATTCAAATATACCCATCTCTACAAAATATAATGTAATGAAACGTGAAAATGAATTTCAAATTTCCCACTGCTAGCTAAAAAACTACATGAATCGCTACTAACTTCAGGATGAATGTTCGACTGCTCTGAAGTGCTCGAAGATTAAGAATTTCTTTACGTAGCGGAAGAATGGCGGACGCGTAAGTATTATTCGTGTTTCAAAAGGAATCTGATAACATCGCTTGCTACAATGATTATTTAGATTTTAAAATGCGTTATTATCGATTCCTTTTAACCCGTATTCCATATACATATTATAGTTTTCGTATTTTTCACGAAATTGAAAAATTGTTGTCTTGCTGATAAATCATACTACCGATCAACATGAAATCAAATTAATTTTTCATCCCTAAAAATTGTATCGATCTTTTAATTAAGCGTTAACTTTTGTTTTACATAGAACGAAATAGAAGTAATCATTATTTAAGACAATCTCTTTTCATATTACTTAAAAGAATCTAACCTATCCGGGATTTTGTATACCATGTGAATTGTTTTTATTTTTGTGTGAACACAATACACTGTTCTAAACGTTTATAAATATTCTTGCGCAGAAAAAAGGAAACGCAGAAGGAAGCGCAGAAGGAACCTGTTCCTCTGGCTAAAAAGCTACCGGCCGTACCAGAATCGGTACTTAAGAGAAGAAAATCCCGTGAAGCAGTTAGAGCTGCGCGTCTTAAAATTCATTTGAGGGTACGTTACCTTAATTTTATTCAAGTTTTTCTAAATTTTTCTATTATTTTACGTGTTCCACGTCTTTCGTTTAAAAATGATCCAAATAATTTGTTTAAATTTTTAGCAACGTACAAATCGTTATAAAAAGAAAAAGGAAATCTTCAAGAGAGCAGAAAAATATGTAAAAGAATACAGAACAAAGGAGAGGGATGAAATTAGATTAATAAGACAAGCTAAGAATCGTGGAAATTATTACATCCCTGGAGAAGCACGGCTTGCATTTGTTATCCGTATTCGGGGGTAAGTATAATTTTCCCTCTTGATTAGCATGTGAACAAAACTTACTTGTAGTATATAATTGATTGTGAAATTTTCAGTGTAAATCAAATTGCTCCAAAAGTTCGCAAAGTGCTTCAATTATTCCGTTTGAAGCAGATCAACAATGGTGTATTTGTAAAATTGAACAAGGCAACAATCAATATGCTTCGTATTGTTGAACCTTACATTACTTGGGGATATCCAAACTTGAAGTCAGTTCGTGAACTGATTTATAAGAGAGGATTTGCCAAAATAAATAGGCAACGCATTCCTATTACAAGCAATGTTATCATTGAAAAGAAACTTGGTTAGTATTAATTATTTTTTTTTTTTTTCTACTTTTGTCATTAGACCATTTTTCTATATTGTTTTAATATATTGACAAATCCATGGGAGTTATATTCAATTACTACACTGCTCCCTTCCATCTTGTCAAAGAGTAACAGAATGTTTGAAAAACCTTTTCGTGTAGTTTGCGTTCAGGTTTGCAATGATTCATACAATCTCCAATTATATTAATAATATTGTCTTCCTTTAAATACTATAAAACAATAAATTAAATTAATTTTTACAGGCCGTTCTGGTATTATTTGTACAGAAGACTTGATCCATGAAATATTCACAGTTGGATCAAAATTCAAATATGCGAGCAATTTCTTATGGCCATTCAAGGTACATGTATATCCAAATTTTGACATTTCGACATTGCGACATAGGCATGGTTGTAGAAATATTTATTACTCTACAAACCTCCTACTATGTCGTAGAGTAACATGAGTTTCTCTTCATGACGCGCATATATTATTGCGTTTCTTAGTCGAACTCAAACACTTTTAATACTGACTAAATTTGCACTTCTGCTTTTAAAACTAATTTTCCCTTTTCTATATTCTTAGCTTAACACACCCAATGGTGGATGGCGCAAGAAGACTAACCACTACGTTGAAGGTGGTGATTTTGGAAATCGTGAAGATAAAATCAATGAGCTTCTCAGGAGAATGGTTTAAATTTATAAAAATCTCGATAAATAAAGGTCTAAATACAATCCCTTATTTTGTGTTAAATTTCATTCATACATCCATTCTGTGTGCTTATTATCATAAAATATCATGTAAAAAACCTTATACAATTGCACTTTTTTAATAAAAAGATCCACAAACTCGTTTAAAAATTTTAAAACATACACATTAAGAAAATCTTGTGTTAACATTTTATAAAATAGTATATGTACGTATGTATACCTATATCTTTTCTCAGATACCGTTACAATCGATAATACATATTCCTCTGCAATGCTGTTTCCATGCGAATTATCAAAACATTTTTTATTTGAACGCGAAGCGTGCCAAAACGTGAACGCATGCGCTGCATTAGATATCGAATGCATAGTCTGTCGTAGATATATCCTGTTGTATTGCATTACGAGAATGGTGTATGAAGGCGAAGTTACGGGTTCGAATCTTATTTCAGAAAGTTTAAGTTGAATACCTTTTTTTTCGATAAAATATTATTTTTCATGTAGGAATAAAACCTGCAATAAATCTTGGTAAGTGTGTTGCATGAAAAGTGTAAAATTATTTAATGTTAAAATTACGCGTATGCGCTTTTTCGCATCTACATATGTATGCATGTAATATATACCTAACCTCGTCTTTTTGTTCGAAAACAGTTATTAAAATTAATTTGTGTACTAAAATTATTTTATATATTATTAATAAACTTTGTCATTATAGTTCTCTTTAAAAAATTTGTAATAATTATACGATTGTGGGCTCGTGGGCTCGATTATAGGCACCTTTTCACATCGCCACATGTTCTTACGTTCGAATCCTGCACATACCAATTTCTTTTTAATAAATGACAAAATATATTTTTGTTTTGCGAAATGTTCTATTAAAATAATGAAATAGATATGGAATTTCAAATAAAATATAATACTTTAAAATGACATGACGAAATGGATTAATTCAATACTCTTCTCAATTGTTCATTTATAAGAATAAAATGTGTAATGTTTTTAATTAAATATTGCAATTTTTGTGAAATCTATAACACCTTTTGATAATATGAACCTTTCTATTACTAATTCAAATCATTCATTAGTCAGTAATACAAAAAATATTCATTCTTCCTTCAAATATATTACAAAATATTTGTATTAGTGACTCTATAGTAAAAGATAAATGTATTAATTATTATAATTATTAAAAATATTAATTACAATTAGTATGTGATCAATATTACTTAAGTTTTTACCTAAATAAAGTATCGACTTTTATATTTCGTTTAAAATTGATTACAGATGGGAGTATTCTACCTGTCATAGGACTTATAATAAAAGATAATACTCCAATGATGTTATAACAAAAGAACATAAAGATCATGAAACTGCTAAACCTATTGAAAACTCCACAAATACAAATATTGTAACAAAACCAGTTACAATCGTAAAAGTTAATAAAAGCAAACCAATAGATAATACAGATAATGAAATTTGGATAAGTGCAACAAAAGTGCCTAGACTCAAGAGAAACAAAGAAAAACTAATGTCCAAAACAAGCCATATGGAAAAAGTGAAAGGTAGTTTTCATATTATAGAAAAAAAAAATGATAAAGGAAAAATAGATAAGTCTACAACAGATTCTTTGGTAAGTCGAAAGGGTTTATGCAAAATAAAATTTATGACTGATAATCTAGAAGATAGTCAAACTACCTCAAACGTTATATTAAAGCCTCAAGGAGCAGACATAAGGTCTGAGCAATATAGTAAGAAAAAGAGTTCAGATAAAAATTCAAGAAGTCAGAGAAGAACAAAAAGTAAATATGACATTGATAAAAATTTACTTGGGAGATCCAAACGTATTCGCAAACAAACTAATTTTGATGATTACATTATAACACACAAAAAGGAATCATCTAAAAATGAAAATACAATTTTATATCAAGAAAAAAAGAGTCCTTCTAATAAGGAAGAGAAACCAGTAACTAATATTAGTACTTTGTCAGCTACAGTCAAAGAAAGTGATATCATTAATTGTAAGACATCTGTAAAAGAAGAGCCTCAAAATATGCAAAATAAAACAGACAAAACTGCAATTGATACCCATACAGCTCATACTTCTAACACACCAGCTGTAATCAAGAAATCACTGCCTTTAAAGTCTAATAACATTTCTGAAAATTATTCCACTGTTCAAAACAAAGATGACAATTTTTTTGCAAGTCATTTGCAAAATCCTAAAAATGTAATAAATGACACATGTATGAATGTAAAATGTGTAAAAGATATGGTGACAATGAATGATAAGAGTGGTAATAAAGTACACATGGGATCAATGAGTACCTCTTGGCTTGAATATACTGCTACAAAAAAAAATGATTTAGAAATAAATTCAGAAGTTGAAAAAACAGAAGAATTGCATAATAAAAATATAAATTCATTAAGTAATGAAAATCTAAAGTGTATTAATGCAAATACTATTGACAATAAAAATGATATAGCATCCAATACAGCAATTCCAATAAATCAAAATCATAGTAGTGAAACTATTTTGGCAGTACCACCAGTGAGGAAAAGAGGAAGGCCTACAGGTACTCAGAATGAAGCAGAAGGAAATTTAGAAGCATTACAAAAGATAAGTAATGTTTCTATTGGAGAAATGGTTGTTCATAGTAAGAGACGTGGTGAAAAATCATATAATATTACTAGTAATGATGGCTTAAGTGATGATAGTAGTACTGAAGATAACACTTCAAATTTATACGCTGTTAGAAAAAGAGGTAGACCACCAGGTACAGGTAAAGGTAGAGGCAGAGGCAGAGGTAGAGGCAGAGGTAGAGGCAGAGGTAGAGGTAAAAGTACAGAATTATCATATTCTACATTGGATACTGAATATGTACCAAAATTAAAGGGACCAATAACTACAGACAAAATAAAACCAGAAAACTCTACTGAAATAACTAATGAAAAAACTTCTCACATACCAGAAGTAGGTTTCAAATAATTCTAGACACTTAAGTTATTTTATTAAATATGTTTTATTACGTTTTAGGTAGACCTAGTAATCTGTGCCAAATGTGAAATGAAAATACCAAAGAGGCAATGGAACTCACACAAGTTGCTAGAACATAATAATATGAGTTGGATAAAGGGTGATGAACCTATGGTAAATATAATATTGTATTGATAACAGTGAACCCATCAATTTTGTATTTCATTTATTAGAAATTATTCTCTTTTAGGATTTTGAAAATGACATTAAATTATTGAGAAGAGTTCTTATAACTGCTCATAAAAAGAGGAGGGGCCAGTTGACTTGTGAAAAATGTGGAGCTGTAAAGCGGAGTGCAAATGGCTTCATATCCCATATGCAATTTTGTGGCAAATCTAATGAAGTATGTAATTATTTTGTCAAAGTATAAAATGCTTTTCTAAAACAATTAAACATTTAAGTATAAAACAAACTAAATAATTAATATTTATTTTAGGAGAGAAAAGCTTTGTTGGTAAAATGTCCAATTTGTAGTGCTACTATGATGCCCTCCTCTATGGAAATACATGAACGAACTCATAGGCAGTCAGAGCAAAGCAGAATAAAAGAATTGCAGTTGTATTCCTCGGATAACGAAAAAGTGAAACGCAAAGCCGCAGAAAAGTAAGACTCACATAATTAAAATTAGATGAATTAAAGTACTGACATGTCTCAATTTCAGAGCAGTGACAAAAATTTTGGAATTTACTGAACTTGTCAAAAATACCAATTCGTCTTCCGAGAAGAAATTGAAACTTGACTCTTCATTGTTGGTGCGCTACTTTTTGTAGTAATTTTCTGTGAACAAAAATTATTTGTTAACATATAACGCAATACAATACAATATAACGCATACTTATATGAAATTAATATTTCAGAAAAGTGTGATAAAAGCGCCTGCTCACAAGAAGTCTATACCGGCAGTGTGGAAAGGTATATGGAAAAAAGAATTACGTTCAAAGGGAACAGTAACTTGTCGTCATATAGGTTGTACTTTTATTTGTTCTTCGTTTGAAGAAATATGCAAACATTTTTCTGAATGCAATTTTATTCCTCAAGAGGTATAATTTTCTACAAAAACAATGAATTTGTTTTTATAATGTATGTCCAAAATGTTAAATGGTCTCATTTCTGCTTATCGTAGTGTTATGTATGTAAGATATGCAAATTTTCAACTACCTCTGATGAAGATATGATAAAGCATGTAACGGAACAGCATATAACTGTGGTAGGAATTGATAGATATTCGGACTTTGAAGAAGAAAATTATAGTTCAGATGAAAGTAAGAATAAATCCTATTAGAAAATTGAATCTTAAATTCTTCAATTTCACTGAAAACTATTATTTTTAGGAACTTCGTACACAATGAAATTTTTGGACAAGGAGCAAGTATACAAAATTCGGTGGTCCGAACCATATTTTCCTACCATACGTTGGACAATGGAATTGTAAATATCTATATTTCTTATAATTAATGAAGTTTTTAAAGTTTATATTTTTATAACATAAGTAAATATAATAAATTATATTATTGCTTTTTATAGTGAGCAAAAAAATTATGATCTTCATTTGTTTAAAGATTATACTCCCAATAACTTTACGTTGTTAAAGGATACTGAAATGACTAGTTATTTACCACAATTAGAAATTTCCATGAGAACAAAGACAGAAGGTATAAATCTTGAAAAGTCATCTAATACCGAAGTTTCATGGAAGCAATGGAAAAGGTTTGAGGGTGGTTTTGACGAAGGTAATTGCTTATATATAATTCTATAATAAAATTGTAACGAAGATCGATATATTGTAATTAGAATATTTTTCAGATACTGCAACTTTTTTTGTTGGTGGCCCAGTATGGGCACTAGCTTGGTTACCCATTCCATCACCAATGTATTCTACAGAACCTGCTCAGTATGTTGCTATCAGTACTCATCCAACCATGGAAAGTGAATACACTGTAGGAAATGCTTACTCCGGAGCTAATATGATACAAATTTGGAATGTAGGACCTTTAGATCATGAGTTAGTAATAAAAATATAAATCAAGTAACATATAAAATTATGTCAAATCTTTTCAAATCATATTTTCTTTTAGAACTGATAATAAAAGAGAACCTGCTTTGTCATATGCAGTTGCACATAATAGTGGTACCATATGGTGTTTAGAGTGGTGTCCATCTGGATGTTATCAAGATGAAAGTCTGAATAATTGTAAACGAGAAAACGAAATTGAATCTAGTCTTAAGCGAATGGGTATGCTAGCTGCAGCTTGTTCAGATGGTAATGTACACATTTATTCTCTACCTTTCCCGGAGGAACTTAAGTGTAACAACACTGAAGAAAATGAGTGAGTAAAAATTCGTTATCATTTAATAATTAGTTTTTTTTTTGTAATACTATTACATCCATTAACAAAAAAAAGGAAATTGCAAATGGACTGCTTTTGAAAATGTCGACATTCGAGAAAATTCAGGGCAGTGCATTGGTGTTTAGCAGTAAATTATTAGGAACAGTATTCAAGAATGGTTCACTTACCAGAACTCAGCACTTAATGAATAAAGTCCTTAAATGATTTTATCCGAAACGGGGACGATTTACAGTTAGATCTGCGACTCTCTTTCTTTTTATTCGTTTTTCATAATTTATCAGAGTTATTCTGTACACTGTAAATCACATTAATTATTATTAATAATATTTAATGTCATTGTAGATGGCCCATATATTACACTGATCCAGTAATGACTCTAGTTGTAAATATTCCAATATATGATAGAAATGGTCAGAATTGGCAATGCACGAAGTTATCATGGAGCAAAGAACATGGACATAAGTAAGATTTTTGTAATTACAAATAAAATTTTTGTAATAACGAAAGTATATGATTTTTTCTAGTACAATTGCTGCGGGATTTTCAAATGGGTATATCGCGTTATGGGACCTTACATATAAATCACCATTATCAATGCAGAAAAGACAAAATACATGGTTTGTAAATGCATTTCAGCAGTTTTATGCTCATGGTAATGCAGTGAGCAGTAAGTATATTCATTTTTTTCTTTGAAAAATGTAGAAAACAAAAAAATTTTAAATAGTATACTTAACAACTTTATCATTTTTACAGTGGTAGTATTAATTCCATTTAATGGAGCGAGATTTCTAGCCTCTGGCGGCCTAGATAGAGCGTATAAATTTTGGAATTTAGAAGATACGAGTACTCCTCAGAACTGTATGCAAAAGGGTATTATATTGGATGGTGCATGGATGACACATTGGCCATGTGCTGTTATTAGTTTTGACGATGCTCTTGGGTAAGAAATAACAGCGAAAGATATTTTTAATATACAATGGAATTTGTTTACTATTATGGAATTATTCTACTATAGATACAAGCATACAAATTCTTATTTAATTCCATTGAGAGACCAGGAATGCAGATATTATCCTATTTTAGCAACAAATTCTCCTACATATGTAGGTAGACTTAATTGTTTAATGCATACTTTCTAAATATAGCATAATTTTTATTAAAACTTTTTTCAGGCTTTATCAATTTCTGATTATGCAAATAGTATTGCACATGGCACATTAGCAGGAGAAGTAGTGACAGTTTTTCCACATCAACTTGTAAGTAATAGGGAAATTGAGAAGGCCATACAAAAGAAAAGAAAGGTATTCCTTAAGTTTACATTACTGACAGACAAACTTATTAGATATAAATTTACAAACAAATTATGTTTTCAGTTAAGTTCATATGTCAAAATAGTGGATTTCTCAGAAACAGAAAATGTTAGCAAGAATGATAAGAAAGATAAAAAAAATTCGAAAGATTATGATTATATGCCAGAAACTTATAACGAATGTAAGGATCGTTTTGGTGTTATCTTTTGTGATAATCTAAAGGTACACACATACATATATATATATATATATATATATATATATATATATATATATATATATATATATATATATATATTTGCGATATTATTGATTGTGTCTAATAATTTACTTAATTTAGTAACTAATGTTTTGCTTTATATTATATTTAAAGAACATTGAACGTTATGTACAACCACAATCACTGTATGCAGAAAAACTAACAGCAATTCCAATTGAAGAATATCCATTTATGTCAGTAAACAGAGTAAGTATTAAACTAACTTTTTTACTCAAATATTGCAGTATCATATAATATTAATGATAGTTTATTAAAACCTTAGATATCGTGGAATCCAAATACATGGAGTTACTTGTGGTTAGTGGTTGGCTATCAAAATGGTTTGGTAAGATTGTTAAATTTCAAATACATGTCTATGCCACGAGAATTAAAAACATGGTTACCCCAGCACATCGAGCTCATGCTTAAGAAAACAAACACCACAAGAGGAAGTTGTTAACATATAAAATCATAATGTATACTTATATAAAATCAAGCATAATAAAATTAATAGCATTTGCTTGTTGTTAATATTTAACAAAATATTTTTTTATAATTTTATACATATTAAGTTGACATTTTGATGAAGACTAAAATACCAATAATAATACAAAAATTATTATTATGTATATGTAAGAAAGTATTTAAATTTTGATTAACTATGTATTTAAGTATTCTACACCCTCTGAGAAAGTAATACGTTTTGTACAGTATGCATTTACACATTTGTAATTATAAGTATTTAAAAGAATATAATTTATAAACGACTTACATTACTTTTTATTCATATTCATCATTTATATCATTCTAAACGAGGAGTACATTAAGTTAAGCTTTCAACCATAGGACTACAGACTAGTATTACGTGAAAAGAAGAAAATATTTGATTATGTTGGTAGTAAAATAAGTAGATAAGTAAAAGTTGGTTCCTGAGGTATTGTTTAAATAAGTAGAATTTTAAAATGTGGAAAGCAATAAAATTGAAATAAAACAGATGTTAAATTAATGTCTCTGGTGAACAATTATTATTTTCTGTGTTTTAAAATTCTGCTAACACAGCGTACTTAAGTTAACAATAACATTCAACATGTATGTAAATACATTTCCCCTCAATAGGTCCGATTGCGGAAGAAATACGCGACGCCTCCATTCCGCTAGAGTGCCCCGTTTCTCCCAACTCCGCGTCAGGAGCACACGCAAAGCGTGGACCTGACTCACAAAGGATGACGAAGAGAGTTTCTTAAACTAGTAACTTGAAACTAAAGGTTTTAAATCTACTAAAGTGCGAATATAGTCCTCGTGTTGGCATCTAGCGACGCAAAAAGAAACTATTTCTCGACAAACTTGGGCGATTTGCCACAGATTGCGCCACGTGGACTATATACAACACAAAATTAATTTATTAAGGAATTTTCACAAATTCGCCAAATACCTGAGTGATGGAGGTTCTATCAACCTTAGAAATTTTTATTGTAAACGTCGTTAATTCATATCTAGTATACATTTCTGATTACAGATTGCACTACAAACCACTGATATCATTCGAGTTCGGTATTTCAGATTGTGTGATTCGACTCGTATAAGATAAATCACATATTGTACGTGATACTGGAGGCAGAGACTGGAGGCGAATTTGTCGCGTTTTCTACCTTACCAACGAAAATGTCGCATCAATGTCACTAATATATTGTACATTTTAAATAATATGGAAGTACATTAAAATATTATACCTATATGATTACTTCGTATGTATAATGTGTGAGTGCATTGATATTCTATTATAAAACTTAAGAAATGCCATCTAGTGTTTCATCCGTAAAGCAACTAGAAGCGTACCGTGAAGGAGATAGGGTATTGGCTTGGTCACTTCCCTCACGCGGCATGAATTTGTGTATCAAGTATATATGGTTCGTACATAGTGAGAAAGTGGTGGCTAAGGGACCAAGAGGAAATGTATGTAGGTGAGGGTTACGTGTATATATATACAATCTTATATGAAAAGTTTCGAGGCCTAACCGAAGATCATGGAAGGAATTAAAGTACTCCGTAGCAAATCGTGAAGCGACGAATAACTCAACAGTATAGTCGTTCCGTTGACATTTGAAAGCAGTTTCCCTATTACAATTTATTGCTGTCGGAAGTTCACGGTATTAAATACGAATTTCTTCAACATTAAACGAAAGAGACTAGTTTACTAAATACTGTATTTAAATTTATGAGAAACCGACAGTATCAGAACAGAGAAACTGCTTTTGTTACGTTTTGTTTACAATATTTGGTACAAGTAAGTGAGGAATATTTTTTTCTTTGGGTCCTTCAAAAAATTAATGTACTTTATAACATAGAATATTTCATCCGTTCCGAATACATATATCAGTGACACGCGGTTGCGATTAGAATAAATAACGCACATAATTTTCTGTCCCTAAAAGATCTCATATAATTAGTACCGTACATGAACTTTATTATTTTAGAAATGGGTATTAATCCAATGAAGTGGAAAACCAGAACCGTCTTGTACTCTATTATAGTCCTTTTTCTTTTTTACGAGCTTTTTATATATAAAAAAAAGCATCAAGTAATGTTCGAAGGTATAATACACGACTCGAATCCTATGCACGTGTGGGAGTTTGTAGCCGATTTTAGTAACATGAAAAAATTAAATCCGACCATGTACGTAAAAGAATGAATAATTATTTAATTTTTGTTTATAAAAAGACACGATGAAAACAAATTACACTGAATTAATATTTGTAGAGAAGAGTTTAATGTTATCGCTGAAAGTGGTAATTATGATCATTGGAAATATTCGGTTGAATATATGGAACATTTGAGTCATATACCAATTATTCGAAATAAAGCGCACGGACATTATGCCATACGGCAAGATAACAACGGATATTTGATCACCTCGAAACATAGTACTTGTTTTTTCTTCAAATTCGGATGCTGTGAGTTTATTTTTAGAGTTGGAATTAGATTTTGAAATGTCTTTTAATCTGAAATTCTAATGCACATTTCAGTGGAATCTATCTCGCAATTCAGATTCGATCGAGAAGGTACTAACGATACGAAGTGTATCGAAACAGTACAGTACGAATGTCCGATTACATTTTCGACACTATGCTATAAAGAAGTTATGTATCAACGAGAGGAAATTATGAAAAGATTGAAATTAGAATTCTCAGTAAAGAAAATTAAAAGTGATTAACACAAATTGTCATTTTTGTTTCAGTACAGTCGCTGCAATAAATGTATAATCATTACAAATACTTATTTTGCTTTACTAACAACCTAATTTTATGTATCTATATTTAAAATCATTATTTAAAATTACAAAAGTTTGAAAATGATCTATTATAAAAATCGATCGATAACAGATTATACATTTTATCATTCATTCCCAACTTTGTCTAACATCTCTATCTCATATATTGTTAAATTTTTTAAATCTATTAAAACCATCTCATTTCTTATAATAAATGGTAAATTTCTCTTTTGACCCATAATTTTTACAATAAAAATGATAGATATTAATAATATAAATATCCTGCATATTAGCTCTTAGTATGACCAACATTTGAATGTAAAATCTCTGATGCAAAGCGACAAAAAAGAACGTAGCGGGGAGATCAACAATTTATCGAAAACATACATATGAGAGAACGTGTGAAAAGGGATCGTAAAGCGAGAAGCCTTTATATTTTTATTTGTATTTGTTGAAATATATCGTTTATAGCATTTAATAAATATTCTGTATACATTTGTATCACAGCCCGAAACATGTCCAATAAATTCGAGGCGTAAGTGAAACAAGCGTTCTCCTTATTTCGTCGTGCCTTTTTCTGTGGGCTAGATAGAGGTTAGATTTGTTTTGAATAGAAAACGAAACTGATCGACATACTTGCGTCGTGTTACGCTTGACATGCAGTTTTTCGAGCAATTTAACATGTTAGCTAGTAGTTTTCGTATGATAGTTTTTAGGAATATTACTTAACCGAACGTGTGATGTGACCTGACATTTGTCAGAGACTTAATATTCCCCCGTGTGTATTTAAGTTTTGATTGTTATTTACTTTTCTTCCTTCGTGTTTCGAAATAATCAACAATACGTAACAATTAAATTTTTCATTGTGATTACGTAAAAACAGTATCAAAAAGTTTGATTAAAGAGATGAAACAAACAAATGAACCTATGAAGTAATAATTTATTATACTTTTAAAGTATAATCGTGTGTAAAGTGATAAGAGTGATTTGATTTTAATATTTATTTATTTGAAATTCACTTTGTAAATAATAGTAGTACTTGCAGGTTAAAAAGCAATGAGGGCAATGGAAATGATGAAATACAGTCAAAAGATAATCAAAAAGTTGAAAAAGATTCAGTAGTAAGTAAGAACTGTCCCTTTTTAATATTTTTTCATTAATATCGATTTACACATTAGTAACGTACCTACTTAATGTCACATACTTATTATAGCTTCGTATAGAAATTAGTCCAAATGAGCACAAATTACAATATGCATATGCATTATGGTATAGTCGGCGCAATCCCGGTAAACAATCAAGCATACAAAGTTACGACCAAAATTTAAAATTGGTTGGTAGGTTTGCAAGCGTGGAACAGTTTTGGAGTCTTTATAGTCATTTAGTCCGGCCATCCGAACTGACAACGCATACAGACTTTCATCTTTTCAAAGTTGGCATAAAACCAATGTGGGAAGTATGTATTTTTTATATATATTGATTTATATTCTTAAATTTTTTTAATCAGTGTACATATATAGCTGCACTATATACTATGATATTTGTTCTATTTTCAATTATAATATATCCTTTATTTCAGGATGAGGCAAACCAGAAAGGTGGTAAATGGTTAGTACGATTACGGAAAGGTTTAGTATCCAGATGTTGGGAAAACCTTATATTAGCTATGTTAGGAGAGCAGTTTATGGTTGGAGAAGAGATATGTGGAGCTGTTGTATCTATAAGGTTTCCAGTAAGCTTCTTTTTATGGTTTTAAAGTATTAGTGTATGTATTGTTAGAAATCATTGAGTATTCTTAATAATAATAACAGGAAGACTTAATATGTGTATGGAATAAGACTGCATCTGATTATGCAACAACAGTACGTATTAGAGACACATTAAGGAGAGTATTACATCTTCCAACTAGTGCCTCTATGGAGTACAAAATCCACAATGAAAGATTAAAGAATGTTCATCGGCTCTAAAATTGTGCGATGCTAACTCAAGGATTTGAGTTATTCATGGTGGACTTTTGGGTAAGTTACTACAATTCTGCAAACAGTTATAAAATTTACTCTGTAATCTAATATCGTTTGTATATTTTAATATTTAGCCAATTGATACTTGTGAGAAGATGATATTTCTTTGAAGAAAAATATTTTACGATTAAAGAATTTGAATGAACACCTTATTCGGTACCGCATTTTATTCACAAGTGTCGCATTGTAACTTATGTAAATAATAAATACATATTAATAATAAAAGCAAAAACTCTTATTTCCAAAATAGATAAGTTTATCATAACTTTTTGTACACTATACTACATACACAATATACGTAGCATTTAATTATGAAATTAAAATATTATTTTTTTTCAAATATTTTTATTTAAGGGTACTTAAAACTCGAAATTCATTTCACACAATATATTTATACATTTGTACATGAGATCATGTTTCTGTAGAACGCGTAAATAATTATAAGTAATGTGATTTATGTATAATGCTTCTACACAGAAAATATTTTAACTAAAATGAGATATTAATTTTTATATAAATATTCTGTATTTTTTTTATTTGATTTGAAATGTATAAAAAGACCGTAGCTCCATCAGAATTTCGTCAGTATATGTACAAATTTCTTGGATGCATACACAAGGCAATGAAGCACGAACTTGGATAAAAATGTATAATGTCGTATACATTAAAAGAATAAAAGATTTCACATAAGTCAATAAATATTAGCATTATTCACAATATAACGTGACCGCTTAATGTTTATAGACTAGAATCAGGTATATCCAGTAACAAAAGGGAGACTCAATACCAAAAAAAAACCTTACATTAATTGTGCTTGTATCCCATGATTCTACCCATCGTATAAACCTTTCTCATATGAATAAAGCCAAAAATTACAATCTTAAAATAATAATTGTAACCATACCTGTAATTGATGAAAAGATTGTGTTCGTTTTATTTTTAATAAAAAATAAAGAGAGGATATACTTACCTAATACAAATGAAAATATTAATTTAAAGTTTATGGAGAGATGAAGACAATCAGGCACTCTATTATTCTGTTCTCCTTCAATAGGTAAAAGTAATCCAGCTATACATACGATACCAGCAATTAATGCTACATAATTTGTTCCTCCTAAAAATTGTATATATTATTTTATTTAATGTTTCTGTAAATGTACTAAATGGAACATTTCAAATTCTAGTTCAATCTAGTTACTAGTTCAATAATATAAAAAATAATTAACAGATACTTTGAAGATGCATTGTTCATATAACTTTTAATATTTTTACATTTTTTTAAACGAAAAATAAAATAGTATTTTTATTCTAGTTTAAATTCTTGTAAATTTTGGGCAAGATTTATAAAAATGTATGATTTTAAAAACCATCTTCAAATGCTAATATATTAACATAATTCATAACGATATAACTGGAATTTGTTTATATCACAGGATAAACAAAATTTAGTATGTTTATCTTAAATATCTCCAATTATCTAAGAAATAAATTATACTTCAACTTTGATGTTTTTATGAATATCTTGGATCTATCTTCTGCTACTCAATGAAATTTAAATTAAACTTGTTGATGAAATGTTTGAAATGTAATTTGTACTTACTATCAATTGCTTTATTTTGAGCTATAAGTGCATAAGATTGTTGCTGTCTGTGTTCATTTATAGGAAGTTGTTGAAACATTTCTGGGTCTGGAGTTGATCTCCCAGCATTTTCTGTTGTTCCAGGAAGGAGTTTAGCTTCAACATCTCGTTTTCCTATAGCCTATTAATTTTCCAAGAGTCTTGAATTATTACTTTAGTAATACAATTGTATTTACTTTTGATTTTCATGTAAAATTATTGCATTGTTTAATTACCTGTTTAGTCGGATGCTCTTGCATTTGTATTCTAAATTTGTCAATGACATTGCAATTGCTTAATATAAGCGATATATGCCTTATAACAATATCAACGCAACATCTTGCTTTTATTGTTCCTTCTGGATCAACAACCTTATATTTATTTGGTGCCGTAGATAATACTACAATGGTAATTAATTATATTAGAATGTTTTCAAACCATTAGCTTTCATGACTATTACAAACATACCTCTAAACCTTATGGGAAAATCGTATGGGTTATACAAAGTCAAAACTTGTTTGTGACTGGACTGATCGTCTAAAAAGAAAGTGATATTTTGGGGAAATACAAACACTGGTAATTTTCGAGGAGTAGTTGCTAATTGGGACTGCATTATATTTGGTCAATTTTGTGTGGTCCATGCACCTACAAAATTAGAAGATTCATTGTTACATATGTTAACATTTGCAATTATTTATGGTTTCATATTATAATATTTACACACATATATCAATATTATTTTTAAATACTTCAAAATATTTTTTTAACTATGTTTTTGGATAATTTAGTTGATTAAGTGTCAAAATTTTGTCAATAAAAAGATGTGTTTGATTTTACATACTTTAATAATTGTAACATCTGTAATTTATGAATCCTGGTAGTTATGGTTATATGCTTAAGATAATAACTTACCTCAAAAATGAAGTGCTTTGCAGATTATAGAATTTAAGAAGAAAATAGTACACTACAATGTTTTAGATGCTAAAATAATTGTTCAAATTTAATGAGTACACATAAATGTTATATAGAACTTCTTTAAATAAGGTTTCAAAATCATATAACTGATCTAACTTTACAATTCGTATATAAAAAGTGTCCAATCACTCTGTCAAACAATTTTGATGCTTTAATCAGTCGCAATAAGCGTTTACTTAATTATACAGTAGTTTTCGTAAAGTTTTATATTTACAAGTTTGTTAGCATCATAGGACCGTTTGATTAAATACTGCACTGTTGATCTTTCTAGAGAACAATTTTTCATAGCATTCGACACAAACAAATCGGATGTATGCAATTTCCCTGTTTGGCGTGCTCGTCCCTAGTTTATCATCACGAATCAGCTGTTTATTTCATTTTTCTTAGAAAGAATTTAAATGGGATTAAAAGCCACTTCGTTACTCATATAATATTTCATATATGTTGTAGAAAAGAATGCGATGTATGCAATTGATTTAATGGTAAGAAAATTGTTCGATACACATATAATTTCAATATTTTTATAATCTTGAATAATTTAGTTGATTTGTAAATGAAAATATTAAAAGCGATTTATTATAAGTCACTTTTCCTATCGTATCTTTGCAATAAAACATATTTCGATTTAATATAAAATACGAAAGTAATATACATACTTCAATCGAATAAAATTTACCTAAAGAAACAGTCCGTACGCAGTTCGGACAAATCAATTGTGCGTTAGTGTGGGGAAAGAAATGCGTATATATTTTTGTTGGTACCGTATGTTCCTACATATTAATAATATTCGCATGGATTTAACAATATGGCACCGGGCAATCATTTTCACGATTAACTGTTCGATTACGTCGTTCGAATATTGTTGGTGTATACATATTAATATAATAAACATAAATAGACTAACGTGGAAGGAAATGATAGGCGTGTTGCGTTTATTGTAACGAGTACATAGTTCGTTTAGTGAACGAAGCGTTTAGATAGAGCGGTTCTAACCTTTCTTTGGGTATTACGGTTTTAGATTTTACGAGTACTTCTGTTTTCTAAACTAACGGTAACAATTTATTTTTCGTACAACTCTGTTTATTATTACACATTGAAATATTATTAAAAGGGCGCGTAAGAACAAACTTTTTTTTATCTCTTATTATAATATTATTCAGTGATGCATTTAAAATTATGTATATACATCCAATAAGCATTTTTCTTGAGCTTTTAAATTGATGTAAAAAACTAATATATTTTGTGACTAGTTGTAATTAATTCGATATTTCTTTTGTTATTTTAAATATTTCTAGGAATTTACAAGAGAATTCACCATGGTTAACGTCAATCCACGAGTATTCTTTGACGTAGAGGTGGGCGGACTCCCAATGGGTCGTATAGTGTTTGAACTTTTTGCCGATATTTGCCCAATAACATGTGAAAACTTTCGTTCCTTGTGTACTGGAGAGAAAGGACTTGGAAAAACAACTGTCAAAGCTTTACATTATAAAGGAATTGTTTTTCATAGAGTAGTTAAAGATTTTATGATTCAGGGTGGTGACTTTTCAGTAGGTAATGGAACAGGAGGCGAATCAATTTACGGAGGAACATTTGCAGGTAAATTTATAGGTATTTTTCATGTATTGAAATGGCAGTGAAAAATATATATTATGTGAAATAATATTCTTTTAGATGAAAATTTTATTATAAAACATAATAAACCATTTTTACTATCAATGGCAAATCGTGGCAGAGACACAAATGGTTCACAGTTCTTTATGTGAGTATTCGCTACAAATCAATTAACTAAACTTATATAAAAATATATTCTGTATAATACAAAATAATTTATTGGTTCCTATAATAGCTGAAAAAGTGCAGGATGGTGTGATAAGTTTACAATACTTGTAGCTCTCAAAATAGTACCATATTAATACGTTATATTATTTTACTAAAAGTTCATTTTGCATGTTATTATTAACAATCATATTTTGTATATAGATTTTATTTTTTAATGTTTCTACTGGCTGAAAATTATTTCTCTTTGCTGGCAGATATGTTCTTTGTCAACTAAGAAGGTAAAGGTAATAGGAATTTAATACATATTTATTCTCACATTTTAACAGTCTTCCAGGCTAGTATATTCTTAAACGTGCCTCAGATAAACCTCAGGCAATACATTAATCAAATAGAAGAACAGTTGGGTGTGTTGATTTTAATAATACATTTGTTTATACTCTCATGATTATTGACATTAGTGTCTCGTGTAAAGTCGTTCGATTTTAATAGTTTGTACGAGTCATGTAAGAAGTCTGGAGAATATTAAAAAGCATAGAAGTAAAAGTATCTTCGGAGGAATGAATAACTTAGCTATATTTCTGTGTAGTCATGAGGGAAGGGTCTGCACACCACTACTACAACACAATGACCAATGAAAGCTGGCTCTTTCTGTTCATCTCTCATCCCCTTAATCATATTTTGTTGTTGTAGTACAACACAACCAGCGCCTCATCTCGACAAGTAAGTAGTAATAAATATGTTCAATTGTTATAATTATCTTTTAACAATATTTAATATTTAAATGTAAACATGTTTTAGTGTCCATGTGGTTTTTGGAGAAGTAGTGTCTGGCCAGGAAATTGTTACACATATTGAGGGACTTCCAGTAGACCGTATGTCCCGTCCGTTGCAAGATGCTAAGGTTGTAAATTGTGGAGAACTTGTATTAAAAGTCAAAAGTAGAGGTACGTTTAATTTTAGTTAAAGTTATTGATTTTTTGTAAAAAAAATTCACTAATATTTTAAAGCTCAATTCATTATGATTTACAGCAAAGAAACGTGAAACGAAAGACAGTAGCTCATCTGATTCTGATTCCGATTCGTATGCAGGAAAGTCTAAAAAGAAAAAGAAAGCCAAAAAAAGGTATAATGTATTTCATAATATATTCCATAAATCCACAAAATAATATAAAAATTAAATAATGACTATGACAACTAATGTTGCAGTAAAAAAAGAGCAAAATCAGAAGATGGCGAGATACACGATTCAAACGAAGATGATCTTGGAAAACCTCATCCTCTTGTTTCAGTCACAAAAATCGATCCGGATGAAATTCCTGAAGTACCGGCAAATAAATTTTTATATAGAGCAGGGCCTACTAATAATGCAAACCAAAAAGAATTTAGGCAACATTATGGAAGAGACCGGGTGCGATCAAATAGAAAAACTGGTCGTGTATTTAAAGGAAGAGGAATATTTGTAAGTATTTGTGTACAATGTATGGTACACGGTATGTATACATGTGCGAAGAATTTTCATGTATTCCAATGAAGTGCATTTTATTTTTAACATAAAATAACTTCTTTTATATAATATTGAGTAATTAAGCATAAATGAATTTCCAGCGCTATCATACACCTTCGCGTAGCCGTTCGAGAAGCGTTACACCACCTCATTGGAAGCAAGCTCAAAATCGTACCATTAAATTGCATGAATTTCAGGTATATAGTAATATATATTTAAATGTATGCAATAGGATTGCACATGGGAATACAATATTATTCATATAATTAATTTCTTCTGTATATTTAAAATTACATCACAGAAATTAGAAAAGGAGCGTTTAAAGAAAGAAGAGGAATTAAAGAAACGCGAGGCTGATAGGATTAAAAAGTTTACCGAGAATCCGGATGATGATAATCCAACAATGGACAAATTCGATGCTGATGCACGCGTATCTGAAGAATTGGAAAATAAAGAAAACGATCAGTCGGATGATAAGAAGGATGACAATAAAAATGTAGAACAGGACCAAGATACTTTGAATACTAGTTCAGATGTAAATGATGCTATGGCAAAAGACAAAGTAGATGGGAAACATAAAATTGAGAAAGCAATAAAACGTGATTCACATCGATCGTATGGTGATAGATCTTCGCGACGAGATTCACGAGATAGGAGTAGAAAACGCGGAAGTGGTCGTTCGAGATCGCGAGATCGTAGAAGATCTCGAGAGAGGGATTATGATCGTAGGAATAGTCGTGATAGAAGAAACCGAAGGAACTATTATCCGCGTAGACGAGACTCTTATAGAATGATTAGACCTGGCAGAGATAATTACAGATATTATGACAGACGTAATGATTATAGAAGGACAAACAATTCTAATTCCAATTACGATACCGATAAGAACCGAAGAAAGAGTGATAATGCATCGGACTCTAATAATCAACCCAAATTCAAGCGCCGCTCACGTTCAACCAGCTCTAGTAGTCAACACTCCAAAGATTAATTGTTTTGTTCTCTTATAATTTGTCTACGTAATACTGGAAAATATAATTCATGCAGTAAGCTACGTTTACTACATTATATTTCCAAATTTTTAATCTAAATTTGTTTAATTCCAGCATATTTGAATTTATGTACAGGTAATATCTCGCCTTACATTTGTCACGAATTGAATAATATTAATACGAATGTTCGAATGTAAATTACGATTTGCAAGTAATTAAAACTATTTCTTATATGTCAGTCATTTTTGTACTTTCAGCAAGCGTATGCAATATGTTCAAGAATATAGTCTTTTGAATGTTATGCGGAATTCTTAAACGCATATAGGCTAAAATGTTTAAATTGGAACAGTAAACTTGTCTTGTAATTGTATAACATGGTACTGTAAATTAAAAATACTTTTACAGTAAGTTACTAATATATAAGTTATGTCTGAACATTTTCTTTACGAGTAATTACCTTATGCACATTCAATCTTTTTGTATACAAATCTATGAAAAATTCAAAAACAAGGAGAAGAATATGTTTTATTGTAATTATACAATTTTACCATTACAAAATTGCACGTAAAATAGTAAATGGTAAGTAAATATAAACTAGAGCTGTTTGAGTATTCGATATTCGAATTGTGTACCCGATTATTCGAGTAGTTGAAAACAATTAGAATAGCCCGAAGAAATTATGTCTCGAATCACTTCTCTAAAGCTGCTCGAAATATACGAATACTCTTCTCATTTTTTTCCAAATACTCGAGCAGCTCTACTACACGTTTTTATTAACATGTTATGTAATCATTATTCAAAATAAAAGACAATGCATATTCACAAAGTTATTTTTACTTTACCGGGAATAAGACTTAAGTGTTTGATTTTTTATCCATAAAAGATAAACTATCGAATATTTATACTTGTAACTTATATTTGTAACTATATTTATATTTGTAGCTTCCTAATGGTACTGTTTTTGGTGCAACTTCAGTTCGTACTTTTATATTGGTAGCGCTGATAATAGAATTGGCACGTACGACGCTTCGTCTTGATTGGCATTCGAAAATTGTTTACGTTACGAATAGGAAGTGATCGTGCATTCAAAAGTGATATGATTGACAGCGCGTAATTATAATATTATCATTGAACTTTTCATAAATTTGTCACAATGGTGCGATATGCAGCGCTGAAAGGTTTATACGATTTAGAAAAGACCATTGGAAGCGGAGGTTTTGCAAAAGTTAAACTTGCTACTCACATCGCTACCGGCGAGAAAGTTGCTATTAAAATAATGGACAAAACGGCTTTAGGCGTAAGTGACTTTCAAAATTAAATGGACATGTACACATCTAATATCAATGTAACAAATTTTTGGATTTGCAGGATGACTTGCCTAGAGTAAAATTGGAAGTCGAAGCATTGAAAACTTTATTACATCAACACATCTGTAGATTGTATCAAGTAATAGAAACAGAGAGCCATTATTTTATGGTGATGGAGTATTGCTCGGGTGGAGAATTATTCGATCATATAGGTAACGTTATATATTATAATTTAAATCATAATATTGCCCAAAAGTTAAAGATTCGTAGCAAAATTATATTTCTGTTTTTACTTGTAGTTGAAAAAAATAGGCTCTCTGAAACAGAATCACGAAAGTTCTTTCGTCAAATTGTTTCCGCAGTAGCTTATTTACATAGTTTAGGATATGCTCACCGTGACTTAAAACCAGTAAGTTACATTTTCTTTATTCCTAAACATTTGTGTATATGGCCAGCAATATTATTTTATACCTAGGAGAACGTTCTGCTAGACAGGGAAGAAAATTTAAAACTTATAGACTTTGGATTATGTGCAAAACCAAAGAATGGAATAGAATCGCATTTACAAACATCGTGCGGGTCTCCAACATATGCTGCACCAGAACTCATATTAGGGAACAAATATTTGGGTATTCAATATATATTACTAAAATTCAATTATTATTCTTAGATTTAGAATGAATTTATTATGTTTGTTACATAGGTTCAGAAGTGGATATTTGGAGTATGGGAGTCCTTCTGTACGCATTACTTTGTGGTTTCCTCCCCTTCGACGATAATAGTATAGAGAGTTTGTATAGAAAGATTCTTGTAAGTCTTTTATTTTATTTCAAATTTGCTGAGAAAATGATTAACGGTAGTATGGTTTTAGTGTGGCAAATACGACGAACCAAGTTGGCTATCAAGTAGCAGTAGAAGGATGATACGAGCAATGTTGCAAATAGATCCCAAAAAGAGAATTACTATACAAGAATTGTGTAATCATCCATGGATTACAGTAGGATTTCTTAATCCTGTGTCGTTCGTTCATAAGACCAATGTAAATGAGAAGCAAAGTTTAAAATTTGTATTAATATGTATATATTTTTATAAAAGTGATGTATTTACAGTTTGAAAAAGATGATGACGTATTAAGTACTATGTCCGCGATATGTGGTGAACAAGCTTCGGATATATGGAAGAAACTTGTAAAAAGCGATCGAACCGATTATAAAACTTCTACATATCTTTTACTTTTGGACAGAAAGCTTCGTGGACTATCACTTCGAATATCATCTTTTGCAAAGACTCGTTTCAAACCAGAGGCAGAGTACATTGTTTATTAAATATATCCTAAGAAATAATTTAAAGTTATTTTATAGTTTTTTTTATTACTTATAGTGTGAAGGGGGAATCAATAATCTTATAACTAAACTCGATTATTCTCCAAGAAACAAACCTTCTAGAAAATCGCCGATATTAGAGACTACTTACAATGTTTTGACAAAAACACCAGAAACAGGTAAAGTATTATCATTTTTCTGTACGTACCACGGGTACATACATTGTACAATTATTATTTTCCTGTTTTTTATTATTTAGCCGACAATTTTATAGAGCCAAATCTACCTGGAAGAAAACGACTTCGAAGTAAAGAAGCGGACGATGTCTGTTCTCCTGGTATGTTATAATATTTCTATTGTTTTTTTGCTATTCTCTTAATAATTTCTATTAAAAGATTGAATTACAATCGATACATTTTTTTTAAATTTTACGTACTAAATAAAACTTATTTATAGCAACTGTCCTTTTTTATTAGAAAACTTGTTAAGTGTACTTGCGTTTTATTAGAGACATGGTACTTAGTTGTATAATATATTTTGTAAAGTTTATTTCTAATTAGGCGATGGTAGCAACCTAATTAGAAACTTTAATGAAAGTTTTCAAGTGCCATTAATTACCATAGTTGCGCGAAAAGCAGATAATTAGACAGAGAGGAGCAACGACTTGCGAACAAACACAATTTGGAGTTACTAATAGCTATCTGTAAGAGTTCTTTATCCCATCCTCCTTTTAAGAGGTACACTACCATTTTACTATTCCGTATTTGGTTTTCTACAATCCTTTTAAAAAACTCTTAATTATACATGCTTTTTGTGCGATTCTAACATTATGCAATCTACATAGTTAGTAATAAACGAACAAATTATTTTTAGTTCCTATAAAAAGGACTTCGGAAAAAGATAGAACTGTTTCTACTCCAACAAATACTCCGATATCAGACTCAAAGTAAGATTCTATAATAATAATAAGAATAGTAGTAGTAGTAGTAGTAGTAGTAACAACAACAATAACAACGACAACGACAACGACAACGACAGCGACAACGACAATAAGAATTAAACAATAGAGTACGTTGAATTGGAAACTATTAAAGAAAAGAATAACTTTTAGAGGAACACAATCATCTACACCCGGAAGTGCAAGAAAAGTAATAATGGGTTTAGAACGTGGGTTGAATCGAGTACGTTGTGTCCTTACGCCGAAGAGGCGAGTGAAAAATGAAAATATCGATCCTGATCAACCTAACATACTTACTGGCAAAGTGTGTATTCAATCACTCGTGTTATTAGCGTAGCAAGTATCCCGAATTAAAATTTCTTACATCGTTACTGTTTTTTAAGGGCCTGTGTAACGTGTCGTCAACATCTAGCGACGATCCGAGATACGTTCTCTCGCAATTACGTCGCGCACTACGTCGTAAAGGAATCATGTGCCATCAAAAAGGGTAACGCTTGAAAATATTCGACAGGAGGTTAAATAAGAATAAGCGAATAATATTTTTTTAATTAAAATGCTTCTGTAGATTTATTCTTCAAGGAGAAACGGAGAATTGTGCAGAAGACGAGAAAGATACAGTACGACCATTTTCGTCCAGGAATTCTTGTTCCTTCGAGTTAGAAGTTTGTTTATTAGAGGGTGTTTCGAGTGAAAAATTATTAGTCGGCATTCGGAGAAAAAGATTAAAAGGTAACGCATGGGTTTATAAGCGGGTGTGCGAAGAAGTTCTTGCTCTGGCAGCTGAGGATCTCTCCACGGAATCGGAAGGTTCGACGGAATCAAAGTGCCCTATTTGAAGTCGTCCCTCTATTTTTACACAAACCGTATAAGCATATACATGTGTTTATATATCACGAAAAGTCCGAAAGATTACTCATTGTGCTTTGATCTCTATTAAATAGACGATAAAAATAATGCAGGCATAAAGAATATTCCTTAACTTCTGAATGCAAGTCTCGGTACCAGGTATCGTTTACGGTAGTTGATAGTCGGTAACGTGTTTGCACCAGGGTACGTTCCTAGAATATAACCTTTTTACAGAACAGATAATTGTGGGAGAAATGTTACAATAACGTAAAGCCTATTGTAAATATTTCTCTGAATTCGGAGGTGCCGAACTATATCTGCAATTCCAGTGAGGATTAGAATCGTCAATTGTGTAATATTATTTATACAGTATAAGAGAATTACAAATAAATATTATATCGTTTCCTACAAGTCAAGTCCAATATATAGTCTTATGTCGATAAGATAAAAATATTTTTTACGTTTTAAGTGCGTACAATGTATTATGTTTCTATAAAGAATAACGCAATAAAAAGAAGAAAACAGCATATATTTTGACAAGTGAAACAATCGATGTTCATTCGGAAGCGGAAAATTCTTCTTAGAAAGTAAGAAACGTTGTCAGTAGACATCGAAAGCCATTCGAAGCAATGTGATCGCCAATTACGGTACGAAGAAACTTCTCGAAAGAAAACTAGAAGCGTCGGACTCTTTCCGTTGGAATATGTAAAGCTCCATTTTGCGTTTACACCGCGGATATAAAGTATCGCGGCCCGTTTGAGCCGCGGCATCTTCACGAGAACAACTATGGACAGGCAAAGTTATAAAATCACCACAAATCGATCAGCATAAAGTGGAGCCGCGTGCACTTTGCTTTATGGGAGCCAAACCGACCTTTTATCTTTGCCCGCTCAATAATCGTCGGCCGTTGCTCGTAGGTACCTTTGGCGAGCCTATTCCGGCAGGGTTCGATCGGCATGGTTGTTTTTCCCGAACATCGATCGGAACAAAGCGAGGTCCGTAGATAATCGAGGCGTTCCGTTGAAAGACGTAAAGGTGGAAGTAAAGACATTAAAATCGCGTTGTTAATATCAACGGGTCGGAATTTTACACGTTCGAAGAGTAGTAAACCCTATACCGTGTTTAGGACACACTTTTACGAACTCGGAGTTCTAGACTTGGAAAAACACGAGGATAACAACATTCCAGAGGCTTACGGTAATATACAATCTATAGAAAAATGATTCGCCCAAGACCGCACGTAAATGTGTATTACGCTGTAAATTCTCTGCGAACGAATATTTAATTTGTACGTGTTTAATCGAACAACTGCACGATCATTAACTTAATCCGACTAATCGATTTTTCATGGGCGAGAAGGAAGTCGGGATTCAAGAAAGAGTCACGCGGACTAACCCTTGGCTGGTATCGCGAGGCACGGTGAATAATATCGCGGTAGGGTACGGTGTTTCATGAGTTAGTTGCCGATTAATTAAACAGGTTATTTCGCGAAATTAATCAAACACCGCGGAGACAAAAAGTGCGGACTATATAAATGAAGTAACCACGCAAGATGTAGACCTAAGTCGTTCGAGCATAAATTACAATTAACCGTAGCATGCGTGGCTGTTGCGTGTGCAACACGCGCGTGCAAGTTACGGTATTAAATTCATTCTGAATTTTATCCGGACGAAGACGTTAGAAGAACGCCATGTTACTCGAATCTCCGAACGATTTTTATCTCTTACAATCGGAGATGTTCTCGGTCCAATAATTAAGCTGTCTAACGATTATTACGACGCGATTTACATATCGTAGCGGCCACGGTAACGTGTAATTTCTGCGAAAGGAAATTTTCGAAAGGTTCGATTTACGATATCGATTTTCAATCGAAAAATAAAACCAGTTTTAGTGTCGGTGCGCAGTTACCGAGTTTTCGATCTACGGTGATTCTAATCGAACTTGCTCGTTCGTTTCTTTATTTCGGTACAGTATTGCCGCTGATCTCACAGCTATCGATTACCGTGCAACACGCGGCGTGTATAGAGAAAGACCGTGAGTTTTCAGATCGACGAAAAACAAAACGATACATAGATCCCGCGGAAAGGAAGGTATTCGAAAGGTTAAATCCGATCGCAAAGATCGCAAGAAACGTTCTTCTTTTGCGACAATTGTCCCGAAATGAAACGGAGTCGTACATATGTTAACAAACGTGTAAAGCACGCGAAAGTGGGTCACCGATTTCTTATCTCTCTATCGAATTACTTAAAATTCCATCGTTACGCTTGTTTATAGGGAAAGGATACAAGAAGTCGAAGTGTACTCGGACCTCGGTGGACGTACGTAAGTACGTTATTCACCACGTGCCCTTCGTTCTCGCCAATGGATCGAGTGTCGTACACCGGCTCGTACCAATTACCGTCTGGCCGCTGGTTAATTAAGGATTGGGGCAATGAGGCCTGGCGATGCAGTTTCCGCGATAATGATTATCTACGACGGTAATTGAGCGAGCTGTTACGCTGGCAAGCAAAGGAAGAGGTGGGGAACATCGAGGCGTCGAATAAACAAGAAAGGGACCGTTCGCGTCTCTTCGTATTTTGGCCATCACGGTACAGAAACGATATACGTACCACCGCCATCGCCACCACAACCACCATCACCACCCCTGTAACGTAAATACCACCGAGTCCTCGATTCTTCCATTTTTTCCCTCAAAATCGTGGTAACGTTTCTCGCTCGAAATTAAATCTAGAATCGTATCTCTTTCACCGACGATACACTTTTAGGTCGAACTCTAGCACGGTTCGAGTCAGCACGGGCATGTGGAAACTGTTTCTTCTCTTGTTGCATACATTATGGCAGCGCCGGTGAATAATTCTGCGAGCCGGCCAAGGTAGCAGGGGAAGTCCTGGTGTACCTGCGTCCGAGCCTGCTGGTAAGACGCTTCGGTAGGATGCATAGATGTGTGCAAACACGAACAGGTACTCTCGTATGTGCTCGTGGTAGAGGAAGAAAAGGTAAGGGTGGCACGCGCGGCCCGCTTCTATCGCTTCCGGGCATCAGCGTGCTCGCGAGCCGCGGCTAATTGCTCTTTAATGCAAGCGAGCGAGCGAGCGAGCGAGCGCGTTGCTTTTCTTAGACGCCGAGGAAAACTGGCCGCTATAAGAAACGGAATACGCGAGACTTATGGCGGCTGCCAGACGCGTTTCGGGCACGGCTCTCATTTTCAAAAGTTCTCCTCGACGCCGTCACCGTCGCCGTCACCGTCGCCGTCACCGTCGCCGTCACCGTCGCCGTCACCGTCACCGTCGCGAGACCGTACTTTCGTTTCCGTCTCTACGAACCTTGTTCGGAACGGGACGCGAGTTTTTGGAAAACGAACGCGTCCCCGTCGTTGGAGCGAAATTACGACCGTTCGAAGCAATCCAAAACTCGTGCATCGTTACGCAGCTTGCACACGGAAGGAAGGCGAAGAGTGCTAATCATCCGGTTTACCCAGCGCATTTTTTTTTTTTTTAGCTCAGCCCTTTTGGTTTATTCGGAGCCATGGAAAGGGGGTAGACGCTGGTAGCGAAAATAAAGGGCAGAAAGCTCGCGTTCGCCGAGGCATGACCACCGAGTCCACCAGAAGCTCATACATATGTAGGCGACTCGCCCGGACACCGGGTACCGTGGGGAGGACCCTCCGGAAAAATGAATATGCAGCCCCGAGGAGGATATTATTTTATAAAATTTACTATCGTGGCTGGGTATTATGTGCCTTTCCGTCGTCTATTCTCGGCGCGGTTCGCCGCGAGAGGAGGCCACCTTAACGAGACTTCTCGACAGATGCGCGACAGTTTTCTTCTCGAGGATCGACGCGACGCCTATCTCAACGAAGCCAGCCTCCGCTGCAACGAGGAAAACAATATTACGGCAAACATCGTGCGCGGTAAATGCGTCTTGGGAAAAATATTATTTCGGGGAGTCCGAACCGAAGGATTACGAATTTCCGTAACGCGGAAATCGTGTATCGTTACGATCGGTAACTGGAATTTTTATCTTTAGTCGACGAGTGTAACGGACAAACCTTTCTTTCAACTATTATTCGTTGCTCGAACTTCTTATCCGGGTGAGACGTTCCCGCGTCTTCGATACGTAAGTCGCGAACCTAAGCGGGTAAGTTTATCCGCGGGTAAACGGACATTCGACGGACCGAGGAAGAAAATAATTTTTCAACCGACGAGTCTGGACGGAATCGAGGTCTTCCCTTTATTTTCGTCGAGTCGCTCCTCTCCCCCTCCTCCCTCCCTCCCTCCCTCCCTCCCTCCCATCCCCGGCGGCTGGTTCTATAAAATTGTAGCCCCTTATCGTCGTAGAGGAAACGAAACATTAAATCGACTCCGACGGAGGGGGCGGGCTTGTTTCGGTGGGTGCGTCTGAGATTTCCTGTGTGGACTCTGGATGCTAGGAAGGATGACTTCCTACCTAGCGCACAGGGCGCGTCCATCGTGCGCGGTGGCGTCATCGAGGTAGATTTATTCGATGTAACGAGGGAACGCGTAACAGGAATCCTCCGTCGCGCGGCCCCTCCGCGCCAGCACGCGCGATGCTCTTCAATTATTTCTACTTCGATTACTTTCCATTTCGAAGCGAAGAATCGTTTGCTCGATGTCGAGTCGTCGCGCGAATCTCGTCGAATATTCGCTTCTTTCGTCGACGTTGTTCAAAAGGTTTGCCGTCTCGGAAATTTCCAAGACGAATACTTCCACTTCGCGATGCTCTACCGCGAACGCGTTCGGATTCCTTTCGTTCGCGAGGTATTCCAATTTTTAACGCTCGATCGATGGAATTCGAAACGTAACGTTCTCTCCGTAAGGGTTAAGTAAAATTCTCAATTTTACGCACGATAATAACATTTTCTTATCGTCCGAGTGGAATCGTAATTCGAATTCGTAACGGAAGTTTTCATCGAACGGCAATCTTTTCCTCGTCGAAGACGAGATACGAGAAAAACACGGACGGGGCTACCCATTTCCCCCGCTTTCCGGCCAGCGAAACGCAAATGTCCCCGTAATATCACAATATCGAAACAACTTTATCATTAATGCAGCAGTAGCACCGCATTACTAGGAATTTGTATATAATGGTGCTATGTACATATGTAATGCGCCAGGCCACACATAATGGCGATATCATAAGATACGAACCAATAGCGGCAATTGTATGGAAATATGTATCTATGAATGAAGACACTTTCATTTATGAAACCAGATACTTATGTACCGGACACGGGCGTTGTAACATCCTGCTATTATGTGTCCTTACCTACTCGTTCCGTCCTTTTCTCGCCCCCTTCTCTTGTTCTTCGTCTCCTTCCTTCGTAAAACCACCTTTTGGCTACCGTTGTACGTTTTTATAGATCGATGTTCGTTGCACGATCAGGCTCGGGTAGACGCGTATCGACGAATTGGCGTTCCTTTTCGGAAACGTTGTAATCGCGGCGATCAATCGAACACGATTTCTACCTCGGATCTACGTTAAAAGGATATATTCTTTCGTAGAGAATTCGTCGCTCTACGGAGGGAAATTTTATGCCAGTGGTACTTTCTATTTATCGTTTCGCTCGTTAAAACCGTACCGGTTGCTATTTTAAACGTCCACGTGTACCATTTAAGAACGAAACGAACGTTTCGAAGACGCAAATACGTAAATCGTACTTTTAACGCGCATCGACAACAGTCAGGATTCTACGGTCGTTGGTTGGCGAGCCAGAAGGGCCTCGCAGCAACCCTTGATCGGAGGACAACGGTGGAGGAGGAGGAGGAGGAGGAGGAGGAGGAGGAGGAGGAGGAGGAGGAGGAGGAGGAGGAGGAGGAGGAGAAGGAGGAGGAGGAGGAAGAAGAAGGTTGGCGAAAGAGGCGAAGCCCGAGGTGAAGGGAAAGGAAAGAACGAGGCTGAATGCGCTGACT
Organism: Ptiloglossa arizonensis; assembly: GCF_051014685.1. Classification (NCBI taxonomy): domain Eukaryota; kingdom Metazoa; phylum Arthropoda; class Insecta; order Hymenoptera; family Colletidae; genus Ptiloglossa; species Ptiloglossa arizonensis. The sequence goes on from NC_135055.1 coordinate 23,815,278, forward strand.
GTGACGCTTTCCGGTCAGGTGCCGCCCTGACGATCGTTCTCCTTCCAACTTCTATTTGGATCCACTCATTCACTTACTTTTACCCTCCTCGTTTTGCCCTCCCCCTCGATTTCTTTCTCCTGGAACGTCTTCTTTGTTCGGCGATAAAAACGAACAAAAACGAGAGAAAACCGGAAATTGATCCGTCTTAAATCGAGATCGGTAGTTCTATCTGGAAAACTAGTAACTTTCGAACGTTTTATTTTTTAAGAGGTCGCTCGAAAAAAACGGCACGAATCGCGATCGGTGCCGACGAGATAGTTCGCGGCTCGATCCCGAGGAAACGAACTCGTCGACGCGCGATTCTTTTCGTCCGGTCGATCGTGCGCAATTGCGCTCGCGTTGACGTTACCTTCGATTCGGACGTTTATTTCGATTCGTGGATAGATTGGAAAAGAAAAAAAAAAAGAAACGTACGCGACGGACAGCAGGAAATAAATTAATTTCACCGGTCAGTAGAGCAATAGCCGACAGTCGACGTCAGGAAGAAGATAGCGAGCGCTTCTTTCTATTTTACCGTGTTATTACCGGCGTAATTATCGCGCTGCCTCGTGAGGCCATTGTCACAATGGGCGTCCGGAGTTTCCCTACGATTATCGTACCGAAAATCTCTTCGCGGCCAACCTCCTCGTCAGCTTCCTGCCTACGTCGGACAACGATTATTTGTCGCAACAGCACCGTAAATTCTTTACGAAAAATAAATAACCGCGAACAGCGAGACGGTTTCCATCGCGCTATCGGATACGCTAGCGTTTAAACGGACGGACGAGACGCGACCTCCGAAGTTAACTTCGAACCCGGCATCCGCGATCGGAACTCGACGAACGAGGGTTTTTTTCCTCGATGGAGTTCGGAATGGTTTTTTTCGACTCTGAATCGAGAAACGGTCGCCGCGACCGTTGGTATTAATTCGCAGCTCGTAGTTTCTCCGGGATTATTCTACCGAAAAATCCGTTTCTCTCGGTTTTCTGCCCCCTCGCTTCGTAGCCGTCTCGCCACCGAGCGTCCTCGACTTCCTGCGTCCGCCGGTGGACAATGACCAGCACTTGCCGCAATGGCAACGGGGCAGACGCGCTCCTAATATCTGCTCGGCCGATCTAGTTCGCGGAAGCCGGCAATACCTGTGCATAAACGTAAATACGTGCACGCGCTCGAACGTTCGCCGCGAAACACATGCAACCCTGTCCATAAGCATCGCGTTCGTGTACATGCGATCCGTTGCCGTCCTTTCTCTCTCCTCGCCTTCGCGTTCACCCTGTCGCTCGGGACGCGCTTTTCTCGATCGAATCTCCGAGCTTTCGAGCAATCGATTTCCCCGGGGGAAAATTCCGATGAAAGTTTTCGGACCGGGAAACTCTTCCAATCGACGTTTACCGCGATCGAGAACGACTACGCGTTTACGATCCAACGAAATAATCTTACCTTTTTTTTTTACGGAAATTCTCGTCGACGCTTATCTTTCCAGTTCGCGAGGCAGGCGCGACGAAGAGCCGCGCGTATTTGTACACCCCCACACGAGCCTGCCGTGGACACGCGTGACGCGTACACTCGGAAAGACTCGTGCTCCGTCGCGGCGACGAGGGGGAGCTGTTACTGGAACGAAGGAGGACGGGGGAGGAGGAGAGAACACCTCCGGAGAGGGTTTCTGGAAGGAGGATATGATGGCTCGTGGCGTTATGCTCCGCGAGCTGTTATGCTCCTCGGGCACCACCGGACCATAAGCGAGGCTACTTCGCTCCCGTACGCTCGGCGCAACAGCCGCCACGTTTCTTGTTATATTAGCGCATCGGCGTCGCCCGAATAAACCCGAGCTCGATCGACTCGACCGATTCTCGGTACCCGTATTCCCCGAATTTTCGCGTCGCCGTGGTAAAACGTTTCCAAGGTACATCGGAAAAGGGCGACCGCAAAATTCGACGGAGCGACGAGATGGACGGCACGTTCCTACGGCGTAATTTCCCGCGGAATTATCTCGAGGAAGCTCATCTCCGAACTCGGCTGGGTCGATAATGGAACCGAAATCGCGAACGAGGACGAAGGTAAAACCGAAACTCCAAGAAAAGGTAGGATCGTTGGTTCGCGGTTCGAGAATTATTTCAGCCGAGCGAATTTGCCCGAGTCGGACGCCAATGGATCTAGGCACGAGCCACGAGTCTGCGTCGAATATGCCTCGCAGTCTCTGACCCGCAGTTCCTCTCGGAGTAGAGTCTTCCGGGGAGGCGGAGGTGGAGGAGGACGAGGAGGACGAGGAGGACGAGGAGGACGAGGAGGAGGAGAAGGAGGAGGAAGATGGCGCGGGAGGAGATGCGGAGGAAGGGGTGCGTTTGGCGTTCAGCATGCGTAAGGAGCGCTGGGGCATTATGCACGGGCCCCGTAAGGCCGGCCTGAAACGAGCGAATAAGAAAGTAGTTAAAGCCTCGGCCGGCGGAGGTGGTTGCACGGACGGAGGCATTAGTTGCCGTAGGAGGAGGAGAGGGTCGAAAGGGGGAGAGGCCTGCCACGCGCTGGCTGTCTCTCCTCTCTCCGCCCCGCTGCCTCTCTTCCGCTCTTCCTGATATTTCTTTTTCTCCGATTATTCGATCCGTCGGTCCTCTTCCTCTCGGCGACCATTTTGCGCGTTGTTCCGTCGGTAAATTCTCTCGCGACGCGCCCTTCGTTATCGTTTTCGTCCCGTTCTCCGCGTCGACCCTTCGTCGGTTCGGTCATCGGATACACAGATCGATCGCGGTTTCTCGATATCGTTACCGTCGAATTCGTCGCGTTTCGCGGACTAGACGCACGTTCGAAGACATCGTGTTTGCTCGCGAACAGATTTTCATTCGTATCGTCGTACGGAAACGTTTCTACGTCGAAACACGGATAATTCAGACGGGAAAGAAACGCGCGAAAGGGTCGATCTCGTCGTCCATTTTTCACGGTCGAGCCTCTCTTCCTCCATCGTCCACCTTCCATTCCGTGATATTCGATCATCGATCTCGTAATTAAAGAGAACCTCTCTCTCTCTCTCTCTCTCTCTCTCTCTCTCTTCTCTCCTGTTTCATCTTTCGCGTCTAATTTTCGCGTAGTTCTCTCGGTGGCTCTCCTCCGCTGCCTCCCCCACCCGGTTCCACGAGCAACTCCTCCCCGTCGTCTCGTTCTACGTGCTATTCCTTCATCTAGCTCGAGCGATCATCCTCCGTGCCGCAATGTGTAACAACGACTCGTCACACTCTGCTTGCCGGCGCACACGATAATTGCCCTCATTATAGTTATTTAAAAAGCGCTGCCGCCTCCTCCGCGGCGATCGAGCCGCGATATAAGGACGCGAGCGTGTGCCCGCGCTCGCGCGTCAGCGCGAATTAATCGAGGCGAAGGCTAGAGGAGAAGGATGGAGGGAAAAAAGAAAAAAAGATGCGCGTGTGTACGGTCGTGCGCCTTCGTTGTACGATCGTAACTCTGTCGCGTTACCATAGGCAGTTTCGGTCTTTCCTTCTTCTCGTCCTTTTTCCGCCACCCGAACTCGTCGCCTTTCCTCTCGCTTCTTCTTTTTCATTATCCGGCCAGGCCATTGTTCCGGTTTGGAGGTTTCGAACGAATACAGCGGCGGTCGTCGGCTCCCGCTCGTCGGCTCCCGTTCGTCGGCTCCCGTTCGTCGGCTCCCGCTCGTCGACCGCCCCGAGATAAGGACGTGATTCTTTTATTAATTCGTGCGTTTCTTTTTTAAACGGGGATGATTCAACGCCAGCTCCGTAATAACAGATAAATGGGTTTTAACGAGCAACCAGGATTGAAATTATCATACGCGATGAAAATTTTCCGTAATTAGGGAATTAAGCGCGCCGAGGAGATAAATTGAGGCAGATTAAGGGGGTGGAGGGTTTCGTACGGGCGAGCCGCTCCGATTAGAATCGCGCGTCCGTGGGCGATTTTTTTTCAAACTCGGCCGCTCGCGTCGATGCGTCGACGCGTCGAGTCTCGAGAAGGGGACCGTCTTGCCAAATTGTCGAAACGTTTGAAAATTTTCAACGCTTCTTCGACTCCGAACGTCCAAGAACGTAGCTCGGACGCGGAGCTTTCGGCTCTCCCGCAATCTCGTTCGGCGAGAACTTTGACCAGGATGCACGCGAGGCTTTGTGGTCCGCTTGGAACGACGGCGTTACGATGTAGCGAATGTTGTAGCTTCGGACACTTCTGTTGCTTGTTATTAACGGTTTGCTGCGAATCACGAGGCGTGCTGTATTTGTGTATACATCGAGTACCGCCTCTAACGGTAAACACGAGAGCAAATTCTATGGTGGGCGATAATTAAACGCTATCGTCGGGTCGAGCGCGTTTTTCTTCTTTCGTTTCCCTCCTACCGTGCGTCGGATCGAGGAGCGAGATCCTGCTCTGCCTCTGGCCGCCCGTGTCCCCTTTTAAAACTCATATTTCGCTTAATTGGATCAAGCTCCGCGTCGATTTCCTCGTTGGACGCGAATCGGTTCCGGCAGGCGTCTTTCGAGTCCCTCCCGATCCTTTCGATCGTATTGTGCTCGAACCCCGATACGTTTCTCGCCGTTAACGCGCCAAGGGGATTCGCTGAAATCCTTGTAATTGACATTTCGAGCGATACTCGATCCTCGCGGGGCCATCTTTCCGTCTGGACGCGCGAACCCGGCGATACGTTTGCGTCGCATAAATTATTCGGGCAGTTTGCGAAGCGGATCTCGTATTCGTCTCTAATTTATAATATAACGGACGCCTCCGTGGTACCGTTGCCTTGAAATTCAACGTACTGTTGTTCGCGTTTGACGCGCGTTTCCTTTGGACGTCCTGGTTCCGAATGTGCCCGCGATCGCGGCACCATGAATCCGAATTTCGTCGAAAGAAACTCCACGACGGTACGCTCGATTCCTCTCCAACGTTACGCTCGATCGAGATCCTCGAAGAGGACTACCGGTTTTATTCCGGGCCAAAGGGAACCGAAGTGTTCCCACGAAGATAAAGCGAGCGACTCGGAGAGGATAAATGGGATTCGTTCGGAACATCAACGAATGCTATCAGCGAAGATGTTCCCGTGGCAGCAGCTTCCGCGTTTCTACCTATAAAAGCTGGACCGCGTTTCGTTCGAAGCTTATCCGGCAGCGATCGTCCTCACGATTTCGACGGACGCGCGCGATGCATTTTTAAAGATTGTCCTTGCTTCCGGAAGCGAGCCGAAATTCCTTCTCGAGGACGAGTAACGTCGAAACGTCGAATGCGCGAAATTATAACCGCGTGGATATTTTTCTAGAAATCCTCTTTGCGGTTTCTAGAAATGCTCGATGCGAACATCGAAAACCGATCGAAAGTCCAAAGAAGGACGCGCGAACAATTAAAACCGGAAGACCGGAACGCGTTCGACTCGCCCTTCGTATCGCGTGCCTCGGTTCGTCTCCCTTTGCGAAATAATTCGATACGCGGGGGCTCGAAGGACGATTCCTTCGGGAAGAGATTTTTCCGGTAAAGCCGGCGCGGCGGCTCCTCGATTGTTCGCGTTGGAACGGTGCAATGAAAGCTCGATGGTACGAACAAAAAGCCGTGAGGTAGACATAAATAAATAGGTGGTGGGTGTGGTTGGTAGGCCGCACACATGGCGTCGTGACCCGTCTCTTCTCCTCGTGAGCTCAGGGCTCGCTTAAGTTATGCCCTGGGGAATGCCGATGCTCCTGCTTCTTTCGGTGCCGTGGCCGATGTTGGCGGTTTCACGGTGCCGGTGTGCTTAGTTTCGGCTGCCTTATCGGCTTCGATCCCCCACGGTTCCAATTATTTATTCGCGAGAGAAAAAATCGGGATCGGGACGGCCGCGGCTCGTTGTTCCCGTACGGTTTCCGTTTTTACAAGATCGCCGGTACTCGGTTCGGTAAGTTCGCGAACGAGTGCTCCGAGTACTCCGGGTGTTCGAGAACACCGAGGAGCAAAACCGTACCCGGTGCTCGATGCTCGATGCTCGAAGCAGACAGCCGCGCGCGTAAAATCGTAGCTCCGTTTCCACCGTTGAATTTTTCCCAGCGGGACGATACTTTCGAGGGTCAGGTCCTGGTTAGCCGGCGCAGCCCCGACGTTTCTAAGCCAGTGTGTAACGCCGTTCATGACTTAACACGGTGCTTGGGTTCGGCTGTGCTTTGGCGGTTGAGGCTGCCGGGACAATGCCGCATTGTTTCATCGTCGTAGCTATCTAGTCGGCACGGTAGCAGGCCCGAACGATGTTTATTATCCTCTTGTGCAACAAAACAAAATGCCCCCGGTGTTATATTATCCTCTGCTTCGTGGTCGAATCAGTTTCCCATATAAAATCCACGGACGCCGCCGTTCCGTCGTAACTTCGGAGGAAGCACGACGTTCCTCGAGAATGTCCTTGGTGCCTCGGAGTACGCGCAACCTCGCAGAAATCCTCAGAAAATCGAACGACCTACGAGGCTAAAGTTTGCGCGAACTCGCGAGAACGAACGTTTCTCGATCCGATCCTTCGACTCGCGGGCTAATTTTACGGAGGGACGTCGATATTTACAAAACGGTATCTTGCGAAACGCGTATCGGCGAGAAGCTCGGTTAAGTTAGAAATCGGCCAAGAAACGAAGAAGGGATTTCGATCGGGTCTTATAAATTACAAATTCTTAATTGCTCTCTTGCACGTTCGCGTTTTCGCAATTAGCATATGTGCTAATTAAGGAAACTCCGGTATATCTCACGCATCCTCGACGCACACGATCCTCTCCGCGAGAGAATAAAAACGGGGAAAAAAAAAACAAGAATTAGAAAAGCTTCGGAGCCCATTGTCCGAGCCGGTGAAAGCGAGCCGTTTCCAGATTTGATCTCCGATTAGCCTTGGCACGATTCGATGGAAATCAACGCGCATCCCTCCTCCTTCTCCTCCTCCTCCTCCTCCTCCTCCTCCTCCTCCTCCTTCTCCTCTTCACCTCAGCTCACCTCACTCCTCCCCTTCCCTCTGCTTGCCTCGCCACTCAACGGTGTTTTATCTTTCGCGCGAAAACCGTGTCCGCGGGGAGGAGGGGTAGGAAGAGGGGAGGGGGCGACAAAAGTCGGGTTCGCTTCGCGGTTTTCTTATTTCCATGAAAATCGTGGCCGCCGATTCCGACGACAATGGCCATTCCGGCGTTTTAAATGCAAATCCGCGAAAGGAAAAACCGTAAGGGCATTATAATTTATATTACTACATGTGGCAGCGGCGCTTCCGGCGAGAGAGCATAGGCGCAGTTCCGGTCAGCTCGGCCTGGAGATCCTACATCGCCAGATTATGAGCCCATGCCGCTTTTACAATGGATCGTCTGCCTGACTCATACGTCAGCGGGGATAATTTTGTTTGCCGCGCTCGCTAACTGCGAAAATGAAATATATGTACGTCCAACGATCGACAGAGGGGGAAAACTGTTCGCGTAGCGTCGCGTCGCGTCGCGTCGCGTCGATATTCGCGATCGGTTCGTTCAACGTTCGTACTTCCGATAGTTCGATCCAAGTCGAACGATACTTTCGAAGCGTTGTTTGCGAATAATTCGTAGAGACAAGGATCGCACCTCGAGCTGCCTACGATCGCTGGAAACGAATAGCGAATGATCTTCTTCCGTGAAAACAATCGCGCCGTTTCGGCGAAAAGAAATGTTCTACCGTAAACCCGAGACCGTCTTCGGTTTCCTTCGTTGGACAAAACTTTTTATTTCATACTTTCTTCGTTCCAAAGAACAAAGAAGCCTCCTTCTTTTACAAATTTGCTCAATCGAACGCCGGTCCTGTCTCGGAAATACGCTGAACGAGCATCGAATCGTCACTAGGCTCGATCGAACGAAACAACGCGATTTCGATCTTGAACCGCAAAGTGCCCGTTCTTTATGAAGTGTACGATCTTCTGCACTGTGTTTTGGAAACGCGCAAAGTTATATCTGGCCTCCTCGGTGGTCTTCGACTTGTAAATGACGGTGGTGTAGGCGTCCGTCAATTCGGTGACCAGCCTTTGAGCTCTTCTGGCGGCTGCCTCGATGGAACCCGTCGGCGTTTCGATGCTCTGGGCAGTGCGAACGATTTCCTCTTTGACGAGGGTGACCAGTTGCTCGTCGTCCTTCTCGTTCGACGTCCCGCTCGCGATAACTCGGAAAATCCTGCCGATGGCCTCGTCCGCTGCGCCTGAAGCACCCGAAACGCGCTCTTTCGAGCGTTTTTGGAAATCGCGAGAACTTATCCGTAACGAGATCGAGCCTCGAACATCGAGGATCGCGCACGTACGAAAGCTGCTCGATATTTATGAAAAAAATTCGAACTTGTTCGAGGTAATGTTTCGTTCACCTGTCGTTGCTCGCGCTGTCCTCTCGATCGATCTCCATGGATCGTTCTCTCGGTGATTCTGCTGGGATCGCGAGACGCTGCAAGCTAGAAGGACGATCGCGATCGTCGCGGGCTTCGCCATCCTCGAACGTTCCATCGGGCGAAACTGGCGGTGGCGTATCGTCCGATTTTCTCTTTTTATACGACCGGCTGTCCCTCGATCGGTGACCGTCTGCAGGGACATTATGCAAAATGCAATTTGTCGTACGGCCGGTACCGATCGTTACGGGCGATCCTGATGCGTGTCATTAAAAGGAAAAGACAGAAGGGAAAGTGGAGCAACGCGGTACGACGCAAGAAAGTATATTGTTTCGCGGGTCGCTTCGATTTTCGCGTTTCGTGGAGGGAGGACGAGGGGAGAGGAGGAGCGTTACTCCTTTACCGGGGAAAATTGGTGCAACGTGAAAGCGTAAAAGCGGCCAACGACGCTTCGGAACGCGTCGTTCGCGAAAACTTTGCGCCGGGATGAAACATTTATCGCCTCGAGATCGTACACGGAGAACAACGAGTCGCGGAGAAGCAACGAGCGTATTTATTTTCTCGCGTTTTCAGGGTAGATCGAACGATTCGCGCGATTCTTCTCGGTAGGACAACGGAGCTCAACAGGTCGTCCGTTCCCCCTCGAAAAATGCAGAAGCAACGCCGATGCTGGTCGGCGGTAAAAGTGCGTGAACACAGGGAGGGAGTGCATCCAGCCATGATTCCTCTTCACCGATTTTTACCCCCTTCTTGTCCCCTGTACCACACTCCCCCGTTCGAACTACCGCCCGATGGCTCGCGATTAAAGCCTGCAGAGGTTTCCAGAATTCGCGTTTCGCAAAGGACGTACACTTTCACCGACGATACTATACTTTGCGAGATATTCGGTTTCCAAAGCGGCGCGGTGCGACGTCGAAACGCTCTCGACCGTTTCTCTGTATCCGAGGTATTGCGAGCGGTTCGAGGACAATTTCAATACCGATGGCCAAACGCTTCGAAAATTGGTACGCGTCGATCGTTCGTCGACGAGCGAATACGTCGTTCGTTTGTTCGTTCGTTCGTTCGTTCGTTCGTTCGTTCGTTCGCTTGCTCGTTGCGAGACCGTCTTCGAACAGCGTAACAAAGAACGGACGCCGAGCGTCCGCGCCTCCATGGGTTACGGACGACGCCGTTCCCCCATGGGTACGCATCGCGCGTTCGGACAGACGCACGTAGGAGGCCCGTGCACGTTAACGTGGGATGAATGGAAATACGGGTACTTGAGTAAGCTTAAATTACATTTCATTCATGCAGGAAAAGCAGACACGCGGGAGTCAGCCTTCCGGCTCGCGTTGCGCGCGTAGAAAGAGGCAGAGCGCTTCTGCGCAATAATGGCCGGCCTATAATGTGTGTTATCCCGACATCCTGCAGCGTCTTCTTTCGCGTGCGGACTTTTCCTAGATTCAGCCCTCGGACCGGTTGCGACAGCGAGGTCGATCGAACGACGCGCACCCCGCGTTTCCCGTTCTCAGTCGCGCCTCGAAAACTTTGGAATCGCGCAATACTCGTTTCGCCGTTGGCCAACCGCTCGGAAGAACGTACTCGCGACGATAATCGTTGGTTCCCGCGCGAACAAGGTCGAAGAGTCGCGTATCGTCGAGCGGAACCTCGCGTCGAACCTGTTCGCCCGACCCAATTCCTACGGTACCCGATCGAAACGATCCTCCTCTCGATCGGCCGTTGTCCGAAAAAGCGCGTTGTCCGGCGATTTCGGCCGACAAATCCACCGACGGAAGACGGACGAAATATCGATCTCGCGTAGCCATCGATCACGATCTTATCGGACACCCCCGGGTACACGTTGCAACCACGAGATGACGAGGAAACGCGTTGCGGACGAGCGCGGTGCGTCGTTTCACGTCCGCACGCTGGCCCGCGATCCACGATCACCGTACCGGACGGTGGGTCACAAAGCGAGAAGAAGCGAGACGGGGCGCGGCGCGGCGCGGACTCAACGCGGACCCAACGCGGACCCGGCGCGGCGCGGCGCAGCGCACCGATCGACTCTTTATTCTCGTATCAGCAACGGGGAACGATGGAAACGACGTGGCCTATTATGAGCCGATCGCGTGAGACACAATGATCAATGCCAACCGGCCCGAGGACCCGCTGAATGGAGGAGAACGCTCGTTCTTTGCTCGGGATTATGGCACCGGAGAGGGCCACCGAAGATCGACAGGACCGATTACGTCCGCGATGACTTTAAGCCCCGTTTAAACGCTGCCATTCTTTTTCTCGGCCGGCTTGACCCTAGCCCTGTATCGAGGTATCCGTGCGCCGATTTTCTCATTCCCCTTTCTTTTACCGCCTCCTTTCTTCTTTCCTTTTTCTCGTGCTTTCGTTCGTTTCGCGCGACGAGTTTCTCGACTGCGCCCGTGGACCCGGAAGTCCCATACCTCGAGGAATGCGCTCGCCCGATCGTTCCCTTCGGTACCGAGCCCTTTCGCCCTTTCGCCCTTTCGCCCTTTCGCCCTTTCGTCCTTTCGTCGTTTCGACCGCGAGCCCACCGACCCGACTATTATTTCAAAGAGTACCAATCGGATATTAAATTGGCAATTTATCGCAGGGGTAACGGAGCTTTTTCGATCGTTTCGAGAAAAATTTCCTCCTCTCCCCGATAAAGGAGGAGAGTCAGCCGCTCGGGTAGCGCGCGTAATTACAGGACGATCGTTTTGGAGCGTAATTTAATTTCGCAAATGAGGCATCAACGATTAATATTCGTAATTTGCGCGCGTTGGATAACCGGTTATACAATACATTACGTAACAATGTAGAGAGATTTAGAAGTGAAAGGGAGGCATTAAAACGCGCAACGTTCCAGGGGTACCAGAAACGGGCTTTTGCCGAGTCCGTTCGAAATAGCGGGACAGGAAGACGAAATTCGGCACGGGTTTCGGCGGTTCCGTCTATTCGAGACAAAAAATCGTGAACCTTTCGCTCGGGGAAAAAAACTAGCCGTGAAGTTGGTAAAATTGTTCGCTCCCTTCCACCGGGCCGCGAGCGAATTCGTCGTCGTTGTTCGAAGCAAGACCGTCGAATTTTCCTCGTAAATGGTAACGAAAACGATCGGCGCGACGTAATTGACGCGACACGGTGCGGCGCGTCGATCGAAAGGAGGATCCGCAATCTTGATCACGATACGGAAAAGAGCTCCTACAATTGGAATCGCGGTACAGAAAACGGTTCTTCGAGGCAGGTGTACAAAACCGTAGGATTAAGTCCGCCGATCGATTTGTCGCCTGATTTCTCTTTACGGAGCTGAGTCACCGGACTTTTTTGCTTCCTTCACGGTGAATCGAAAGCAGGTACGATTTCCTAGACGCAGAAATCTTTGTTCTCCCACGAAACAGGAGCAAACGCGCGGGTTCTCAACGATCGATATTCGCGGCGTACTCGAGCCACGATTCGATCGATTAATTTCCGTTTCGTTTTTCGGATAAAAGGGACGCTCCAACCGATACGATTTCGCGCGGTAAGTTCGCTCGCTCGACGAACGACGATTCGTTAAAAATCGTGCATCCCCGCGGGTCTTTTTCTTTCGGTTAAGAACGATCGAACGCTCCTCGGTGCGCTCCTTCGGATACCTTTCGTTTTTTACCGATCGAGAAAAACCAACGCTACGATTTCTAAACGTTATCTCGCGGATAAACGCAAGAAACAAACGACAGAGTCACGTAAATTTGCTTAATCCGACGGCTGCACCACCTTCCACGGCCATCCTTCATCTCGCGTATAGGCCGACTCTCTTAGGAGTCTAGTCAAACCAGTGTAACACGAAGAACGAACGCAAAAAGTACAACCATTGTTACTAGTTCCTGTTACCAGGTACCGGCACAATGCCACTGCACGCTTCCTTTGCAACCGTGAAAAATAATCCGGCTTTGTCTATGATGTGCACCACAATGCGCCGCTCGTGCAGACTATCGCATGGTCTCGGTTGAAATGCATTTTCAGGGTGAAGTAGCGTCCCTAAAAGCGCCTCGTTCGACAAATGACACGTGTACGAGTTCCACGTTGAATCGTACGGGAACGAACTACGCTCGATATTTTTATTCGTTCGCGTATTTGTTCGTTCCGAACGTTCCGTTATGTATCTACGTCGAAAGGAAAACCGAGCCAGCGAAACAATGAAAGAGATACCCGAGTGTATCGATAAAAGAGTCGCTGTCCGACTTCCTTCTCGTTGCGATGGAAGAAACCGCAACGCCCGGTGGGCGCAAAAGAGAGAGAGAGAGAGAGAGAGAAAAAAACGACTGCGAAAAACGGCGGTCTCGGAAACCAGTCGAAGCGAGGACGCGTATACGCGCATACATCAATTTATGTCAGGGCTAATAACAAGGAGTCGAATAGATAAGACCAGAAGCCGCATTGAAAAGCTTTTATTTAATCCGTCGAGCCGGTCCGTTTACGAGGCAATTCAGGGGCGAATTACGGGCGTGTGTACGGGGATTAATCACCGACGGTAACGCGGTGCTCCATAGACGGGGTACAGAGATACAGACACGCTCCCGTGAATCCATGCGCGCCCGTGCCCTCGCCCTCGCCCTCGCCCTCGCCCTCGCCCGCGCCCGCGCCCGCGCCCGCGTTCGCGCTCGCTCGGGCAGACGGACAAGATGCAAGACACCGGGAGACACAACGTCGTGTCCGTGTTCAGCGACACCGCAATTTCGCGCCAGTGGTCGACGCACTTACGCGGCTCGTACATTGATCGACCTAATTCTACGATTTGTCACGCCTCTTGTTCCACACCTAGCTTTCACTGCTATACATCAGGGGGGAGAGGGAGGCGGTGCGGACACCGAGTTATTACCCGGTGGTTTTTACCCGACCCGGAAACAACGAAAACGAGAGAAGCGATCGAACGACGCGGCGGCTCGGAAAAAATACATCGATCTCGATCGTTCGGGAAACGCGAGAATTTTGAAAGCGGTGCCGCGGAGGGAGCCGCCGAACGGAAGTTGCTCGCTCCGATCGTTCCGGAACGCGTCGAAACTATCGCCGATAGCGCGACAGCGCGGCGACCGTTCCGCGGTGTAAATGATTTTTTTATCGAAAGGAAAGAAAGAGGTCCGTGACCGTTCCTTCTCCGGGCGATAACAACACGGAACGTTCGACCGCGGAACGAGAGAGAAACAGCGGCAGTAAAGTAGCGGCGACAAGCATTAAGGTGTCGTAAAAGCGATAATTCAGCGGCTTTATCAAGCGCGGCCGAACACGGTCGCGCACTGTCTTTACGATCGATCGATATTAATACCCATTGTTAAAAACAAGCGGCGATATCGATCGACGAGCCCGAACACAAATTGCCGGGACGCCGACCGTTCCCGCGTTTCGATTCGAATTAATACAGCGTCACGGTTTATCGTCCGTTGGACGGTTCTGCGATCGAGACTCGCGCGAGATCTTTCGACGACTTTCCGAACGCGTCTTTCTCTTTTGCGCTTGAACTCGCGTTCGAATCGGTACGTTCGGCATTGGAATATTTGCGTAACGGCTAATCGGGGATCGAGTTCTCGAGGCGTCGAGGCGTCGACGTATTCGGTGCTCGAGGTACCGTAATATTCGACGGAGTTCGCGAACCTTTGCTACGTCCTTTCTTCTCCTCGATGGTATTTACGAGGTAACGTTATTTCCTTTATCTCCGTTACGAAGCAAGCCCGAATTTCTGCGTTCCAGCGCCGCGAAGGAACACGCGCTGACACGGACATCGTCCACGCCGAGTTATCTGTGTCGACTCCGAGTTCTCCGAGCATCGATACAGCCCGATAGTTCAGCTCTGATTCGCAGTGGTTCTCGGCGGGCGCACCGGCCGCGGCGGTGCAGCGACGGTGCAGCGGCGGTGCAGCGGCGGTGCAGCGGCACTGCAGGAGGCTGCGATATACTTTCTCTTAATTTATAATACAAAGACGATCGATAAAAGCGCCGTGTTAGACCGGAGGATACAAATGTCGCGTTTCCAGTTTGCGATACGTTTTCTCGCTTATCGAAAGGGAGAGTGGAATCCGGCAACGAGCAATTTTCGTCGCGTTTACGGCGTTACGGCTCGCGCAACGTTCGTTTTCGATCATTTTCGAACGGCGTCTCGCAGGACCGGTGATCGTTGGTGATCGTTGGTGATCGCTGCATGGCATCGGTGGGCTTCCTAGGCCAACGGTTTTGTCGATCGTCGCGGCAGCGGTCGCCGCACCGTGCTCTCGCGCACACCGGAATGCACGCAAGAAAGTGGCGAGATGAAAGCCGAGGACGCCCGATTCCGATGGGCACAGGAAGAAGCCCGGCCACGGGATTACGTGGACGCTGGAACGGTCCGAGTGGTTCTCCGTCGGCGGAAAAATTAACCGGATTCCAAAGAAATTATCGACAGAGCTTCTTGCGGAAGTTTCGCGGACGACGGCAAAGTAAATATCCCCCGTCCGCGATCGAGAGGAAAAACCGAGCGATTTTTCTTAGCCGCTTCCTGTCTACCAAAAACAGGACGGTCGCTCGACGGTTCTCGATTTTTGCGCCCGTTCTTGTCGTCGAGCTGCCACGGAAATAAAATTGAGCGCGTTACGAGTCGCGTCGCAACGATTATTGCACTCGGAGGGATCGAAGCAGCATCGAGTGGAACTTTCGGAAACAGGCGTGCACGAGATATCGTACAAGGACGTTGCTCGAGGCCGTTTATTTTTTTCCCATTTTTTTTCATTCCCGAACGAGCAAATACTCACGGAAGGCGGCGTACATCCGTCGATTCGATCGATTTACCGTCGAAGCGGCGTATCGGTCTCGAAGAAGCGACGAGAAGAGGCTGGCCGCGGACGGCCTTTAAGATCTCGAGATCCTTTATACCGTGTTTCCGGTCGCGCGGGGGCCGCACGTGACTCCGATACTCTTCGCTTCACCTCGCAGCTACCTGTCCCAATTTAATCTATCCCGAAGTTCTCGGTGGTGGCGATTACCGAGTCACGACCGCAAGCCGTGGCTCGTCCGCGCGTGTAAATAATACACATGCGAGAGAATGCTAATACCGATATTACGCCGGCTCATAGTAGCGCCCCGAATTATCTCCGCCCGACGAGGATCTCGCACCTGAAATCGCTTTCGGTCTCCCCGCGTGTTGCGTGATTCGTGATTCGTGATTCGTGATTCGTGATTCGTGATTCGTGATTCGATCAGCATCCCCCACCTCTCGCTCGGCGTCGCAACCCTTTTTTCTCGGTCGATGCATTTCGGTTGCTTTTTGCAACGAAAACTTCCTTCTCGTCCGACGAGCGAAGCTCGTAATTCGCCGTCTCTAAACGCGCGAGCGTTCGCGCGGCGACGAGTGCGCGGAACGGACGGACGGACCGATCCGATCCGTTTTTATCGGAAATCGCTCGCTCGCTCGTTCGTTCGGCTTTCGCGATCCTCGCGGTTCCCCGAAGACGGCGTCGCAACGTCCGTGGCGTCGTTTTTTCCTCTAGATCTCGGTCGAAAAATGTATAAACAAAATTCATCGGCAACGATACCCGTGAAGCGTGACAACGTATAAACTTTTTTCGGCCGGTACGTTCGACGATAGGACGAGGCACGCGGGCACCGTGAAGTTCACGGAAGATCCTGTGACACAAGACCGTTCAATCGCGCTCCCCGATCGCTCCTGTCACGGCCGAAAACGCGATTCCTTTGATCGTCGCTTTAATTGTCGAGCACCGATTCACTCCACTCTTTTTACGCGGTATCTCGACCGCGGGGGAAACAAAGGGGAGACGTCGGCGCAACGATCGATTACCGGCTCGAAACACCTGTTGGATCGGCGACCTCTCTTCCCCGTCGTTGAACGATCCGTTCGAACGAAACTCCTCGATAGAAGACCAACGAAACGATTCGTTCGCCGGCAAAAAGAAGAGTAGCCGAACTCTCCTCCAGGGACGATCCTTCTGGTCGTCTTCGCGTATTCAATTACGCTCGTTCGCGCGCTGTACGAGAAAAGAAACGAACGCGTCGGGCCTTTCACGAGGAAGCGAACATTATAATTTTCGCGAGGAGTTCTTTTTTTCCCGCGAGCGCGCGCTGTGTTTCGCCGCGATCGAAGCCGATCCGTTAAAGATGATTATGCAATTTCCAACGGGGCAATTTACATCGGGAAGCCGTTTAGCCGGTGGCAAGGCAGCGAGGATAACGGTACGAGAGGACGCGCGATGTCGCCGTGGGTCGTGACTATGCTAATGACGGATCTCCGAGCTCATTCATAAGAGAAGAAACGTATTGAATGAACGCGCGAGATCGAGACGGGAATCTCGTTCGAGCGATGCTTTCCGCGATCCACGACTCGTCGTTCTCGCGGTACCGCGACAATTTTCGGAGAAAGTGTGGAACGAAACGGAACTCGGGACCGATCGTTCGGTCCGAGATCCTTCGATCGGCGCGCGGTCTCGAACGGTTTTCCGGACGAACGGGCATCGATGCCGGGAGCTTTCGAGCTAATTTCACGGCGAAATAGAGACATCGCCGAGAAACGTCGTCCCGCGAAAGTAGAGTCCTTCGGTTCGAAAGTAATCGGTCGGGCCGTGTCTCTCTGCGGAGGAATTTCTCACGCGGCACCGTCCCGTTGTTCCTCGACGCCCGCGTCGAGCACGAAGGAGATCCTTCGCAGGGTAGAATCACGATGCCGACGCGACGTTTACCTACAAGTGCGCGCGAAGAGCGGCTCGGTCACGGTCCAGAGATCGCACCCTCGGCGCTCCCGCTCCCGCTCTCGCTCGCGCCTATGCCCGTGAAACCGAAGAGGCTCGCTCGAAGCGACGCGCGACGACAGGTGCGACCAGCTGCGCCGCAACGCGCCGACACCCTCCTATCGGTTTTCGCCGTCTCGACGAAAACGTCCGTGTATTTTCCTCTCGTTGTCACCCGCGAACAGTCTCCTCTTCCATGGGATTCTCTCGCGCGGAGAACCGTTTCGGGTGGTCCCCGAATTATCAAGACCGGTAGCGCGAGAAATTCCCAGATCACCGGAAGAGAACCGGTGCGGTCCGTGCGGTGGGATCGGTCGTTGAAAAATTTGCCGAGTCGCAACGATCGTAGCTCGGAGCTACCGAACTCCCGAGTACCGTAATTAGCAGCTATTACAGTCGAGACTAGAAATTACGTTACGGTCGTCCGATCGATCGATCGATTTAAACTCGTTATCTCGAGGCCGCATCCGACGAAACGAAGAACGGTAAGAATCTACGAATTCGACCAAAGTCGTCGCCCGAGTCGCTAAACGAACGCGTCCCTCGCGTTGAAATCGCTGTCCGCGAGGATATCGTCGGCGCGTCTCGCAAACGATCGTATCGGTGAACAGGTGCGACCAGCTGCTTTGGCTTTTCGGAAGCGTGCCGACACCGCGCTCGGTTCGAAAGTTTATCGGCCCGTTGAAACGGGAGCGTTCGTTATCTCTCGCTCGGATCCCTCGATGCATCCTTGCCGTGATAAATTCGCTCGCCGCGAGGCTAATACGCGATAAGGCGTTAGATTCGTACGCGGTTGCTGTCGCGGACAGTCTCCGCTCGCACGATACGATCGTTCGACCGTATTATTTCGGAAAAATCGAGCATCTCTCCGACGATTGAGCTCCTTGATTTATTCTCCGCCCGTAATTCAATGCGTTGGCACCGATTCAACGAACAGCCACTAGTCACCTACGTGTCGGAAGACGAACCGATATCGCGAAACGTCCGATACGTTTTGCTCTTCGCTGCTATCTGTCGTGCTCCGCTATTAGCGATTGCATTCAAATGCAAATCGTTCCGTTACCTTCGTTTAATCCACTTGCCACCGGGTTCGCGTTTAAAAAGAAAACGAGGAAGAATTTTTCCTTCCGAGCGAGGGGATTCGTTGGCGACGCGACGCGACGCGGACGAGGGCGCGGGCTCGGCTCTGGTCGATCTTAAGTAATTTTCTTCCGACGCGGTAATAACACGGACTGTCGATTTCTCGGTACAACCATAACCGGTCGGTTTTGCATCGTTGTTTACCGGTTTGTCGCGGTCATCATCCGTTAGACGATGAGAAGAATTATTGTACGATTCGCCGAGTCCTCTTCGCCGTGGGAGAGTCGTTCGATCCGGACCGCCACGAGAGGAGGAATCGTTTCGCGAGCGGGTCCGAGCGAGGCGTGTCACGGTCACTTGACCAAGAAAACGTTTAACGCTCGACGAAATCGATGAAAACGGAATCGATCGTGGCCCGAACTCGTCGAGACTGCGAACAAAGTCGTTCCAACCGAGACGGAAAAAACCGAGTACTCGATCCCTCGCCGTTCCGAGAAATTATTCAAACGCGATTGCAAACGCGCGGGAGAAAACGAGCCGGACTACTTCGAACAACGTTTAAAACTCGGTTAATTTCATCGTCGATGAAACTTTACGATCGTTGAAACGCGTCGGAGGACTTTTCGAAACGATCGACTCGTTCGTTTTCTCGAGCGTTGTTCGATCGGGTCGAGCGACTCGCGCAAAAAAGTATTCGGTCGGTTCGAGAGGTTTTCTTCCAGTCTCGTTGCGTAAACGTCGGCGAGTATTTCGCGGCGAGCGAAAAAATATGCTCGCGGTCCGCGTTCTCGTCGGTATCGCGGGTCGAGTTCGTACGCTTCCGCCTGAAACGAAAGTAGGGTGATGCTCTAACGACGGGCATCGTTTATACAGAAACGGAGGCGCTCGCGACCGCGCAATTTTCACTTCGTTACGGGAGTGAAATTCTGTTCGCATGCGCCGGCCATTCCGCGGTATCGCGTGCAAAAGAGTCACGATGCGATCCGATAAATTCACCGGGGACGCGTGCGTGTGCCGTAACACGAGCACGCGAACCGCGGACCGGACGCAATTTCGCGTGGAACGTCTCGAATACGCTCGTTTCTTTTTCTCTCGTTTCGTTTCGTTTCGGGGCCGCGAGAGGGATTCGTTCGATCGTTCTCGGAGCGTTTCGCGCGTCCCCCAATATTTCCTCCCCGCTCGGTACGTCGATGGCAACATTTTTATTTCGGCCACCTACGCGCGTCCGGTACCCCGCTCCCGTTACCGTTTATCTTCCTTTCCGAATAACCGGGCCGAAAGAACGCTCGTTTGTCCGCGGAGGGACAGGGCTCCTCCGGGCCGGCGGCCGAACCACCGCGAAGCGGAAGCGAAGGGCGGCCATGGCACCGGGGTCCGACCAAACAGCGCGTACCGCTGACGAAAGGGAGCCAAGGTGAACGAAACGACGCCGGAAAGAAAGCAGAAAAACCGTTCCCGTCGGGGGAGGAGAGGAGGAGAGGAGGAGAGGAGAAGAGGAGGAGAGGAGGAGAGGAGGAGAGGAAGAGAGAACAGAGGACACCGACAGCCGGAACGGGAGAGCGACGAGCACCGTGCGTCGGGAAGTAAAAAAAGAAAAAAGAAAACGGTGCAGGGGTGGGGGGGTTGGAGGGGACGCGATTCGAAAAAGCGAGACGGAGAAGGAGGCCCAGAGGAGAGGAGAGGAGAGGAGAGGAGAGGAGAGAGAGAGCTAGGTTTCCTCGGCAGGGAGCCTGGCCAATCGGAGCACGGTGGGCGCCGCGGGTAGGAGGAGACAGTTCCGCGCCGACAGGCGACGTAATCACCCGCGGCCGTGTCCGCCGTAGCTCTCTGGCCCCTCCGGGCCCTCTTCCCCCTCTCTCCGTCGACGTTCGGGGCCCCTCCAGCGTTTCTCCGCGCTCCGCGGCCGGGACGCTCGAATGACCCCACCACCGACCCGGAGGAGGCCAACGGAGTCGCGTCGCGACGCGACGGTCACCGGCCGGGCCCGACCGGGTCGCGAACCCTCGGATCGACCACCGCCGACTATTCCCGGTCCAGCAGCGCGACCAACGAGCCCGTCGACCGCGCCGATCGGTTCACCCGACTCCTGGACGCTCGACGTCGGGACGGCTACGGGACGCGATGCTTTATCCTCCGCCTCGGGAACACCGGCTGGCTATTTTTAACCCGCGCGACGACCGGATACACCGAACGCTCGGAAAAATACGTAACGAGCAACATTAGAAACTCGCCTTTTTATCTCCCCGGCTCGTTTACCCTGTCGACGATTCGCGATTTGATTTACGCGAACACGGGATCCTTCGGAGGTGGCTGCGCGAAGACGCACGCACGCTCGTTTACGCGGTGTCGTCCCGTCGAGCACCTCGGATCCCTCGCGATGTCAACGACGAACCTACCCGCGACCGAGGAGGTCTCGAGTCTCTCGACGAAACGACCGGTCGAGTGCCCGTTAACAGCCCGACGAACCGAGAAAAATCTCGTTCGGTGTCCGGCGTGGTTCGCGCTCTTCGTTCGTTCCCTCGAACGGTACGAATCGTGGCGTAAAATTTACTCCGAATGTCGCGGAGTTTGCGCGCGCACGAATACACGCGCGCAACGCAGCCGTCGAACGACAAAAGTTCCCCGTAGGACCCATCGATCTTCCTCGAGATCCTTGTTCGACGTCTCCGTGGCGGTTCGAATCGAAGACCAAACGTGGCAGACCGGTCGGGCACGCTCGGCCGGGGTGTGTAATTTCGTGTTATTTTCTCATTACGTTCAACGGCGCGATGAAGATGGGATGTTGCCAGCGGCTGCGTAATCCGGTGCCGAAAGATACCAACGAAGGCGTTGAAACGATAAGTAATCCACCGTCGGAGGAAAGCACGAAACGAACCTGGCCGCGTTGCGGTTTCGAGCGAACGCTTTTCTCGTTTCCACGTATCGCCCGTTGCCCGTCGCTCCTCCTTCGACGATCTGCCGTCGAGATGGATATTCGTTCCGCGGTAGGACGCGAAGAATCGATCGATCGGTCGATAAAACGCCTCGAACCGCGCGCAAACGCAGCGCGCGAGTGACCATCGAAATTCGGTCGTCCAGGCGCGTTCAACGTCGACCGGATCGACGACGAAAATCGACGTTGGCATCTCAATTAAACGGCGTTGCCTCGATGAAATTTATATATTCGCGGTACTATCTCCGGCCAATTATCGTGGCTAACTAAATTACGCGGTGAAACAAGTATAATTAATAAACCCACGGCTCGGAGAGAGACCAGATCCCGGGATAAGGTTCTCGCGTGGAGATAGACGCGGCGCGTTCGAAGAAAGAGAGGGGAAAAAAAGGGGAGCGGGTTGTAAACGGCGAGGGTCCGAAAGACATTACCTACCCTACGTCCGGCGGGGCTGAAAGAAAGCTGCACCTGCCGGCGGTGGCGCGTTTGCTGACCTACGATTACATCGAAGTTTGCTCCGGAATCGTTTTCCCGGCCGACGATACGCATCTACCGACTCTCGACGAAACAACGATCGACCGTTTTCCCTCGATCCGAGAGTTTCCCCGCGATTCGACGATTCTTTCGATTTACCGGTCGACGTAGCGTTCCCGAAAAATATCGGCTTAATCGCGCACCGGTCGGCCGGCATCATCCCGAGCGTTTTCGACTCAGCGACTGCGAGAAAAGCGGGCCTCGTTCGTCAAAGCCGGCACGGTATCCCGTGGCGAACGAAACGGCCTGCTTTCACTCCACCTCGTTCTTCCATTTTCTATTTTCTATTTCTCGAGGCGCGTCCGCGGGCCGTCCAACCGCCGTGATCGTCGCGATCGACGCGATCGACGCGATCGACGCAATCGACGTTCACGGGGCGCATCGACCGTCATCTACGCCCCTTTCCGAGAACGAAACGAGTCTCTTATCTCGGGAGCAACAGGCGGCAATCAAACTACAGATAGGGCGACCGGGATTTTTCGTTAATTCGCGACTCGTAACCGAGGCTGAGGTCTCTATTCGCGCTATCGGCCGGCCCAATTACCACGTTCGGAGGGACGAAACAACACGTTGCGCACCCCTACGACGATTTTTTTCCCGTCGACCGGATCGGCCGCGATATTCGCGTCCTCTCAGGTGCCAATTCGCGCTCGCTCGTTTCGCTTCGGGCGTCGTTTCGATCCTCCGCCCCGAGGATCGAATCTCTTCGGAGCCTCTGGAAGGGAATTACCTTTACCTTATCCCCCGCGAATTATCCTCGATTAATAGGCGTACCGAGCCGGTTAATTCGGTATTCGCGTATACGGAATCGATCGCGACGATTTACGATTTCCGCGAGAGATTCGCGCGGTTCGACCTTCTTGTTTCGAGATTTTGAAAACTGAAGAGGCGTCGACGACAGCGATCACAGAGATGGTCGTTTTGGTTTCCGTTCGGTCGGTTCGATCGACGTTCGAGCTACCTACGCGGCGATCGATCGGCCGGGAATAACCGCGGTCGAGGAATGTTTTCGACCGCCGAGAGAACGGGAGCGTAATTCGGTGAAGAGGTTGTCGCGATCGTTCGATAGAGTCGCGACGATGCGTCGTTAAAAATTCATAAAGATTCACGGATCAAAGGCCCAGGAGCCCGTTTAAACGGTCCCAATTATTCGTCGTCGATCGAGCCGCCTTATCGCGGACTCGTATCAGAGGAACACGAAAGGCCGCGGCTACCGAACTCGTTTCGAACGCGATCGCGACGAAAAGCGACTCGAAGGGCCCCGCCCCTGGCAAGGCCCCGCTCGTTGCAAGGCGTCAGGTGCCCGGGACCGTTGACGCGGCCGTTACTACTACCCCCGTAATAATGTATGCCGTTAATAAGAACGTCGGCGAAGGAGGAACGCGTGCGTGTCTCGGAGGAGCCCGGGCCCTTCGTCGCGCGGGCCATGTGCTCACCTTCGCGGAAGGGCGAAGGGCGTTTAACGGTCGAACTCGCACGCGTTCCCGGTATCGCCACCGAACACCGGCCGATCCACCGTTTTCGGTCACGTGTTTCCCGCGGTTATTCATCGGGACGCTCGGTCCCCGTACGCACCGCGGACCGATCGATTTTCGATTCTCCTCGCCACGGGTTTCGGAAACCCGTTTGTTTTTTTTTTCGTTCCACGGCGCACCTGGGAAGACGGAGGTTGCGAGGTCTCCGTCGGAACACCGCTTCGAGAGCGGATCGAGAAAACGGTTCGCTCGGTCGACTCGCGAGGACCGTTACGAATCGTCGAAGAGAACGGAGCCGGCGGAAAGAGGAAAATCGACCCGGATCCGACGATCCAGGTATTTCGGGCGAACGTTACGGGGTCGGAGCGACGAAAACGGGAGGGAATCGCGCGGGACTCACCGGGAGGAAACGTTGCACCTTACGCCACCAGCCGGGAACAGGTGCCACAGCTGTTTCAGCAAGTGCAACGAACGGCGAGGATAGACGCGCGGCTATTAGAACTGTTGCAGGCTGGCTCGGACCGGGCAAAGGGGTGCATAACTATTCGGCTGCGGCGAGTTACGGAACGAGGTGTCGTTGCGAGTACCTTTTTACGAGGCGACCGTTGAACCAGCCGGACAGGATGCGCGCCCGCTCGAGTTTTCATCCGCTACGGTTAAACGGCTCGCGAGACGTTT
Organism: Ptiloglossa arizonensis; assembly: GCF_051014685.1. Lineage (NCBI taxonomy): Eukaryota > Metazoa > Arthropoda > Insecta > Hymenoptera > Colletidae > Ptiloglossa > Ptiloglossa arizonensis. The sequence goes on from NC_135055.1 coordinate 23,839,064, forward strand.
GAATATTCTACGCGATCCAGTTCCGCGCAAAACGAGGTCGACGTTTACCCCGAGCGTCGATCTATCGGCGACTCGTTCGAAGCGATCGTTCCGTCGGTCTCGAAAGACACGGGAGACCGACCGCGCGTCGGTATATCGCGTTTCCGCCATCGAACGGGCATCGGTCGTATCCTGCGCGGGACGGACGTTTCGACGGAACGGGGAAATTTATACGAAAATTCAATGGCCTTCCGTTCGATCTGTTTCACACGCCCACGCGGTTCGTTAGCTCGATGGGCGAGCGCGTTGATTTACAACCGGTGCCGCGCGGCGCGGCGCGGGAATACGAACGAGAAGCAGCGACTTTGCCCAAAGTCCAATTTAATCGGGGGTGGGAGGGAAGTTTTGTTCCCCGCAGGAAGCACGGTTCCGCTCGGTTCCGCCCATAACGGTGACGGTGCGTAGGAGCGCTCGGCGCGCAATTTCGAACCCGAGGGTTTCGTTGCGTTTGGTTTCGTTTCGAAGGAATCAAGAGCGGTCGGCTCGCGTTCGATTCGCGCGTCGATTTTTCGGGCGGTCGAGTTCTCGGTCGGTGTTGCGGGCGATCCAGTCTCTCGGCACCTCTCGGCGGTGCGGGGGCGTCATGGTACGACGGTCCACCAAAGGACTCGAAGAAAGTTAGGAGAGAGGGTCCGTCCGCGTTTCGATCCGCGGTTCTCCCTCTCTGGCGGTTCCTCGCGATCCGTTGCGGTCCGTCGCGGTCCGTCGCGGTCCGTCGCGGTCCGTCGCGGTCCGTCGCGGTTCCTCGCGGTTCCTCGCGGTCTCTCTCCCCCTCGCGGGGCGCCTATCTCCGGCGAGAGGTCGCGGTGGAAGGGGGGAGGCAGAGAGACAGGTAAGCCTCGGTGCGCTCCGCGTTCGAGGCTCGCGCGAAGGAAGGAACGAAGCCAGCCGGTCGGTCGGAGAAAGAGAGGCAGGAGAGCCGCGTCCAAGTGGAGGGAGGTCGGTGAAGCGGAGGTGAAGCGCGACCGGCCCTCTCTACTCCAGGGGCCCAGGCTAGTCCAGTCCGGGACAGCACGCCTCCTGCTGCACGCTCCACGAGGTAGAACGGCGAACGTAGACACGAAGACGCAGGACGTAAGCGCGGGATCAGGCGAGCTCGTGTGGCACCACGGTGGCTGCTCGTCCTCGGAAGGATAACCACTGCCGTCGCCGCGTCCGTCGTCCTTCGAGATCACGCATCGACGAACATCGATCGGTTTTGTTCGCCGTTCCGCGGAGCCCCGCCCGCGCGATTCGCATCGACCAGGTCCGCCTCGATAGTCTCGCGAAGCTCGTTTCTCTCCTCGGTCGATCGACATGGTTCGCGGACGATCGAGGATCCTCGGATAGAACGCCGACCGTCGCGACGACGCGCCTCGAGTTTTACGCGGAAACCACGGAATCGTCGGAATCGTCGGAATCGTCGGAATCGTCGGAATCGTCGGAATCGTCGGAATCGAATCGGAGGACCGTTCGACCCTCCGGCGCCCGTTCGGCGAAACTGTGATCGATCCTGTCGCGGACTTTATCGTTATCCCCGGCGGCGATCGGCGCCGAAGACTTCCTCTTTCGCCCGTCGAACCACCGCCACCCCCACCCCCGGCATCGCACGCGTTCAGCCACGCGATCAGCGGGACCAGCGATCCGGAAGGTTTCGCGCAACGGTGACCAACGAGCCGCTCGCTCTTAATGGACACCCGATCCACGGTGATTGAACATCTCGTCTGGATGCATCTGTGAAACGTCATCGGTGTCGTCCGCCGGTCGTCGACGCGCCTCGCGAGACAACTCGAAGGACGATCGCGACGTTTCGGTGAACGGCCCGTTCGGTTTCCGTCGAAAGATGTTCGCTTCCGAGTGACCGGAGTCCGCGGGTTCCTTCGATCGAATTCAAGGGGTTGTTCTGTGAACGAAAGGATCGTGCTGTCTGTGCGGGTATGAGAGACCATTGTGAACGGTGCGACAGGGCGCAGGAACGGTGAAGTGTCGACGGGGTGTTCAGTGAATATTCAGAGACTTCGACGCTCGGTCGAGAGGCAACCGAGGGATATAGGCGGACGACGAAGACGATCAAGACGACGAAGCGACTCGAATTTGGGTACGTCTTTCCCTCCTTCCTAACGAATCGTTCCTCGATCGCGATCGGCCGCGCGCTCGGATCGCTCGGTTCGCTCGGTTAACGAGCGACCAACGATTTTCGAGCGACGGCCACCCGAAAGACGGCTCGATCGACGCGCCGCTTTGCCGTTCGCTCCGTCTTTCGCCGCTCGTCTCCGCGTCTTACCGAATCGATCGGGTTCGGTCTCGTTTCTTTCAAGAAGCGATGCAACGCCACGCTTTCGATTTACGCGCCCCTCGTTCCTCGCGTCCAACGATCCTCTCCGATCGTCGATCCATCGAATGAATATTCATGCGGTACTCCGCGGGTACGGGTCCTCCCCTCTCGCGACACGCGAGATCCTTCTCGTATCCCGCGTCGAAATTTCACCGATCGACGGAGACGGGAGCGAGAGGACGGTGCACGGTCCCGTTCCTTCGAGGCGCTCGTTTCCGATCCTTTCCGATCCTCGAGCCGCCGGCATCTGCCCTTTTTCCACCCCTATTCGCCCCCCTCGGCGCGCTTCCGAAGACAACTGCCGTCTCCGGGCGAGGCAGTTGTCGCGTCAGGTGGCGGTCGTCGAAGACGAGAACGAGCCTCGACGGACGATAGGGCGGCCGGAAGGGTTCGCGCGCAACGATCGCCCGAACGCCCGAACGCCCGAACGCCCGGGGTTCCGTTAAACTCGTTTCCGAGGGAAAACTCGGCGACGATTTTCGGATTATCGGGTATTCTATTCGTCTCGGTTCGCGAGCGTTACGAACGCTCGACGCTCGTAATAAATAACGCCCGTCAGCACGGTGGTGCGCCGTAAGTTGCTGGAAACTCTAACCAATCGTACGGCAAACGCGCGCCCGACTCGAAGACCATTATCTCAGCTGGACATCCGAGTAATTTTGTACCGTCATTTCGCGTCGAACTATACAATTCCTCTCGTTGCGGGGCCGCGACACCGCGCAATCCTTCAAACTCGCTCCGTAATCGATCGATCGAAGGTCGCACCTGTTTATCTTGCCGCGACCCGACGGGACGATTAAATTTAGCGAGAAGCGTTCGCCGACTCGAGTACCTCCGTACGGAGAACTCTTTGAAAAAGTACTCGATCGCGTTACGATATCGTAGGGATAGCGCGCACTTTCGATCCTCGGCTCGACGGCTCGACGGCTCGACGGCTCGACGGCTCGAGGGCTCCTCGGTTCTCGAACCGTTTCCGGCGGTGCCGAACGACTCGTGTTCGCGGTGCGACGTCGCGCCGTCGTTATTGGAAAATTTACCGCGTCGCTCCGCCGGTTATCGTGGCTGAGTTTCCCTTAACGAGCGGCGAATCGCGATGCTTCTCTCGGCCTCTTCCTGAAATCCTCGCGGCGAGAATTACGCGGAACGAGGAGCCGCGGTATTACGCGCCTATTACGCGTCGTGCGCGCAAACAGGAATGCGGTCCCGGCCGGTAAACCGTTTCGAAAAGTTTCATCCGATCCGATCCAACGTTCATCGTTCGCGACTGTTGCACTCGGAACAAAGAGGCGAGCGATCGGTAGCGCTTTCTCGTCGGTAGTTTTATTACCGTTATTAGCGATCTCGGTGATATTTCGTGGACGGTTGTCGCGAATCGTCAGGGAGGATCGTCCGTCGGTTGTCACGGTCGGATCGGAATGCGGTCTAGGTGGTGGCCGATCGGATCGCGTCCGTGTCAAGGATGCGGCGTCGCGGGTGCGCGGGTGCTCGGGCTGGCTCGCGCGCTCCTCTTATTTCGTTTATTAGCCGGCCGAGCGAGCGGCAAGTTGTCCGGTGGTTAATTGCGGCGTGCCACGGTGCGCTGCTCGCACGGGCGTCGCGCGGTTATACAGTTAACCGTCGTGGCCGAGCTCGCCGCGTGTGCTCTCCGCATGTGGCGCGCCGCGCCGAGCCGCGCTGCGCCGCGCTGCAGCCGCCTAGCTCGCGACTCTACCAGGACCGAGAGCGTCTACAGGTAGCTCGAATCTATTTATAGTCGGTCGTCCGCACGGTGGTCGCCGCGAGCCCCGAGCAGCCGCGCGACCGCTTCGGTTCGCGGATCCGCCCAATTTTTACCCTACGCGATCGTTCTTACGGGGAGGGTGACGCCCGCGGCATCGACCACGCTCCCGGCGGATCGTCTCGGACCGCCTCGATCGCGAACGCCGACTTCTTTCCGATCGCCGCCGAATCGGCTCCGTGGACCCCGGAAGAAGAAACCGAACACCTACCGACTCGACGGTTTTATCTACTCTCCCGGTTCCAGCATCGGGTCGAGCCACACCTGGCCCCGATCGCGCGCGTCCCACCTATATATCTATACCGCTCGCGAACCTCCTCGACTCTGCGCTCGTTCGCCCGCCGAGGCTATCCGGGCACTCGCGGTATCTGCGACGCCGCGCGTACAGCGGATGGATTTACCGCGGGGCACCATCGGTTTTATCGGACGCCTCCTATCCTCGATTGGTACTTTTCGATCGAAAACTGGTACTTCCGGGTCGTTGAACCGTTCCTACCGACGAGTAGCCACGGGTGAGCCGGACGAGTGGAAATTTTCGGCCGCGGCGCGCACCGAGGTCGCTCCGCGGCGCGAAGAGACCCGCTCCGGTTCGAGGGTGGCGGTTCGCGCGACAGGTGGCTTTCGAACCGGCAATTTTTCGAATCGACGCGTATTTCGTTCGCGGTTGCGCTAATGCCGCGGCATTACGGATCGCACGGATCTTTATTGCACCGGTTTCGCACCGGCCGAGAGTAGACCGTGCTTTTTAACGACGCCGGAACTCGTTTTACCCTGAAAACCGTGACCGGTTCGACTACGGCCGGCCACCTGCGCAGTATGTAAATGCGCGACAACTAATTTCTAATTCGCGACCGAATGGATTGCGAACGGTTAGCGCGTTTCCCTCTCTTTCCCTCCGCCGCGTATCCGCGCGGAAAGCAACGATCGCTCGACTTTCGTCGTCTTCGTTCGCCTTCGCCTTCGCCTTCGTCTTTGTCGATCGATCGGAAACTCGACGTCTCGCGACCAACTTCTGCCGTCTTTCGATCGAAAAAACCATTCCACCGTGGACGCCGGAGCGCGTAAGTCGTCGGAAAACGAACGACGCGACCGTCGGAGCTCCACGGGGTACGTTCGCCGTGGCATCGACGCCTGCTTCGTCTTTATTTATCGTCGCGACTATTTTTTTTTCCGCGCGCACTGCGCGGAAAATTACGATTCGAGAGGGACGACGTTTATTCGCGATGCGAGGCGAGGCGAGGCGAGGCGAACCGAGCGCACGGGCGCGCGCGAGAGCGCAAACAGCCCCGCACCGCCGTTCCTAATAATTCAATAAAGCGACGCGCGGCAATAATTATTCCACTTGTCCGATGCAATCGAGCCTGATTGGAGTTAACTGCGCCGTGTGCGTGTACGTATCGAGCGGAGCAAGAAAGTGTATAAGCTCGTACCGGCTCCCTGATTGATACAGATGACTACATCCGAGTGATGTGTGGGCCCCGCGGAAGGAGGCGCCCGAGAACAGGTTCGCGCATCCCCGCGAACGCGTCTCGAACGACGGAAAAACGCTCCCACGGAGTCGCCGACGGTGCGCTCCGACAGGTGCGAGATACTTGGATACCGCGTCCCGGAATCAACGTCGAGTCGTACAGACCTCGAGTCCGCCCCGATCTCCGGGAGCGAAGAAAATTCTGCGAAAACGGACGAGTTTCTCGTCCCGTTCGATCGCGTCGCGAACAACCCACGGAACCCTGGAAATCCCGGACCGGTGATCGCGGACCGATCGAGTTACGAGACGAGACGCGACCGCTTCCATCGTAACGATCGTCCGCGGTCCGGGAGATTACACATCGCCGGAGCGAAGGAGCGGTGGAGAAATCGGGCGGCAACTTCGCGCGGATTTAATCGGACACGGTTCGCCGATCGGTAACGAGGAGGTGTCGGCGAATTCGCGAGATCGCGCATCCGCGAACGCGAACGCGAACGTTCGTCGACCGGTTTTTCGGCGTCGGTTCGCGAGTCTCGCGAATCGTTGGGAAATAGCGGATAATTACGGTCCTCGTCGAGGAGCTCGTTCGCGGCGAAGATCCGCCTCGTCTTTTGTTCGAACGCGGTGGCAAAAGTCGATCGACGTTCCCGAGAAAAGTTCGCGTCACCGGGCGAGCTCGTCGCGCGATTTCAAAGTTGTCGATTTTAATCGATGTCCTCTCCAAGACCGAGCGCGCGCCGACGCGGTACTGCGTGCGATGCATCACGCGATGCACCGTGGAATGCGTGCGCGTCAAACGTGATATATTCGCGATGTTTCGATTTAAAACTGTTTACGACGTCGGAATAGCATGTTCGATGCCCCTTGTTGCGCGCCACGAACCTCTTCGCGTTGCATCGCGTTGCATCGCGTTGCATCGCGTTGCATCGCCTCGATCGACCGGTCCATTAGGGATCGTAAAGGCGTGTCAATCATCCAGTGTATATTAATAAGCAACTTCCTGTTGCGCGTCGTTCGAATCGCGCGCCACGGCCGTTGGACGACGCGCGCGTCAATTCCTACCCGCTCGTCGAAGTCACCGCGAGTCCGATACCTCGGTGCGCCAGAACTCGATCGTATCTCGAACACGCGGAAACAGTCGAAAGCGTCGAAAGCGTCGAAAGCGTCGAAAGCGTCGATGAGTACGCAAAGTTCCGCGTTCCCTTTCGTCCTAAACGAGCGTAGGCGTTTCGAGCAAATATTGGCAACCGTTCCCGGTCGAAAGAAACGTCGCCGTCCGACGCGGCGCGGGAAAGTGTTACGACGCGTCCTGCGAGGCGACCTTGGCACGGCGTGGAGCCGGGCGTTGGAACGTTTCGCAAATTGCCGGAAATTTCCGTGGGAAAATGCGCGTGCAGTGTCTGCGAGCGCGGCGACTTACGCTCGACGAGCGCTCGGTATCGGGTGTGCCCGGCGACCAGCCGCATCCTCTGACACGGTCCTGCACTTACAAACGGTAAATGCGTTTCGCCGTCGATTTCCGCCGCGCCGCGCCGCGTCGAACCGCACCATGCTCAAAAATACTCCGTACGAAATTTTACGAAGCGATCTCGAATCACCCGGATCGATTCGACGCGCAATTCGTAAATCCGGAGTACTTCTCCGTGCCCCGCGGCACCGACCGGGAAAATAAAAATAGAAAACTCGTTCTCGAGAGGGGCGCGATCATTCGCCAACAGGAAGCGACGATTTACGTTCCTGGACACCGCTCGAAACCCCTGTTCGTATTCTGCCGGCAGGTGTAGCGTTCACCCCCGTAAACGACCGGATATTTTCCATGTCGGTACGCGCGTCACCGTAGGAAACGGTCGCGCTGCAAATTAACGCGGCGCAACAAGTGCGACTGGTGGGTATCAGGTGCGCGCTCCATCGGAAGAACACGGTACACGGCCGTTGAAGATCGACTTTGCGCGTGACCGGGACTCGTCCCGATGGACGGGAAAAACGATACCTTTCCTCGCGCCTCGCGCGTATACAGTGTTCGATACTTTGTCCTCCGAAAAGTCTGGAAATTTGGTAAACAACGGCGATATCTTTGAGATCGCGAACGTGGCGAATAGCTCGCGAGACGAAGAGGGAGAGAGACTCGGTTCGGAACGGGAACGATCGCGCGGCCACCTCCAGGTTGTTATCGCGACCGTAATTATCGAGGTAGCGGTATTAGCGGCTCGAAACGAAGGGGGTCGATAAGGGCGAAGCGCGGAAACGATGATCGGCGTTAAAGAAAAGCGAGCGCGAACGCGAACGAGTGGATGCATCGGGTACGTGGCCGGTATCAGGTGCAGGGCGTAGGATAGGCAAGGCAAGGCAAGGCAAGGCAAGGCAATGCGAGCCAAGGCAAGGCAAGGCAAGGCAAGTCGAGCCACGGTGAACGCAGCCGTTGCTCCGGCAAGGCACGTGAATGAGGTCTACTCTCTCGAACGTACACGATCGGGCCGAACGTCGATCGGGTATCGCGCGGCATGCAAGGAGGCGGGTCAAGATTTATCTAGCAAATAACCTCCTGTTGCTCGCACGTACCATGTGTAGCAAAAGTTTCCGAGCCGTTCGCGTTACACCGTACCGCGGAACCACCCGTTTCGAAAAACCAGATCACCGCCTATCCCAGCTTCCGACCGAAAGAATACCTTGCCCCCCGTGTCACGGTCTCGATTCTCGCGTACAAGCTCTACGTCTTCCACCTCTTCGATGGAGAAAAGGGAAACGAGAGACCCGAGAAACAAACAATCGATAAGAACCAACCAACGAACGTACCAACGAACGCACGTTCTTACTCCGCCTCGAGTGTTCGACCGGGTACTTACTTTCCCGTGATTTTCTAGAACGAGCGGTAACTCGAGCAATAACTCGAGACTACGCAAACGCGTTGTAGCATCCTCTCGAACGAAAGTGCAAGTAAGGACGTCGCAATTAAACAACCCCGCGCCCCGACATCGAGGAGCGACGTCCGTGGGAACGTTTTCCCGCCTGAAACGGCTCGCGACAGTGTTAATTACCATCTTCGAAACGAAGCAGCTTTTCCTTTTTATCCGGCCGGGGCGGCGCAAATTCCCCGCTGAATCGCGAAAGAAAGCGCCAGGACGCGCACGACGAAAAATTCTCACGGCGAGTTAAGAGCAGCTAATTGGAAGTGCACGCCGCGATAATACGATCGCTCGATAGAGTACGCCTTCTTTCGCGAGGCAAGAGGACCGAAGAGATCCAACAATGACTCGCAGATACCTTCGGCTCGAGTGACTCTCCGATTCGATTCGATCTGGTGCAACGTCTCGGAGGAGATTGGGAGCAGTCGGGGCCAGCCAACGACGAACCGAAAGTCAGCGTCTTATCTTTCGCGGTCGCATTAATTAAGATCCTTTGTTCGCGTCCCGCGAGGTTCGTCTCTTTACCGGGAAAGACTTTGAACGCTTTCGACGAAATTTGATCGCCGGTGAGGCTCGTTTTCCTCCCGGTTGGCCGAGATCGATCGAAACTCCGAGTAACGATCGATTCTTGTTTTTCGATACGGGAAATCGTTTACGCGAGACGCGTCGCTAACGTTTTCTCCGCGATTCGAATACGCGTCTTATTTACGGGTTTTATCAATACGTATAACCGTAATTCGGTATACGCGTGGACGATCTCGCGCGAAACAGCGATAAGCGTTTCCTTCGAAGATTACGTATACGCGGTGGATTTTCTGAAACGGGCTTAACGAGGCGCTGTCTTAACAAGGTTGAGAGAGAATTCAGCGCTCGTCGCACCTACCGCTCCACGGAACGGTTCGGAAACATGCAAACCGTGCGTACACGTATATACCTACACCGTCCACGTCGCAACGAATCCTCGTAACATTGCCCGTACGGTTACCATCGTTAGAACGTAACTCGTTTTGCAACTCGCCGCTCTCGGTTTTTCATGCTCGCGCAAACGTTTCCAGGTGTATTTAGATTTTACAAGATCAACTGGTCGAACGTGTCGCGCGACTCGAATCAATTTCGCGGCTCGGTGGGCGTAACTTGAAACTCGCGTTAACGTTTCGTCGATTCGGAGAGACGAGGACCGTGCACCGAAATAGGCACCGGGTCCCGCTCCGTTCCATTTTTCGCGAACGAACTCGATTCGACCGATTATACACGGTCCAAGCTTGCCTTCCGTCTGTATTCCGAGTTTGATCGACTCGAGGGAAAAAGCGTAGATAAATCGTCGATTCTCAATGGAGCATTGTTCGACGCCGACGAAAAGGGAAAAAATACCGAACGAGTAAAAAAATTTCCCTTTCTCAATTTTGCACGTAGCCGCTAAGAAGCGTAGCGCGAGAGAGGAACGCCGCTTCCTCCTTCTTCTTCTCCTCCTCCTCCTCCTCCTCCTCCTCCTCCTCCTCCTCCTCCTCCTCCACCTCCTCCTCCTCCTTCTCCTCCTCGTTCTCCTCCTCGGGGGTTGTATATCTCCTCTGGAAATTCTGTAGCGGTCTTAACGAGGTGCCGTTCGACGGAACTTTAGCACTCGTGGCACGCACCATTGCGCCAAACGGCCCGAGTATAGAACGCGCCGCTTGTTTAACAATCATTATTTGCGAGAGCCCGTGGGTATCCGACGGTATCGGGCACAGATCGGATCGAATCTCTTTGCGGTTCGATTCGACCGTATTGTATTCCTTCCTCCGACTCTTTCCTCGTGGACGACAGCCACGGGTTCGAGAGATCGGCCCACATAAACCACCTGGTCGCTTATTTTTTCCCCAACCGTCGTTCTCGTAATTTCCTGGAAGCCCTCTCGAGCCTCGAATTTTCGCGATTCGGCTCTGTCGAATTTTGCGCGCGCGTAAATATCCCCAGCGTTCGGTGGCACCCTCTCGGACGCGAGTGACCAACCATTCGACGAAAACGACGCGCCCTTTCTCTCGTTCCGAGCCGATTTTCGTCGGAAGGTCGAACGTTTATCCTCGACCTTGGTCGGCAATCGTAATTCTATTCCGTCTATCGGCTTTCGTCCGCTACGGTCGACGAGACGGACAGCGGCGCAACGCGGACGAAAAACGTCAAAGCGACCTGATTTTTCCTCAATTACGCCGCGACACCGGGCGGATGCAAGTCGAGTGGAAAAAAAAAGAGAGGAATTTGACGTCCGTTCGGCGCATCCGGCGCGGGGAACCCGTGACGCAATCGGGCTCGAGAGTGAAAAGGAAAGGCAGGACGAGGGTTCGACAATGCAGAACCGATTTGCACGAAATGGTTCTGAGAAAATCGAGCGTTCGACGAACGCGGTGCTCGAAACGATCGTTTCTCGCTCGCGGAGAGCCCATCGATCGTTTCGAGCGATTTCGGCGCGAAGAAACTCTTACGGTAGCGAATTTCCGACCGGTCGATTATTCGCTGGAAAGCGTGTATTCGATTCTCGCGATCGAACGGCGCGTGTGCTCGCGGCCGTTTTCGGAAACACGAGCGATCCAGGAGAAGTTTGCCGCTTCGCCGTTGAACGGAGCAACGACGAGCGTCGGCCGCGATAAAAACCTTGTCGACTTCCTGTGCCACCCGCCTTCGACCAAGGTTGCCTTATTACGCGTCAGATACTCGTATCTCGCGGGCTGATCGACCGGCCAAGGCTACCCAAAAGGAGTCGCTTCGAGAAACTCGGCGTCCACCGAACGACTCGTCGATTTTTCGAGGTGGCGCGCTTTCGATAATTACCACGATCGAAGGGAACGCCGCGACGAAACGATTTCGGGAGCGAGAAATCGCGCGATCGAGGGAAATCGCGGTATCGCGTTTCTAATTTAAAAAGGCCGAACTTTCGCGAACGTAAAAGCAAAGGTTTGACGAGAAGCGGTCGACGGTCGGGCGCGCTCCTCGAAGCTCGATCGAGGCGCGAGCTCGTGCAGCCCCGTCGTTGAAATCACCGAGCGTTCCCGATACAGTTCAATCCCCGTGTCGTCGTTTTCTGCTCCGCCGCGACACCGGCAACGAGCGTAATGGAATAGTAATTGTCGCCGCGACGAACGGTAATCGCGCGGAGCAACACTCCCGGCGTATCGTCGGGAGTACGAGAGGATATCTCGAGCAGGACTCTCTTCCTGGTGGCGACGTTAACCGCCCAAGGCGCGTTGCCGCGTTCGCGCGTACGCGCGTGTGTTACCGATCCACGTGCTCACGCGCGCGCATTAACTCGCTCGTGCGTGCAAAGCGCGCACTCGCTCGCTCGGTTCTTCGTGCGCGTATATCGCGAGTAATTGGCGAATCGATAAATAAACCGACCTCCTCGGGGAGGATAATATCGAAGTCGTTTCTGGGTCGAGGCGTCTTCTTTTCCGTAGCACGTGTTCGTTAGTCGTTCCAACGTCCAACGAATATTTTAATCGAGGAATTCTCCTCTACGAAGAATCGGACTTTTTTACATTTATCGCGCGACTCTTGTACTCGCGCGACGAGCAATTAAGATATCGATCGCGGAAAACGAAGCTCGTAATTGGCGAATCGACGAATAAACGAGGCGCGTCGCATCTGTCCGTTAGCCGTTCGAATATTCGAACAAAAAATTACCGATCCGGCGATAGATTCGCGGCGGTGAACATTTAACTCGCGTTCGTTGCCGCTACTTTGCGATAAATGCGAGCGACTCGATCGGGATTGCTCGGCTTTATCGCGGGATTCTCGTTCGAGCAAGTGTACGAAAGTAGCGCGAGCGCGGAGCGGCTGCCGCCCTCGCAGCGGATAGAAACACTTATTTTACATTACGAGTCGAGCCTCGGACTGTCGGCTACGGTACGAACCGGGGAGCGCAGGGCGAGGAGGACGTCGAGAGCGGAGGTGGTTCGTACGTGTGTCGGGCACACCGACCTGGAACTAAATAGGCTTCGAGTCGAGCGAACGGACGGACGGACGGACGGACGGACGGACGGACGGACGGACGGACGGACGGACTGGCGGACGGACGGACGAGCGGACGGACGAACGGACGGATCGCAAAACATCCATTATTTTTACGCTTTAACGCGATCGAGCGCGTCTCGTCTCGCGCGAGATTCCGATCCGTGGACGTGTCGGATCGACGACGCTCTCTCGAATTTTCGGTTTCCCGTCGCGACGGAGAATGTCGCGCAATGTTCAGTGTCCTCCTCGAAAGAGAGCAAAGCATTCGCAACCGGCGAGTTTCGCCGTTCTCCCGAAGCGGAGAATTTCCGGAGGAACGCGTCGAACGAATTTGTACGTTGCTGGTTTTTTTACGACGATTACCAATTGAAATTTACGCTCGCTCCGAATCGTAAAATCGAGAAGCGCGACGGGAATCGGGTAGCGTCGAAAATAGAAAGGAATTCGCTTCGAGTAGCGGCCGAAGAGACGAAAAGAGAAACGCGATCGGATAACGCAGCGGCGCTGATATACAACACCTACGTGGAACAATCGTCGCTGAAAGGGAAAAAGAAGGGCACCGACGGCTTTAAATTTACGCGAGACGCATAATGGGTCGGAGTAGCTGCCCAACTACGCGCACTTGGACCGTTGGACGTCAAAGTCACGCGTCGTGCTCGAAACTCGACACCTTTGTCACCGTGTCTTTGTAAAGAGTCTCTTTGCAAAGAGAGGCCGCGTTTCCACGTCGCGATTATCTCGCGTCGTTCGGGCGAAACTTTCTTCTCGCCCCGTTAGCTTCGATCGAGTTCGATTCGTCCCGCTCGCCTTCGAAGATCGTTTTCGAGAAGCCGTTGTCCGAGGCGTCGGTCCCTCGACGTTGCCTCGAAAACTATTCGGGATACGAGGAGCACGAGAGGGATGAGGAAGAGGAGGAGGACCAATCGAAAAAAGTGCGCAAACGCTTCGCGATCGTTCTCCGTCGGTAATCCTCCGTGGAATCCGGCGTGACGGTAACGATATTTCTTCCCGAAATGGGCCGTAGGTTTCGTTACGTCCGAATCGAGCGTCGCCGGACGAGCAAAGAAGCGCGAACGCGTCCCTGTGTTTTCTCGTTCCCATGCGCCGACCAGCGGCACCAGCATCCGGCGATCCGATAAATCCCAGAATAATAGAAACGCTCGACGAAGCGGAGTCGATATCCTTCCTGACGCCGCAGGAAACGATCGCGGAGCGTCGGCTGCCCTCGAAGTCGGTCATCATCGCCGGCGAATCCAGTTACTTCTCGCTCGGCTCCGACCGGGAATCGATTCGTCTCCGTCGGGCATAACCGATCCGCCGATATCGGTCTTTCCTGCGTTTAGGCACGTCCACGGATTTCACCTGTACACACCTGGCCGGGCGTAATCGTCGTAACCGGCGCACCTCCTCCGTTCGCGAATGAGACGTCTCGCGACCAACCGTCGGAATTTTTCACGCTCGTCCCTCTTCTCGTTCTTCCTGTTCCTGTTCCATACGCGCGGTCGGCTCTTCGTTTCGTTCACGGTTCGGCGGTGAACGTTCTCGTATCGTCGCGCGACGGAGGAGAAAATTTCGCGCGGGCTCTGTCGTTCGATATCGGTTTCGTTCGCGCAGCAGGGAGGATCGATCGTAGATTTTCTCAGCTTCCTTTCGTCGGAGAGGTGGACGGCCGCAAAAAGCTACAGAGGTCTGCGGTAGAGGACTTTCCCATGAAGCTAGGGCGGAGGACGCGGGGCAGGATGTGCCAGGACCGATCAATTGTACACGCCGGTCTCCTTCTTCTTTCCCTCGCCGGTTCGCTTTCCTATTTTTTCCCCCTTCTTTTTCTCGGCGCGCTTCCGCGCTCGAAACCGCTCGGCGGTCGGTGCGTTCGAGGAACGGATTTCGCGAGTAGAAGAAATTCGTCGCCGATGATGGTTCGCGGTGGTCGTTTTTCGCGCAAATTCCAAGGCGCGCTCGAGATCCAAGAAAAGCAAGGTTCTCCGATCGAGAGCGCTTCGTATGCCGGTCGCGCGACTCCGTCGTCCAGTTTCCCGGTTCGAAGATCGCGAAAGCGCAAGAAACTGCGCCGTGGATCCACCGCCTCGGTTATCGGGCCGAGATCGATAAAAATGCAAGGTGGCGCGCGGCCCGGACCTTCGCCGACTGTACAAGCGGCCACGCGGTAGGGTGGGCGGACTAGCAACTAGAAGCCGACCGAACCGAACTGGACTGGCAAGGTACAACGGGCCCAGTAACGCGCAACGCGCAACGCGCAACGCGCGACGCGAAACCCGCGATGCTCGACGTCGGAAGAGAATCTCCTCGAAATACGAGAAACTCGATAGCCCGTTACGATCGCGACCGATCGAACCCGATTTACGCCGAGGAAACGAAAACTCGGACGAAGCGCCGGACCGCTTCTCGCGGCGAACCGGAGCCAGGATAGATGCGACGATCGCGCGCCAAGATAGAAAAGTTGTAAAGCTGGTCGAGAAGTCGAGAGTCTCGGAACGGCTCGATTCGTTGCGTGCAGAAACGCGCGGCTCGCATTCGAATACTTCGATCTCTATCGAACGGATGCCACGCGTTCTACCGCAATCATTTTCGTAACGTTTGGATATCGCTGGCGAGGAATTTAAACGGAACGACAATCGGGGACGTTGAATCGTCGCTCTCGCGCGGAAGGATGCGCGCTCGGTAATTTTGCGATCCGCGAATCGGCGAAATTCGTCGAACGTTCGCGATCGTTCTCGCGGATAAATCATCCGAGTGGTCGGGATTCGTCCCGACCGGTCTCGCTCGACGGGTTCGAGCGCTCTTCGTCGTTCGCCGATACGCTTAAAAAGCGATTACTCGCAAAATAGCAAACCCGACGATAAATTCAACGACTCCGTCGGAGATCTCTATCCGGCATCGGCTACCGTCCGTTCCTCCGTTCGTCCGTTCCCTCGGCGACCGGAGAAGAAGACGAGGATGGAAAGGTTCGGGGTCGAGGAATCGGCAGATGGACTAGCGGATAATCGCGGAACCGGCGTTTATATAGAATGTAGATGCAATCACCGGGCAGCACTCGAAAGCGGAGACCGAAGCTCGGGCTCGGCCAGATGCCGTGGCCGATCTTCGGTACGTCGGTGGGATGCACCTTGGTGCCTGTTACCTGCTACCTAGCGTTGCACGATGGGGACGGGACCGAAGGGAGCGACTCGGGATTAGACCGAGCGTGGCGCGTGCCACGGGTTCCACAGGTGGCTCTTTAAAACTCACTTATCCGCCTCCTTCTTCTCTCTTTCTCTTTCTCTCTCTCTCTTCCTCTCTCTCTCTCTCTTTCTCTCGTTGCACACCGATTCCTTTCACCGACGGAAAACCGGAATTGGAAGCGCGACCCCTTCGAGAAACGGTCGCCGATCCGCCGACCGATATCCGAAACGTTCAACGGAACTCGGGGAAGAACGAGAGGACGAGTCGCGATCTCTGTTTTCTCGCGGTCGAAAACGATTCGAGTCGAGAGCGATTCGTCGTCGAGAAGTTTACCGTCCGAAGCGGACTCCGAGGAGAGGGGAAAGATCGCGGATACGACCGATCCTGTTTCCAGCGAAACGAAACGGAAAGAAAGAAAAAAATAGAACCCGTAGGAAGTCCACGATGTTACAGTTAGCCGCGTGTATAATCCGCCGATTATCCACCTGATCCCGGACGATCGAGGCATTGTATTCTTTCGATCGAAGTCTCACCGACTACAATGAATTTGTACCGTACGGTTCCCGTTAATGTACGCGAAACGGCGAGAAAAGTGACAAAAATCCGAGTCACGGAAGCCGCGTCACCGTGACCGAGCCCCGGCAACTCGGTTCTTTCGTCGCCTCTTTTCGACTCGCGACCAGTTCGAATCGCCTCGCGGAAGAGAGCACGCGCGCTCGGGAGAGGAGATTTCTCCGTTCGTGTACGCGGGAAACGTTGCGATCGAGAGATCGATCGAGCCCGCTCGCGCGAGCACGGCCGGGCGATCGCCGCGAATTAATAACCCGTTAAACGCGCACGTAACACGGGTGCGAGGGAAAGTTCGAATTAGCAAAACCAACGTCGCTCCGACGTGTCACTTAACGTTACCGGCAACGAGTTACGCTAATGGAACAATAATTAATGCAACTCGTACGGTCGATTAAGCGTCCGGGCCCTCGATCTCCGGGAGCTGCGGAAATCGTTCTCCTCGCGTGGAAGCTCGCGATTCCGCGCGATTTTCGCCGATCGGAGCTCGATCGACGCAAGGACAAAGGCGATCGAAGCCGGGTAACGGCCGGTTCGAGATGCCCGCGGGACGAGATCGGGGGAAACGCGTTTACGAGACCTTCGTGACCGAAGCTGCTACTATGACAAATCCGCGCCGGCTACCGGAAATTAATATCGACTTTTTGCTCGCCGCCGGAATCGGGACCGAAGTCGAAACCGCGAGCGTTCGGAGCGATTTTTCGCCTCCGTTCCCCCCTCGTTCGAACCGGAACGACCACTCCGAGCGAACCGAAACCCGGCCTCCGTAAAAATCGGATCCGCGGTCGACAGGGTGGATCGATTCCTCTCCTTCCCTCCTCTTCGACGCGAACGATCGCGGGAACGAACCTCGTCGCGTGTCCGATCGCGCCTTCCGACCTTGGAATCGAAAAAAACTACCACTCTGGCCAGACGGCCAGGGTAGACGTTAAAATTCCTATTCGTTCCTCTTTCGTTCGGGCAACAATCGGGTCGACGAAACGCGAATCGAACAACGATACGGTAGCGGAAAGACAACTAGGGACGGGAACGCGACGATTCGTTCCTCGAAACGGAGCAAACTTCCCTCGAATCGGTAAACTGGCGGCAATCTCCGCGTTTTTGCGCAACGAAAACTCCAAGGAGTCGAGAGAATCTAATTAAGCGGAATGCGATCGGCGTTTCGGTCGAGGCGTAAAAACGCGTTACGGAAAGCGGCCGTTCGAGCGATCGTTGATCCCGGCCGATCGGCGAGTTATTCGCCGGCGATAAGGCGAACCATTTTGCGGGAATTCGCGCGATAGATGGTCGCGGAATACTTGGATCGGTAGAACCGCGGGCCGAAAATCGCGCTCGTCTTCTCGCTGGAAAACCGGAATAGGCGGTCCGAGGGACCCCTAGACGGCGTAATCGCGTAATCGCGGCCCGTTCGTTTTCCTCCTCGCTCGGTCCGCCGGTCGATGGGAAGTCGCGAGTCCCGGAACCGGAATCCCTCGACCCCGGCCGGTCGCGAACCGCGACCGATCGCGTACGTACGCCGTACGGCGTAAACGCGTTCGCGTATCTTACGTGGGTTGCTCTCGCCGTCTCGCCATGCTCCAGTAGGCTCGCGGATTTTTGTTCATTAACGAGACACCGCGCGGCGCTGGATCGTCGACCGCTAAGCCGCGCCGGGATCAACGTGCACGCGCGTACAGCGACCGATAACGATGCTCGGGATTTACGAGCCGATCCCCGATAAAACCGCGAACGCGCCGGATCGCCGAACGATATCGGTGCCCGGGTCAATTGGACACCGTTCGCGGAAAATCGGTCGCAAAGTGGATCTCGTTATTTACGTCGGTGTTCGAACGAGATCGGATCGCGAGGCTCGTTCCTTTTTCGTTCGCGCTCCTACGGCCGGAGGAGCGTCCGAGGGTTTTCGATCGGGTCCGGCCCGTCCCGTTTCGCGTCTCCGAGTCTCCGAGTCGTCGAGTCGCCGAGTCGCCGAGTCACCGAGTCGCTTCGCGACTTTACACCGACCACTGTACCCCCGGTATTAATGTAGATATATGCGTTCGCGAATTGCTCGTGCACCGGTACCACGTGCGCTCCCGCGGTGGCCAAGTACGGGTAACGGGGTTAATGAGCAGCGGAGAGATCTTTTTGTTGGCTGAAAGCTCTCGATCGAGCGTCGATGCTAATCCCTTGGTTCGCAGATTGCGTCGACGAGGAGGAGGCTGCGCCGCGGCTGAATATTCATGCCGGTCGGGTAGATCGGTGGTCGGTTCGCGAAGCCAGAACACCGCGCGAAACCCGCGTCGATCGGGCGTCGGCTCGATACGCCCGCGATAATTGCCGGACGATCGTCCTCGACGCGCCGTCTCCCGAACGGTTCACCTTTACCGCCACGAACGACGGACCGAGCCGAACCGAGCCGAACCGATCGAAATTAACAACTCCTCGGTGGATCGCGCGCAACTTTTAAAAGGCGAACGACGCGCCGCGTTAACGACCGTTGCCGGTTTCCGTGTTTACGATCCAACCGGCCACGTGAGAAAGAATGCAACACGGAAGCTGGAAAATCCTCGTAACGCTCCTCCCGTATTGATCATCGCGGGGATGCCGGGCATTCCATCCGGCGATTCGAATAAATCGATAAAGACGACCGCGGGCCCGGGGAGGATCGAGGCGCCACCGCGGGCTGCCGGATTCCTCGGAGCTTCGAAATCCCACGGGCGAGCGAATCCTTTTCCAGGATCCCATCGGAAATACCGAACGCTCGCGTTCGTTTATGGACCGACCGGTTGCATAATGTATGGGCGTTTTCGCGCGAGACTCGCTGCGGTTTCGAGCGTTAACCTCGCGAACGCGAGGACCGATTCCACCGTAGAGACGAGCGTTCGGAAGCGTGTGCGCGTTCACCGACGCGGCCGGAGTTGTTCCGCGCTCGAGCAATTTCTCGATGCATATTGTCACGCGTTGTTAAGCCCCGAGAGCACCGCCATTACCGCTCGGCCGCTCGGGGGATCCGACGGCCGCCCGAGAAAGACGAGCTGGAAGAAGGTAGCTGCACGTTCTGCCGGCTACCGACCGCTCGCTACCGCATCGCCCCACCCCACCCCCCCCACACCCCCCTCTGACTAGTTAAACCGCCGACTGTTACCGTTTACGCAAGGGGACCGCGATCCTCGCGTTCCCGCTTCTGGCTCCGCTCTTCCCACGAGATCGGTTGCGAGCTTTGCCATTCGAACGAGCAAAGTCCGCTCGAACGAGAGAGCCGAAACTCGAGCTCGACCGGAACCTAACCGACCACGCGCGAGAATCCTTCCTTCTCTCGGTGAACGCGGTTCCGCGTACCTCGTTCCCGCCTCGATGTTTCCTCGTCCGAACGGTCGAACCAGCGGGGGCTAGTTAGCGAGGCGAGCGGTGAGCGGTGAGCGGTGAGCGGCCGTAAACAATAGTTTTAGCGAGTGCGTGGACGGAGTGGCCCGACTCCCACGGTCGCGGAGGGAATCGGAGTCTCGGCCAGGCTGGTCTTTACGCGTACTTTGCCCGTCGACGACTCACCCACTTTGCTTTACTTAAGCCCGTTCGAGTCGGTGCCCTCCCCTCGCGCCTTCCTCTGCCGAACGATCGTCCGGCTTTTACTCCCGACGTTTACTCGGTGTTCTAGCCGCGTTCCAGGGTCCATTAGGAGGGCCCCGCGTTGCCAGCACGAGCCCCCCACCCCCGACCGTACCGAGCCGGAGAGAGAGCGAGACCGGGGTACCCGATCTTCCGAACTACGAGCTAAACAATCATCCTCGTCCTCATTTCCGATAAGTTCTCCGGCTTTTTGCTACCCCTCGAGAGCGGCTTCGGCTCGCCGGACGCTTTCCTTTCTTGCCGGTTCTCCGCGTCGTTTCGACGTGCCCTCGTTTTCTTTTCTTTCGGGACGAGAACGGAGAAAACACGATGATCGCCGCTCTCCGGTTTAGAAGACGGTTCGCGGTTGTTTCGCGACGCGGCGGGTCGCCGGGTCTTTTTCGCGTTCCGGTCTCCCACGCGGCCGCGCGTCCGATTCGCGAACGATTCGCCAACGATTCGCCAACGATTCGCGAACGCGGCAACCGTTTCGAATTTCACGGACGATCGGCTCGACCGAGAACAACTTTCTTTCCGAACGTGGAATCTACGAGATTCTCCTTCGAGAAGAACGATCGTGGCGGTGCGACATTGTCGGTGATCTTGGAGATCTATTAGCGATCGTCACCGTCGCGGCTCCGCTCCGCTCCGCTCCGCTCTCGTTCCGTTGGTCGAAGGCCGCTGGGAAAGGCGATCCTTCGAAGGTTCGTCCGGGTCGGGAACCTGGACGAGCGGCGAAGGCCGAGCACGGTCGAAATAACGCTTCATTCATCCTTTCGTTCATTCGGGAATCACCGGTGGCTAGCGGGCCTCTCGTCGGCGGCCTTCTCGGGCGTAATAAGCAAAAAAGATCGGGCCGCCGGGCCATTACGTAGAAAGGAACGAAGAAATCATCTACCGCGCGGGCGTAAAAACCGTGGCAAAGGCAATTCTACCGCGGTCGGACCACCGAGACTTATTTTTGTGCCACTCTGCACGCCCGCGACACGGTGCCTTTCGTCGATCGCTACTTAGGCGGCGAGGGAGCATTGTCTACGGTATTCTTGCGGCGCTCGTCCCGCCGGCCGACCGACCAGCACCATAAGACGGACAGCGGGTAGGGGGAGTCACCGATCGAGAAACTGTGTTACCATTTCCTCGAAGGATTCTAGCGGCAGGCCGTCCGGCCTTCCTTCCACCTGCGGTGTCCGTAATCGAGGAGAAAAAGAAGGGCGCATGCTTCTCGCGCTTCGGGTTTTCTTCCCGGGTGTTTTGTTTCCCAACGCCTTGGAATCTTTCTTCGCCGCGCGCCGAACGATCCCCGCACCGTCGGAATTTCGCATCTCGCGATCGAGATCGTCGAATCCGATCGCGGCAACGATCTCACCGCGAAACGCGAACGCTCGCTACTCGATCGCGGCAGCTTACCCGTTTCCTCGATTTCCGCACTCTATAGTTCGATTTCGTGTTTCGCAGAAGGAGACGAGGGGTTGAGCAGACGCCTCGTCCGAATCGACGGGCTGCTGTCCGAGGCGGAGGAGGGTGGCGGCAGACGAGGGTTGGAAGGAGGGTGGCGTGCTATGATCAGCATGGAGCTTCCGGCGCACACGACGCAGCACGGTGCTCTTCACCTGGGGGTCGGGGTCGGAGTAGGGGTCAACCCAGGTGACCCAGCCGGAAGTGCCCTGGCCGCCATTCATCCGCATCCTCAGGACCCCCTAGCCCTCCACCACCATAATCATGGAGCAGCAACACCCGGAGGTATGAACGAGGACTCCAAGAAAAAACGTATGTTTCTTCTTACGAATCCATTGTCCATTGGTCTTTTTTTAATTCTAGAATAAGATCGCAGGGAACGATAAAATCGAAACGAGAACGGTGCGTCGAACGCCCTGAACGCGGAGACGGTCGAATTTACCACGACCGGATAGAAAAGTGTCCCTGCGATCCTCGAGTCGAATACCGTTGCGGGACACCGATCGTCCGACGTAATTTTCTTATCGCGCGTCTAGATGCTTCGAAACCGATTTATTCGAGGACCCTCGGGATCGATCGTTTCGCCGGTTGCCGGAACAAACGAGTTTCGAGGCTCGAGGCTCGAGGCTCGACGCTCGACGCTCGACGCGGAGAACGCGGAGAACGCGCGATCGATGTTTCGTCGCCGTAATTGGTCTTCTTCTTGTCCGCGTTGTCGAGTCGATGTCCACCCGGTAAAAACGATCCACGGCCGATACCGACGCTCGCCGTCGTGTATCGGCACGCTTCTTGGACGTTCCTCGATCCTTCTTTCGTTTCTTTCCTACCCTTCGAAGTCGGCCGTGTTCCTTCGACGAAATTTCGAACCTCGAAACGTCCATCGCGTCGTCGCGACTCGACGTTCCTCGTAGATACCTCAGCGTACTCGTAACGAGCAACTTTTTCCTTTTTCTCTTTTTTTCTCGGTAAAAGAAAAACGCGAGCAACGGGAGGAGAATCGAGAAGAACTCGCCGGAAGCACGGTCTACGCGATTCCGTATACACCGAACCCGTGTAAAACAAAATACGACGATCGAATCTCCGGCGTGCATCGATAATTATCGATAGTCTCCGGTGTAATCACAGGCGCGACGGTGAATTTTTCGCCGACGCTCGAGCGACTTAGCGACAGCTAATAACGCGGTTGTATTTCTCGTGTAATCTCGAGCCAATAGGAATGTTGCACCGGCAAAAAGCATCGGGCACGTGCTCCGCCGGAAAGCCTCGATAAATCTTCGTCCACGCCGGCCGATGCTTCTATTACGATCTCGCGCGATGATGGTGCATCGCGCTCGCCGAGGCAGCTCGGAATTCGAGAACACGGTACGAGAAAACTTTCCTTCGACGCCCGATTTTTCGAACGAGGTATCGATGCGGAATTCCTGGAGCGATCCGCGCACGGTGTCCGTGAAAATTCCTGGACCGGCGAACCTTTTCTTCGGAGCGCTCCCTTCGGTTTCGGGACATTTATCGTAAACGCGAATCGTACGCGTTCTTTCCACGGAATAAATTCGTTTCGAGCGCGCGGCGCGACCAACGAAACTCGCGATTGTTCCCGTTACGGGGGAAAAAAACCGGTAAACGAATCGTTCGTAGAGCAAAGTTTTGCCCATAAATTTAGTCGTCTCGAAACATCGAACTCAAACAAACCGAATCGACACCCTGGAATCCAGTTATCCAGAACGCGAGCCGGTATTATCGGAGCTGGAAATCGTTGCTAGTGGGAGAACCAGCAAACTCCTGTTATAGGAACGTATATACCAGTTATCTGAACTGTCTTGTCCCCCGACAGGTTCGGATAAATGGAGTTCTACTCGTATGTACTTTGGTCGAACCTCCGGTGTCTGGAGTTCGAAGTCTTCCGCGTAACAATCGTCGGTCCTCTTTTCCGCGTTGCGGAGGAGTCGAATGGAGGAAATTTTACGATCGGCGTTATCCATCTTCTCCGTAGACGAATGGATCCGCTTTCGGACGCGATTTGTCAATTAGGAGGAAATTGAAGATGATTTACGGCGCAATTGGCCGACCAGTCGTTCGACGGTGTTCGCCGAGGAAAATTTGCACGCTCGAGCGTAGGTACCGGTGTTATCGATTCGACGAATGGAGAGTGCAACGTTTGTTTCTTTTTTCTTCTTTTTCCCCCTACTTGGACCGGAGCCGCGATCGATCTCGAATTTATAGCCTCTCGCGAAGAGAACGGTCATCGTTTCGAGGTAGACGAAGCCAGCACCGTTTCCGAGCGGGCGTTTCTTTCCTACGGTTTAATTTCTTCGATGGAGAGGCTTCCGCGCGTAAAATTCCTTCGTTGGACCGTAACGATACGTTCGATGCGTTGCGAGCTCGTTATCTACCGGTGCTTATCGTCGCATCGATTTCGAGTTAATCGAATCTTATCCTCGCGGGACATCGAGCCGATCCTTCGTCAAAGACCGCCGGAACGAGAGTCGCGTGAAAGGCCTCCTTGTTCCGTACGGAACAATCGAGTTGGCCGAAGTTGCTCCGAGTTCCTCGGCAACGATCTCTTCGAGCGCGCGAACGCTTATACACGGTGTGGTGCTCGATATCGGTTCGCGGTCGCGTACCGAAAATATCCTCGCCCGCGTCTACTCTTTATGGAATTTCGCCACCGAGGCTCGGAATCGTTTCGAACTGGCAAACGATTCGTTCGTTCGGCATTTTCGTATCGCGTTTGCGCTCCGCGGAAGGTCGCTCGGGCCGAAATATCCCGCGAGGCTCGAGATTGTTCTTCGAACGTCGAGTACCGTTCGGTTCGCTAATTGTCTCGCCGAGGACGCACACCGTCGTTCGTTTCTACGAAGCCACCCTGTACAGAGGCGCTCGCTGGCGCGCGCGCACAAAGGGCCAGGTGAAGCGGTAGTTCTCCGGAACCAGTGCTCGCACCGTGGACTCTCGTCGTGGTCGAGTCGCGTACACGTATATAGTCGTTCCGGACGCTGGAAGAGAGTGGCGCTGGTTAAGGAAGATGAAAGGCCGCCGCCGTGGCAGCAGCCACTTGCACGGCATCGGCCGCGGTAAACGGACGAAAGGGAGAAAGCCGGAGAAAGAGCCAGAGGATGATCCAGGAGGGGTCGTTGAATCTAACGATATCGAGTATTCGACGGAAAGAGTCGCGATCGGCTCCAAGACCACACGCGCGACCACTCGCGACAAAACGGTCCCTTTTCTCCGGTTCGATGTGTTCCGTTCGGCCGCGGCGGTACCGCGATTTCGACGTCGAGGATCGAACGGGATTCGCGACCGGGACCTCTCGAGGATCGCCCGAGAATCTATCCGGCGTTTCTTTCGTCTTCGTCGTCGATGATTTTGCGGGAAAAAACCGAGCGCGTTCCAGTCGCGGGGCAACGGAAGTCCTCCAACGGACAAAAAAACCGACGATGATACGTACAATCCGGATCGAGGTAACGCGTCTTTCGTGGAAAATTCTTTCGAACGGAGAATTTTCTTCTCGCGAGGTTTCGTCGCGTCGTCTTTGTTTCCGTCGGTTCGATCGATCGGTTGTTTGCTCAAAGACGATCGGTGCCCCGCGGTCCGTTCTCATCGGGCAATCGTATCGAGGTCGATACTAATTGCATTTGCCGACGTTAACGTTAACCTAAGCCTTTGTTGATGCAATTCTAAATATTTGTCGTCTCACGCTGAGCGACGTCCGACCATTCGAATTAAATTGATCGCGCAGGACCACCTCGGGGCATTCTACCTGTATCTCGATCGTCGGAGATCGATATCGTCGGACTCGCGTCCAATGACGAGAGCCGAGGAAGATCGACTCGATAGCGACGAACAAAGTCCATAATTCACTGTCAATCGACGAGCGACGATCCGCCTCACTTCCTTATTACTCCAATTTCCTCTCCGGGTTTTTGCCGAGAAATTTCCATCGTCGCGCGACCGGAACTTTTCGCCGTTGCGCGTCCGCGAACGAGATCGGCCGCCGATCGAAAAATCGCGAAAACAAACGCGTCTACGAGAGGATACCGCGCGGCCGTCGACGGTGCGCGAATCGGGTCCCTGTGCTCGGTTCTCGTTTTCGATCTTTCGATTCCTCGACAAACTCCAACGGCGCGTGGTTATCCGGTCGCGTTAATTCGTAATTGATACCTGGCCGAATGCAGCGAGCGCCGCGCACCGCTCGCTCGACGTCGCGGGGAATTATACGCTTTACCGACCTCGCGATGCTATCGTTTCGCCTCCCGGAGACCGCCGTCCAGTTTTACCTCGACTTTGTAATCGCGTCCGATCGATCGGCGTTTCCCGATCCGCAACGGCCTGGAAAAGTCGTCGACGGAGTCAGAAACGGTCCGTTTCCAGCGAGACGCCCCGCGGAGGGAGCAACGGTGGCGGCGGTGGCGAACGACCGAAACTCCAAACAGTCCGTTTCGTATCCGGTCTCGACGTTTGCGCGCCTCCGAGCAAAGTTCCCGGAACTCGACGATTCCAGGCGATGGCTCGCGTTCTTCTTTCGACGGAGGGAAAAAGAAATCCGCGGCGAGGCGTTGTTCTTTCGGTCGGGTGCCCGGGGGGATCGCTCACGGGGATTCCCATCGTGGCAACCCCGTAACGGAGTGACTGGCAGCACGATATTTCGCTGCGCGCGTCTGTGTTCGTCTTCGGTAGGAAAACGTTCGGGGTGAGATAGCGACGGGTTATTTATGGGGTTAAATAAAGGAACACAGCGCGATGCCGCGATACCGGGCACCGGTACAAATAGGTTGCAGCTCGCCGTTACGAGCCGCTATCGTTCCCTCTTGCGACTCGTCGTGATCCGCGATGCGCAACATTAGAAGTCGATCTTTTCGCGCGAACACGGCTACGCCCGCGAGACGCGCTCGCCGATCGTAGATCCATCGACGCTCTCGAATCCCGTTTTCGGCGTACGGTGACGCGACGATCGGCCCCCGATTCGAAATTCTAACGTAAGATTTTGTTTTCTTTCTTTCGAACAGATGACGGCGGCCACGGGATGAACCAGGACGGTGAGTAGAACAATTTCGTCGAGTCGCGGGTGAGGGACATCGCAACGCTCCGCGCTAGAAGGGGAGCCCGAGCGAGGGTAGACTCGAATCGCGGATATTCGATCGAACGAGTTCGGACGTTAACGCGACTCCCGTTATCGGCGATACCGTTATAATTAAATGCACGGAGAACCCAGCGAGGGTTATCCGACGCGTCGATTGCTTTATCGGCCACGGCGATCGATCGTGAGAAATAACCAATTATCCTAACACCCGTTCTTATCGCCGCTTACGCGCTAGGACGCGCAGCTTCCGCAGCGATCTAATTGGCCCGACATCCAGGCGAACTTTATTTTCAATCCGCGTACGCGGCCAGCGTCGATAATTTATCGCCGCGGCTGGATTCGACGGAGGCAGGAGTTATTAATCGTGCCGCGATAAATGACTTTTTCGCCGGGTCGTCGAGATCGCGTCACTGCCCGAGCAAATATATCTTCGAGGGATCTGTCGCGGGTCTATCGCGACGCGAGATCGATACAAAGTTGCGTTTCAACCGCGGAACAATTAATCCAGCCGCTGGAAGCACGAGAGCCACGATAGTGTCGACGGGGGGACGATAACATCTGGAATGTTGGCGGTATTCCGTCCAAGGGAAACGCTCTCTCGGTATCGGCGTTCCTTTTTCTCGAAAAATTTCGAACGACCGATTCGGAAAAGCTCGCGGCCGCGCGCGTTCTTAGCCCTCCCCGAAAGCGGAGGATCGTGCGAACCGCGACGCTCGGTGGATTTGAACGCGGGGCCCCGTTCCATCGCCATTTTAAAGGAGGGATCTCACGAGTTTATCGAGGCTCTCGATCGGGCGCGCGGTTGCGAATCGCGCGAGCCGGACGGATAGCTCTGCGAAACACGTCGGGCAGCGCGCCGCGGATTCACCGTGGCAGCACAATGTTCGCATAATTTATGCCAAATGACGCGGACAACGCCTCGGTGTGTGTACACGCGGTTCGCCGCGGTAGGTGGAAGGTGGAAGGTGGTGGATGTAATCAGAAGTTTAAAGGGTAAACGGTCGTAAGGTGCGAGGCTAGCGCGAGACCCCTCGAGGTCTCTCGCCGCGCTCAATATTCAACAGGTATTTACATTCGCAAATTGTTTACGTCAGCCCACGATGAAATCTGTCAGGATTTCGTTCCCTCGGCGGCTTAACAGCCTCCACCTTCTTTCTCCTCTTCCTCCTCTTCTTCTTCTTCTTCTTCTTCTTCTTCTTCTTCTTCTTCGGCTTGGTCATCTTTTTCTTCTTCTTCTCGTTCGTCTTCTTCTTCTTCTTCTTGGTCCTCGCCTCTTCCTCGTGGCACCGCGATGCTCCGTCTTCTTCTCGCGTTCTCGCGTCCCCGGTCGTCCGCGTCGTTGGCGCGAGCTGCCCTCTTCTCTCTCGCGCGCACCCTTCCTCCTCCGGCCGGTAATTACATCTGGGTATTAATCAACCGTACGTCGAGAACGAGAACCGCGAGATCTTGATTTTCGCCGCTCGCCCGCGCCGCGTGGAACCGAGGCCGACGCGATCCCGAGATTCGCGCGGTTATTAATTTATCGAAGACGCCTGGTTAGGGCGGAGCGCTTCGATTTACGGAGCGACGGACTTTGCGCGTCGCGTCGATTTCGCGGCTTCGAAAGCTTTCGGAGCTTTTCGAAAAGGAGAGCGCGAGGATTGGACGCGAGCGAGGCCGAGAATCGATCGAAACTCGCGCCCTTTCACCGGTGTCGGGACTCGCGCGCGGTATCTCCGACGACTCGGTCGTTTTTGTTCCCTCGTTCCGTGGACCCATCCTCCGTTCAAGTTTATCGTCGGTCGTTAATAGGAACGCGGATTACACGCCGGGCGTATTTGCGCTCGGCGGCGGCGGCGGCGGTGGTGGCGGCGGCGGTGGCGGTGGCGGCGGCGCGGTTATGCCAGGCCGGTCCTAATTATAGCGTAACACAAGCGTACCGTATGCCGCGCTTACGTAATCTCGCGATAATGCGGCTCCAGGCTCCCGCATGCCTCGCCCGCCGATCCGAGCTATTCGCGCGGCCGTGCCGGCATTATCTGCTCGCCTAGGATAATGACATCGGCCACGACGATTCGCGCGCGCGGTCGTAAAAATCGAGTCGAGAAAGCCCGCGATCGCGAACATTTATCGAGTTTGTAAAATTCTACGTTCGAGATCTCTCGTTCGTCCGAGCGTCTCGCAAAAGAGAATCGACGACTCGCTAATAAATACAAATGCGCTCGAACGGAAAAGCGAATGCCGTCCGAGAAAGATGTTCAGCGCGAAGCATCGACTCGCTCGGTCGCTGATAGCGGTCCGTGGTAAATGATGATCGCGCGAAGAGACTAACGACCGACGATTATTTCGAGCGTATTCCGGGTCGAGCAACAAAACCGCGAAAAACTCGCTCGGCTCGGCACGGCTCGACACGGCTCGGCTCGGCTCGGCTCGGCTCGGTTCGGCTCGGTTCGACTCGGTGGTAGTCTCGCGCGAGGCGGCCCCCGGGCGAGACGCGTTCGTGCTCGATTTCACCGAGATCGACTATTTTGTTGCGCGAATACGAACCGGGCGAAGCAACGCTGCCTACCGTCCGTCGGACGATGCCACCGCCCCGCACGATTCAGGAAGCGAGGTCGAGCTGCCCCGTTCCATCGGAGCGTTCCTTCGTCCGCTCGTTTCCTCTCTTTCGCTCGCGCTGATTAGCGGCAGCCATCGCGATAACATCGATCCGACCGACGACCTTTGCGATACCGCGTTATCGGAGGATCTCCGGGCACGATGAGTCATCGAACGAGCACGGAGGATCGTAATGTCCCGGACGCGTCTCTATTGAAAACGATCGGCGTCGTGCACGCGGAAAAGAGCTCGAACGGCGAGTCGTTCGCGGCTTTACGGCTCGATGCGCGGTGCGCGGTGCGCGGTGCGCGGTGCGCGGTGCACGGTGCTCGTTCGTTTTACGGATAAGCGGGAGAGATTTTCTACTCCGGTCGGTTATTCGTCGAAACTCGCGCTCGTCTCCGGACAGCGTTCAAGAGGGTAAAGGTTCGAGGAGTAATTTTATCGGAGTCTCTACGATTCGAGCGGTCGACGCTCGAGCCTGCTGGAAATTTGCCACGGCGCTCGCCGCGGAGACCGCGCGGACCGTTGTCTTCGATCCGTGAGCGGCGCTCCGCTCGGCGCGCAACCGGCCCGATAAAGCGGAGACACGCTCGACGATATTTAAGCCCCCGATCCGCCATAACTCTCGCGAGGGAGCGTTTCTGCGATTCGACAAAGTAATACGGCCGGTTCAACGAGCTCGCTAATCAACAAAACCGTTTCTCCGGCGGCCGGCTCTGTCCGATCCACACACCCAGACCGCGGCGTGTACGCGCGTTCCGTTCGCCTCTCGCGCCGTAAGTGGTACGTACCACGCCCGCGCACGCGAGAACCCGCTCGGATACAACCGGAGGGACAGACGGAGCGCGGAGATAGAGCTCGCGCGCGGAATGATTTGTATTGCTAAATAATCAGCGCCAGTTGTCTAGGATACTGGTTTAATGACGCGCGCCGTGCCGGGGAGCCGCTACGCGCGCCTCGACGGAGAGAGTTCGACCGTGCCAATTTCCACCGAACGCGCCCGTGCAATTTCCGACTCGCCTCGAATCGTTCGAAATCGAGACCCAGGAATTCCGCGCGACTCTTCCCTTTTCCGCGGCTCTGGCGCGTCTGGACGCCGAGATACCATCGGTACGAGCGCGGCGCACCGGTCTGCGCACAGTCGCGTCGGTATCTGCCGCCGGTTCCATCGCTTGCGCACGCGCGCGCGCGTCTACGAACAAGGGTGTGGCTCGCGGTTCGCAACGGTATCATCGTAGGCGCGTACTCGCTCCTCGAGCTACCGATTTTTCACCGATCGGAGTTTTCGAGGCTCCTCTCGTAACGGCGAAGACCACCGGGACGATACGAATCATCGGGGCGTACGCTCGATCGTAAGAAAGAACGGACCGGCGAGTTCGAAGATGCCGGAACCTCGAGGCGGGCGTCGACGAAATCGGCTCGGCGACGGTTCCCCTTCGGACTCGTTGGTTGTCGCAACTGCACTTCCTCCGGCTCGTTGTTTGCGCAAGTATCTCCGCGTACTACTCGAGCATTACGCAGCGACGTTTACATCGGCAGAAAAGCAGGTACATTCGAGGTTATTATCCGTGTGTAGGTACCGGTACCGGTACCGGTCGGTCGGTCGGTCGGTCGGCCGGCCGTGCTCGCGCGCGCGTTGACTGCGGTCCGGTGCCAACGCGGGTTAAGCGGAGAACTCCGCGCGAACGACCGCGGGCTTCGAATTAAGTGGCACCGGTTGCCGATCGAACGCAACGCGTAGGAGGCGATCGTAGATTCGGAGGTGGACGGGGCCGATTTACGGACAACGAGGGACGATCGTCGCGCTCCTTCCATCGGTAATTAACCGGGACGCGTTGCGTAATCGCGTTTCGGGAGGCGATTTCTCCGCAATTTACCACCGAGGAGCGGGTCCTCGCATCGGAAATTTTCCATCGGAAGGTAACGGGCGTTGCTCCGTCGGCGTTTCGCAGGCGCGGTCGATCGATACCGGATTCGTTTCCTCGCGAAGGAACTCGAGAGGCCACCGCGCGCCTACCACCGATACGAGAAACTCCGAGCAAATCGATGACACGCGGCCGGAGCCGGTGTCGTCGGCCACAGCGGCAAACGGCAACCGGCAACCGGCGACCGACAACCGGCAACCGGCAACCGGCAACCGGCACCCGTGCAATTATTCCCTCCTGTCTCGTCGTTGCGGTTAATTATACGCGCGCGAGAGTCTCCTCTTTTTCTTTTCGCCCGGTCGCGTACACCTCGTTATTATCGATAAACCGAGCCGCGTCCGATTCTCTCTTTCGTCGAGAATTTCGACGAGCCGCGTTCGCCGAGAGATCGACGCCCGATTCCGGATCGACCAATAATACAGATCTCAGCCGGCTGCGGGAGAAAGTAGCCGACGAGTCTGGAAGGTGGTCGTCTATGCCGAGCCGAGTACCCGAGACGCCGTATTATCCGTTAACGATCGCGATCGTTCACCGGGGGATCGACGAGCTCGACGGACTCGACGGGCTCGACGAACGTCCTCGTACCGATCGCACCGAGCCGATACGGGAAGCCTCAATTAGGGATCGAACTTTATGTTTGCTCTATGGAAATAATTCGCGTCTCCTTGGTTTCTTTAACCTTGTACGGGAGCCTCACCTGGCGAACGACGCTCCGGACGCTCCGATCCGACGTTTTCGTGTCGTTGAAAATTCTATGGTATATTTTAACGTCTCGCGTGCTACGCTTTTACGACGAACCTCGAATCGATAAGCGGCGAGCTCCGGTTACAGGGCAGCCTCCGCATTATTTTAATTATGCCGGATAAGGGGTGATGGACGACGAAGATAGCTCCGAGAGCGGCGTAACGGTCGACGGTTAAGGGAAATTCCTCCTCGCGATCCCGCGATCGCGCGATCGCGCTATCGGCGTCGATTTTTCACCCCTTTGTCGTTCGGGATTACCCGCGTTACGGTTCTTCGACTCGTACGAAACTCTCGAGTCCGTGTCCGTTTTCGGAAAACGGAACCACCCGCGAAAGAGTTGATTCCGATCGGTAAGATCGGGGCACGTCCCTCGCGAGGTTCGTTACCGCGGTTCAAAGGGTTCCATCGACTCGTTCGCAGTGGGCATTGCTCGTCGGCTCGACCGGTCCGTAGAGCAATCCGTGGGGCGCCAGAGCATGACGCCATTAACGTAACGAGGCCACACGTTGCACCCTCGCGAGCACCGAACTATATCAGCCCCGAGTGCTTCGGCTCGCAATAGACTCCTAGACCTAGACCTCCGTCTAGTGGCCGATATCTCGCAATCGTACCCCGACCGAGGACCGCGTTATTTGCCCGCTACTGTCCGAACGATCGACAAACGACCTTCCCTTCCTCGCTCGTGGATTCCCAAGGTGAACCCGAAAAGTGCGGGCTCCTCCTCCGTATTTACGCGCGCACCGGGCACGTGCACGCGCCACGTGAAACCCGACGAGTTCCCCCGTTGCTCGCGCCGGTTTTCCGCTCGAACCGATCGCGAACTGGTTCTCGACCACCGAACCGTTCGATCAATGGCCGACGCGTTTCTTCGGCGGTTCGGTCGTTTCGTTCGCTCTCAGATCAACGGACTCGATCGCCGCGAACGGACGGCCGAGTGTCCAAGTTCCCCGTCGCGTTCGCGATACCTCCGAATTCGAAAAGAGTCGGACGAGGTTCGAGTTGCGCGCGTAAGCCCGATTTCCAGCGAGTATCCGAGTGCGACGAGGTAGAAAGTGTCGGTTCGCCCGTGGCGAACTCGAGTTCGACGCGTGTTCGGTGACCGAGAGATTTCTCGAATCGACGCGAGTCATTGGCGCGCGAAACGGTAGAGATACGGAAAATTATGCCCGCGAGATCCGATAACCGTCCCGACGTCTCGGAATCGCCGCGCATCGATCGATCCTACGGAAATTGAGCGTACAGCCGTTGCAACCGCGCGCTGGATTCGCTCGCGACGAATCTCTCCGATCGGTCGCTCGACCCTTGCGATTTTTCCAAGAGAATCCGCGCGACGGCCCGGTCTCGCGCGTCGAAACGTCACCGGGACGCGGCCGGCCGACGATCGAGAAGAGAAACCCGAAGCAATCGTCACCGTCGGCGTCCATCGGAGATCGACCGGGATCCCCTTTCGTCGAGTCGGCCGGCTCCTTCGGGAACGGTGGTTTCGCGTCTCTGACAATGCTCGTTTCATATTCGCTGAACTATGTAATGCAGGAACAGAGATTAATAATTTGCAGTTCCCACCCCGGCATTATCGGGGCACGAGGCAGGCGGATTGCGAACATCGTGCGCCGAGAGAGACGGAGAGAGGGAGAGAGGGAGAGAGAGAGACCGAACGGTGTGTTCAGCAGCCGCGGCTGCAGGGTCGACCGGTCACGATGGCTCGGGTAATGATAGCCTGCCCTCGCCTCGTAATCAGTCCCCCATCTTAATTTATGTTTGCCCCCGCCCGTCCGTCCATCCGTCCGACTCTCCTCTTCGATGTAGGTACCTGCTGCTCACCGGTGCCTCTTTACTACCGCTAATTTACCGTAATTCGACCGCGGGACAGCCAACGTACTTTTGATTCCGTCGCTGATTCGTTACGGCCGCGTCGAACGACCCGACCGACCCGTAAGAACCGACCGAACCGACCGAACCGACCGACCCGCGAACAACCGCGAGATTTCTGCTTCCGGTGATCGAGCACATCCCCACCCCGGATACACCTCCGGGGAACCCTCTCTCGCGGACACCTCCGCGACCCGTTACGCTTCCGGACCAAAACTCGCGGACTTTCCGACATTTCGAATCCCGTCGTTTCTCCTAAATTAAGGTCGCGAAACGAACCGACGATTTCGAAGACGAACTTTCATCGCGGCCGTTCAAACTACGAATTTCACCGCAAGACCTCCAGCCTTCAATTACGTCGAAGGTGCGATTAAAATAATGCTCCGCGACTCTCGAAGATCCTGCTTCGAAATCCGCCGATCCTCGATCGCAGGGACAAGAAGAAGAAGAGGAAGAAGAAGGAGAACAAGAACGAGAAGAAGAAGAAGAGGAGAAAGAAGAAGAAGAAGGAACGGTTCGGTTTCCCCTATCATCGAGCGATACTTTGCCCGCGCGAAAAACTGGCTATTCCTCGATCCTCGAAATCGCGCGCTCGCGAAACGACGGTAGCCGCGCAGCCGGTTACGGAATCGCGGTCTAAAAGCGAATTCCAGTCCGTGGCATTTGCGAATTCTGGAGAAAGGCGCGCCACGGTTGCGGAGCTGATTATTGCGCGGCAGGTGCGAGCACGCCCACGGGACGAGGTCGCCGACGAGGACGATCGGAAAAGGACTCGGTCGTTTCGGTGTAACGTTCGTGCTCGCTCGGAGAAAGTTCGCGACGCGTTCGTGCGATCGGCCGATCGCCCGATCGGCTTTTCCCTCGCCAACCGGCCGAATCGAGTCGACCGGCTTAGAGAAGCCGTCCAGGAGATGAAGACGAGGACGACGACGACGACGACGACGACGACGACGAGGTTTGCGTGCCCACGCAATTTCTACGCGCAAACTCGAGAGACTCTTGCTCGTTTGGTTTTCTTCTTTTTCGGCTCCGGTTCCAGCGCCTCCCGTGGCTACGAAGTAGGCCGCTGCTTCCACGTTTGCTCGCGACCAGGCTATCCGCGTAATTTCCGGTGAAACCCAATTACGATACTTTGCACCCGATCGGCTCGGCTTCGAAGGTGAGGATAATTGGAAAAAGTGGCGGATACGGGGACAAGTTTGCGAAAACTGTTCCCCTTGGAGTACGGGATATCTCGGTACCGCGATATCGTCCAACGTCAATCCGGAATGCGTCTCCGATGCAAATCCTTATTGGGGAACTGGGCCGCTACCGCCACCGCCACCGCCACCGCCATCGCCGCCGCGGATACATCCTATTGGACGACTAACTGTACACGCGGCTTATCTCGCTCGTTTTAGCGGGCAAAGTGGCCAAGATGCTTCTCGATATCTCCCTTTCTTGGAAATTCGGTCGGCGTTTCTCCGGTCGGTGGTATTCGATCGATCGCGGGCGATGGTTGTTTTTCGGATCCCGGAACGAGGTGGAATTTCGCGGCTCGGAGCAGTTCCTTGGAGGTTCGGAAAAGCACGAGGAAAGATTCGAGTCCGGCGAGCCGGTCGTAACGGGCGTTACCAGGCCGTGCGACTTTTACCAACGAGGAGAAAGAACGTTTCGATCGACGTTCAAAGATCGACGAAGCGATCGATCGATCGATCGATCGTGGCGCTCGACGGGCCCGTAACGAGCGTGCGTGCTCGCGATTCGCCGTGCTCGCTCGGTCGCGCCGGCACAGGCGATCGCGATAGGCGACACACGCGCAGAGATAGACGCACACGAGTCCCGCCGTTTGCATACGGACCGAAACGCGCCGCTGTTGCGGCACCCGGTCTCCGATCGTTGCGAAACAAAGTACGCCCGTTGCTGAGTACGCCACGGTGGCTCCGGCGTTGACCTTTCACCCGACGCGTACTGGCTATCGACTCGCGAGAGAGTACGTCCGGGCCCGCTTCCCCGTTCCTTCCGTATCGTTCCTTCGCACCGGCGAGATTTCGAAAATCCTCGAGAATACCACCCCGATCGCTCGTGTTTACATCTCGCGGAACAGCGTTTCGCGGAATGCGGTCCGAACAACCTTCTTTTACGACGCGTCTCTTTTTTTTCTCTCGCCGACTCGTTTCCACGGGACCGAGAACGTCGCTTCGATGGCTACGAAAAATACGCGTTGCGCCTCTCGCTTCCTCCATCGATCGAGACCGTATTGTTATCGTAGGAACGCGCGTCCTCGAAACTCGAGCAACGTCGAGACTCCCCCTCCTCTCGGATCGAATCGCCTCGAATCGAAAAACGGCCACACGGAACGATGGAAGCGCGATAAATAAACTCGGGACAAAAATCGTGGAATCCGTGTGCCGAGTTCTGGTTTTATAGACGCGATAAAATTTATCGAGGCTCGATGATGCCTCGAGCCGCGGCAACGTTTTACAACGCGCAGAATTCGCGCGATTAAGTGCATTACAGCGAGAACGATTCATTCCGGTTTAATACGCGACTAAATCTCCGCGGCTGTCCATAAATTACGCAACGCGCGACTATTAGCCGCGAATCGGTTGCTTCGAACGGAAGACAATGCTTCGGCCGTGGTTCGTTCGGGACGCATCGATTCGTCCGACGGGCGAATTAAACGCGAAAACGCCCGGAATACCGTCTCTCGAACGTCCATCGTAACGGGACACCGTATATCCGAACTCGGCCATTCCGTTTCAACGAGCGGACTCCGGCTCGAGCGGCAACGGAATCCCATAAAATTTTTATCGTCCATTAACAGTGAGCCAATAACTATAATTGAGGATGTAACGTGCATATAAATGTCGCTACCTACTCCGACAACGCAAACAGCAATTCCTTGTAAATCTTGGCCGACGCGGCCAATCAGCCGCCGCGAGCCGGTAAGAATTCGTCCGTCGATTCGACGAAGGGATCGTCGCTCTTTGTTAAATTTTTCGTGCGAGCGAGAGAGCGAGCCTACGTTCATCGCGAGCTCTTTCCAGCCGCGATAAAACGCGACGCGAGACGGTTCGCTTTCGCAACAGTGGCGAGCACCGGATAAAGAAATCGAGTTCCTCCCTTATGGCTGTATAATCCGAATATAAAACTCGAGAACGATACCGGTAGCACTAACCTCTCTCGACCATTACGTCCGTTTCGCGGAATCTCGATTACTCGTTCTTTAACGGAAATTTACGATTCCCGGCGTAATTAGCGAATTCGAGGATCGTCTTATCCTTTATTGTCCAATATCGGTATTTCAAATTGGAGTACCGAGCACGGTTCTATCTACGCGCGACCAGACGAGAGAGGGACCAGCAGAGAGAGCGAGAGTAACGATCCTCGGAATCCGAACGGCTTAATTTCGAATCGACGCATCGTCTATCGACCGACCGACCGGTATTTACGTCCGATTTACGATAGAGATCGTCGCAATCGCCTTATCGGTGGCATCGATCGGCCAGATTTGCGGCGTTGATGTATCGGCGGATGGGATTTGAACAATTTTCGTCCACCCTGCGCACGGACGCCGGAAATTATCATAATCTCGTCGCGCTCGCGGATAATGCGACTGATTTGCCTGAAAGCCGCGGGGCGATCGAGCGGCCGTGCGCGAGAATATTCCGTAGGCGGCCGGCAGTCTTTGGAAAAAAATCACAGAAGCCCGTTAGAACGTTGCGCCGCACCAGAGGCTTCCAGTCGGAGCAACAGCGATTTTCCAACGCTGCTCCGATCGCGAGTTTTCCGCCGAGGGAAGATCCCTCGAATCGTCGAGGCAACGAAACAGGCGCCGTACCGCGGTGCATCGGCCGGTACGCGCGATCGTTTCGTCTAATTCGACTCGGCGAGGCTCGACCGTCTTCGCCGTACGTTAAAACGAGACCGGTCGGCAGAGGCGTTCGCCAGAAGGGCCTTACGGTAAGGTCCAGCCACGCCGTGAATGTTTCCTCGGTAAAAAGAATACACGACCGACCGACGGGGGGACAGAGAATGAGCCGGGGCAGCGAGGGAAAAGAGAGAGAAAGAGCTCTATTTGCATAACCGCCTCGACTCACAAAAGTCTATGATAAGTTGGCCCGATAAAGACGGCCACTTGTAATCCTTGGCTTCCGCGCTCGCGGGACTGTGCACGTAGCGCACGTATATCGCAATACCACCGACTCGTGGCTGTTCCTGAGTTTGTTTCGATTAATTCATAAACCGTGGCTTTCTTTTTGCACGGGGAGCACGAACCGTTTCCATTTCGACGAGTCCGGCCAGCGGATCCGTAACCGGACGATTTATGCCCACATTTTTCCCCTCTCTCCTCTTTTCACCCGAAACACCTCAACGATCGATCGATCGATCGATCGATCGATCGAACACCGCGACGAATCGAAATCGTTGGCTCTTCGTCCTTCGTTATCCTCCGAGAGCCCAGACCGCGCGCGTATTCCGGCAGCGAGCCACGGACGGCTAATTACGCCCCGAGTTAATTAAAGCCGAGCGATCCCAAAGAGTCGAGGAATCGCGAACGTTCGCTCATTGGCAAGCTTCGATAATTTGCGGATTACGCGGCGCTAATTTCATTGTTTACGACAGTGCGCGGCGCGTATCGAGCTTCGAAAGTGGTCCTCCGCGTCGAAGAAAAATGGGTATCGGTACGGATCGTCAATTTTGTCGGCGGTGGAACGGTGCAGCCTCGCCTCGCTTTGATGCACCGCGCGCGCCGAGTTTTACGGTCAACAGATCCGCGTTCGGTGTGTCGTATTAACAAACAATCTCGTAAACAATGACCACTGTGTTTCGCCCGGTAGGTGATAGGTGGACTAGGGGGCAAGTGGTAGCCGACCGCGTATGGTGAACGCACAAGCGAGAATACATCCGCTTGGCAAATACATCCGCGTGTACTGTACGCTGTTACGTACGTACCGGGTGACGAAACCTGTACGGTGAATCTACGGTGACTCGACGAGGCGGGTCGGAAATTTCGATACGATTCGTTGGAAAAAGTATCGTCGTCTGGAACCTTTGTCGATTTTTCTCGCGGCGGGCATCGACTTCGCCGTCGTGATTTCGTAAAAATATTCAACCACCGTCCCTCCGCTTTCGACAAGGCGGCGGATAACGATCGAGATCCTATCGAGCGACCGTGGACACCTGGTGCGAGAAAGGAACGCGAAGAAGACGGGGGCGCGTGCTCGCGCATACGCAGGTGACGATCTCGTTCGTATTCGCGGGATAAACGGCGTTCGGTCGGTGTTACCGTCAGAGGTTCGACGCATCTCGGGTATACGGGCGGCGGTTTCGCGGGAAAGTTTTCGATCGTTCGTCGAGCGGACGGGCCCGCGAGCAAACTCGAACGCATCGTCGGGCCCAATCGCCGCGACGGTTTTACCCTTCCGGAACGCTCGCTAG
Organism: Ptiloglossa arizonensis; assembly: GCF_051014685.1. Taxonomy (NCBI): domain Eukaryota; kingdom Metazoa; phylum Arthropoda; class Insecta; order Hymenoptera; family Colletidae; genus Ptiloglossa; species Ptiloglossa arizonensis. Next base: position 23,877,955 of record NC_135055.1, read on the forward strand.
TTCCGTCGAAGCAAGGACGACGGTCGATCGATAACCCAGCGCCTCGAACTCGAACGCGAGTCGAGCCGATCTCTTATCGACGATTTGCTTCGCGGCTACCGTTACGCGGGGTTGACCGGTTGCTCGAACAAGAACGAACACGATCTTGTTAACGAACGACTGCGCGGGAACGGGCAGATTCGAATCTCTCGCGCGAGATCGACACCGTGTACCGGAAAATATCGGTCGTTCGGAACCGGAACCGAAATGATCGTTCGGTCTCGAGATTCGAAAAGGAGGAGTCGCGAATCCGTTACCGCGTTCATTCGCGAGTTTCGAAACGACACGCTCGCGCCCGTTTTCCGGACTTTCTTCGCTCGGTCTTAGATTCGAGGTAGCTCTCGTTCGTCCTCGAGGACGGCTAGTTGTTCCGTTAATTGTTCGTTCGACGCATCGTGGCTCGAAGAATCTCGCGAGATCGCTGATATCGTCCAATCTGCATAGCAGATGGTTCGCGAACCGCTGTGCGACCGGTCTATAAATCTAGCAAATCTTCGAACGATAACCGTTTTATCGGCCAACAAACAGGTTAGCGATGCGCCGTGAACCAATCGCGAGCTCGCGCGACGCTCTGCCTTTCTCGGCGAATCTTTTTTTCTTCCTTTCCTTTTTTCCAGCTCGTCCTCCTTTGCCCCTTTCTTTCGCGCGGATCTCCGTCGCGGTAGCACCGTCTTCCTTCCTTCCTTCCTTCCTTCCTTCCTTCCTTCCTTCCTTTCTCCTTTCCAGCAGCCGCCTCTTTCGGTACGCGGCTCTTTTCGAATTAACGCGCGATAACGCGGAAAAAAGCGACAAATACGCGTCCATCGATTCGTCCGTGGAGCTTACCTCCGGTGTTTATCGCCGATTCGCGCGAGCCTCGACGAATTTCCATATAGATTGGTGTTAATCATCTCCCGGGTAAATTACGAACGATGTAAACAGCGCGTAATTGCGGCCGTTGCGGGATAAGTTCGATATTTTTTCCCTGTATTTTACGAGGCTGCCGATACCGTGGAATTCGATGTTACCAAAAACAAAGTTGTCGGGAATTGATCGCGTCCTTCTTCCGACCGCTGGGAGAGACGATAAATACGCGAGATCCGAAATGAACTTCGATACCGTTTCTTTCGTCGCACTCGGCGTATATTCCGTCGTCGCGTCGGGCCCGATTCAATTTTCCTGCGCTATTTCACGGCGCGGTAAAAAGTTGTCGCGATGCAATTTCGCGCGAGTCCCCTCCGGTCACGTGTGGCTGCTTATCATAAAACCCCCGGTGCCATTAATTGTCGCGATAAATCGCGCTCGGTCTCCGTAAGGGGATTAATAATTAGGCGATTACGCGCGGCCGAGGCTACGTGCCGGAAATCGATCGTCGACCGCGATCGTTTTTCTCTTCTTCGGCTTAACCGTGATTCTCCGCGCAGCGCGACGTTAAATAATACTCGCAATTATCCGTACACAAAGCGTAACGAGGAGCCGAAAGTATTCATCGCGGCGTCCCCCGGTACGAAATCGTCCGATATCAATAAGCGCAACCGACCGCGAGATTATGTTCCACGAGGGGATATTCGTTTCGCGATCGCGATTCCAGATCGGGATTTCGCGGAATCTCGAGGAAACGTCGCGCCGCTTTGGACACGGATCGTCGAACCGTTTCGGACCAGGGCTACGCGTTTTCGAGCCGTTCCGTATCTTCCCCGTCGGTTAACGAACCAGACCGCGTCGCATCGTCGCAAATCGTTCGAAAACGTGGCGTCCGCGAGCTAGAAAGCACGGCGACCGTCACTCCCCGTGTTTCCTCTCCAACGAACGCGTTACCGCCGCCTATCCGCGACTCGAATCGAACGAAATACAACGCGAGGAGCGTTACCGGCTGGAACAAAAAGAAGAGAAAAAAATTAATCGTACAACGGACCGTGATTTGTTCGCGTTTCTCGCTAGGTAAGCAGACTCGAAACCACAATGCGCGGAAGAAACGTGTGAAAGTTTTAAACGCCTCGTCCGCGTTGCTTCCGACGGTAATCAGGGTGCGCAACATCGAAACGTTCGTTCTTCGGCGAGGCGTTCGTTTCCTCGACGTTGGAAGAAATTTCGCAATACGGAGAAACCGATCGGCGCGATTTTTTGGTCGCGAACTCGATTCGTCGAAAGATTCGAACGCGGTCGACGAAAAGCGCGAAGCGCGGGCGAGCTCTTCCGGTAATCGCGAAGACTTGGAATTTAAACGTTGGCGGTGTTCGGCGCCGATCGGACGCTGGGTTAGCGATCGTAGTTTAGAAACACTTGACCGGACGTGGATAATGGCTGGCGCGGCCGCAGAGTCGAGTCCACCGACCCATCCGTACTGGTACGCGGGTGTACAATAACCGGGATTGCGGTTTCGGGATGATAGGCTGTCACGCCGCGTTGGAAACGATTTTCGGTGCAAGCCGCGACGCTCCTCCTCCGGCGAGGGAGTCTCTCGAAATTTCCGAGACGAACGGACGCTTTTCCGAGAGCGATCTCGACCGCTCGGGATCGTTCGGCGCTACCTACCGTCCAGGAAGAAGCAACTCGCGACGCTTCGGTTTTCCACGTCCACGCCGCTTTCGAGACAATACGATATCCTCGAAGCGCATCGTTGTCGCGCGGTTGGACATCGACGTTAACGTTCGTTAAGGGAACGGAAGACTCGCGCGCGTGCCCGCGTAAAAAGACGAAGACGAATGGTCGGCGTGGGGCGGCGCGAGGATACCAGAACCGACATTACCGATTGTTAAGGCCAGCGAGAAGCGTAGCGCGCGCTTCTCGCAATGGCTCGTTGAGTCCACGCGAACACCGCGCGTTCACGGCCCCTTAACAGCCGCGAACAATGGTCCACCGATCGTTATTACGCTCGCGCGTTACTATCCGCCGTTTTACGAGGCGTTTCGCGACACCCGTGCTGGCGATCGGCGATCGGCGAATCGATCGAAGAATCGAGTTTGGACGTCGATCCTTCGACGAAAGGACTCGCGACGCGGTTTCTCGCAACGCGGCAATTGTTATCGTCCCGAGCGTAACGTCGACCGACCATCGACGAGTCCTCGTCCACGAAGAGAAAGAGACAACGTCCGGCCCGTGGTTCGCCTCGGTCGCCCTCTTTTCTCGCGGTTATCGTCGCAGCCGCGGCTCGTAAACATAATTACGGCCGGTTTTTATTTCCACGGGACATTTTTTACGTCCGGGCTGGAAGCTCGGTGTTCCCGTCGCGTTTTACGAGCGCGGTTTTTTTCCCTCCGTGCTACCGGGGCACCGGTTTCCACTGTTTCCGCTCCGTGGGGAGGTAGGCGTGTGGCGGCTATCGTTGGGGTGGTTTCGTCTACGCGGCCGCGACGTTTACGACACCGAGAGCGCAACGTTGAAGGATTAAAGGAAAGCTGACGGTTCGCGAGGAGCGGAGTGCGTCGTTAAACCGGCCGAGAGTATCGGTCCGGAGCTCGAGAAGCGCGCGACACGGGCCACGAAGTTACAGCTTTCTCGACCTCTCCGCGGGACGGAAACCCGACCGGTCGAATCGATGCGCGGATGCGCCGATACGCCGATACGCCGATACGCCGATACGCCGATGCGCGGATGCGCGATCGGACACGGAGGGGGAGGCTTAACGCTCGAAATTAATGAAAACGTCAACGGCGACAGATGTTATCGACTTTACGGCATGTAAAAGGGGGGAACATTATCGGAACGGCGCTGCTGCGTGCCTCGGAAGAGTTACGAGGATCTTAAGGCTAGATCCGCGGCCACTCTCGTAAATAATGCCGCGGTCTCGGCCGCGGTCCGCAATGGAATCTCAACGCGTCCGTATTTCAGCCGGCGCGGCGCGGTGCGGTGCGGCTCGCAGAATCCGAGGGAAAACGCGACGAAAAAGGCCAACTTCCGCGCTTACGCGACCCGTAGATCGGGATTAACGAGGATACCGCTGACGCGCGTTCGATACCGGAGGATAACGAATATCGATCCGGCGCGGTAGGTTACGGGCTCCACGGTACGCGCGATAATGCTCTCGGTGGTTCGATAGGGGGCGTTGAAAAACTCGCGGTCGAAGAAAGTCGGCGGACGGACGAATCGGATCGGAGAACGCGTCGTTCTCCGTAACGTCTCACTCGATCGATCCGGAGACCGATAATCCGATCGAAGAAAGCGGCTAGCGCCGGGCTCCGGTTCTCGCGACGGAAGCGATCCGGCTCGGTCGCGCGACCCGATAGATGCCGCCCGGATAAAATATTTCCGACGAGGACGCTCGATCTCCCTGGATCGGCTCGATCTCGGCCGATCTCGGTCGATCTCGGTCGATCTCGGTCGATCTCGGTCGATCCGCGCCACGGGACGCGAGCTGGCCCCTCGTTCGAGCGCTACCAGCTTCCTTCCTATACTTTGATCCTTGTCCGGACGAAGGAAAGAAACGAAACCCTCCGAAAAAGGAGAATCGCGAGGAAAGAACCCGTGTAGGAGGAAACGATCGAGAGAGAAGGAGAGAACGGTTCTAAACGTCGGTTACGATCGTGCGCCGGTAGATCGTCCGATCGATAGATGACGGGTATCGCGAAATTCGTATCGTAGAACGCGTCTACGAGCACGGAATCATGCTCATAGTCCTCGATACTCATCATCCTCCCGTTCCACGTTCTCCCCGCTCCGGCGCGCCCGAGTCCGAGAGATCCTTTCGCGATCGTCCGGCAGCGGGCAATCATTTTGCAACCACCTGTAGGTATATAATCAGCCGGTACCGAGCATAATGCACGTGGTACGTAATAATAACGACGATAAACAACCGTTCTAACGAGGCGTCGTAGGTAGGCCGTGGCCCGTATAGGGAAATATCAATGTTATTTTATTGACCGGCGTCGCGCGCTCGTGCCCGCGCTCGAGCTCGCCTTTTACCCTCCACCGGGAATACGGCCGAGTAAATACGCAATTTACCGGCCGCTGCGATCTTCCAGGTCGTAACAGGTGGAGGAGATTCACCGGGAGAGATCCTCGAACCGACGAGTCCTGGTTACGCGGTTCGAAACTGCCCCCTCGATCTCGAGCGCTGCGCCGTTCTCGAATCGGCTTCGAGTTTTGCGCCGTTTTACGCCCGACTCTCGCTCGAACGAGGTTAGGGTCTCCCGGTACGTCCGAGAAAGAAAGTCGAATCCGCGAGCCGCGAGCCGCGGGCCTCTCGGGAAAACGAGCGAGCGAGCGAGCGCAACCGCGCTACGGTACCGATTACCGCCGATCGGACAGCGTTACACCCGGCCCGTACAGACGCCGCCGACCCTCGAGATTTCGCGCCGAGAATCGATCCTGGCAAATCGAAGAATCGCGGAAAAAGAAGAGGAGGACGAACCGGACGAAGAAAGGGGAAGGGGAGGATTCGGCCCCGCGGGCCCTCCCGGTTCTCCCTCGATCCTAGGATGGACATTTTCTGCGGTCGCGGTCGACGGTTATCGGTTATTGCGCCGAGCTACGGAGCATGGGAACTTCTCCGCGTCGGCGAAATCGTTTCCGTGTTTATTAGCCAGGCATCGTCGGCTCCGATCTCTTTTCGAACGTTCCGAGACCGGCCCGAGGCGCTCGACGCGTCCGGAAGGTATTTCACCGTCGAAGCCTCCAGACCGAGAGCTCCGTGCGGCTCTCGTCGAGATCGGAATCGGTCGTTCGGTCGTTCGGTCGGTCGGTCGGTCGGTCGGTCGGTCGGTCGGTCGGTCGGTCGGTCGGAGCGGAGACGTCTAAATCGGCACGCGGAAGAGACCAACGACCGGCCGGGCTCGCCGAGGAAGGGGAGAAACGGAAAAGAAAAAATGCCCACGGCTCCTCGCGTGACCGCGTCCGAGTAGCCGACACGTAGCTACGCGTCAGGACCTGTCCGTGTTTATCAGCCATCACCCTCGGCGAGCCGCGCCGGAAACGCGGACGAATACCGGCCCTTCCGAGCTCCCTGCCGATCCTTTCTCGCGACGAATCGATCCGCGATACACCGGGAATGAGAAACGCGAAATACGCGCACGTTCCGCGGAGGAGGGAACCGTCGACCGCCTCGAGACTCCTTTTAACGCGGTGCCCCGGCGAGGAATACTCCTTTTGCTCGGTCGAGATCAAAGTTGCTCGATTTCCCTCTCGATCGGAGCTTCTCGGCAACCGTCGAGACGACGTTGGCCGCGGCGAGCTCTCCCCGAGAGACCGAGGACTTTGATCCGCAACGATGGGAATTTGTCCGAGGAAACCGAGGGACCGGAGACGAGAGCGGAGCCAAACGCGTCGGAGATCCCCGAGTCCCGCTTCTACCTCGACGCGAACAGCCGAGCGAAAACCAAACGGAGATACGCTATTACCAGGTTCCCGGTATTTCGATTAATTGGCGCGTACGGTTAAAGGAGGGCTGGAAGGGGATCTCGGTCGATCGCCCGCGGCCCTCTCGCGGTTAATTTATTGCACCGGCCACGGTGGACCGTGTCGCGGTTGTCTCGCTCGCGATCGCGACACCGCGAATGAAGACTTTTATGCTAAACGCCGGACCGAGCAGGTGGAAACGGCGAACGGCGAACGGAGAACGTGCCCCTCGGATCCATTAATTACGATTCCCGGGAATAGGCGCGCGAGCCCGGCCAAGGAGCTTCCCGTCGACGCGATTTCGAGGAACGCGTCTCCGAAAGGGGTGCGCGCGATAACCGGGCGAGGACGAGGACGAGGACGAGGACGAGTTTGCTTCCTCGAGTATCGTCGCTCGCAAAAACATCGACCCGTGCCTCCCGATCGATGCAACATCGATAACGGTTCTCACCTCCGGTTGCGCTGGTTCGCGCGGCGTTCGATCGGATCCGTTGCTTCGAGTTATCGCGCGATCGATATTCAGCGGCGAACCGACTCGAGTTTTCTTCGACGTCGACGAAAGAAACGATCGCGCGAATATCGGGCACGCGCGACAACGTTCACCGCTCGCACGCATCGTTGCGCACGATCGGTCGATCGGTCGACCGGTAGCCGCGCGGCTCGCGTCCAAATTATCGCCGATTTCGAAGACCGAGCGAGAAGACAAAGTGGAAACGATTTATCCGGTGCCGTAAACGTCCATTAGGGTAAACGGTTCATTTTAGGCGGTCGGCCGTTCGCGGGGAACGCGCTAATGCCCCGGTTGCCCGCTGGAAAGGCTGGATGGATTCGCGCTCGAGCGAGTCGCTCGGTGTTACCGCTCAATCGACGCTCCGTTCGCGCCTCGACCGAGTCGCTCGGCCGAATCTCGTGTCACGACATTGTACAATCTCCGTTCGGCCGAGCGTACGCGCGTACACACCAACGAGTAACCGAGATCTACTTATCTCGGCCGAGAACCTCGAACGCGACACGGTGGCTGCGTTTCGCAACGCCTCCTTCGTCGAACCTCGGCTCGTTTCCGCTTCGAGGGAAACGAAATTTCGCGAAACATCGCGATCGTCGCGGTCGAAACATCCGGGCGATCGTCCCGACCTTCCGACGCAACGCCAGACGAAACGCCACGAGGAACGAGAACCGCTCCTCCGCGGTAAATCATTCACTTTCGAATCGCCTTTTCAGCGGGAATTTCTTAACGGTTTCCGCTTCGTCCTTGAAAGTATCGCGCGCGCGGAGAGCGTCCGCTCTATACCTCCTCGATGGACACCGCGATCCCGAATTTCGGGTCTCGTCGTCGCGAGCGCGCGAACAACGGGCGAACGCGGAACGCGCTTCGGAGACCTCGTCGGTGGCAGTTGCGCCGTCGCTTCGTTTCCCAACGGCCGCGACCGAGTGCGGATATATCGCGTTACCGACTCGGGTAATTTCCCGAGCGTCCGGTCTCCACGTATCGCGAAACCGACTCTCCGAGCGGACGATCGTTTCGCGCGCGATCGATCTCGACGAAAAGTCGGTCCTCCGGACGGCTCCGGGTCTCTTCTCGCGGAGAAAGCGCCGCGTCCGGTCGATAGTCGCGGGGGTGTCTCGTTGGTTCGAGGGTAGTCGAACCGTAGGCGTCCTTGGCACGGGGAAGAGGGCCGAGTTCGCGGCCGTTTCGTTTTTCGAGTGGGTCGCGAGGACCGAGCGATCGCCGCTCGAGCTTCGCGATACGAACCGGTCGATCGTAACCAATTACACGGTACCCGCGAACCTCCTTCGGCGAAAGTGCGAGCCTCGACCCGTTTCCCGCTCGAAGCGGCAGGACCCGTCCTCGCAGGTGCATCGCCCGGCGAAAAGATCGAAAGCGAGAGCGCTACCGGTGAGCCCAGGTCAGGGTTGCCCCGGGAGCCGCGATCGGGTATTTCGGTGAACCTCGTTCGCTCGCCGCGGAATTCGTTCTTCCGAGAAGCCGAGAGAGGCGGGAGATACCGCCGGCGCTAGACACGCGATGGAGAAAGCGGATAATTGCGCAATCGGGTCTAATTAGCGAGAGCGAGTCGGCCCGCCGCGGGTTCCGAGACGACGATCGAATTTTGCGAACGACGAACCCGTTCCAATTATCCTCCGCGCGTTCCGACGACAAACTCCGATACGGTCGTTGCCCCGAGGGGAACCTTGACGCGCGGACCAGCTGTTTCGCGAGACGGCACGCGGTATTTTATCGTCGACGGTATCGAATACCGGCCCGAGGAACCTTCTTCCGGGCTCCGAGGTCCGCTCGCACCGAGCTTCCCGTTTCTCGAGTTCTCCCGCACCGTCGCGTCGCGTCGCGCGCTCGCTGCAACGGTACCGGAAGTCTACGGTTCTCCGCGAAAAACGGTCGCGCGATCGCGCACGGGGCTATCCGTGCCGCGAAATCGCGGAACGTTACGCCGGAGGAAGCAACGTTTACGGATACTCGGTCGATCGAGTCAACGAAGCAGACGAATTTACGAGCCGGCGATTCGGTCTCGGATCGGTCCGCTCGCCGGAGAGGTCTCAAAGGCGAAACGTCTCGCGGTGCTCGCCGCTCGACATTGTTCGCGCTCGAGTATCGTCTTTTGAGGAAGTCGCGTCGGCGAAGGTTGCGCCAGGGCCGGTCCCCGCCGAGATAACAGGAGGAAGAACCACCGAGCCGAAGGTCTCGGGACCTTAAGGACAACGGTTCTCAGAAGTGCAAGAGAACTGTAATCGTTGCCCCAGCGGCTGTTGCAGTACACGAATCACTGTCGGCAGAAAAGTAGCAGCCCGCGGGCTCCGTAATTTCCGTAAATACACAGTGAAAAGACCATCGCCGAGCTTCCCTCTCCCTCTGTCCGTCCGTCGGTTCGTCCGTTTTCTTCGACCGTCCGCGGACAGGCGCAAGAAGAGGAAGAAGAAGCGAGTTCAGGAAGCGTTTCGCGTTGGCGAATCCGCGTCGCGCATCGACCGTCACGATTCGAAGGGTTTGGCCATCGTTTCGGCCACGATCCGTGGGACAATCGTAATATCGTTAACGGGCGAAACACGATCGCGGTGCATTGTTCGGGTTCGTTCGAGAGACGCGGAACCAACGAGCGGTGTCGGCCGGTGTAACACGCTTTAACCTTTCCGCGCGTTCGAACGCGAACGGGACGCGGTAAGGTCTCGTAGCTCGGCACGCGGTCTCCTTTCGACGATTTCGATATCTCGCGGTGGCGTTCTCGGTCCGGGGGAAATTTCTCCGTATCGCGTGTCCGTGAGTTATCGCTACGCAACGGAACGGATCGTTGGAGGTAAAGTTTTCCGCGGTTGGGCCGGTCGGTCACGATCGTCACGGAAGCCAGCTTCCGTCTCATTGGGCGGGCCAACGGTGCGCAGTTCGCCGGCGACAAGTCCGCCCGGTCGAACGTGCACCGCCGACAGCCGACGTACGAACGATAATTTATTCGGAATGGGATGCAAGCCGAGCGGTGCAAAGTCGTGCAGCCTGATCGGCGACCGTACTAGGACTTTCTGCTCGGCGCGCCGGCTCCGCGGACCGAGAAATCGTTTCTCGGATCACCGGCCCTCGAAGGGGCGAGACGAGACGAGACGAGACGAGACGAGACGAGGGACCGGACCCCTCGACGCGTGGACCGATCCCGAACCGAAAGAGAGGCCCCCTCGACCCTCGACCGCACCTTACCGAACGCGAAACTTTACGGCCTACCATCCCCCCAAATCGGCGAGCCACCCCGCGGACCGAACGAGAAATCGATCGAGACGCGATCACGCGAATTTTCGACGACCGTGCAATCGCCCCGATAGACGAGAACTCGTTACCCGAGACAACTCGAACCGATAACGTACGGGAGCATTTTTCGAATCGCCATTTCACGCCATTTAATGCCGAGCTGGAACATTAGCATAGCGGCCGGTCGTCGAACGTCTCTTTTTCTGCCCGGTGAGATCTTGTCGCGCACCGGCTCCGGCAACGATGGTGTCTTGGGCGCTGACTTCGCACGATTAGCATTGTCATTAGCATAAATAGTTTATGGGATCAAAGTGCAGCCACACCGTGGAAAGGGCAGCCCGATTCGTTCGAGGCGCGGAAACGACGTCGACGAGCGCCGAGTGCTCCGGATAATTTTACGCGCGACGCGCGCTTCCCGAGTTCGGAACCCGCGTCGGGAAACCGCGTCGTTTCCGGTGCAACGGGACGGCCTTGCCGGCGCGAAAGAAAGTCGTCTCGCGCGTAAAAAGTTGTTCCGCAAAGTGTTCGGCGTCGACGACGTTCGAGGGTACGAGGTCTCCTCGAATCCTCGCGTTCGTAGGAGGTAATCTCGGTTAGTCGCGTCGCGACTACGCGAGTGATGTTCGAGGATGAGAATTTTCGCGGCGCGTTGGCTCGTCGGCCGAGTGGAAAAGTTTCCACGCGCGGTCTAATCGGCTCGCGGTATCGCGGGCGCTTTTCCCTCGTGCGCGATCGAGCCTGAAAGATACGCGGACGGGCGAGCCCGGACGGGGAGAAATGGCATAATAAGATCGGTTCGCGGCTGTAACACGCGTTGCTCGCTATCGCGATGTCGGGAAAACACGGGATGACGACGACGTGGGATCGTCCTTGCGTTCGCTCCCGCGGCCCCCATTGTTCCCCTTCGGCCGCCTCGTTTTGCTCGCGGCGAGTACCGAGCGCTCGCGCGCACCCGCGCACCCGCGCACCCGCGCGTAAATCGAAAGTGACTTCTTTTTCTCCGCCCTTTCGATCGGTCGACGCCGCACCGACTCGAATCGATTCGAAACTCGCGATCGGTCGCGGCGAGGTCCGACCGAAGAAACGGAAACACCGCCGCAAAGAGGATATCCACCTGTTGCGCGTACCCCGCCGGATGGATTTATCGGTCGGTAGAGACGCGGTAACCTCCGGTTCGATTTATCTTCCGACGAGACAACGGCCCCCTGGAAATCAATGTCCGAATCGTCGATCGCGGGGCCGCGCGATACTTTACGCGTACGCTTCATCAAGGCGTTAACGACCCGCGCGTGTTTTTCGTTAAACGGATAGCCGTGGCGCGATCGTCGTTAGCGAGGAATTCCCGGCTCGGCGTACAAAGGGATTCTCGTACGATTTTCCCTCGCGCGGCTACCCGAAACGAAAACCCGGTCGCGCGCAATCGCCGTTATAATCATCGTACGCGAGCGTATCGCGGGCATTATCGCGCGACATCGATTTCGCAAGCCGTTCCCAAGGAGAGGCGCGATTGCGCACCTCCTCTTTTTCGCAATTGTTTCGCGGTTGGCGTTCGAGGAAAGGAAACGATGATTCAACGCGAGGCGCGAAACGGACAAAAATCCCGGCGAAAAATCGCGTTGGATCGCGAAAGATCGCGAACCTCGACCTTCGAAGCGTTTCGGAACGGAAGCCTCGACCCTCGACCCTCGACCCTCGACCCTCGATCCTCGAACGGGAGGCGGCGCAAATGGGTTCAACGCCGCCTTTCGTTCGGCCCGTCCCGCGATTTCCGAGGGTACCGAAGCCGCCACCGACGCGATGGGAACCGCGAGATAGCCCCCGGTTTGATTTTCAAGAACGCCAAATTGCAGGAAGCGAGAGCTCGGCTCGCTCCGGTCCGGCCCGAGGAGGGTTACGCGGGAACCGTGGGGAACCGGCCGAACGTGCAACGACTCCGAGGAGGATGCACCTGCGGAGGATCCGACACAGGGGTTCGAAACGCGGCTACCGTTCGCGCAACGCGTCCGAAACCACGCAAAGGCGAATCGAGAGCGCGATCGTGGGCCGCGAGGGGGCCGCGAGGGGGCCCCCGACGGTGGAGGAGCACGGGGGCGAGTGGGGGAGGACGGACGAGGTTCCCGGCGTTGCGCAGCGAAAGTCTAGCCAACGTGCCCGCCCTAACCGCGCTATGGATCGCGGAGCGCGTGCTACCACCATCGGCTATCTAATTGCATTAGCAGGCACGAATGGCAGCCGCGGGTTAGAGCGACACCGATTTACCAGAGTTTGGCGTCGATAGGATCTCGCCGGTTTCGCAAACCGTGCCGCTTCGAGTCCAAACTCGAACCGTTTTCAGACGGTGTCGGATCACGATATCGTGCCTACGGTCCCCGGACCGATAAAGGACAAACACGGCCAACGATAACGATAGATCCGCGCGCGGTACGCCGATCGTGGAATTCGGAAGCCTCGAGGCGGTAGCCTTCGGTTACTTCTTTCTCACTCGCCGCGGTATCGCGGTATCGTCGAATCGATCGAGCGAGCGATTCGCATCGATTTCGCGAGGCTCGTCGAGCCACCGGGGCGCGAGACCTGGGAGCCTACGGAGAGGAGCGGAGAGGAGAGGAGAGGAGAGGAGAGGAGAGGAGAGGCGTTGGTCGGACACACGACGCGTACACACGGGTGTGCGGCTCGCTTGGGAACCCGACGCGGAGCACGTCCTTGACCGGGTCTATCGTGTGACCGATCTCCGCGCATCACAATGCCCCTGCCCCTTTCCTCGTGCTCCTTCAGCCGACCCTCTGCCGGGCCCCTTAACCGCGCTACGCCGTCGGCCACTCGGTCTCCGTTCGAACGCGAGCGTACGCGCTCGGTGCCGACGCGGCTCGCGGATTTCGCCCGGACGTCCTTCGATTTCGGCTCGCGGGCCGAGCTCCTCCGCGAGGAGGCGCGAGAGATCGGTTCCTCTCCCGCAGCCGTTCGAGCGGCCGTCGCGTACCGCCGACTCTCGTACCCGCGTCGTAAAACGCTTCCTGGAACGTACTGCGTAGTAGACGAAGATAGGATCGTCGTAGAAACGAGGTCGACGTTTGCAAAAACCGCGGCTTTCGAGAGCGAGAACCGACGCACGCGCGGCGAAACGATCGCCCGGGGAACGATCGCGCGGACCGAACCGGACCGGTCGCCTCGCAATTTCCCCGATATTCGGACGCAATTGGAGCGCAAATGGACGCCGCGCGCCTTCTCTTTCTCCTCGCCGATTCGAGTTCTCGACGCCGAGAATGAGAGCCGCTGTCCATAGTTAAAATAGTGGGAGTAAACTGGGAGTAGTACGGTCCGCAGTCAGAGTGGAGCGGGGAGGGAACGTAGCTGAGACAATGGAGCATTAAAGCCACGGCGTGGTTTTCTAGACAGGAAATTACAGGGATCGCGCGGAGATTGACAGAAAAACGGCCCTGGCGAGCTCGTAGATAGCGAGAGCGCGCCCGCGCTGTAAACCCCCGTTCCCGTTTCCTTCCGTGCGCTCGAACCGCCCGGAAACAACCCCTCGAGGAAGAGCCTACGACCGCGATCCGCGATCCGCGACGCGGACTCGAAATTACGAAAACGGCACCGCCGTTGCGCCTCGCGACCGATCGATCGATCGATCGACCGACCTCCGACATCCCCCGATCCGCGAACAGGTGTACGGCTATTTCTGGACCAGGAACCGTGCAACCGTTGCAAGGAAGTTCGATAAGTAAATCCTCGTGGCGGTAGGGTCGTTCAAGGTCACGGGCAGACCGAACATGCCGACTGCCGACCGCCGACTGCCGACTGCCGACTGCCGACGTGCCGTGTAGAATTCGTGCCGAGACCTGGCAGTGATGTAGTTTCATCCTTCACGTGGATCGTGCTCGTCCACTTTGGGCGATCTCCACGCTCGATCCTCCAACAGCGCTGCTAGAATGCAATTCAGGGCTGCATCCTTGCACCGGCGAGATGCTGCTCCGGCATTATCACCGACCGGTACATATACCCTCGGAACGAACGTTGCACTCTCGGCCGCGCGATAAATTCACGGTGGACTTTAAATCATTGCGCCGATTTAACGGTCACGTGTAATTTGAGACCGAGACGTTCCTCGAGTCCGTCGAGTCCGTCGAGTCCGTCCAGTCCGTCCGTTGGCTCATCGGTGTCCTCCAATTCCGCGAAATTCGCCGGAATTCGTACGCGCCCGGCCGCGGAGACGTCTCGAAACGTCGAAACTCGAGGAAGAAACGGGAATCCGCGCGGGATCTAGATCGGCGGAGAATCTTAGCGCGGAACTCGAGCATCTTGCACGAGACGTCGATGACGTACGGCGTCGTGGCTATCCATTACCAGGGGGACGATAAATTCACCCTCGCCAGGGTTGACCGGGTGAACCCAAAGAGCAGCGCGTCGTACTCTTCTCGATTCCGCCGGGTGGTGGGTCTCTCGGCTAATAAAGAAGGCAAAGGGAGAGGGAGGGAGGGAGAGAGGGGGTGGGGGATCAAGCGGGATATTGGCAACATTAAGTATAAATGCAACCTACCGAGATTTATGTCCGCCGAGGAGAGGAGAGAGCACCGGCGAGAAGAAGAGGAAGAAGAAGAAGAAGTCGACGAAGAAGAAGAAGAGGAGGACCACTAGAGGGAAGAGAAAGAGGACGGTCGTGGGGAGCAGAAGGGATGAGGTCGCCGCGAGGCGTAGCGGAGACCACACGGAGAGCCGGGCCTGCTCGTGGCTCGTGGGGGGCCCTTCCTTCCACTTTCCTCCGGCTCTCTTGCCGAGACTTTGCTCTCTCCTACCCCTTTTCTTGCTCGAACGGGATTTTTCTCGGCAACGATATCGGTCGGTCCGGTGTAATCGCAAAGCTCGGGCCGGCCGACTCTCTCGCACCCTCGAGTCACCCTCGACTCTTCTTTCGTCGCGTCGGCTCTCGGTTCCGGGCTGGTCGTGCGGCCGTGGAGGCGCGTTCCCGATTGGACTTTGAGCCGTCGATGTCACGGCGCCCGGAACGTCCCAAAGGTATTCCGGCCGTAATTACCGAGCGTGCCAATCCTCGTCGGAGCGCGACGATCGAAGGAGAACCGGCGTTCCCGAACGATTTCGGGAATCCGGCGCGTTCGAACGAGAAAACGCGACCAAGGTCTCCGCTCGCTCGGGTATTTCCTCGTTGCGATACAGAGCTCGGCCACTGCGAGGCGAGTACGCGAGTACGAAATCGTTTGGACTGCGCGTTCGCGAAACGAGGAACGGCCGAGTGCGCCGTAAAACGGTTCCGTCGCGGTCGACGTCGAAGATCGTTTGCGAACGAACCGCTCGATCCCCGCTATCGGTCCGTTTGCCCGTTAGATCCGGTGGTTCGAAAACGAGAGGAAGACGATCGAAAATTGGTTCCGAAATCGCTCGACGAGGGCCGGAGAGGTAGCCCGCGTAGCTAGGTCCGGCGCGGTGCTCGCTCGAGAGACAACCTGCCGTTCGCGCATACGTAACGCGCAACGTTGCGCAACAGTTACAGATATTGCGTCCGATGATGCTTGCTCGAAACGATATCGGCCGCGACAGAATGCGATCGTTTACGAGACTCGAACCGGTTCTCGGTGCCCGTGCCGTTCGATAATGGCATCGCGACGATCCATCGCGATCGTCGCTCGAATCACCGGACGAAGGAAAATCGAGGCAAACGAGACGGGATCGTTGCGCGTTTCCCGCGTTTCCCGCGTTTCCCGCGTTTCCCGCGTTTCCCGCATTTTCCGCGTTCGCGGTGGAAAAAAGGAATCCGTGAAATTTCACCGGGCGAACGCTCTCGTTCGGCTCGAACGCGCACGTATGTACGCGCGCGATCCGAGATGAAGACATTTAATGGGCCTATCAACGACCGAGATACCGGGAGGCACTCCCAGCGGAAGCACTTCGAAAACCGATCCAGCCGTCTCCGCGAGCACGGCGCGGGCACTCGCGGCCGCGAGGAGAGCATTCCTCGTCCCGTGCCACGGGAGACGTTTCTTCCGTTATAATGCACCGCGATCCCGCCGCCTCGTTTTTCCATCGGCGCGGCAACGCCGAGCGCGCTATCTCCCCGACCGAGGCTACTTAACAACGACCGTTTTACCGTGTAGCAACGCGAGCCTGCATACCGCCGGCCGTATCAATTAGATTAGAGGATTTATTCGCGGTTATACCGGGCACAAAGTTCTGTATCGGTATGCCTACTCGGCCGGTACCTCCTGCAATACGATCGTGCATGCTCGCGTGTGCTGTGGTCGAACCGCGCCGCGCCGGTACGTGCCAGTATCTTATTAGGGAAAGGCCCCTGCGAACTGCCCCCCTCCCCGTTGTCCTTCTCCTCCTCCTCCTCCACCTCCTCCTCCTCCTCCTCCTCCTCCTCCTCCACCCTGCTCCGTACGCGTAGCAGAACGGCGCGTACCCGAGCTAAGGAAAACATGGAAGGAGCGTGCGTGGAAGGTATGCAATCGTGTCATTACACCGGGCCGTCTGGCGCGGGGAAGGGAAGCGGTCTCGCGGGTAGACGCACCACCGGTAGTTATTTATATGGGACACCGTGATCCTCCGGCGATGTTTCCCGCCAGGGCGGACTCTCGCCGAGACGTTTCCTCGAGAACCCTCCTCGCGAGATCGTCCACGCTCGTTAAAGGAACACGCGCGAAGCCACGGTTTACCTCCCGTGACTCCGCGTCCCCGGCAATAACTACCGTCGCCTCGCCCGTTCCTGCATCGATTCTCGCCCAATTTTCAACGCGCCTCGTCCACGGAAAAGCTTCGCGCGAACGAACCAACGAACGAACCAACGAACGAAAGAACGAACGAACGACGTTTCGCAACGTCCTCGTTAACGTATCGTCGCGCGCGTTCGTGTACGCGAACGCGCATCCTGGAATGCAGAGGCTGGCAGGCAGGCAGGCAGGCCGGTCGGCTGGAGAAAAATCCGACGAAACGTAGCGTGTCGGTTACGGAAAACGAGCATTCCTGCGGGTAAACAAATTGGCCGATACCGGAGGACAGGTACGCGCGGCTCGTAATTAATGTCCGCGAAACGGTGATCGTTCGCGGAGGAAGCGATTCGTTATTGGAGAGGGTAGCGGGGCGTTATCGCGCGCCACCTCGCTTCCTCGACGCGTAATCGAATTAATGGAATCGAGAGACGGCCGATCGCGAGATACATCGCACGGTGGACGAGAGCAACCGCGTCGTTGTATCCGTCGTTCGATCGCGGCAACGAGAATCCGGCCGCGGCCGTTTAACGCCGCGGCTCGTTCGACGAATCAACGCCGATAGATTCAGCCTCGATACGCGGACGCGGATGCCGCCGATCGACGCGTACCGAGAAGCGCGAACATTCGATACGACGCTCGGAAAATATTATCCCCTGGAACGGATCCTGTTCGAGAGATTGCCGGCATCTGTTAGCCGGCGCGCGCGAACCCCGCCGTCCGACCGAACGGATTACCGTGGAAATCTTTTCTCTCTTTTCTCGCGTCCGTTCGTTTCGTTACCGGCGAGCACGAGTCGCGCGACTTTCGTGGAATCGCGGTGGAAAGCCAGCACCCGGGCGAGCGCGTGCCGCGTTTCCTCGAATCGAGGGAAAACTCCCCGACCTCCTCCGCGAAACGAACCGGCGAACCGTTTTCGCGCAAAGTCGCGTGCGCGCGTCCGAGGCTCGAGGATCGCGCGACGCGGGCACTCGAGCGTGAGACGCGTTGCGCGTCGTTGCACCTATACGGCCGCGAGCCGCGGACCAACACGCGCGCGATCCCAGCGTACACGTGGCCACGCACACGGCCGGGGACGCGTAAACGCGAAGGCAGATAGATAGGGATACGGCAGGAAATGATTTGTGTCGTATCTCCTCGTCCGGCCGAACAATACCGCCATGACTCATCCTCTGCGAGCCGATGCTACGAAACGGACTCTAAAATAAATCCACGCCTCCGGTGCGTGCGTGCGTGATTTACAACGAGAACTCCACGGTTTCGCGTAAAATTCCTCGGCGACGCGAACGCTCTCGGGTAAGGGAGGGACGCGGAGGATCCTCGCAGCGTTTCCGAAACGGAGCGGCGGTAGGAGGCCGCCGGAGTTTCGCGGAAACGCGATTACGGCCGGGGCGAGGAATCGAAGCGCGGCGAATAGGTAGCCGGACGATGATCGATACCATTGGTATCGTCGCGGAGTAATTATGGGCGAGGCAGCGGCGATGGGTGGGGGTCCGTGGAGTCGGTGGGCCGGCGCGTTGCCAGGGCCAGGAGTAAAGAGCAAAGTAAAGGGTTCCTGCGGTCGGAGGCGCGTTGTTGCGGTTAAAGCCATAACGCGTCGCCTCGAAGCTGCAGCCACTTCTTAACTACCCACCGGCCGGGACGGATACCTGCTCGGTAGCCCGCGCGCGCGTTTATAATGTACGCGCCGGGACGAACGCGCCCGGGGTCAATTATCGGCCGACACGACCGCAGAACTCCCGACGGTTCCCGATACGCGACGCGCATCGACCCGGATTCGTTCCCCGGTATCGTGAATTTTTCGCTATACCGGCAAAAAGCACCGTGCCACCGCACCGGGGATTCGGTGAGAACGATTCGAGTCCTCGAGCCCGGCAAAAAATACGCCCGATTATAAACTGCACGTGCAAGAACGGTCGAGGATCCGCGCGGACCGCAGAACACGGCCAACGATTTTCGACAATTTCGACGCCGACGGAGATACCGAGCGCGCCTACGCTACGTCCAGATACCGCGGACGATCGCGAGACCGTTATTGGAACGATCCGGGCCCCGAACGCGACGATATCGGTACCGGGAGCGGCCTCCTCCTTTTTACCCCGGCGAAAATTACAATTGTTCCGACCGCAACGACCGTTTACGACCGATACGTGTAATTATAATACGGCCGCCGGGGTAAGCGGCGGTCAATTATCGCTCGGGAGGACGGTAAAAACTCGGGATAATCTGTGCCTCGCAATCAGCGCGCGCGCGCGCTCGCTCCGCTCTTCCGAGAATACGTTCTTAACGAGCTCGATCTCCGAACGCGCAAAAATAGGCGCTCGGTCGACTCTCGGTCGCAACGTCCTTGCGATAATCGACGAAACACCGTTCCGACGTTTACTCTGCTCGCGCCCGTCCCCGTACCCCTTCCGTCCTCGCGCGAATCGCGGGAAAACGGATCATTTTCTCCGAGCCGCCGGCCCCGGTTCTTTCCGCACTCGCGACCAAGAACGAACGATCCGCCCTGGATCCCGCCATCGGCTCCGACACCGATAACGCGAGAGGAACGCGATCGATCGGCAAGTTTCCGCAACGAGGATCGAAGCTGCGAAAAATCGAGGAACGATCGCGGGACTCGAGCCTCGAGTGGTCGATAATCGCGAGAAAAGTTTCGCGAGGACCTTCTGCTGCCATCTGTGACTCGGCAGCCCGGTGCCGAGAACGGTGTCGTAACTTTTGTCGCGACCTGCCTCGGTGGGTAAGAACGAACACGAGGTTGGCGGACCGGCTTCTGGATTCGAGATCGAGGCGCGCGAATCACCCTCCGATACGGGACGACCTCGACGAAAGTCGAACGCACCGGGGTAATCGGAATCGACCGAACGAGACCGAGAGGAAAATTCGGCTACCGTTCGAGAAGACACCGAACTCGACGCCGCGCCCGTTCACGGCTCCGAGCTCTTTTCCGGGAATCGTTCGTTTCGATCGCGCTCGACTTATCGATCGCCGTTTAACCTTCCAGACCGCGCGGTCTCGATGGTAACCGATCTTATCCTTTCACCGATCGCTTAGAAAGTTATGCGTAAACCGGGGAAAGAATGCGGTATCATGGGTGTACAGATATACCGCGTAGTTGGATATCCAACGGAGCCGACCGTATCGGCATAGGCGCAACGGCGTTAACGTTCGCGCGCGGCCGAACGAACGAAAGTTGTTGTAAATCGCGGACGCGCGCGTCCCAGAGGTCGACGGAATTCTCGTTAAGGAAGAACGGTATCGGTGGCCGAAACGAACGAAACGAACGAAACGAACGAAACGAACGAAGCGAGCCGCGTTCTCCGCAAGGATCGAGCTCGGCTCTCCGTGCCGGTTGCTCGCGTTTCTCGATCGCAGAATCTCCGCGGTTCTCGGAGCGATCGGGATACGGCGTTGCGGCCGTGTTCGCGTCAACCTGGTCGCACGTGGGCGGCACGATATGAGAGATCGCCTCGTTACCTTATACCATACACCCGCTTCCAGAACGGAGCCTGGAAACCGTCGAGAAACAGGTTACGCGGATACGCTTATAAATGTTTCTGCGTACGTTCTGAGATATTGCTTTTCCTGGTTAACTAGTTGGGTGTCCGAGATACCGTCGAGCAGCCCAGGCGCCCGGTGCGCGCGAGCGCACACGCTCGTGCGGGCGCTGACGCTGCCGCGCTCGTTCCTACGCCGGAAAGTCGCCCGGCGAATCGCTCGCTTCTAGCCCGGTAATTAAAATGGTTTTTCCCGCGGGCGGTGCGTATTTCAAAGTCGATAACGAGCCGCTATTTATAGCGGGACGAAGAGTACGCGCATCCGGTGCGTTCGCGAGCCGATATCGCCGCGAAAACGCGTGGGTTTTGCGAATCCCGCGAACGAGAAAGACGGTCGTTCAGCGGGCGATACGGAATCTCGGGGGTCGAAACACGTAACGGCGTAACGGGGTCGATTGCCGCAGGATCGGGCTTCGAAAAGATTTTCACGGTGCTCTCGGGGCGGTCGGTGGTCGTTGGTCGGTGGTCGGTGGTCGGAGGTCGGTGGTCGGTGGTCGGTGGTCGGTGGTCGGTGGTCGGTGGTCGATGGTCGTCGGTCGATCTCGGGGAGGGAAATTCTGCGCGGTGACTCGGAGGACGCGAGCTGGCAAAGGACGGTCGTCGATTAATAATGTTTCCAGCGCCTAATTCTCGAGCCCTTCGGGAGGTATGACGAATGGCCGCGTTATCCGCGCGAGTCCGTGCTCGGGTTTCGGCTCGGTGAGACCAAGGGTCGGTCTCTCGGTCTCTCGGTCTCTCGGTCTCCGTCCGTCTCTCTCGGTGTCGGTGTCGGTCTCGGTCGCGCCGGCAGCCTCCCTCTTGGTCTCTCTTCGAAGCAGAGAAGGGGGTCGAAGGGGGTGGCAGATTGATCCGTCACGGAGCGCGAGCACAATCACCCCCATTAGACATTATGTGCCTCCCGGCCACACGTACGCGCACTTACGGGCCGTTCGCGCGTGTGAGTGCGCGAAGCGTTACCGTGCCGGCCACCGAAATGCATCCACTCTGTACTCTGCCCTCTGAGCTATGATACCGGCGCTGATCTACGATACTGGCCGCAACGGCGTTGCAACAAATTCGAATTCGTGCCGGTTCCCCGTCTTTAACGGCACCGGCCCGGTGATTCGTTCCTTGAATTCCAGACTGGAAAAAACCACCGCGTTCCACGGAACGATCGTATTCTTTCGCGGCACTTTGGACGATTCGCGCGGACAAAGAGGACGGTGGATCGAAACCTCTCGGGGGGGCGACGTCCTCCGTACCGTTTCGGAGTGGCGATCGTCGCGGCTCGATTCCTCTTTGCGAGCGCAACGACGATCCCCGCGATCCGTCGGCGGAGCCGCGCGAGGATTCGCGCGAATAAATCACGGCCGCGCGGGCTCCTCCGATCCGGCTTAACGTTCGTTCGAGTTTCCGAGGCGCGCTCGCATCCGAACTCGATTCCGAAAACCGAACGACGCGAAGGCAGGGGAGCGCGCGGGCGACACGGAGCGCCGCTCACCATTTCCCGCGAGCAGCGAAGCCACCCACGTAGCCCGCCGCTCGTTTGTCATCCGACAAATAGCCTTTCTGCCGTTCGCGTTGCACCAGAAGAGTCAAGTACGTGTGTCGACGCGAGCGCACCGCTCTCGTCGCGTGTCTCCCGTCTCCTACGGAAGGATTCGCACTCGGAAGATTATTATTATCTTAACGGCCAGGGCCGTGCCGGCACGGCGATATTTCTCCGGCACAGAAATACCTTCTCTCCTACCCCGTTAATCTCGACGCGCAACGGGACCTCGCGTCCATCTCGAATTTTCGATCGCGGCACGAAATTGCGAAATTGCACCGATTCCCTCGAAAAATCTTCGCTCCGCGTTGCGCGAAACGGCATCGGTGTTCGCCGATCGCGCCGGACCGCTCCCTCGATCGAGGCCCGATCGCGTCGGGGTGGCCGCGAGGACCGCCGAGGGCCGAAATCTAGCCTCGTTGGGTTCGCGGTGTTCGTTTTCGCAACGGGATCGTTCGTCGACGCACTCGGCTCGCAACATCTGGCGACGAAGCGGCGACCGAGCGGCGCGGGGACCTCGCGAACGGGGAAAAAACGAACGAACGGCGCGGTAAGCGATACGAAAAATCGCCGACGGATTAGACGCTATTCGAGGAACGCGCGATCCGTCCTCTCCTCTTCGAGCGACGAATGTACGATTTCCCCTCGTTTCAACGGGAGATGCGAATCTCGCGAGCCCACTCGAGTTTTTTTTTCCTTCTCGACTCCGTGATTCGCGTAATCGCGAAAACGGAGGCAACGCCGCGCGATCCCGTAGAGGAGGGATGGATGGGAACGGAAGCACCGAGACGGGGAAGCACGGACGAGGTGAGATGAATAAATAAGAGGGTTTTGAAAGGCGCTCGGTGTGGCCCGGGAGGTTATTACGCGGCGTCACGCGATGATGTATCCGCGCTGGTTCGGATTGTCTCCGCGAGATGGGACCACCGACCGTGAAATATGCACCAACCCCCGGGTTAAACCCCCGGGAGGCATACCGCCCCCTCCTCGTTCGCGACCGCATCACCACCTTCCGATGCCGTAAAGAGATCCCTCTGCCGTCTTCTCGCCGGGGAGATCGGCGCGAGCTCCCGTACCCGTCCCCGGCTCCGTTTTCCGCATCGATCTCGAAACGGCCTTCTTCCGAACGCGATCGACGCGCCCGCTCGATCCGCGAACGATGCTTCGACGAAGATCGCGGAACGAGCCGACGACGACCAACGGCAACGGGCGTTCCTCTCTCGCGGATCGACCGTTTCGTCGAAAGACGAATCGCGGAAACCGAGCGACCCGTTCGCGACCGGGAACGCGACTCGTCGATATTTCGGTTCGAGGCGGGCGATGACTCTCGCTATCGAGCAGGAGCCGCGATCGATAGCTTTTAAAATGTTTTGGCAAATCGAGCTCGCTCGGCCCGGTCCCCCGCTATCCTCGTCGAACGCGAGTATCGCGATGGAACATTAGGAGGGATATATTTGGCCGATGTAGCAATAATTTCCATGCATATAGATGTAGCTAGGTGGTGGAGCGACGGCACATAGATCACAAGGGCCCGCCGACACGCGACAGCACGTGCTCGCTGAAACCGCTCTTCTCTCTTCCTCCCTTCGACCGACTCCCACGTGCCTCTGTACTTAGGGCGAACTTGCCGAGCTTTCCATCCACCGCAAACGACAAACCACTCGAGCGAATCCCCCTTCTATCCGCGCGCGCGACCTAACCCTTCTTTCGGCCATTATCCGCGTCCGAGTGTCCTCGACTCGTCGAGATACCGGAAAACCGTCTCGGAAAACGATCCGAAGATACCGAAGCACGCGCACCGCGCGTCCTTGGAAGTTTCGCGAGACCGTCGATTCGACGTTTCGTAGTTTTCGCACACCGGATACGTCTCGCGGCCGAATTACGGTCGCGGGAAAGACGCCCGACGTAAATAGTAAATATTAACGTTCGATCGTGGAACGCGGGCTCGCTCGCCCGATCCATTCAGTAGCGAGCGCGTACCGACGATCGCGAGAAAACGAACGAATCGATCGGAAGCTGCAACCCGTGAGGATCTTTCGTCGCAAGCACTTTTTGGACCGTTGGACCGTTGGACCGTTGGAGCGTCGAACGGCGAACCGGCCGAGTCGATAATCTTTTTCGAAAACCAACGGACTACCGTGGAAAACGCGTTGCGACATGTCCGTGATAGTGGACTCGATCGATCCGTGGAACAATGGCCGTTGTTCGGGCCGCGGAAGCGAGCACGGAGGCGTTCGATCGTCGTTCGTGTTGCACGGTGAGTTTCAGCCTCGAGGAAATCGGTGAAATCGGTTTTTCGGGGGAACGGAGCACCGATGATATCGGGACGGTTCGCGCAGTTTCGCGCGCTGCTTAATTAAACGCGAGCACCGGCCAATCGTTCGATTTAATTAAGCCCGCGAGCCGACGATCCCCGTTAAATTTCGAGGCGGACGGCTCGACGCTACGCGACGCGACGCGACGCGACGGGAGAATCGAGCCGGTGCCGCTGGTGAATTCGTCGACGAATCGAGCCGGTGTCGCTCTCGTATCGTACGACGATCGCGTCCAAACGAGGGGCCGACGGACAACGCGTAATCGTATTACGATGGTATGGCCTTTAGCTCTCTCGGGAACCAAGGGGGGCCGTGTGTTTGACATTTAACATTTCCCGCGGGAAGCTCGAGACTCGGTCTATCATCGGGAGATCCCATTCTCGTAACATTTACCAGATACTCGGTTCGTTTTCTCGTTCGATTCCGCGGTCTCCGAGTTTGCCCTCTCCCCGACCCGGAATTCTCCGGTTCGATAATCGCGCAACTTTCCCGATTCTACGGACGGTCCGTGGAATTATTTCGAGAAGGAGGATCGCTCGGTAACCGAGACCGGGGTAACTTCCAGGGTGTTTGCGCCTCCCGAGCGACGGACGAGACGTATCGCGCCGGATCGCAATTTATTTTTGTATCAAGCGGATCCGTCCAACTAGTTTGTCCCGGCGAAAGTAAGAGCCTCTCCTTCCAAGATTAACGATACTTTAGTGCCGTTTTAAAGAGGTACGCTCCCCTTCTCCGAGAGTTTTGCCCGCGAGCCGGGATACTCGCACCCCCTACGGAAAATACTCGGGATTAACCTGCTCCACCTCTCGGCCCTCTCTCTCTCTCTCTCTCTCTCTCGCGCGCGCGCGCGCGAGCTACCTCTCCCCTCCAGACCTTTTTACCCGTAGCTCCTCCTGAACTCGCCACTTCGTTATTTCCTACCACCGCGCAACCCCCTTCCACCGGGACGGAGAGAGAGAGAGAGAGAGAGAGAGACCGAGAGAGACCGAGAAAGAGAAAAAAAAAGTAGCAATCGTCGGAACTTGAAAGCAGGGCATTTTACGATGACTACAAAAGTGGTCCGGCCACTGTTAGGGTGGCGAGAAAGAGGGTGGTAGGGTGAGGCGAGAGCGAGTTACCACCCCTACCACGTTTTTTCCGCCCTTGGCCGGATCGAGATAAGAGGGAGGAACGACGGAGAACGAGAGAAGCTGGATCGCGATTCTCCCTAGCCAAAGGACGCTGGAAGCAGGGACTTGAATTGATTGCTTTCATTACGCAAAAAAGTCACTTCCTCTCTGTCTCTTTCTTGCTCTCCCCCCTTCTCCGTCTCGGCATCCTTCACCTTGGCCCTCGTATTTTTAACTCGTGCCGCGCGACACTGGCGAATAAGTAAGCGTGCTATTTACATCGAGTCCCGTAAGTTATCGCCTCCCCTCCCCCCCCCCCTTTCGTCCGTTCGTCCCTTGGTCCCTTCGTTCGCGGTACACCGGAGTAATACGGTTAGGGGTTGATCTTTCGCGGCGCGGTTCCCGAATTCCGTAGGATCGTTCGCGAACCTCTCGGGTTTTTTGCTTCCATCTTTGCGCGACGCTCCTCGGAGAGAGAGAGGGGAGTCAACGGAGGGACAAATTCGTCCGGTGTTTTTCCTCCCGATGTTTTGCCGCGGACGAGATTTTCGTCGGAGGTCCGTTATCTCGGTCCGCGCGCGCTCGCGAGAGGTAGGAGAAACGGAAAAATAATCCTTAGCCGCGAGGAGCTGGAATCGGCGAACCGATGTTTTCGTCGCGGACAGCGGGCTCTCGAAAAAAGTTTCGCGAGGTACGATCGGGAAGAATTGGAACGGGAAGGGTAAACTGTCGGGCGGGTAAAGATCGAGACTCGTCGCACCTCGTGCTCCTCGAGTTACCCTACGGACGAGCGAGATCGATGCAGCGGTTGCCCGACGGATTAGGAAGGACGGAGGAGGTCGCCCGGAATACCGATTAGACGGCCGAGAGCGCGGTGCACCCGCATTACCCCGATGATCGATGCTCCCGAAGTAACGCGATCATCCGCATCCTGCCCCGGCGAATTCTGCCGGCGGTACGAGCACCCCCGATCCAGGAGGCGAGTGCGTCCCCGTTCGAGTGCAAATGCGTCTCGCGACGCCGCGCGATCCCGCGCGAGCGGAGGACGTATCGCCCGTCAACGCGAACCGAGCCGCTCGTTCGTTCGGGCAAATGATATGCCAAACCGTAATCTCGGGAGATCCTCGAGAGATTAGGGAGATCGGGCGGTGGTAGGCGGTAACGAGGAACGAATCCGCGCGCGGCGATGATCCCTCGGTCTTTGTTCGCGAGGGTCGCGATTCCTCGCAACGATGCGTCCACGCTGGAAGGTGAAGAAGTAGGTGGGCGCGAAGGTAACAGGATGCGGTGTCGGTGGAAACCGATCTCGACGGAGTCGTCGATCGTAAAGGCGAAATCGGCCGGCTAGGAAATTACGCGAGGGAGCCTCGTCCGCGGTCGGCCGGTATCGGGTGCACCGGTTGCGCAACGACACCGTTTCGCGACGAGACGCGCGCTCGGACGTTTCCCGATCTCACGTATCTAATGTCGGAGGCCGGGCACGAATCAACTAGCGGGGGAGGAGCGCGGCGCGCGGCGCGCGGCCCACTCGGCACGATGGAAACGAGGAATGAAATAAAGAAAGGAGTCACGAAAGAACGCACTCGAATGTAAACCGGACCCTTGTGAGATTCGCGGCCCGGCGAGGGTCCCACCGACGCCGATGGCTGACCGCACCTTCCGGGCGATCCGGGCGATCCAAGTCGCTCCGAACGCGCGGGCCAGACCTTCCCAGCGCAACGTTTAGATAGGTGGAGGGGGCCGGACGGGGGGCCCTCTGCTGTGGTCTCTCTCCTCTCGGCCCTACGGGGGGCACACCCGTCGACCGGTCGCTCCTTCCAGGGATCCCGATACACTTTTTTCCTCCTCTCCCGCGAATTGCGTTCGATCGGTGCACCGTCGCCCGGTGCGGGTGGAGCTTTCGCGGATTCGAACGCAGCCTCGGGGCTTCCGGTTCGCATCGAGGGAACGCGAGGGAGAAAAAAATCGAGGCCGACTCGTCCCGAAATATACCGTAAAACGGAGATCGGCGGTCCGCGTTCCAGCCTCCCCCTTCTCCGTTTCGCCGCATCCAGATTTTTGACGCACTGCCCCGTTTTACGAGCGAAACTCTCGAGCGGTGGTTTTTTCGAGACCGCCGTCGGTCGCGCTTTTCCATAAATTCTCGGACGAGTTTCGCGAAACTTTACCGCGCCCATCGAGCGCAATAATTCGGACGAGCGTGTATACCCGTACCGCAAAAATTCCAGAGCCGCGGAGACGAGTAATTCGACTCGTCGAAAGGTAATTGGAATGCATCGCGCATTGCCCAACTTTCGAGTTATAGCGCGCATAAAAGTGATAAGTTTCTTCCGGCGAATAAGCATCTATAGATTACCGTAAATGTTATACTTCGGTACGAGTTCCCAAGGAAAGTATCCAACGTCGAGCCCGCAGCAGTTCGTAAACCAGTATATCGTCCCCACCTTGTTCCTCTCCCCCCACCGGGCGACACGCGTAACTCGGAGATTCCTAGCCCTTTCCTCCCTCGTCCTCCTTTTCCGTCCCTCCGGGGACTACGAGCGGTGTCCACGGTGTTTCTTTCTCGACGTAATCAGTCTCGTAATTAGTCGCGTCGGAGCCCGATAGGCTCCAACGTTTCTGCGCGCGGAGCGATCGAATCGCGTTCCGTCGCCTCGCCTCGCGTCGCCTCGCGTCGCCTCTGGTCGCGTCTCGTCGCGTATCGTCGCGTATCGTCGCGTTCGAAAGAAATTTCGCGTCTCCCGTTCGGAAAGACGAACGATCGGTTCCTCGATCCTCGGGACGAAAACGCGGACGGTGCGCGCGTATCGTGCCTTCGAACCGTACGCGAGGAATTTACCGAAAGATGCCTCGAGATACGCGGAACTGAGCGTCTTCGTCTATCGTGAAATCTTTGCCCGCGTCCCGTCGAGTCTCGAGATCGGTGATCGAGGATAATCGGCGTTCGACGTTTGGCTTTTCGCGTTCGAGGAACGAGCGTAAAAAAGGCTCTCGCGAACGACGCCGGTGGAAGAAGAGGAGGAGGAAGGAGGAAGAAGAAGGAGAAGAAGAAGAAGAAGAAGAAGAAGCAGCGCGGAAGAAACGGAGCGACAAAGGGAAACTCTTAAATAAATAAAATCGATAAGGCGAGACATCGTATCCAAGGAGCAAGGTAGAACCTCCCGGAGAGGGACAGGCTCATGAATAAGCAGTGCTCACGGGGGTGTGCGCCGCGTGATTTCGCGTGGGACTGTTGGCGGTAGACCAGCCGGCGAACGTTTATTTCGCAACCTTTGCCTCTTCCATCCCGATTCCGGCTCTTTCTCTCCCTGGGCCGGTCTCGGTCCCACCAAAGCCGATGCCAATAACGACGTTATCCCGCGCGACGCTGCCGCCGTTTCCGTAGAAACCCCGCGTCGCAGAGCGCCCCACCTCGGTCACACGTGATCACCGGACGGCCAATGGGGCCGCGGATCCTCCTCGCTGGATGCTGATCGAGGGATGCGAAAGGCGGGGTTGCGCGCCGCGTGGGGATGAAAGCTCGGCGAACGAGGCGGGGGTCGAAAAGCTTGGCAAAGTCACGTGTGCTCAGCGCCAGAAGCCTCGTTCGTGCTTTCGCGTCGTCGTTACCAGCACGGCTGTGCCGCTTTTTTGGGCTCCAGCCACCGTGTCACCGCGACCGATAACGATAACGAGAGTCGGACGTGACCGAGAACCTTTTTCCCTCCTTCGAAACGGTCCCGTAGACGAAACGAAAGGACCACCGCTCTCGACGACACCTTCTTTCCGTTCCCGCGGACCATTTTCGCGCCCGCGCGACCGCGCGCGGCCACCGCGGCCACCGCGACCACCGCGACCACCGCGCATCACCGCCAACAAGACAGAACCGTGACCAACCACCGAACCATTTTACGCGCACGCCGCGCGATCACCGAACACCGAACACCGAACGCTCGACCGAGCGAACCGTTCAGCTTCTTGGATACGGTGAAGTGCAAACTGTGCTCCCTGCCGGAGGGAATTGTGTGCAGTGGCTGTCGCACCGCGAGAAACGTTCTTACCCCGAAATCGAAACTCGCCGCCCGGATCGAGGCGACCGAGATGAACAACTCCGGAGGCCCGTCGGACGGCTCCAACTCGCTTCGGTCCTCCTGGACAGCGTGCGAAAGTGCGGTGCAGTGATGCCGCGCGTGCTGTGAAACGAACCAACGATCGACGATACGAGTCTCCTCGCCTGGACAGAGTTCTCCGGTCGACCACGAGGATTCACGCTCTCGATTCGCCGAGATGAAGCGACGGCCGACCGGGTGCTCGCCGAAGCCACCCGTCGTCCGGCACAAAGACGCTCCCGATGACAGTCATTGTACCCCGTCGTCGTAGACCGGCCCTTCGCGCTCCCGTAAAAAAGAAACGAAAACCACTTCTGGAAGCGTGCAAGAGGTCTTTATCGGCGGTCAATAGGACCGACCGTCCTTCGGACGCGTTTCTCGTATTATATATAAATCTACGCGGCGAGAGGAACCACCTGGATTCCCACAGCCGACGGCCGTCGGCTCCCGAGGTGCCGCGATGGACCTCAGTACAGCCTACCGTTACAATCAGAATATGATGGAATATTACACCTGTAAGCCACGATCACCGCTTATCGAGATACCGTTGCGCCGCGTTTCCACCCTCCGACGACGACGACGACGACGACGACGACGACGACGATTTCGCTCGAGCAACGATCCACCGGACCGAACCGACCGGACGATTCGAGACGAGACCTTCGTTCGCCGCCGAGTACGCGGCGGTACCGGGTCCGACGAAACCGCGAGCGTCGCGGTCCTCGATTCGCGTAGGAACCGATCGCGGAACACCGCTGCTCTCTCTTCCGAACCCTCCGATCGAATTTCCCGCTTCGCCTCCCTCGGAAAAAAACAAACATCGCCGCAAACTCCGGGATCCTACGCACTTTCCTTTTCTTTCGCTCCCTTTCTTCAACGAATCGGGCAAAAACCGACCGATTTCTCGACGCGGAGAAATTCGCGGCGTCGTATCCGCTTCAATTTTTTCCGCGAAAAAATCGGTAGAACGGAAGCGATCGTATCGCGTAGGTTCGCGGGAGACGACGGTCACCGAGCGAACGACTACGCGACCGTGGCTTCCCGATACCGCGGACGATATTTTCGTCCAATTAGCGATCCGACCGTATCAATTTCGCGAGTCCGAGCGTCGTTTCGAAGCGCGGAACGAACGGTCGAAACCACCGACTCGTTCGTGGCCGCCACCGCGATTCCGTTCGGACCAACGGGAGGATAATAATTACCGAGCTTTGGCAAGTAACGCCGCGGTCACCCGGCTGCGCATCGCGCTCGAATCTTTTCTCGACGCGGTCGTTCGAATTGCGCAAAAACGTTGGCGCGCGTCGATCGTTCCCGAAAACGAGTCGCATTCTTTCGATCGAGTAATAAAGTCCCCCGTGCCGGGAATACGTAACGCCCGAGCGTAACGTAATACAGGAACAAAGCCGTCGGAGAAATATCGAGTGACCGCGCGGGGAATCTATATCGAAGTCTGGCGCGCACCTACGCGATCGCGTGTCGGTAAGGGCCCTCTTCTTCTTTTCCGGGGCGCGGAAAACCGGTACGAGCGGCGATTCGTTCGGTTCCGCTCGAACGACGCCACCGAGGAATCGACGGTTTCGGAGTCGCGAAGGACGCGGAGACGTATCGGCGTTGACGCGAGCGCTCGGTATCGGGGTATTTCGCGTGGTTGTTCTCGCGACGGCTCGGTAAGGACCGAGCGTGGCTTTCTCCGTCGGCGAATCGAAACCAACGACAAAGACTCGATCGATCCGCGGATCGAGCGTGGGAAAGACCGCCGATACAGTTTCCGAGCTGGCAAATTCGATCGTCGGGGCCCGCGAAAGAACCGCGGAACGGCGAAAAAACCGAGGACGAGGAAACGATCGCTCGGCTCGGAAGGAGTAGGAGATTCGGTTTCGGGCGTAAACGAGAACGCGGACCGAACGATAATAAGCTCGGAGCGATGCGGTGGCCGCGAGAGCAACGGCTCGACGATTCGTAGCGCCGGTAGCTCTGTATTCGGGGTCTCGGGGGTGGTCCGGGCTGAATTCGGGGAGCTCGTATAGTTGTGGTCGGCAGGCGTGACGGCGTGTGTGCGCGCCTAGGGTAGTCATGGTGCTTTTGCCGCGGCGGTGCCACCATGATTCCAACGATATCCCCCTGACTACCGGCCGCGCCACGGGGATGCGACCATAAACGCGAGAGCGAATTGATTTGCGACCGGAAAGCGCGTATCGTTTCTGGTAATGATCGCGGATCCCTCATTGTCTTGCTGCGCGGCCCGGAGATCGCGATACGATACGCGCGCTAACCACGGAAGAAAGAAAAACGGATCGGCGTTTGCGCGTCGCGTTGTTTCCTCCGACGATTGCGCCTCCGATCGGAACGGTCGACCCGCTCTCGAGAATTATTAGTCGCGGTTGTTTCGATGCGTCGAGATTCGTAGCTTCCGTGGTCTCGGAAAGAGCGTTTCGGTTCGTCCGGCCGACTGAATCGCGTCGCTCGAGAATCGACCCCGGCTGGAAAAAGTTGATCGACCGAGCGAGAAGAAACGGACCGAGGGGGAACGAATCCGCGTCCGCGTCCGCGTCCGCGTCCGCGGACGCGTTCGCGTTAGGGGTCAGAAAGAGCGCGGCGATCATCGAATCATCGGTGCACTGGCACGAACGCGAGGACATATGTCGCGGTCCGGGACCCTCCGTTACGATATTAGATCCGAGTTATCTACTCGGCCGGGTGCGAGGCGCGAAAATAAAGTCCGCGAGCGGAACAGCCCGCTCCGAAAGTTGGCCGCGAGCTCGCGATCGAGGCGATCTCACGGCTCGGGATCGGCTCTCCGCTCGCGGAAACTCGCCCTCGCCCGTCGCGGAAGGGTTCGCTCGGCTAATGCACTATCGATTTCCATTTTCCAGGCCACGGCGGAGTTAACCAGCTCGGCGGCGTCTTCGTGAACGGAAGGCCCCTACCGGATGTAGTCAGGCAGAGGATCGTCGAGCTAGCGCACAGCGGCGTCCGACCGTGCGACATTTCCAGACAACTCAGGGTATCTCACGGCTGTGTATCCAAGATACTGTCGAGGTGAGTACCGACACCGTTCCGGCGCCATCCAGGTCTCCGTCGTATCCGTTACAACCGCAGCCCCCGCGGTGTCTCGTGGTCCGACGGCAACGGACTCGCTCTTCCTCCTTTCCTCGTTCGCCGTACCGAAGATCCTTTCGATCGATTCGCGTTTTCCTCGCGTCCGTCGTTTCCATCGTTCCCATCGGTCCCTCCCGCGTCCAGAAAAAAAAACGTTCCGCCACGACGAGCATCTAATTCCCCGATTCCGTACCACGGCCCGTGACGCGAAAGCGGCAACGATTTACGGAAGATCGGGCCTAGCCTTGCCAAACGCGACGCGACGATAATTTCCGCGCGACCAA
Organism: Ptiloglossa arizonensis; assembly: GCF_051014685.1. Taxonomy (NCBI): domain Eukaryota; kingdom Metazoa; phylum Arthropoda; class Insecta; order Hymenoptera; family Colletidae; genus Ptiloglossa; species Ptiloglossa arizonensis. Next base: position 23,910,753 of record NC_135055.1, read on the forward strand.
GTGGCCCGGGTCGACCGCGATCGCGAACGCGGCCACCGCGAAAAGAAGAACGACCGTGACGAAAAAAACACCGACGGAGGACGGAGGACGGAGGACGGAGGACCGGAGGACCGGAGGACCGGAGGACCGGAGGACCGGAGGACCGGAGGACCGGAGGACGGACGAAAAAGGAGACTATTCCTGGTCGGAGCGATTTAATTAAAGACGCTGTTAGGACCACGAGGCGAACGAACCCCGGGACGACAACTGCGACGCCGGAAGGAAGGAACCACCCTTCTTCCTCCCCCGGCGGACGGGGGTGCCAGCGGGTGCGACGATATGCGGTTTCCATGTTTTTTCCACCCTCCGGGCCGCGTTACGTAACGGGTGGCCTCGTGCCGTTTTGATGGCCCGAACGTCGTACGTCCCCGCCGCTCCAACGTCCCCGTATATCCCGCGTATAATAGGCCCGTTGGATTTATTTACCGTTTTAACGGCTCGAGAGCCGCGGCTCCTCTTATTTTCCCGGTTGGATTCGCGATATCGTCGCCAGAGTCTTTTCTCGCTCGAACGTCGACGCTCCGTCGACGTTTCGTCGAGGAAGAGACGGAATTCCTACGCGCTCGGACTACGAACGAAATAATCCCGACACAAAGGAGACGCCGTTTCCCTCGAGCGGACCCTAAAAAAGCCCTTTCCGTCCTCACCGAGACGGCCGAAGAAGCTTTTTCGCTCGAACGGGACGCGGAAACTTTTCACCGCTGTCCCCCGCGAGTTTACGAACCCGCGCCTGCTCGGAATCGCTCGCTTCCGTTCCGTTTAAGCGGCTCGGGGACGAAATCGTCGCGATTCCGCGAAGAACCGAGGCGGAGCCGTTTCGTTGGGACGTATCGGCGACGCGTAACTGCGTAAACCCGTGGCGTTAACAGCGTCTCGTCGTCGCGGCGTAAGACCGTTCTCGCTCTTCGCTCTTTCGGGTTGTAAAGTCCAAAGGTTCGTAAAGTTGCGTCTACACGGACAATGGAAAAGAACCGTTCGCCTCGGACCTGTCGTCGATCGAAACGATCGTCTCGCGCGTAAAACGCGAGAAGCCGCGTTTCCGCGAAATCTTTCCAAGGTTCGCGCATCGACGTCCTTACCTTCGTTCGATCGAACCCGCGCGATCTTCGTCTCCGGGCAGGACAGCCGGATCGACGAAACTCGGATTTCGTCCGAGAATTTCTGCGTTTCGATCGAACGCCGCGGCCGAGCGAGTTTTTGCGTCGACGAGAGCGAGAAACAAAACTGCCGAGACAACGTTGCGGAAAAAGTAGCAGTTACTTCGTCTCGGTTAGCTTAATTTATTCGTGCCGTTGTTTTCGAACGAGTCGTTGGGAAATCGATCGCGAAAGGGAGCCGTTCGACTTTGATTCTTTTTTTCCCCCCTTTGATTCGCACCTCGCTCGACCGTACCACCGGGGAAACTGCATCGCGCGACTCGGCTTATCGATCGGTTTCGCTATAAATCCGTTCAAAAATAAATGCCCGTGGACGTTAATATAGCTGTTAATTTCTGCTCGTAACACATTGCCGCTAATGCCGTTGCGCGATAAATCGTTAGGTCACCCCGGTTGATTAAAATCCTCGCGGAATCGCGATTAATTAGGGACTAGCGGCAATTTCCCGCGAATGAATTTCATACGCGATCATTTTCCGGCAGGAATTCACCCGCGAGGAAAAATTCGCCCCGGGTTTTCGGAATCGCGCTCTCCGACGTTCGGTCATCGGGACGTTCTCGACCTTTCGTCGAACTCTTTCCGAGCACCTTTCCGAAACGTTCGTACCTCCGAGTTGGAAAGACCCGATCCTGCGACCGCGCGCGAACCTCCAACGACAACGACGAGGGCCGATGTTCGCCCTCGACTCGATTCGAAGTCGAAATTAACGCGGCAAGGGTGAACGATCCGAGCGACGGGGTCGATTTTAAAAATCGCACGGCGTAATGGGCTTTTCACGGTGGAGCGTGGGGGCGGAACAAAGGGGACGAAACACGGACGGGCGAGCATCGCCATGTGGACCGGGAATGGGCTTTTTTACGCCAGATATAATCGTAATAATTCCGAGCGGGGTAACGCGAGCTCGGCCGTCCGAGAGAACCCTCCGATATTTTTAGCTACAGGTTCACGGGCGATTGTATTTTTTTCGATACGTTGTTCGCTGCTCGTAACGGGATTTAACGACGCAATGGATCGACGGCGGTGACCCGAGCGACCGGCGGCCCGACCACTTTCGGCAAACTCGGTCGAACGAGCTCGCGCCGAGGAAAGAAAATCACGAGTACCTTTCCTCCGTTCCGCGACCAATTCCGATTAAAACGGTAGCGCCGATAATCGAGTTCCACCGCGCCGGATCAATTTCGAGCTTTCCCCGAACGATACCGATTATCGCCGCTTTCTCCGAGCACCGTTTCCTCTCCGCCGGTCACGGCGTCGCGAGGCTCGTCTTTCGCGGGTCGCCGGTGTCGAGCCAACGGAGACAGCTCGGATCGACTTCTCGCGCTTCGACGACCGATCTCTCCTCGGCCCCGTACAACGATACCGATCCTCTCTCCTTCAACGGAGATCATTTATGGTTCGCGATTTAAAATCCGCTAGCACGCCGGTCACGGCGTTGAGCGCGTACAAAATTGGCGAGATATCCACCGGGTATGAGTCGGCGGCGGCGGCGGCGGCGGCGGCGGTAGCGGCGATGGCGGCGGACCCACATCCATCAAGGCGGCCCACAAGCGGACCATTATTGCGGGCTTTCTGCCGTAATTGAATTTAAGCACGAGCGAAGATATTATTTAACTAATTAGGCACAAAGGGCGCGTTCACGGCGGTCCAATCGCGATTGCCCATCGCGCGCATATACCCGGACTGGTGGGAGGCCGAGAGACCGCTCGGAGGTGGAGGGGGAGCGACAGCAGGGGGCAGAAGCCGTTTGTTTTAAAACAGCCGGTCGTTGACGCGCCGCTGGACGGCGATTCGTTATTCCGACGTTGGCCGCCCGTCGCGGGAAAAACGATCGCTCCCGTCTCTCTCTTTCGCTCCGTTCCCCGTTCCCCGTTCCCTGTTCTCTCGGCCTCTTCGATTCCGTTCGATCCGAGGGGAAAGATATCGCGTCGTCGAGCGAACGGTACCCGGTCGAGAGGTATGCGCGACCGTTCGGTTTTTCCCGAAAACATTCCGACCGCGGAGATTCGAGCGCTTCTTCGATTTCACCGAAGAGAGAAACCACGTACGACTCTAGCTGCGGATCGCAATAGAATCATGGCAACGATCTATCAGCTCGTTTCTTGGTGTTCGCAGGTATTACGAAACCGGCAGCTTCAAGGCCGGCGTTATAGGCGGTTCCAAGCCGAAAGTAGCGACACCGCCGGTCGTCGATGCGATCGCGAACTACAAGAGGGACAATCCGACGATGTTCGCTTGGGAGATCAGGGACAGACTGCTCGCCGAAGGCATTTGCTCTCAAGACAACGTGCCATCCGTCTCCTCCATCAATCGGTGAGTCGAGGCTTTTATTATCGCAGCTGGAAGACCGGGACCGGACATCGGCCCGCTTACGTGCCGACGGACCGACGGACCGACGGACCGACGGGCCGACGATCGAAGCTCGTCGTTCGTCGTCCGGTTCTCGAGACGTTCGGTCCTTTTCGAGCGTTGATCGTACACGCTGGTCGTTGAACGTTGCAACAAGTGAACAATACGCGCGCTGGGAGCGCCTCCGCGATCGGTAGGTCCGATAGATCGATCGTTGCCCTTCTCTTCTCGACGACGCGTCGATCGATGAAATCCATCGGCCGAAACGAGCGAAGAAACGAAGGGCTCGAGGCATATGGTTCCGGCGATCGCCAATGGGACCGATTAGTTATCCAACACCGGCGGCGAGTCGACGGCGAAGCGCGAACGCACCCCCGAAACGTGCATCGAGATAAGCGTACACCCGGCGCGTCGCCCCGATCCTATTGACCTTTCGCAGGTTCCTTCGGGAACGGGCCGATTGATTCGAGTGTTTTTGCCTCGGCCGATAGATCGAGCGAGCAAAGAGAGGGGTAGCCGGCACGGCTCGAACGCGAGTAGGTATCTACGGTAAAGGGATGCCCTACGAAACGGGGAGCGAGCTCCCACGAGACGGCATTACAGCGTATCAGCACCGCACAAACTGAACGAGTGGATCCCCTTTTCGAGCAACGGAAAACCCAGCGCGAAACAGGATCGAAACGAGAAGGAAGAGGGACGGATAGAGACCACCGGGGTACCATTGATCGGCACACATATGTCCCGAGATTTAATCAGTCGCTACTTAAGACCTTATCTCCCGCTTTATCCGACGTTCCCTGTACGCACCTACTTCGTAGATTCCTTCCCCTTTTCATCTCGCTCCCTACAGGCCGCAGGCCCGATAATGTAATCGAGCGTAATGCGAATCGAATTGCCTGCAAGTGAAATCCACTAACGCGATTTCCGTCGGCCACGGGCGTTAATGGAAACGCACGCAAATTGCTTGGCCCGCGCACCTCGGCCGGAAGCGTACCTCGCGACCATTCGAATCTTCGAACGGAGGCTCGGCGTTCTTCTCATTTCGCCACGTGAATCGCGAATCGCGAATCAGGAATCGGTCCGAACGTTTCGACTCGCGAGTTTCTCGTCGTCGAGGTTCGATCGGCCGCTCGTTCCCGTCGTTTCGCGAGAACGATCGAAATTGCTTTTCAGCCGAGGTTTTCGATGCGTCTAGAAGCGCAACGGAGGATGCGGAGGATGCGGAGGATGCGGAGGATGCGGAGGATGCGGAGGATGCGGCGGTGGCTCGTCGCTCGAGCGGCTCCTCCACCTTCTCTCGCCGATCGGGCTCCCTCCCTGCGGACCTTCTCTCGGTCCGTCCTTCCATCCACCTTCTCCTTTTACCTCCTTGTCCGTATCCCCCGACCGAAGGCCCAGATGGCGGGTATTGATCTGAATCCGGAGAACAGATCGCCTGGAAAAACTTACCCCGCGGATACTTAGCTACCTTCTCGCCCACTCGCGTACGCCGAACCCGCAACGTTCCGCCCTATCCGCGTGTAGGTAAACGTATTTCCGCTCTCCGAGCAACGGATAGAGGTTCGCGCGGGGGATGCTCCGTTGCCTGGAAAGCACTACGCGGTATACGTGACCGTCCTTTGACCGATCGTTCGCGCCGAGCGATCTCGAGACGCTCGACCGCGTACTCTCGGATCGCGAGGCTCGTTGACGAGACTTTCGAAAATTAACCGATTTACGAGCCGCGGGAACCGGACGATTCGTATTCGTCGCGAGGACTCGATGCCGAAGAGGCCACGCGGCTCGATATCGAGCGAGATCTGTACGCGGTAACGGGAACCGGGAATATCAACGGACCGGCCGCGACCACGCCGGGATTTCTCCCATTACGAGCGTGTCTCGGTTTTTCTAGCTTCGGGCTAGCTTTCGTGCGGAGAAATAACGATACGGCTAATATAATGTATTGTCCCGCTTCGGCGAGGCACTTCGGACCAGGACCGTCTGCGCGCCAGAGACAGAACGGAAGAGAAAGGAAACGAGCCGGTGGCAAAAAACCGGACGAGGAGAGCGAAATAATGGAGTGGCTTTCGCGAAAAATAACAGTTACGGAGCGGGATCGAGGAGAGCGGAAAAACGAGCGAAAAACGGGAGTAAGATTGGACGCTAACCGTTCGGGGATTGTCTCTGGTTTGGCGAATCAACGACGAGCCAACCCTTTCTTCCCCCGGTCCTCTTTTCGCGTTCTTTGTCGCGTCCCCTGTCGCAAAGAGGTCGACGATCGCGAGTACCGAGCGAGCGATCGCCGTAGCCGTAACGGAGATCGCGCGCGATCGACGCCTCGACGCGGAAGCTGCGAGGAGAGAATCGAAACGGAGGAGCAAAGCCGAGAAGACCGGGGAACTGGAAAGGAAAAAAGAGAAGAGAAATTGTCGATGGTACCGCGGCGTCGGATTTCGGGAGGAAATATTGATAGGCTCGGCTTCGGGTGCGGAGTCACGGTCGAGTAGCCAGCTCTCGGTCGAGGTCTATCTCGCACGTACACAAACTCCGACGAGGCTCCGCTCTACTCTCTGGTTCCAGCCTCTCCTTCTCTTTCCGTTCCTCCCCGAATCTCGTCGGCTCTCCTCGTCGTTCCTCCTTGGTCGGAGAAGTCTCAGGGGCAGATCGATAAGGAGCGAGGCTCGCCCGAGGGCTTTACGCCGGGTTCGCAGCCTCCTTCTTCTTCTCGTTTCCTCGACGCAGCCCCCGACGTTACGCTCTCGCGTGTGCCTCGCGCGTTCGCCCTTTCTTGCGGCTTCGATCGAGTCGATAGCGAGGCCAAGGGAAGACGACTCCCTTCGTTTCCTGTGTCGTTTCGTCGTTACGTCGTTACGTGGTTCCCGCTCGCGAACGCATCCACCGATCGGGATTACCCCGTGCGAGCCATTGTCCGAGAATCGCTCGACTCGACGCGAATCATCGTCTTCTCCCCGTAATTTTAATTCGACGTAATGACCAGCGAAGCGACAACAGTTGGTAGGAAATCTGTCGCGCGCGGAGTCTCGATGGAATTGTATCAATCTGTCGTCGCTCTCTCCGATGAACAGCAACGCGCCACTCTACTTTCGCTGCTATCGTACGGGTCAATCTCCCGTGGAGGCGCAACGGGGTCTGCTTTGCTCTCCATTACTTCCATATCATTTCGCACCCCCTCGGAACCTCCGAGTGCCGAGAGCGGCGCAGGAGCACCCGAGCCATATGGCCGGCTGTTCCTCCGCGACGGCGGAGACAAGGGTGGCCAATAGGATGGCTGCTACTTTCATGCCACTTTCGGCTTTCCGCTCGGCGTCACTGGTATCTCTCCCTGTTCATCTTTCGGTTATTAAATTACATCCCCATAAATAACGTCCGCGTATCCGACTGCCTTATTTACCATTCCATCGACTCCGCGGGAGGAGGAACCCTCCTCCCCACCGGTGGACGAATCGGTATTCGTTGCGCGTTGCGCGTTCCACGGGAACGAGGAGAGACCTCCTTCCGGTCCCTTTTATTTCCCCGCGGTATATATATTTCACGAGCAACGACGTACATCTCCGCGCGTAATATTTCTTCCGATTTCGCGAAAGAATCCGCGCGATCGGCCCTGAGAACCAAGGGACGAACCTTTGCCCGTTTTCCGAAGCGTTCGCTTCGTTACGAGATACAATTCCCAACGAATTTCGATATCGCGGACCCGCGAATGCGAGATGCACCGAGACTCGAGCGAGAATAAAGTGCGGCCGTGTTCCGCTGGTGGTTAAAACTTGCACACGCGGTTGGAGGAAAACAATATGGTGCACCGTGCCGCCAAAGTTTCGTTCAAGCAGCCATATTTGCAGAACGAGCGACCAAAAGAGGGAGAGAAAGAGAGAAAGAGAGCGGACAAACCCCTCCTACCTTATCCGAGAGCACCCTCGGGGGTTGGGCGGAGGATCCGGCGATGACGCTCCGCGTCGAGAGCGGCGGTGGCGGCGGTGGCGGTGGCGGTGGCGGTGGCGGCGGCGCGTATCCATAACCGTCCTTTGTCTGGATAACGCAATTATTACCGCGTTTCATCATACCCCCTCTCGGCCGAAATTAGCCTCAAATGAAGTTACAATTACGGGTCCTCCGTATCCCCACCGGTGAACGAAGAGAAACGATACGGGAGAGGGAGAGGGAGAGAGACTTTGGGGGTTGAACATCGATGCCGACAAGCACGACGACGACGGCGACGACAACAACCGCAACAATGACGGGGAAGACAACGACGAGGAAGAGGGCGATGGCGATGGCGAGGGCGAGGGCGAGAGCGAGGGCGAGGACGAGAACGAGGACGACCACGCCGGTCGAGATACGCGATCCAGGTTGCCGTGGAAACGTCAGAGGACAGACGGAACCGCAATGAAACCGGATGGCCGCCTACTCTGCCAGCCCATAATGCTTCGTCCCCTTTTGTTCTTGGCCGAGAGCTGGAATACCAAAGTTACTCGGGCACTGCACCGTCGAGAGCGTCCTACCCGACCGCGGCAACCGTCGATGCTCGCTCGCGTACCTTTAAAAAAGAATCTCTCTCGTCTTTACCGGCTCGCGAAAAAAATTCAACTTTCGTCGAGCGCGTTTCGTCTCGGAAGAAGATTCGAAGAAAATGGAAACCGCCGACGGAGTTTGGTCGGCACCGTGACTCGCGCAAAGACCGACGCGTCGCCGGTTTATCGCTAACAAGGAAAAGATGGAATTCCTGCGTGGCGCGCGATGACTCGCGGAAACGGACGTTTAATAGCTCGATGACGCCGGTGATAGACGGTTAACGAACCGTCCAATATTCGAAGATTAATCGGCGATCTGCAATGAAGTAATCACAGGGAAGTTTAATCGAATATTATTGTACAGCGCACGGCTAACGCGATATGCCCAGTAATCGAGCGTGGCACAAAATGGCGACGGCTCGCGCGCCGCTAGGTTTCGCCGCACGGAACCTCGGAACGCCGCGCGATCTCGAAACCCAAAAGTCCCCGAATCACCGCGAGCGCGATTATTATCGTAAAAGGGTGGCTCGATCGTATCGAGAATTCTCCGCATCGTCGACCACATCGCGACGCAATTACCGTTACGGAAGCAAACGCCGTAAAAATTCCAAGGATCGAGGACTCGTCGCGATCTCGCGCCGCGCGCATAAATCTCCGAGCTTCGAAACGCATAATGGCTCGCGGATAGACCGTGTACCCTCTCGAGTCGATTCGAAGGGCGAGAGGTGTCGGCAGAGACGATATATTATAAATCGCGTGTTACATTGTGCTTAGAGGATCCTCGTGACTGTTGACTCGCCGGTATCATTGTTGGAGGAGCGCCTTTTGTCGTCGTACTCCAGGCATCGCAAACAAACACACAAACACGGCTTTTGGCGAACGATCTACGCGCGAACGCTGGGCGCACACACGGGACCGTGCGACGATACTCGCTCGTACGGTGTCGCAGTTAATATAGTTGTGTATACGGAGCAGGCAGCTGCTGTTTGACAATGCGAGCTACGTCCCCGGATATAATAATATACTCGTCCCCTGGCACGAGAGGGGGACACTTCATCAAAATGACTAGGATGCGGTACCGGGGTGTCCTACCGCGGTGCTCCGCTTCGATTCAACGTATACCTGGTTGTCCAACGCGTACGGGACACACCCTCGAGATCGAGCAACTATCGCGGACCGTCGAAAGCGTCGTTTCCCCGACCGGTTTCGAAACCGATTCCAAGCAAAAGAATCGAGATACCTAGTCGCGCGAGAGAGCCCGGGAAAATAATTAACAACGACGCGGAAAGACGACACTGGCGACAGAAACGGTAAACCCCCGCGTCCTCCGTACCAGCTTTTGTTCAAGAATCACACCGTACTACACCGAGAAACGGCGAGTACACCGCGCTCCGGGGTATATTACAGCCTCTCGAGAGGTGGTGGAATATCAGGATACACCTTTTCCAGCCATTGTGTGCCACTGAAGGGCGTACAATGGCCGTGGACCGAGTCCCGTATTGTGTCTAAGCTCGACGGAATAGTTCCGCGAACCTCTTTCTCTCCTCGCCACCCCTGCTCCCATTTCCATCTTGCTTCTCTTTCCTCGACTTTGGGTTAAAGAGAAAACGGAGCTCCCGTTCCGATTCTCTACGGTCGAAGCATCTGCTCCGTGACCGCTAAATCCTCGAAAGCCACCCGAAAGCCACCCGAAAGCCACCCGAAATCCCCGCAATCCTCTCCGAAATATAACGGGCCGTAATAACTTTCGAGTCCGCGTTAGCGCCGCGAACCAGCCGACTTGGCGCGACTTTGAAATCCCGAGCGACCGAACCGCGATCCAAGATCATCGACGATTCGGCAATTCGTTCTTTTCTCGGAATCCGATCGTTCGTCTTCGATCGGCAAACACTAAGCATCGATCGCGGTTAAAAAGAGATTCTCGAAAGTCGAAGGGACAGGGCCGACGTTAAATCCGAAGAAATTAACCCCGATCCGTGGCAGAAAATTTAAATCCGCCCAGTCACCGACCCCCCTCCGACGACGGGGAAACCTGTCAGAGGGTGGCAGAGGCCGGGAGAAGTGCCGGCTCTACCGGCGAAATGCGATAAAGTTGGCGTAGAGGTAATTTGAGTATAAAGTTTTATTCGCAATAATTTAGACGCGCGTAGGAACGGGAGCTTCGGAGGGTTCGGAGGGTTCGGGGGCTTCGGGGGTTCGGTGGAGTGTAAGAGCACGGGGGCGTGGAGACGGGTGGACGAACGGGGGTAGGTGGTTCGGAGGTGCTCGCCCCCTCGGGAAGCGTGCAGGACCGCGGGTCATATATTTGATGGGATACTTGGCATAAAGTCGCGCATAAAAGTAATGCCAACATTAAAGTTTGCGGTTCCAGAGCCGTGGTACGGCCGAACCCATCCTCCGCCACCGTACCGACTATTCCGTTCCCGGTCTCGGAACCGTGGCCTCCGCGTAGCCTACGACTTTACGCCGGTACCGAGACCTACGAGGCGAGGGAGCGTCTCGAGCTATCGACCTCGAACACTTCCGGTCTTCGTTCTTCGTACGAGAGTGCTCGAAAGGAAGAAAAAAAGAAACGGTCTTTTTCGTTTTTCCGCTTTTTCGTTTTTTCGCTTTTTCGCTTTTGTCGCTTATTCGCCTTCTCGCGGCAAAATCGTTCGGTCCGCTCGTTCGCAGGATCCCGTACGTAAAGTTATCGGAACGACGAAGGTCAAGGAAAGTTGACTCGGAGAGTTTGGGGGTTGGTGGCACTTGGAGGCAGATAGCGGAGCAGTTTAGTTCAGGAGTGGCCGTTGGGGAACGATCCGATGGCGCCATGGGAGGCATAGCTTCTTCCCACGTGGCACCCTCGACACGCTCTACCCTCGTAATTCCGCTCGGCCTTCCTCCGGGCGCCACCTCTGGTTTCTCCGAAGCGTCGCGACCACGAGAGCAACGGAGAACCCGAAGGGAATCCACGGAGGAACCGAGACAAATTTCGCCTTCTCCCCCTCCCCCTGCCGCTCCTCCGCCACCGCTCTCGCGAAGAATCGGCGAGGTCCTGCACAACCGTCCTCCCTTGCGAATGGAAACCACCACGTGATTTTCCAGAAACGACGGTTTCACCCTCTTTCCGTTCGACGACGGAGTCGCGAAGCCGCGTTAAAGCCTGAAAAAGCGTTGCTCGAAATTCAACGGGGGAACGGTCGGATCGTCGTCCCCGATTCCCGTTAGACTCGCGGTACGCGGATCGCAACGCCGAGGACGAGGCGAAAAAACCCTCGAAATCGCGAAGAGCCGTTTCGCGATCGAACCGGGTACGAGAAAGACTCTTCGTACGAATCGACCGTTTTTTCTCCTTTCCGAAATTTCGATTCCCGGAGAAGAGATACGTTCGTCGAGCGCGCGCTCCTCCGCCCCAAGGAGGAATTAAACAGACTGCGTCCGGTATAAATTTCGCCACGGTAGAGTTACATAAATCGTGCAACGTGTTGCACCGAATCGTTAACGGGCCCGTTAATACTTATAAATGCATCGATAACGAACAAGCGCATCGAACGCGATGCTAATTGGAAGACAGGGACGGCGCTCGGCCAATGAGTTTCGACGAAAAGCTACCGTTTATTCGGCTCTCGAAACACACCGTGTGGCAACGGTTCGCACCATCTGTACGCCGATAAAATCTGCACCTGTTGTACGAGCGCTCTCTTCTGGCGTCGTTGCGCTCGTTGGATCGTCGATCGCGCTCGTTGCGCCGCGGTCGAGCCCGTCGGGTTTTACCGCGTTTCGCGGAATCCACGGGTCCGATTTCCATCGGTTTTCACCGGGGCGGAATCGAACGGGGCCCTCGACGAGCCGAGGATCGAATCGGCCGTGACGCATAAAGAACCTCGGGCGTCGTTCGGTCGCGCGAACGACATCGCCGCGAACATCGCCGGGAACATCGCCGGGATAACGGCGCCCCTCGACGATTCGGGATCCTCGGTATTCGAGCACCCCAGACTCGGCTAACCCTGATAAGGATCGTTGCTAATTGTTGCGAATTGGCGAAGGTGGCGAACGAACCAGGGAGATCGGGCAACAGGTGTCATCTGATTGATCGCCGTAGCTCGCACCCCCGCGATTACCTAGCCCGCAAACACATCCACGACAGAAACGAAGGACTTGGCGTCGATCCGTTACGCCTCGGCCGGTTCCGATGCGCGACCGCTGACTTATTACGCCCGAAAACGTCGCAAACAATGGAGACGTCGCCCGTTCCGGGTTGCGAAACCGAAAAGAGGGAAAAAGAGAAGAAAGGGGAGAAAATCGTCGACCGTTCGAGCAGGTTCGGTCTCGTCTCGACGACTTTCGCGGGACGAGTCCCGTCGGGAAACGCGGACCCTACGGAACCGACGAAACACCTTTCCGAGCGGAGACCGCGGTGTTCGATTTTTCAATAGGAGAGTTATCTCGATCGAATTCGGAGCACGCGAGGATCGGCGCTGACCGATGGTGATTCGAGCGGTGGTTCCGTTTCGAGAGCCCGGGCAAACCCGAGAGGGCGTAGTCGCCGCCGCTCGTCGACGCTTCTCGGCAGTTTGCGATCGCGATCGCGATCGGGGAGATCGGTGTCCGCTGGTATTTCCAGCTATCGTCGGAGAAATCCGGACGGGAAGGTCGCGAGGATTTTTCTACGACGCGATACCGCGACACCGGATACTCGGCGAACTTTTCAACGAACGCGCGGTAACTCGATACACCTATAGGCGATCTATTGTCCGCAGAATCGTGAGGAACAAGGCGGCGGAGAAGGCGAAACACGCGCATCAGCAACAGCAGGCGCAGCAGCAGCAGCAAGGTCAGCAACAAGGTCCGCCAGGATCGGGTGGTTCCGTGTCGGTGATAGCCCATGCACCTGCGACGGCAGCGGGTCACCCCGCCGCGACCGCTCCCAACGCTTACAGCATCAGCGGCATCTTGGGAATCCCGGCGCACCATCAGGATCCCAACGGCAACAGCATCAAGAGAAAACGCACCGACGACGGTGAGTCATTGAATTCTTCGCGTCGATGATCCCTCGACCCGCGCGAACGTTTCCGCTGTTCCGATCGACAGTGGCGGCGGCAGCGACGGCGGCGGCGACGGCGGCGACGACGACGACGACGACGACGAATCTCTAGAAACGGGAAAACATTCGGCGCGACGCGCGACGCGCGACGAGTCGAAAAAAAAAACGGAATACTTATGTAAACCGGGAGATCGGATCGCGAGGCATCGCGGCTACATTTCACTTACGATGGTCGACGGCGTTATATTATATAAGGTGAAGCAAGAAACGAGATATCGCTTGTTAGATCGACGTTACAGCCGAGTAAATCGGCACGAGTTTCGCTGGTTCGCGCGAGAGGATTCAAGAACAATGGGGAAGTTGAACGGTTTCGCGAAAAGCGAGGCGAGGCGAGGCGAGTCGAGGCGAGTCGAGGCGAAACGAGGTGACGCGCGACGGTGCTGCCGGTTAGGTCGCACGAGCCGTCCCGCTGAATTCGCGAGCTCTCATTGTCTTCCCCTCCCCGCGAGACTCGGAATTTTGGTCGTTCCATTTAACGCGAAACAAAAGGAAGGGTAGATCGTTATCGTTTCCGAGTTAGGCGCGAAGACGGTCGGGAAAATATGAAGTTACGACGGTAGCATTGTTCGCGATCCGCGGCGATCTCGGTCGACCGAAGCCCTCGAGGTAACGAGCGACAAATATTTTCCAATTCGATTACGAGGGGAACGATTTTGTTTACCCGCGATCGAGCGATCTCGTTCTCCTCTCGCCGCGATCCGACCAAGATTAGCTACGCGCGCGGCAAGGTTATCGGTCAAACGTCGAGTAGCACGTGCTGCGATTCATTCTGCTGTCGTTGCGTGAATAACGCGTCCCGAAATATTCCCGACACGTGTCGCGTACACGCGACCCGGACGAAGAGCTCCGGTCGCTTCGCGTCGCGTCGCGTTTCGAACGCGTGTTCGGTTCTCGAGGCGATTCCCGCGTTAATTCTTCGAGGCGCGAACGAGCGACTCGTTTCCGATCCGAGTCGAATCGCGCGACGCGTTCTTCGCCACGGTTTTCGTTCCGCGCGTTCGATTTCACGGTCGGTTTTCGGATACTCTCTCGACGATTTTCGAAGGAGAGGGTTCGCGAGCCAAGTACGCTCGAAACGGGAAACGGTCGGGCGCGCGGAGAGGACCGGTCCTCGATCAAAGTCCCGTGGACGCGTTTCGCGTCGAGAGGCGTATCGATTCGTACGTACTCGCGCGGCGAGCGGTCCGGTGCCGATGGTACACGAGTAATTCGATATAATCGGATTATGAGAGCGGCGATATGCGGTCGCAAAAGTGGCCGCATCCGCGGCGAGAGCACTCAGCGTTTTGCGGCCGCGGAGGGTACGCGTATTAGATTATAAACTTCACAGACCACAGCGGCTTCTATCTCGACCCAACGACACATCGGTCTCCCTGTCCTCCTGGGAGATCATCGATGTATCCGCGCGCACCTTTTAACCGAGCGGAATTTCAACCAGCGAGCCGACGACTTCTCGCGCGAGCGCTCGAGCGCGCGAGCGCGTAGCTGCGTACGTGGATCGCGCCACCGCCGAGAGAGAAATTCGATGAAAAAACCACTATCGCGAGAGAACGACATAGGGATATATTCGGTTTTTCTCGAGCGAGCGTTGTTACGCGGGAGACCGCAAATTTGTACGTTTTCTTCCCCCCCGCCCGCGGGCTCCCCTCTTTCGGTCGGTACGCGCCGAGTGAATCGTTACCGCGCGAGGCTCGAACGTTCGAGGACGTTGCGTTTCCCGCGTACGAGACGGTTCGAAACGCGCGTCGAGGAGATCGTTCGCGCGTTCTGGACAACAACCGAGACGTACCGGAATCGAAGAATCCCCGGGGCTCGTTACGAATTTACGAAGAACCTCTCGAGGGAAGCGTTGCAATCTATATCGGGGCTGTTTGTTGTCGCGTTACATCTGCGCGCTTCTGCCCCATGCGGAATCCAAAAGGCCGGCGTGTCCCACCCTATATTCGTGGACACGAGGGGGACGCACCGAGACCAGATTCACCCCAGAGTCCATTATTACCCGTGTATTGTATCGCTTAACATCGACTCAATTGCTTTCGAATAACGCGAACGTTCGCTCGGCGACGCGCGCGGGCGTTTTGCCCTCTCGAGCATCGATCGAATTATTCGATTTACTGCTCTTTTCGGGAGGAGGGGGAGAAACGCTGACCTTCCTTCCGCCATAACTCACAGCCACTGTCAAATCTGTCAAGGACCAGCGACCGTAATTTCGCAGGAGCTACAAGAATTTGCATTAGACAGCACAACGCGTGCAACGCGATTGCCCCGAGGGTGAATTTATCGACTCTTCCGCGATCGCGATCGCGATCGCGATCGCTTTTCCCCGACTCGCAAGAGGAAAATATGAAAGCGCGGTAGCTCCCAACGGGCGTTCCGTTTCGAATTAACGGATCGTTCTCTTCGTTCTGGATTTTCGATTCCAGTTCTTAGCTATTAAACGAACGAGCGAACCGACGGACCAACGAACGAACGAACGAACGAACGAACGAACGGACGGTCGCGTTCTAAACTCTAATGAAATCTGTGGCGCAAACGTTGCACGAAACCCAGCGCCCGGTAGGTGGTAGATACCAGAGAGCGCGCGCGATTAACTCGCCCGATCGAATCGTAAAATTCCAGCAAGTTCATGGAAGCCCACGGTACCCGGTGTGCGGCGTGTTTGAAACGGGGGTTTTATAGCGGTCCAGGCACAAACCCTGCCGGTCGAATGGTCGGGACCGTCGGCCGACCAGCCGGACAATCACAACTTGACAGGGAGGTTTAACGAGCCCTATGCTAGGTACTCCACCCATCTACCCTCGGATGGTCATTTAATTATTCGAGATACCCGAACGTTGGACCATCTACCCCCACCCCGGACCGGCCCTCGTCCGTTTCCCTCTTCCCACTCCCGTTCCCGTTCTCGTTCCCGTTCCCGTTCCCGTTCCCGTTCCCGTTCTCGTTCCCGTTCTCGTTCCCGTTCCCGTTCCCGTTCCCGTTTCCATTCCCGTTCCCCTTCTCCCGGTTGGAAACGTTGGTCAGTTTCATCCTTCCTCGTTGGTCACCCCCGCACCGCGACCCGCCGCGACCCGCCGCGACCCGCCGCGACCCGCCGCGATCCGCCGCGTCGGCCACTAAAAGGGTATAGCGGTAACCGTCCCCCCACCGATGTACCGACACTCGTCCCACGTGCTTGTTTCTATATTAAACCGCTGGGATGGCCGGGAGATAATAAAGACGTATAATGGAATCGAAATTGTTTCTCTATCTATCAATGCCATACACCGTACACCGTCTATGCGCGAGCCGCGTTCGGCCCGTCCGACAGATTCAATTTAGTTTCGCGCGGCCACGTTTAATTTGTGTCTCGATTCGTGGGTAATACGCGGCGACCACAGCTCGCCGCGTATGCCTCCGCGACGTGGATAGTCCGTTCGTTCGTTCCCATCGCCCCGCGTCGTCGATTGTCGCGCGAACGCGACGCGCGAACGCGACGCGCGAATACGAATGCCCGACTTCGATCGGGCCGCGTTAGGATAACGCTACCCGTGTCGCGATTTTCCCACCTTTAACGCTCGACGAGCGTGTTGCAACCTGGTAATTTGATTGCAGACGACAACCGAGACCTGAACGATCATCCCGAGGACGACTTGAAGAGACAGAGAAGCAACTACAACGGCGACCAATTGTACTCGAACGTACGTATTCGACAACGATGCGCCCTTTCCGAGGAAAACCACCGTCTCGCGTGCGCGCCATCGCGCGACTTCGCGATAACGTTGGGGCCGAGTCGTGGGAACATTGTTCTCGACTTGGCTCGTTTTCGAGTCGCGATCGAACGTTTTCTCCGAAAAGTCGGCAAACGGTCGACGCTAGACGGAGAGGAACGATCGAGACGCGAAAACTAAATCGAACGGAAGGACGTAGCAGCGTCCATGTTGCGCGACGCGTATTTCGAAACTCCCCGTACGAGACGACGGATCGTACGTACCGGGAAACAAAAGACGGACGAAGAACGACCGAGTCGATCTCGAGCGTTCCTCGGGAACAAGTAGCCCGTTCTTCCGACGCTCGAACTTTGCCTCGAGCATCCGCTTTCTGTTGCAGCTGTGGTCGAGTAAATGGAGCATCAAGGACGAACACAAGCTCCTGAGCGAACTAGGCGGTGGAGGCGGCGGTGGCGGTGGCGGTGGCGGTGGCGGCGGCGGCGGTGGCGGCGGAGGCGGCGGCGGAGGCGGCGGCGGCGGCGGCGGTGGCACGACCGGCGGTACGAACGGCGCTGGAACCGGTGGAGGAAGCGCCGGTGGCGGTGGCGGTGGCGGCGGCGGCGGCGGCAGCGGTGGCAGCGGCGGAGGCGGAGGTGGCGGTGGCGGAGGTTACTACGAACACGGAGGATTCCCCGGGAACGCTATTGCCACCTCCGCCGAGCTGTACGACTCCCTGGGCACCATCAGCACGATGACGCAGGCGCAAACGCCCCATCTCTACACCCCGCCCATAGGGGGCACCATAGGTGAGCGGCTCGTTCTCTCTCTTTCGCGGCCTCGTGCACCCTCCTTTCCGACAGCCCTCCTTCTTCGCACAAAATCCCGGACAGTGTGTGCACCGCAACCTCTCTTGTATATAATACCCGTGTACCAGCGAGCCCCTTTACGTCGACCCACCGAACCACCGTACCACCGTACCACCGTACCACCGTAACATCGTCGTCGTATCCCTCCTTCGAGGTTTCTCCGTTCCACGATTTCTTCCGCCTTCTCGTCCCAGCCTCGTCCTACCCTCGTCCCTGTACGCTTATTATTGCGGCTTACGTCTTGCTTTGCATACCCATATCGGCTAAATACACGGCTTTAATAATGCATGAGCTGTGCCGAGTAGCGGCAACGGTGCCAGAAGAGGTGGCGGAACGCTCCACTCGGTGGTCTCGGCTCAGGGGTGTACTCTCCAGCTTCGTCTACTCTCCACCCCACCCTATCCACCTGGTCTTTTTCGTTCTCGCGGACCACTTTCGCTTACGACACCTGCAACTCCCGCGTAGGCTGGTGATAGGGAATCCCGTTCACCGATCTGTTCTTTTCTTTTTTCTTTCTTTGGTCCGTAACTGGTCGGCCCTGTTCTATCGGGTCCGGTGACTCTCGATCGTTCTTTCGTTTCTCGTTTCTCTCTCTCTCTCTCTCTCTCTCTCTCTCTCTCTCTCTCTTTCTCTGTGTTCCTTTTTCGTTTCTACCTTCCTTGCGCCGTTTAACGGCGACCGATCAACGGCGGAACGTACCGCTGGAAAAAACGGTATCGAAAAGTAACCATCGAGGAGAAGCGCGCGCGTGCACATCGAGACGCTCGCCCGCGTCCCGGTGGTACACGCGTGCACGCGTGCACGGGCGGTCGCGCGTAGAACTTTCTCCGGGTGGCACGTGTTGCGAGTAACTCGGTCACGGCGCGGCGCGGCGCGGCGCGGCGCGGTGCGGCGCGGTGCGGCGCGTCGTGGCGCGAGTTCTTTTTCGTTCGGTGCTTTTCGGAATGGACGAAGCGAGGCGTGTAACGGCCGCTTCGTCTCATGAAATTCAATCGAGGATCTTCGGCCGAGATCGAAGAATTTTTGAAGGACGAGCCGGCCGGGCCAAGTCGATTCCACGGCTTACTGGCTCGCCGTTAATATGTACGAGGAGGAGCGGTCTCGAGTTCGCGAAAGACGCTCTCTCACCCCTCGACACCGGTTCGAAAGTCTCCGGGAGACGGGAATCGTGCGCGGTAAATACGAGCCAAGTCGAAATAAAGTTGGACTCCGGGTCGAAGGAGAGTTTCCGCGCGCGAGTCGCGTCGTTGGACGTTCCGCTTTGATCGGCAGCCGACGATAAAAAAATCGCAGTAACGGAAAAATGGGGATCCCTTAATAGCAGGTGGTACTTTGACGCCGCTCGCGCCACTGACGATGCAAGAACTAAAATTGAGCCAAACATTGGACGGGGCTAACATGTCTCCTTACCACACCACCGGTGAGTTCGCCACCTCTTTAGTTTTGGTACTCGGACGGATGGATCCCTCGCGGGCGATTCTCCGCGCGGACCTTTTCGAACGCGTAGCGTCGCGACGAAGCGTATCGGTCGTTTTCGGTTCGGGCGGGCATCCGCCGTCGGGGAAAGGGTTCGAGCGGATCCGGGTCCCGGGTCCCGGGTCCCGGGTCCCGGGTCCCGGGTCCCGGGTCCCGGTTCCGTTTACCGACTCGCGGAGACGATTCGTGAAAGTCGAGAACATCCGTAACGCGCAACGCGGCCGGTTTTCCCTTATCGTAAAATCTCGCGTCGGCAATTACGGTTTCGTCGGAACCGCCGCTCTCGAAAGAAATAGACCGCGGCGCGTGTCGTCGCGCAACGACCCCGACGATCACCGTCCCGACGCCCACAGTCCCAAAGACGATTTAATTAAGCTTTAGACGTAAGGCGCTGATCGTTAGCTAGTGCTTGACTCGAATGTCGTGTTGTGTTGTGCATGGCCATAGCAGAGAGCGGTACCGTCGCAGTGTCGTACGTGGGGGTGGGGGCCGGTGGGGGCGAGCAAAGTCCCCCGATTTCGTTGCAGAACGAGACAAACGCCACCCCCGCGGCCCCCAACACCCCGGGAGGGGATCCCGGACTGACGGTCTTGCAGCCGCCGGTTTCTCAACCCCAGGTAGCGTCTGCGATACCACCGTACTCCACGATGCTTCCCAGTTTCGGACACTACGCCACCGGTGAGTAGCAACGGGCAGCCTGCCCGTTCCTTTATCGAAGATAAACGCGCACCTCGCGACCGTCCGCGGAATCGTCGATTCTAAACGGAGGCGAATCGTCCCGCGCGATCCGCGGACCGTACGAGGGAGTTCGGTCTCGGCTCTTTCGACGATCCGCGGATCGGACCGTGTTCGACGAACGCGCGAAACGGTAGAATCGACGAAAGGTTTACGGTACCGACGCCGAGAGCGCCGGGAGCTTCCTATTGCTCGGTGATCACGATCGATGTTTGTTTAGGTGGTGGTGACTACGCGTACAGCGCGGCGTACTCTCAATACTCGAGCGCACCGTACAGCGGCTATGGTTATGGAGCAGCGACAAGCGGGTTGCTCAGTAAGTAAACAGTGAGTATGAGTGCCGAATAGGTTAGGGTCAACGAAATCTCGAGTGATAAAACTCGTCGCTAGGTTTAATCCAGTCGTCGTCGTCGTCGTCGTCGTCGTCGTCGTCGTCGTCGTCGTCGCCGTCGCCGCCGCTAAATTGCGCGTAGTGCGCGGATAACGGAGAAACTTCGACACAATTGGATCGGACTTTCTAAAACCGAAGAAACCCGGTGCTATTTTATTACGTTTCGAGATATCGCGGATAAGATCGAACCTCGCAAAAAGCTCGCGGAATCGTGGACAGGGGCCGGTTTTAAAGTAGCCACGACTCAATGCCCGGCTTTCATAATGGACGATTGCGGTGCACTTGGTAGATCGCGATACCTACCTCCGGGTGAAATGCGCGCGAGCCGAGTGTTATTCGGCGCATAAGAATGAACGGAATAATAAACAATTTTTTATCGGACACGCGATACGTTGCTAGCTCGTTCCTTGCGCGTGACGTAACGGCTTGTCCGTACTCGACACCGCTGGAACTAAAGTTTCGCAGCCGCGAGTTTAACTTTTCCCCTTTCTAGAAGGCTGTTTCGCAACGCGCCGCGGACCTGGTCGATTCGCCATAGGCGAACCAAAAATACTTTGGACGCGCGCGAAATTAAAATTAGCTCGTAAATATCGTTGTTGCCGCGAACGATCGAAAACGGTATCGCGCACGGTGGCTAGAAAGGATACCGAACCGACTCTGTGCGCGAGCGTTGCGCGCACCGATGGCCTTGCCAGCGTAGCCGGCTGCGCTACGTTTATTCCTCGCCTCTCGCCGCGAAACCGAAACCTCCACGCGCGTTACGCCCGAAACGGAGTCGAACGGCCAAAGGACCGATCTCTGCACGCCTCTGCCCTCTGTCCGTCGTTCAAAGAGGCGCCACGCGACGCCACGCGACGCGACGCGACGCGACCCGACGCGACGCGACACGACGCATCTCGTTTACCTACCGTTGAACCGTGCTTCCGATTATTTTGCGTTTCTCCCTGGTTACCCTTCCAAGTGTTCGACGTAGTAGTGTCTCGTAGCTCGATACGCGAGATGGCGTGGCACGTTGCGGTCGAAAATAAAGAATCCTACCTCGTTTCGCAGACTCCACGTACTACTATTGTAACGGGGACACGCTGGCGTCTTCCCACAACAATTCGCAGCAGGCCGGCGGATGCAACAACGGAGGGCCAGAGAACAGCACGGACGTGGCTAGTCGTTCGCCTTTGGCGGCTACCAGGGCGAGTAGCGGCGCGAGTGCGGCTTCGCCGACCGGAAGCGCGTGCACCAAGCCGGATCACAATTCCACGCCGACCGATCTGTATCTGGCCTGATCGATCGATGGTACGGGAAACCGACTCCGGGCAGAGGGTTTTCACGGAGCGGCAACACCGACCAACGACCACGATGGACGACGCCATATCACGAAAAATCACGCTAAAATTAAGCAATGATCTCTTTAGCGGGTCGAGAACGAACAGCCACCGGTCGTCGTCGCGGAACGCGATCGGGATACGGCGAGAAGCATGGCTAATTTCCGTCGAAAGCGCGAGGAACGAAAAATACTGTCCGCGTCGAGTCACGGCACACTGGCCAGACACCGTTCGCGCGTCGATACCCCGTAACGCGTCGAGCGTAACGATTCGCACCGATCGATGCGACAATCCCGAGAGAGATATAGACTTCGACGTTTCGTTCGACGGCGAACCTCGAACGAACCGACATCGTTGGACGCCTTCGACGGGCAACGAGCCTCGTCGAAGCCGAAACGATACGAACGTCGAGCACACCGACGCGTCGAGTTCGTCTACGTTGACGGGAATTGTGATTAGAAATCGTCGCTAGGATCGAAGAGAGAATACCTGCATCGGAAAGGGTGGTTTGCTTCTCGTCCGAAAGGGCCGCGAACTTGGTCGACGTCGATAGTTTTATTTACAATTTTAAACGTACGGTGACGACTCGACGCGAGTGTCTGGTCCAGCAAGCTTAAGGACAACGCGGTCGAGATTGCAGATTTCCCCGCGACCCTTACCGACAGTGTCGGTACTCCGTAGAGTACGCGTAACCGTAGGTAGTTTAATTTAACGATCCTCAGTTAGCATAATTTCTACACGATGCCCGCGATCGGTCGTCTCGACGAACGTGCTCGCGCGTTCTCCGCGCGTTCCGCGGAGCGCGCTCGGACGCGTTTCTTACCGGCGACATTAGAACGTGCGTGTCGTGTACGACATGCAAAGTATATATATATATACATATATATATATATATAAATGTGTGCGTATGCGTGTACGTATGTACGATATATATATATATACATACATGCGCACGCACACACACCACACACACGCGCGCGCGCGCGCGCGCGCGCACGCGTCAACTGCCCAGAAACGGCACGTTCTTTCTCCTAATAAGCACGACGACCCTCCCCATCCTCCCACACCACCCTTTCCCCACCAAGTGACGCATAGTATACATATTAGGTTTAGTCGATAAGATTATTGAGATTTTTAAATCAGGAATCGACGTAACGATCGCTACTGTTAAGGATATTATATATATTTTTTGTAGAAACCAAAGACCACAGACGGATTGCCGGATGAAAATTGCGTGCGTCGCGTAGCTACGGCAGAGACAGAGTTTTACGGCGGTTTTATGCGACGATTTAGATGTAAATGAACGCGGGTCTACGAGCGACGCGCAAAGGATCGACGCGTGCGGAGCAACGAGCCGATGCAAATTGAAAATCGGGAAAGCGTGAAAGGCGAAACAAAGTCGAGCGGTGGCACGCGAGTCGTCGGCGAATCGATTCGCCCCGAGGGTAATGGCGCGAGCACGGCGTAAAAAGAAGTTACCTCCGATCGGAACTGCGTGCGTCCGCCGATCGCAAATCGTCCGTGGACCGTTGGCGGGCGCGCAACGAACATTCTTCCTGCACGATCGATTTCGCGAACAGAAACGGACTCTTCCTCGACGGTCGGTCAACCGCGCTTGTTCCCGCGTTCCGTCCAACGCCTTCGCCTCGCTCGCGCTGCACTACGGAAGTCGAGTCGCTTCCGGCTTCGCGTCGTGCGGAACGCTCGAAAAAGGAAAAAAAATATCGCGAAACCGTAATTAACGTCCGGCCGGGGATAACTTAATGAGAAGTTACGTGCTCGCAATCTCTCGGTGATTAACGGGCAAAAATGTTAATTCGTAACCTTAATAAGGAAATTTACGCGCGAGCGTCCAGAGCATTCGATTTCCCGTGGACGACATACGTTGCGCGTGCGCCCCTTGCGTCCGAGCAAAGCTCTGCGCGCGCACGCGTGCACGCGCGTACGCCCGCACGCCCGCCAACCCGGCCACATTACAAATTCAAATGTTATTACGATTCTTAAACGTAGAACGTATTTATTTATCGATTCGTTTCTCTTTTTAATTTAATATTTATTCGAGCGTAAAGAAATTCTATCCCCCGTGTACGATGTACAAATGTAAGTAGTGCAACGAATACGTCGAAACACGGCTATTTTAATTAACCATTTTCATAATCATCGCGATGAATTAGAAACACGCGTCTCGCGCGGAGAAGACTATCAACGTATCGCGTCTCGCTTGAGAAATTCACCGTGAAATGGGTTTCCTAGCGCGATTCGCATTTCGCTCGCATCACAGTTATCTCATAATTAACGAATTATTTTCGAACGCATCTCGCGTGAACGATAACAGCCCGATAACGCGAAACTCGTGGCTAGTTTTATTTCACCGGCATTGTTTTAGCCGCGTTTCGTTCCGATATCGTTTATTCGAACGTTTAACAAACGACTCGTAAGGTCTTTCACCTTTCCACGGTTGCGCTTTACACCTCCTTCTTCTTCTTCTTCTACTCCTTTCTTAATCGTCGAAACCGATCCGACACGGTCGATCCGAGACGTGCTCGCAACGATTCGGATCGTTCGCCGATCCGATCGGCGGACCGATCTTTCGACTTTTCGATCGATGCGGCAACCGGATATGTACTTCGATACCCCTCGTCCACCACCGTACCTATAGTTGCATTCTTTAGGTGTTCAGCCCCGCCGACGCGATTACGTTTCCGTCGCGAGGACGAAGAATCGATAGCAGCGATCTCTCATTACCGACTAATTGCAAAACTTTTCAACTTGTCGTATCGTAACGTTGCGTGTCGTAAAACTGCGTGCAGGAAGAACGGGGGCATGGAAAGCGGCGCGAGACGGAGAGAAGAACGGAGAGAGGCTGCGAGATTCGAGCGTTCCACGGTGTTTCGCCGAGCGGGGAAACGGTCTCTCTGGGCTTTTCTCCTTTCGCGTCGAACCTTCAAAAATGTTTTACCGTACGGTCGACGACGGCCAACTAAATTCGATCCGACCTTCAGCACGAACATATATCCGGGATTATAATTGACTAATGCGTACTTCACATTGTTACTCTATTACTATTATCACAACGACGATGATTATTAACGATGATTATTATTATTATTATTATTATCATTATTATTATTATTATTATTATTATTATTATTATTCTATTTGCTATTATCGCTATTTTTCATTATTGTCACGATTATTATTATTATTATTATCATTATTATTATTATTATTATTATTATTATTATTATTATTATTATTACTATTATTATATTATTATTTAATGCCTTTATTATTTATTAATTGTAACGACGACCTATGTGTAATAAGTTTTGCCAAAGAAACCCATTGAAAGAGCAATATCGCGTTAATGTTTTTTTCGAGCTTCCATAGGATGGAGGCAGATTTTAAACGAAGCGAGAAAAAAGAGAAAGCGCGACGGTAACGTCGAGTCGTAAACGAAAACTAGCGCAACGCGAGAGGCAGCGCTTTTCGCGCAGCATTCGAACGAAGAGGATCTCCCCGCGACAGTTGCGAGATACCTGCGAAAACCAGAGACTTCGGCTCGAATACTGCGCCCCGCGAACTTTTTAATCGAAACGTAACCAATAGCTCCGTCTTTTTATTTTTCTTTCGTGTTCCGTACCCCCGTGTGATATTCTTGTTCCGTGCGCCGCTCTTGCCGAGTCTCGCTGTTGATACTTGCAAACAAAACTCTGTACATCCTTTTTAAATAAATATGAGGTTTATACGAAACTCGTTCCGTAGTTTACTTACTCACTTTTCACCTAGAAAGAAGGGACACCCCCGTTTCGGTTCACCGTGTGGATTATAATCAAAATAGAATAATATCGTTAATAAAAGACATCGTGTACGATTAAGATGGATTGTCGTCGAAATCTTGATTAAAAACCTGTTATTGTCAAAGTAATCGAAAACCGAAATATTGTTCAACAATTCTATAGGTTGAAAATAAAATATCACGAAATACCATAATCGACGCGTTAAAATTGTACTCCCCGTCCTACTTGTACGAAAGGAATGCTTCGAAAATACGAGGAGGGAGCAATCGAACATCGAACGCGGCGTCTGAAAGCAAAAGCGTAGAAAATTAAAAATCCCGCTCGGAACCGGTCGGAAATTAGAAGAAACCGCTCACTCGTCGACTACAGACGTTTCCTATCGTACCTTCGGCAGAGACTCGAGCTTGCCGCGGACGATATCGTATCTCGTGCGCAAACACGAGACGTCCGATAAGTCTGTTTCGTCCGTAGTCGGTAGTCGCACTATCGAACGTACCGACCGAATCTAACGAAACGGTGTCGTCGCCCGAGAACGTTAAGCTGGTAAGCGTAGGGTGCGCGTTACCCGCGGCGAACGAACACGATCGTTCGTAGATAATACAGGTTTTTACTTTACGCGTTGTTCGTACACATCGCGCGGACGAAAAAACTAAACTTTATCCTCGAATCAACTTTTTATTTCGCTCTGGTGAACAATTGCGCCGCGCGGTATACGATCTTGTAAAAAATTATAAAACGCAAGTATTGCGTCGAACGCGCGTATATTTCGCATTGCTCGCGAGATAAAAATTGTACTTGGTACATTTATGCGTAGGTGATCTGTCTATCGTTATATTAAATATAATTTCTACGGTACAGGTAACGCGGTAAAAGGATATATATATTTATATATATATATATATATATATATATATATATATATGTATATCGCAGAATCCTTGGATCTTTACTTCTTGTAAACGTAGCTCTCGGCACCACCTCGTCCAAAACCTGCAATGCGGACAAATGAATCTTTCAACAACGGAGTGCATCGAGAGCGTGCACGATCTTTCGCTCTTCGGGGATGAAATTTCGGGAGAGCGCAGAGGATAGAAATTTCCACCGAAAATCCGTACGATCGTTCGATTCCGGCAATCGTTTCTTACCTCCAGGACCAAAGAGAGTCGAGTAGCACGGATTATTGCAGTACGGTTTGCCCTCGTGCTCCGCGTGGTTGCCCGGTGTCAACGTTTTGTTACATTTTTCGCAGCGCAAACAGGCGCCGTGCCAGTCCTTCCCCAAAGAGGTCTTCCTCTCGGCTGCAATAAACAAAGAGATCGGCGCTTGAATCGTCCGTGCGCTTTCGACTGGTTTCGTTCTCCCGTACCGTGAGAAATCGATTCTTCGAGGGTTCTCGGTAGCTCCGATCGAGTCGAGCTCGTCGGGTGGAACGGAAACGAGAAAATGGTTGCGTTCGATCGGACGCGTTCGCCCGGCCTCGATCCGTTCCGGTAAAGCCGTACGAGGCTGCGTTTCGGACAAAGAACATCGAAAGAAATCGTATCGAGTCCCGATCGAGTGAGCCGCGTAAACGCTCGACTCCTCGCCGCTCGCTCGATAACGTCGAACACCGGTGAACCCAATTATCTGAAAAGGTGTCGCGCGTTATCGCAATTTCATTCTCGTAATTGCGGAGAATCGTCCACCGGGCTCTTTGCGTTTCTTGAACGCTGAACGTCGATCGTCGCGAGTAATCCGGTTTCGAGAGTAACATTTATCGGGAGATTACGGATCTTATCTCTCGGATCGATTCGCGGGCCGAGCTCGGGGATCGAGGGATTTTCGCGACAACATCTAATCGCGGTTTCCGAGGAAAAATTTCTGCGCGTTGAAAAATCCCGATCGATCGAGTACACGGAGTGGAGTTTCGACGCGGTAATTGGTCGCTCGCGAACACGAAGGTTGAGATCCGTCGTCGTCGTGGTCGTCGTCGTGGTCGTCGTCGTCGACGTCGTCTCGTTCGCCAACGGGAGGAAACCCGTTACGAGGGAGCGCGCTTAACGCGGTAAAAGGGCTGAAAACGGGCTGAAAACGGGCTGAAAACGGGCTGAAAACGGGCTGAAAACGGGCGGACGTCATCGACGAGACCGAATCGATCGCGAGAGACAATCGGAACGCGTTCGGCGGCTTTGTTCGAAAATCTTCTCCACTCGTTTCCGTCACCGAGTCGAGGAAAATGCTGAAACATCATCCTTCCGGGACTCGTCGTCGCGCGATCACCGCCGCGTCGCAGACGGCGACGACAACGACTCCTCCATTAGCAATTCCGTAATTATAAAATTGAATGGTCGATTCCCGAGGGACGCGATCGGCGGTTCTTATTCAGCGGAGGCGCGAACGCGAAACACCCCGCGGACCGTTCGCGAGACCGCCTCGACACAAAGCGGGACCGACGCTGCTTTAGAAAACGCGTCGACGCAGACATCGCGCCGCGCCGCGCCGCGCCGCGTCGCACCGAATTCCCACGCGTGGTCGTTGCGCGATGGAATTTCACGGCGAACGATGCCGAAGAAAAGGGAAAAGGTGACGCCGCGACACGGACAAGAGGCTCGTTCGCCGATACCTTTTGTTCGCGCGGGAGACGAACCAACCGGTCGCTCGATCGACCGAAAACCCTCGCGAGCTCGACGCCAAGAAGAAACGTTCCGTCGCGAGACGAATCCTCGTCGGAGGGTCGAAGCTACAGCGAACCGCGTCGCGAATTCGGTGGCTCGCGATCGATCGTTACGCGGGACTCGTTCGAGGAGATCTCGAGATCGGAAGGATCTCGGTTCTCGTATCGGAGCTCGCGACTACGCGCGGCGCTCGACGCTCGACGCTCGACGCACGCCTGGCCGGAAAGTCGACAAAAGCCCGCGACGAAATCAGAGGAGCGCGAGCGTACCTTTTTTCCTTCGGTGCGTCGCGGTGCGTCATGCCATTACGGCATATCAAACCTCGCGGGGAAGACAAAAAGAGCACGGTCGACCGCTGGCGGGCCGGTGGTTGGCATTCAAACGTTCCTCCGCGTCTAAGAAGGAGCACAAAGGACGCTGGTGCCAGCGAGGGGAATTGGAAAATGACGAGGAGCGCAGAGACACAAGGGGTCTAAAGGGGTCGACAGCGGGCGGGCGAAGGGGTGGTGCGCGCGCGAATACTGGAGGAACGGAGAGAGCGAGAGAGAGAGAGAGAGAGAGAGAGAGAGAGAGAGAGAGAAGAAATAGCCGCGAAATAAGCAAGAAGCGAGGGAAAAGTAAGAGAGGCGAAAGAGGGAACGGGAACGGGAACGGGAACGGGAACGAGAACGAGAACGAGAACGAGAACGGGAACGGGAACGGGAACGGGAACGTGAACGGGAACGGGAGCCGAGAATGGAGCCGGGAAGGAAAGAGAGGGTGGAGGCAGGAAGGGTACGCATAAAGGGCCATTAGTTAATTAACTCCTAATTATCTGGCGGCGGAGAAGCGAGTGCATAATCGTCGAGCATCGGTGCTGTGCAGTGGTAGCGCGAAAAGGCAGACAGCGGTGTGCACGGATCGTTGCGCTCGGGCGCCAAACAATCGGCGGCTGCTGATTGCATAGGCTTGGAACACCATCCCCTGGTCTTTCCTTGCTTCTCTTTTCCGCGTTTTTTTTCCCCCCTTTATTTCATCGGTAGACCGTTTTCCACCCCCGCCGCTCGCTCTTCTTCTCCTCTTTCCAACCACCGCGCCGCACCGCACCGACCCGCCGCGGAAACCCCCTGAAAAACTTTGCGTCGTAGGCAAACTCCCATCGGCGTCGTGAACGAGAGGGTTCGGGGTACCGAGAGCCGGCAGTCGGTTCTCTCCTCGAAACCTCCTCGTTCTTCTCCCGTGGCTTCGAGCCGGCTATTCTTCCGCAAACCTGTTTCCTCCCTGTTCTTCTTATTATTAGCCCCGTACTCCCCGTCTCGTTGGCGCTGGACACTTTATCGTCGTTGGTTTCGAGGCGACGCGACTCGGTACGGTATCCACGGCTTCTCTCTCGGTCCTCGTCCTCCCTCTTTATTTTTTGCGCGTCCACCGGCTCCGATTCGCGGGCGGGTTTCAAGGAACGGGCGTTCGGCGAAACGAGGGAATCGAGGCTCGTCCCTTTTACCGGAACGAGGGAGATCGAGGAGCTATCGACGCGACGAAAGGTCCCGCGATAGAATTCGAGGGTAGAATCGCGTTGCGCGTTGCGCGTTACGCGGTACGCTCTTTCTCGTTTGCAGGGAATCGTCGGCCCGTGAGATCGTAAAGGAATTCGAGACGCGTCTCTCGTTTCGCGGGAAAAACGCAGACTCGTTCGAGATCCAGGGTGGGTCGCGCGGAAAGGGCGGGTAGAGTTCCTTTTGGCCGAGTCGCGTCGAGCGTTGGCAAAAATTTACGCGGATAATACCGGACGAAGTACGCGCGCTGCTTCCTCGAATGCTAAGAAATCATTTAAGCGTGGCTCGTTTCAAAGCTTTCGGGTCTTCGTTTCTCAAAGCGGCGCGGATCTCTCGCGGCCGGCTCGAAAAGCCTTCACCTTTGCGGCGCACGTTACCGCGGAATACTCGCTCGGAAACAAAAGAAAACGCGAGGGAAAAGCCGCGAGTGCCTTATTCGAAAAGGCGGTTTCCGCGCGCGCTTCGTCTTCGCCGGAGAAGCTCGAAAAGTTGCTTCGCGCCCGCGACGAACGTAACTCGCCGAAGCTCCCCGAAGCTCGTCGTTGCTCGCGGAACGATCGCGGCGACGTTTAATTACATTTACCGCTAGGCCGGTACCCGGATAAAAAGGTAGATACGATTTCGGTAGCGAGCTCGGTTCGACCGATCGTTTTTCGAGGTCCGGCGCGCGGCCGGGGTCTCGCCGGCCGGTTACCGGGGCTAATTAGAGAGGAGGGCCCGCTGCCGGATTAAAACGCGAACCGCGGCTCGCGGAGCGGAGTTTAGAGGCCGATGACCTTCCTCTTTCCAACTTTTTTCCGCGATACGAGGAAAAGAGTGTCGTCCCTCCGTTTCTCGCGCGCCTACTTGCGCCGATCTGAAAGCCCATATACGTAGTCGGCAGCGGCAGGAGGAGCGAGCAGTCCATTCAGAAAAATCCGCTTTCAGCGCTAATAGTGCTTTAACGGCCGTCTAAAAGGCCGCTCGAAAGAGGAAGCGCGCAATTAAAAGCGAACCTCTCTGAATACGAAGCTTCCGCGGCCCCGCTGAACGCGCTATCGTTCCAGCTTCTCCGCTTCCGTTTATCCGCGAGTCGAAGGGAAAGCGCGGCGCGCGGCTCGCGACGCGCGATTCCCAGCGGATGAGGTTATCGCGACGACGCGCCGAACGTTCGAACCGTGACATCGACCAGCGAGGCAAAAATCGTAAACCGATCGCGTCTATTCTTAGAAATTGCTCGACCGACAATTTCGACGATACGGGCGTTGCCGATTACCACCGTCGCAAACAACGACCGAAACCGCGCACCGCGTCGCCTCGCGTCGCCTCGCCTCGCCTCGCGTCGCCTCGCGTCGTCTCGACTCTTTCGACGATCGTCGAAGCGAGCGGTAGACCGATAGGTGGAACCGCGTCGTATAAAATTTCCTTCGTAGGCCGGCGATACGGTGTTGGTACACACTGGAACGAGGCTGACGCGATGTTCGTCAAGGTGGACCGCGAGGTCGCGCGATGACATCATCGCCGGTTTTGCGACGGTAGGCGCTTTTATCGCGACACGAATACGCGCGACGATCGGTTACGGAGGATCGTCGCGGGTACGTAAAGGAGCGAACGAGGCTCGCTTGGTCGCGCCGGCGCGGCGCGGCGCGCGATAACGAGATCGCGCAAACGTAGAAAACGCGTTCATCGAAGAAATTTCACCGCGACGCTCGCGCGATCGCACCCTTCCGCCTTCCGATCCCCGCTAAACCCTCGCGAATTCTGTCGGTCGGAGGAAAAGCAATTTCGTTGGCTCACCGAAATACACCGGCTTGTCGCACTTCGGGCAGTTGGGCATGTTCGAGCCTCGCGGACAACGGGCACTTTCTTGCAACAGGGAGGGTCCTCTCGGCAGCGTGGTCAAGCGCGTACTGGGCCCCGAGTTCCGTTCCGCGAGGTAACACGATACTCTCCGGTCGATCGGTCGTGTGCGTACGTGTACGCGAGTGTGCGCAAAGTCGGTGTTAAGGTCGCGTTTGACCGTCGCGCTCGGAACCAGCTATCTCTCGAGTGTGTGCGCGCTTCGAGCGCGTGCACCTCGACTCGCGACCAGACCGAACCGTCTCTCCGAGCTGTCGTGCCGGTCACCGGTAACGCTCGCCGCCCGACCAGCGCAAACTTTTTCCCTCGACGAATCGCTCGACCGATCGCTCTCCTACGAACCGATTCCGTTATCCATTGTCGACCGAATCGTTGTCGAACGCGCGTACCCGAGTGCTCGCGAGTACTCGCTTCGACCGGATATCGGTCTACGGGCAAATAACGGAGCGGTTCTGCGCGCTCGGAATGCTACCGACCGACCGTTGGATCGGATAGAGGCGCTCGGAAAATTTCGCGGGAGAAAGATTGCGCGCCTCGAGATTGCGGTCTCGCGATCGTGGCGGATATCCTTCCCAACTCGATCGAGAACGACGCACCCGCGCGCTGAACGGTCCACTCTCGGGATTCGATGTTTAACGGTGTGGGCGGTACAACTACGTTCTTCGTTGACCACATCCTGCGATTTCTAATCAAGTACAACGACGCCGTCCCGGTCGATTGCGCGCCAGTCCGAAACGAATACCCGAAACCGTAACACGTCGATACTACGAACGTGGAAATGAGCACCGCGCGCGTCGACGATCGCGCGAATTTGATCGCGGCCATCGAGAACGACGACGTGGACTCGGCGAGGCGTATTCTCGCCGGAGAATTCGACGCAAAGTTTCTCGAGCCCGTCGGAGCCCTTCGAGTGACCGCGGTTCATCTGGCTGCTTGGCACGGTAGAACCGAGTTGCTCGAGATATTCCACGAAAACGGCGCCGACGTAAACGCGACCGACAAAATCGGAAGGTGCGCGTTGTTTCACGCCGCTCATCGTGGAAACGTCGAGGCGGTCGACTGGTTGTTGAAACGCGGAGCGTACACGGAGAGCAAAGTCGGCATCGATTCTTGCTACAAGGATTTCACCGGTTCCTCCTTCGGCTCGTCTTTCGTAGGCCGAAACGTTGGTATCGCGCCGCTCGATCGTTTCCATCGATGCTTTCGCGACACCGATCGATCTCTTTCCTCAGTTACCGATCCCGGAGTGTTGGGGTAGAACGCCGCTGCACCAGGCGGTGAAGAACAATTGCTCCGAGGTGGTCGTAAGTTTGGTGAACGGCCAGGCCGACGTGAACGTTCGAGACGAGCGCGGAATCACCCCGTTGCTCTTGGCAGGCTCCGCCCCGATTCGAGAGGATGCCCGCGAGATGTCCAAATTCGTCGCCATCGTCGAGACTCTCGCGACCGCGAACGCGTCGACGAACGTCGTTCATCCCGACACAGGTCTACGAGCAACCTTTCCATTCGTTTGCTCCTCGCATATTTTTCCCCGTAATCTTCATCGAATCCGCACCTTCTCGAACAAAGGCACCACGGCGTTGCATCACGCGGCAGCTTTGGGGAGTTCGTCGGCAACGAGAATCTTGTTGGACGGAGGTGCGTGGCCCCTCTACCGATGCAAGAGCACGGGAAGCACGCCCGTCCACGTTGCTGCCAACGTCGGAAGCCTGGACGCTCTTCTGGTTCTTCTAGCGGCGATACCTACCGAGCGCGTCGACGTTCGAGACGAGGCAAGTCCGAAAGAAAATCTTTTCGCTTTCGCGTTGATCGTTGCTCTTTTCCCTCGTTTTGCTTCCCGCGCGTTTAGATCGATCGGACGCCGCTTCACAGAGCCTCCTATCAAGGACACCGTGAATGCGTTCGGGCGTTAATCGATCGGGGCGGTAATCTGGCCGCGGAAACCAAAACCGGCGTCACCGTTGTCGACGCCATCTTCGCTCGCATACGGGGACCGGTGTCCTTTTTAACGAACATCTTGGATTCCCGGGTCCGAACGAACGGCAACGTTACGGATAAAAACTCGTGCGTGAGTAATCTCGTTTATTCGGCGCGTTATCGTTATCGTTATCGCGGTACGCGAGCGTTGCGCCAACGAGCTTCCACGTTTCTTTTTTCTCTTTCCCGATCAAGATCACCGTAGACTTTGACGCTCTGGCGCCAAAAGGAGAGCTACAAATGGGAGTAGTCGCGTCCCTGGTCGCGGCTGCCTCGAGCGTCGAACAATTAACGATACTGCGACACCCGCTGGTCGAAACCTTCCTCTGGTTGAAGTGGTCCAGGCTGAGAGTGTTCTTCTTGAGTCTCGTCCTCGTCCACGTTCTGTTGGTCCTCTCTCTGTCCGGTTACTCCATAATTCTGCTTCGATGCGAGACAGATCGGGTCTCGTTGAGAAGGATTCTGGCTTCCTGTTCGTGCGTCATCTTGTTCCACAACATGGCTCAGGTGTTGATGGTGCCAAGGTACGTTGACGTCGTTGGAAACCGACCGTTGCGTCGTTACTTTCCGTGTCTCTAGCTGCCGGAACGTTTCGGCGAACCAAAGGGATAAGGGACGAACAACGACGAGCTGACGTAAATCCCTTGGTAATTGCAGATATTATTTGAGACAGTTCGAGACGTGGCTGTCTTTCGCGTGCGCGACGATATCGCTGGTGATTTCGGTAAACGGTGGTTACGCGGCAGAGATTGCGATCCAGGAAAGGGGAAGAGTATTAAACGCCCTACGAGGACCCTCGGAGTGGGAGTTGCATTTCATCGGCGTGGCGATCTTGCTCGGCTGGATACAAACGATGCTGTTAGTCGGCCGTCTACCGACCTACGGATATTACGCGCTCGTCTTCTCCACGGTACTGAGGAATATTTTAAAGGTCGGTCCAAGGGATACGCTATCGATTTCGATCGTTCTTGACGACCGATCGGACAAAAGGAATACCCGTTGGAAAGAAGGAGTCTCGATTTTTCGCGTTACCGCGCGCGGAAACCTGCTGAAACGTGCCCGCGGATAAAAGCCAGACGTATTCGAACCCCGTAAAACGTTTTCACGGCAAGTCTGAACAGGGACAACGTTAACCCCGATTTAATGCCGAGGGAGGTTTTTAATTCCGTCTCTCTTACGAAAGATCCGCATTTAGTCGGAACGAAAAGTAAGAGAGACGGAGCCGGAGCCGGAGCCGGAGCCGGAGCCGGAGCCGGAGCCCTTCCCTTCGGCGAATATCGTTAGAAATGAAAAGCCGGGAAGGACCAAGGTTCTAAATGTCTCCTCGGTGATACGACTCTCCCGTCAGGACCCACTTGCCTACCCCTGTGCGCGAGCCCACCACCACCCTCGCGATTATAACAACGCGCATCCGGGGCTTTTTATTTCCTTTCAGGTTCTCCTAGCGTTCGTCTGCCTGATTGTCGGATTCGCGTTGAGCTTCGCCGTTTTGTTCCACGGGAACGACCAGTTTCGCGATTCCTGGAGGGCCGTCGTGAAGACCGTGGTAATGATGATGGGTGAGTACGAGTACGGAGCCCTGTTCTCGGACGGGAAGAATGGGAGTTCCTTCCTACCAGCCACGAGCAGGCTCGTGTTCCTCGCTTTCGTCATGCTCGCTAGTATCGTCCTGATGAACCTGATGATCGGCCTCGCGGTCAATGACATTCAGGGCCTCGAGAAGGAGGTACGATCCCCCGATATACTCTAACCCGCGTATCTTCTCTACTCGTTGCGAAACGGAACAGCGAAATTTGCCTCTTTCGGGGGAAAACGGTTCAACGGGCGATCGAACCTTTCCCCGTTCGCCGAACCGACTCGCGACGCGACCAAACTCACCATCGATCGAACGATGTTCGTACAGGGTCACATTCGCCAATTACTCAAGCAAGCCGAGTTCGTGGGCCATTTGGAAAGGCTGACGTCACACCGAATCTTTCGCAGCAATTGGCTACATCCTCGGTTGAGTTCGTTGCTAGACTCGAGACGCACCATTCCCACAAAAATTACGTTTGGTTGTCACGAACATTATTTTCATGAATCATCGCACAGAATCCCGGCGAAGCTAAAGGAGGCGTTGTTCCTGTTGGCCTCGAGAAACACGCGCAACACGGAAAGGTGAGCAAATTCGACGACCAACGGAGAAGTTTCCGTCGGGCGGCGGTGAACCGCGACCACTCTGCGCTTTAATTAATAATTTCCCCGTAACGACTTCAACTTTCAGCAACTTAAAGAAAGCCTCCTTTTTTCCAGCCCGATAACGAGCGCCGATTACCACAACCAGAACAACAACAACAACAACAACAACAACAACAACAACAACAACAACAACGCGGAATTAACGTCGTTGCTGGAAGAAGTGCTGCTACAGTTAAGAACATCTTATTATCCTTGCGCGACGAGAAGAAACTTTTCAAAATCCTATGACGCGCGAAATCAAGCGCGTCGAAGAAAAAGTACTAATTTGTAGAATGGAGTTTATCATCGTATCGATATACTTTCTTTAACAATTTATGGAATACTTTCGTACCCACTGCGTGCAACGATATCGCTGTTCAACTCGAATACCTTGCGACAATATTGTATATCTTGAGATACACGTGTACGTAATAGTACAAATTGTAAAAAGACGAACGAATGTACGTTCGTATGTACCGCCAAACATCGATACCGCAGAATGAATGTCTTACCGACGCAACGCAGCGCAAGTTTCGATTGAATACGGATCCCAGTATAGATGTCTCTGCGAGACCGTCTCGCTCCTTCGGTACTTATATCGTTCTCGAACAAGATCGCTAAAAATTTTCCTCGAATCTATCAATTATTAGAAATTTCCTTATCGATACGCACGATTCTGTAAGTTGATTCGATACGTTTCGGTACAAGTACGATATTTATCGCCCGTTGCCTTTAATTTTTACAAAACCTCGTATAATTCTAAAAATTAGAATCATTACGCGTAGGTACGTATGTACGTGCGATTGCAGAGATCGGACTGTCCAATTTTGCAGGTTAGTACCTACTTGACGACGTTTCTTCGGATAGAAATTTATTAAAAATTTACTAGAAATGTGTTCGAACATTGACCGTTATCTTTATTGAAAATTCAATATATTTTGTAAATTTAGTAAAAGGGCAAAGAAGTAGTTCCCTATTTGTTGTATGAAATATTCGTTGCAAAATATTACAATTTCCGAGCGTGTATCGCTAAAGATACGTTTTTCAATTTCTTGCACGATTTTCTAACCATAGCGAAACAAAGCCACGGGAAAACATTGGAAAAAAAAAAAGAAAACCGAACCGCGTGGTACGCGTTTGGCAACAATGCGGATTCGAACACTTTTCTTTCCGTATCGAATTATTTTCCTCCGGTAACATCGTTCCCGTTTCGAAAATACGTTGGTACCTATTGCTCGATTTCAGAACCGTTGCATCGACGATTAAGTTGGTACTACGCGAGGTTGGCTTCGGTTTCTCTTTCTCTACTATTGTCGCGTTCTTTTCTGCCTCTTTCGTTCGTTTTTCTCTCGGCTAGTTCGTAATTTCCAAGAGTGTAGCGAGGACGTGATTCATGCGACGCACCTAAAGAACCGGGCAACTTCGTGCAGCCTGCATAATCGCAATTTGTTGATAAGATTTATGTAGCCAGTATAGAATTTACAAGCACGTTAATCCACGAACGAACATGTGAACGCAAACCGTGTTCGTTGTCCGGAGAATAATTAACGCGAAGTCTAACAAAGGTACATGTAGTGATTCTGGCATTTGAGGTTATTAATACGGACGTAATGTTCGCGTGTAAATAATCACGAACCATCACGTGCGTTATTTCAACGGAATATGCTGTTTTAGCGGTTTGCCCGGTTGCCTTGTAATCAGACCGTCATCCAGTCCATCTTAAATTTATTACGCGGTACTTCGATACGAGGTG
Source organism: Ptiloglossa arizonensis (assembly GCF_051014685.1). Lineage (NCBI taxonomy): Eukaryota > Metazoa > Arthropoda > Insecta > Hymenoptera > Colletidae > Ptiloglossa > Ptiloglossa arizonensis. Next base: position 23,948,134 of record NC_135055.1, read on the forward strand.
AATATCTTTCGGTCGCACGATTACACACGCACATGGCCTGTTTCGTTCGTCGGGACCCCGAGGACGACACAAAAGTCAGCTTTGTTACCGACTAATAAGGGTACCCGTGTTTTTGTCCAGATTTTAATTAAATACGGAAATCGGATAGGACGGTGGCGGGCGCATATATTATCATAAATTATCGTTCACCCGCGGCTATAAAGAAATCACGCGCACACCTGCCTTAACGGTTGTAACAAGCTCGAACCAAGTGTGTTTTGCGACTGAACTCTTTTTTATTTTTACGAAAAACGGTATCAAACGCAACATCGTTTCGTTAAATTCAACGCACACGCCGAAGAAAAAAAGAAGCCTCTAACAGGATACATAATTTATACCCATGGGTCGACTTTGAAACGCGCAACGGGATCGGAGAAAAATTCACAAACGAGTTTCCTCGATCCGAAAGATTTCCAGGTAACAGATACGTAGTATGAGAATTTGCACCTCGCATGAAGCCGTCCACCATCGACGCTATCGGACGGAAACTTGCCAGTGCTCGTCTACAATTATGATAAATTATGGTTTCCAAGGTTGGAAGTTCTACCTCGCACTTATAAATTCAGTATAACGCAGTCTTTTCTCCTTCCTCGGTTAATTAGCTACCAAGAAACTCGCCACCAATGCGATCAAACCTCGTAAATCGCGAAATCGCAAAATCGCAAAATCGTAAATAAAATCTCTTTAATCGTCGAAAAATCATTGTTTTCTTCCGTCGGCGTAAAGATAGAGTTATAAATTACTTTTGACCTTTGAGAAAAAAAATGGTTCGAAGAAAGAATCAGTCGATCGCAAATGGAACTTACCTAATAGAAAATAAACGGTTCGCTCGTTAGAATAGCTTTTGCGTGAGGATTTCTCGAGGGTTTCTAGAGGTAGGCCGTTGACGAAGACGTAGCACAATACCCTTGATAGCAGGTCGGCGTTGGAGATGGTACGACGACAACAACGGTGACGGTGACGGTGACAATAACAGAAACAGTAGCGTTTGTGGTAACGGTAGCGATGGCAGCAGTGGCGATGTCGTTGACGATAATGTTACTGACAGGGGCAGTAGCGTTCGAAAAGGTAGCGATGTTGGCGTCGGTGCCGGCATCGGTGCCGGCGTCGGTGCCGGCGTCGGTGTCGGCGTCGGCGTCGGCGTTGACGTTAGCGTTAGCGTTAGCTTGACGGTGGCGACAGCAGCGGCGGTGGAAACGCGACAACGGTACGACGGTGGCGGCGGCGGCAGCGGCAGTGGCGTGGTATCGTTGGAGACGGTGCTAAGAGTTCGGGCGAGCTCGCACAGGTTCGGGTGGGGTCGGTTCGCCGCCTTGCCTGCCATGACTGGCCGGCCGCGGCCTCGCGGGGGGTGAGGGTGGGGATGATGTGGCGCGTCGGCGAGGGAAGCCACGGCAGTGAATCCGGCGTCGTGATTGGTCGTCGCGTGGGAGAGCCGCCCGCCCGAGCTCACCGTGGCCGGCAGTCAGTACCGAGCATCCAGGCAGAGCACATCGAGCCATCGGAGTCGGGGTGAGATACGGAAACACGCACCTCGGGACCTTATCACGGGCACGATGGCCGTCCGGCGCGTGCACCGTCAACATCAACAGCAAAAACAACAACGTCGTCACCGTCGTCGTAGTGCCGTTTTCGTCGCGCGTGTACTTCGCAATCATCTGCACACGGAATCACAGCAACAGCATCGTGCGCTCACCAAAGTATCGTGGCCACCATCGTACGGATACGTGGCGCGCGGACTATGTGCCTGGTGCACGCAATAAGAAACGAAACAGAAAGAGAAAGCACGACGCACGGAAATTTGCTGCGTGCTAATCCGACACACACGGTTTGCCACTACACGCTACCTACTACATCACGTTCCACCGTTACCTCCTCCTTGTCCTCTCGTTTTCAAGTCCCTGTAACGCACCTCCTTCTTTTCTCCCTGTACGCCGGACTTCCCACGCGGTCCTTGTATCTTCGGTGAGATTACGTTTCGGTTAATACGCGAGGAAAACGCGCGTCGGCCGTAAAATCTTGTCGGTTGCCATGCGTCGTTTAAATTTTCGTCGTAGAACCTCCCGAAGCGAGAAATCTAAATCGTATATCGTTGTGTTCTGACTGGTGGTGCGTTTTATTGTTCGTCGTGTCACGTTTTCGTCGGTGCAACGTCTTGTGCCCGTTCCGGGAAGTGTGTAGCCTAACCTCCTCCGTCGACGACGGTGGCGACGGTGGTGTGGAGGCAAAGGTGACCGTGACGGTGAACCGTTTCTCTGTGCTTCGTCGTATTGTATTCTCTGTTCTGTGCGACAACAGTGAGACAGAAGGGCAAGTGTCTGCCGGTGAGGTCCTTTGAAAAACACGTGCGTCGTCTCGTTAAAGTAGCGCGGATCCGACGGATCGGTCATCGAAGCTGTCGTTGGTGCGTCGTTCGACGTACGCGGCCGGCGGAATCGCGGCCGGCACGCGAGGACCGGCTTTTGAAATTCCCGCGTTGGTCGGATCGGCCGCCTAACCTCTCGTCGATCCTGCGGACACACCTCTCGCGTTAAGTCGGTGGAAGACGAAGACAGGAAAGACGGTGGCCGTCGCTCGGCCAGCAATAATGCCGCACGTGAGCAGCAGCGGCGGCGGCGATGATCTCGGCAGCGAGGACGAGGTCAAGGTCTTCAAGGATGAGGGCGAGGACGAGAAGAGGTCCTCCGAGAACCTCACGGAGGAGAAAAGTTCTCTCATTGACCTCACGGAATCTGAGGTGCGTGGACAGGCCCTTGTTACCGTCTCTAATTCTACGAATTGGTCGTGTCGTGTGCAACAACGCATCGTCGTCTCAGTCTCTTCTTCTTTTATCCGCCTCTTCGTTCGTGACAGCCTAAGGACGTCGGCATTAAGTGCGTGCATGTGTGTTGCAGGAAAAGGTCTCGCTCGCCGGTGGAAGTTACGCGACGACGGGCAAGACGTCGACGAGATCCGATCTCAGCCCTGTTTTCGGTAAGTCGTCATCTATTTCGTTCTACTCTCGCGAATTCGATGAGAAAACCGCGGGAGGTCCTTCCGTGGCTCGATCGTAACTCGTATCGTATCGTATCGTATCGTATCGTATCGAGTGTCGCGAAATGTGTTTGGATCGTAGTAGCACGCCAACTATTATTCGATCGCGATGCGCACGATAAATGTGCATATATTTGCGTTACGTATGGTAATCTCTCGTACATCGAGGCTTTTCTACCGCTGTCGTCTTTTCGCGTAAACGCAAATGATAATATTTGGAATAACCGTGGCCAGTCGTCTGCGCCGAGTCGTTCGTCTACGGGAAACTATTTACAATCCCGAACGATGAATGGTTCAAGCTCGAGTGAAAAACTTACCAAAATTTACGACGATTTCGTACACGATGGCTACCGCTCGGACGAGTACGTCCTAGAGCTTGATTTTAGACATTCGATCGTGACACCGATAACAGAGAGATCAGCGAGTCGTCGGACGTAATTCTCCCGTCGGACGTTTATCGCTGGTCGGCTATGAAATCTGATAACGTGTTATGATATTATATGCGTGTCGTGGGGGGGCAGCTCTGATTCATATAAATTAACGTCATTGTAGGTGGTTATCTTACGATCTTGTAACGTAATCTACTCGTGGCAAATCGCTTTTATGTACTAATGATAATTTAGACGGCTCACGTCAGGGTAAATCGAACGTTTCAACGTTTCTGTCCGCACCGCGATCAACAATGCCGTTCCAACAGCGATCGAGAACAAGATTATCGCCATTGTATTATAGTTCGTTGCAGTGGATCGCTAGAAACAACTCGGTCGCGTGTTTCCGATTATTTCGTTGGCGCGCTCCCATTGAAAACATTGAGTCACGTTCGGTCATCTCGCGTTAAATACACACGTGCGTTTATCGCGAATAGTCGAACGCAATTATTCTACCGTGATTGAGTCAAATAATTGAAATTATGCAAACGCTCGAACGAAAATACAGGTCCGTTGAATTTTTTTCCGCTCTCTGTTTCCGACGGATCGGATTTGCGTTCGTTGCATCGTTTTCCGGTGCTCGTTGACATCGCAGAGAAGAAGACACGTAACAAGGGCCGAACGAGACAAACATTTTTTACACCGCGCAACAAGCACTCTGCTTTTTTCGTTTAAATAGGTGTTTACGTAACGCGCGACACGCAGCGTACGATGCACTCGTCCAACTCGGTTTCAAACAAGGAACCGAATCTCGTAGAATTATTCCGAGAAAAATGTACGGTCCTTCTGCAAGGTTTAAGTTAAGTAAAGTTTCGTTTCGGTGTTTCCAAGTACGACGGCGTTGGAGTTCGCGGAAGCAACCGTAAACAATGTAAGTCGACGACGTATCGCTAGCAAAAATTTCGAAGCCATCTGTTGGCGTTCCCCGGTCGTAACAGGTTTCTTTCGTTCCCTTGTTTTTTCACACGTGCCCTCGAAAATCCCAGCGAGATCGATGTTCGCGGTTCTCGTTTCGCCTCGAAGGAAGATAAATGTAACCGTAAGAATCGATAGTAATCGCGTGTTTACGTTAACACAGTTTTTAGACGAGGGTTCGGACCTTCGCGGCTTGGAACACTTCCGAAAAACAGGGATAACATTTACCCTCTCGGATCGAAGTGTATTCGTCCTACGATAAAGCGAAAATAATTCTTCGAATCGATCCGCCTAATCTTCCGTATCTTTGAATCGTCTATTCGAAACGGTTCGATCGTGTAGCGAAATCGTATTAATTCGACTTTCGTAACCGTTCGACGAATTGTTTCCAAGTATTGTTTCGTCGTCTTTGGTAATACAGCGATACTGGTGTTTGTTCCGATGGAAGGAGTACCATTACGAGACGAGGCATCGAGTGTTTTCCTTAACGCGATAGCTGTCGTTTGACTCGCCGGTCAGCGGTTTCTGTTTCGTTGTTGTAGAAATTGGCGGCGGCCGATTCGAGGGATCGGTTTGCACCGTTGGTCGAGATATTATAGCGTTGCGAATGCGCGAGCGTCTTCTTCCCTGTCCGTCTCTCGATTTCTTAGTCGCGGACGTATTTCTCGGTCCATTGTGCGACCGAGTAAAAGTAACCGAAAGAATTGAAAGTAATCGCGCGTCGAGGGGAAAATCGAATCGACGTGGTTAAGAGCGAAAAGGGGTTTTCGGCGAGAAACCGCGGGGAAAGTTAATTCTAATTTGCCGAGGGAAATTGACCAAAGTTTACGGAACGCTGTTATTCTCGCGACAGGCTTGAAACAAATTGTAACTCGTTAGCCGGCGGTATACAATGAAACACGCCGGATCTCTCGGCTGCGCGCGTTCCTCCGTGAACAGACTTTGTCACTGACAAATCGATGTCGCCCCGGCGAACACGCTGTCACCGTGTTGCCAAAACACTTTAACCAGTTAGGTTTCGTTCCTGTTTGATTTTGACGACTCGGCTAACTCCTCGAAGCGACACCGCGCGCGTTCAAAGGATTCGGAGAAAGTGTCGCTTCGGATCGAAAGTAGAGTTTCTTTTCGGTTGGTCTTCGTTGGACTTTCCGCGCGATTCGGTTCCCTTCGAGAGACACTCACCGTTCGAGATAACGATCGAACGACAGTGGGTAGGTGCGATCGAATCGACCGTCGCGTTATCGCCGGTTCGAGCTCGGTTATCGAGTTACTCGAAAATCGTTCATTTCCCGTGGATCGGGTCCACTCGCGCGCAGGGTTATTATTAAGTTCGATTGGGAAACCAACGGCTTCGAGACGGACGTTCCTCGTTATTTTCGGTTCGAAAGTAACGTTCGTAAAAAGCTGGATATTTCGTTTAAAAAAAAAACCAATCGAGTCGAGTTTCGTATCGCCGCCTACGCGTCTATCCACGCGCAAACTATCGCCCGGTATATTATTCTTTCGATTATTCAAAACGACGAAGGTATTATAACCGTTTCTGTGTAATCTATCTTCCCGGAGTGTATTTTAGGGAAACTATACGTCATCTTAAACGTTGCTCGTTCGTAGTCGGCTTCATAAAAGCGTAAACGAATCCGCGGAGTGTTAAATTATTGTAATTTGTCTTGTCCGAACGGTAGCGACGCGCGGCAGCTCCGGCACGACACGAAAATCACTTTCTGTGACGTACAATTACGCGCAAATAACGCGTGGGGATCAGAATTCGTTGCACTCGCCGGCCGGGAGAACGTGCAAAATATTACGTCGGGATCCGTCGTAATCGCTTAAGTGGTTAATTATGGTGCTTCGAGGAAGACTAGAGGAGGCCGAGGTGGGATTAATCTTGGCATCAATTACTTCACTGGACCCTTTTTTATGCCCACTGAAACTAGTTTTCCGCCAGGAGCTTGCTTCTGAATGGCGCGTGATGCGTCGGATATCTTTTTTCCATTCATTAGACGCCGTATCCACCGAAGGTCTGCGTATTTTTGCGCGAACGTTAAAACGCGTATTCTATTTTCTCCGAGATCGGTCGTTGAACTCTCCGCGTTTTCCGCTCGACAAGATTTTTCTCCAAATATTCTTAAACGTTGTTTTCGTTGTTCGCAACGAACGATTTTTCCCACCTTTTTTCCGTTTCACGAGGGACTCGAGGGTCCAAATTTTCGACTATAATTTAGCAGCGTTGCGTGCTTCGAACCGAAGGTGCACTAACGATGTATCGGTCCAACGGTAGAAAATGCAAAGGAGAGCGTGCTCTCGCTCTCGTTCTCGTTCTCGTTCTCGCTCTCGTTCTCGCTCTCGTTCTCGTTCTCGCGGTAGTGCGTGTGTGCTTCTGGTTCCCGACTAATTTCGAAATACACGAACGCGTTTAAAATTGCGTCTTTCGACGGCGTGCGGATCGACACGGTAACCGTGCCTTGGGAATTATTATTGCACACAAATAAAAACACCGCGACGCGGTCCGTGTGCCTGTAAATTTTCGATCCTCGGAATTTTAACGCGAGCAGTCGAATGTCTCCGTACGACCGACTACCTGGATCTGCCTCTCTTACGGATCGATTTCTTAAGAAACCTTGCACGGTAATCATCGTCCGTTCGTGAAAATAATGGAATATATCGCAATGAAAAGTTTTCCGGAACTTCGAAAAGTGCAGGGATTTGTACAATTTGCGGTAGCTGTCGGCGCGTGCCGACCGATTACTTGTATTCGCTGGATTTGCTTGCTTCGTTTCGTTCTCGGTACAATGGGCCAATCGGTTGCCGTTGTTAATTATCGGACGTAGCTCGTTGGATCTAGCAACGATCCCACGTATGCTCGCGGTGTGTGTGTGCGCGCGTCTAACGCATTGCGACGCGGACTCGCGACCAGCATCGAAATCGAATTGTATCGCGAGAAATTCGTTATTAAGCGCGTCGAAGATTACGAAAGACCGTTCGTCGTTACGCGCATCGAATGTAAAGAAGCTCGACCCGTCTTGAAATATTCCGACACAGGTATCGCGAAACACGGTGCACGCAATCGCATCGATGTTCGTAAATTGTGGGATCGACTCGTTAACCGCGTACTCGAAAAACTATCGTCGGGCGATCCGCGAGGTGCAGGCAGCATCGACGATCGATCGGGGACGACGGTACGTCCGAGACGTTGCGTCTCGGGAACGAATTATGTACGGAAAAAAGTGGCCGGGTCGGTTCGAAGTTTGAGATAAATGGCGGTGGTTATGTAAAAAAAAGAAGGAATCGAGTTGTAAAAAAGGCGAGCAGGTTGTGTCGCAACGCGTTCCAAGTGGTTTGCTCATTTTCCGACACCGCGGCGAGATTTTCCGTGGCTCGAGTCGAGCTTCGGCAATCCTCTAGTAGCAGTCGCGTTCGCAAAAGCGCTGGCTCACCGCGGCGATATACACTTTGTCGCTACTTGGAAACTACCTCCGCCTCCGGATTGCACCTCGCCGCGTGAATATCGGGATGCAGCTCGGCCACGGTGCGAAAGGAAAGGAAGAAGAGCGCGAGAAAACCGGGAGAGCGAGAAGGACCGAAGGACCGAAGGAGCGAAGGACCGAGGGGAGAGAACCATAAACGATGTGTCTCGTTGTGCGAAGTAATTGACGAGTTCGCGTGTAGGCGGTTGGGCGCCTAGATCGCCTCGAGCGTACCGTAGGCTTATCCTCGGAGACGAAAAACGAAACGAAACGAAACGAGACGAAACGAGACGAAACGAGACGAAACGAGACGAAACGAGACGAAACGAGACGAAACGAGACGAAACGAGCAGCCCTGATACCGGCCGAGGAGTCGAGAGGAGGCGGAAAGGGCAGGAGGTGGGTTCGCGCGGGTCGACACAGGAGGAGAGGAAACGAGACGAGAGAGACGGCCGGACAGACTCTGGCCAACGAAGGAACGAGAGGGGCAAAAATTGACAGAAGAGTAGTCGGTTAGTCGGGAAGAGAACGAGAGGGAGATAGAAATTGAGAGTGGGTTAGCCGGTGAACCCGAGAAGGAGAAGAGAATACGTGCGCGATGGAGAATCAGCGAGCGGCCGAGAGCGAGCGAGCCAGCGAGCCAGCGAGCGAGCGAGCGGGAAGAAGGGAGCGAGGAAAGAGACGCTGCTGCGCTGCATCACCCTGAACTTGCCCGAATACCTTCCCTCCGAACCTTACGATGTGTATCCGCTCACCAATGCACATGGCACCCAAGCGAGTTCTCTCTCCTACCCTCCTCTTCACGCCTGTCTCGTATCCCTCTCTCGGCCGGTCTCGCTCTCCTCCTCTCGTTCCTTCGCTCGAATCTCGCTCGCCCTTTCGGTCTGCTTCCTTTTCTCTTCTTACTTCGCCTCCTCTCGGAGTTAACCCACCCATTTCTTACGCTCCGCACCGTATACCGGGTGTCGGCGTAATAATCTCGGATATAGATAGCCCTCGCGACGAGCGACGGGGCGACGGGGCGACGGGGCGACGGGGCGCGCGGAGTTTCCGGTCCAATATGGACGAGAGCGAGTTATCGGTCGTGCGGTAACTCCAGGGACCACCACCAATTCGTGATTTAACGATGCTCCGGAAATCCGCGCCAACGAAAATAGACTCGTTACCGGTTTTTCTAATCCGCTGCTCGAAATAATTAGAGGGCCTCGTGTTTGCCGTACGAATCAAATATTGGGAACGAATGGTACGGCCACCGTATATTTAGTTCCGAGGAGAGACTTTCGCCGAACACGGAGTTTGCGTACCGCGAGCAGATGCTAAAATATCGGAAAACTTGTTCCAGTGCGTACAACTCGCGCGTTATTTCCTGCGATGCGTTCGACCAATCGTTAGATCGTACCCTTACATCCGTCCGTCCATTCGTCGATCGTTTCGTTTCAAAATCGATGCTTATCGCGCAAACATAAATTCGAAGGAATTATCGCGCCGCGATTCCTCCTCGAAAAATAAGTCGAAATTCTCTCGAACGGTTTTTACGTTCGATGCTTCGTTTTCCAGAAAAATCGCTCGAAACGTTACCGCACGCGCGTTCGACAAAGCCCACTTTTGTTCGCGCGACTCGCTACTCTGCCGTTTCCTCGAAATATACGTCCCGCGTATCGGCCGAGTAACGTATCGTTTCGCGATAACAATTTATTCACTTTATTAACCAACGCGTCGTTTGGAACGTGTCCTTTCCGGTGAAAATCAACTCGATCGGATCGGAGGTTTCGAAAACGTTGTCCCGAACGTTACGCGCGGAGTCTCGATTTATCGGCAATCTCGAAAGAGAATACGATCGCTTCGAAATCTCTCGACGCGAAAACAAACGTTGTTTCGGAGGTGTGCAAGGGAATAGAGAACCACGTGCTGTGATTTACGACGAAAGAAAGCGAATACAAATAGGTCGAGAAACATTCGAGGATCGCGGCAAGGTTGAACGAGAATCAGAGTTCGACGTAGATACGTACGCGCGCACGTATTTTTACAAGATTTCCGAGATCGCGCGAATAACCGGAACACCCGGTATATGGACACGGACACACCGACTACAGTCAGCATTATACACCTACCCTGACTCGCCTCTACCTACCTACCTGCTCGCTAACGAGCCTACCTGCCGGACTTCTTGCATTCGAAGAGGTTGCCCAAGAAGAGGGCCCCATCCCCATAGATTCGGCAACTACACCCCGCGGTGGTGCTTGCACCTTCCTTTATAAACGGTTAAACAAATTTCTCTGTAAAACGGCTTTCCTAGAAACGGAGACGAAAGAGAGGAAGGGAAGGGGTACGGGAAGATAGCGGTGGTTGTACCGGTGGGGGAGGGAGCGGGAGGGTGTAGGAAACGGAGACAGGGCCCAGAAAATATGTTCGCTCTTAGCGGAGTGTTTGCGCCGCGCGAGATCGGAGATCGAAAAAATTTTACAGCCGAGCATAAATCGAATTTATTAGCAGGGAATTTTCGACGAATTCGAACGCTTCGCGACGTCGCGTGTTTCGAAATTGTTTACAACTCGGAGCGCTGGTTTGGAAATGGAACGAACCGATCGTCGATCGCAAGAGACGAGCACGAGCATCGCGTCTTTTCGAGTTTCTCGCGAATCTCTCGGTTACTTACCTTTCGTTACGGGTTCGGCTTGGTTTCGTCGATCGTCGCGGCCAACCGCTCGCCTGGATCGATAAATGCAAAGTTCGTAAACACAGCTCCCTCGACTACTTTCCGCCATCGACGGACGGCCAAAGATCCGGTCCCTGACCTGCGACACGTGCTGGCCACGTGGGTCTTTCGATTCACGGTGTCACGCAATGCTAGCGAAAGCAGGAAAGAAAGTACACAGCGATGCACGTTTACGCGACAGCTGCGAGAGCACGTTCGTTCGTTCGTTCGTTCGTTCGTTCGCTCGCTCGGGTATGCACTTCCACCTATCGAAAGGGAATCGGTCAACAGACTTATCGCGGACCAGAGTGCGTCGACAAACATGTTGAACATTCGCGGTTCTCGATAAGGACACCGATACAACTTGAACAAACATTTCCGTCTCAAGGATCGCGGTCCACGCGCCAATGTTCCAACGTTCCAACGTTCCAACGGTTGAACGCGCGTTACGCGCGTTTCTTTTCGAAATGGAATCGGAGAGAATCGCTGTAAATTCGAAGGAGAGGTCGCGAGCAACGTTTCACCGAGGCTAATTCCTGCGTAGACGAGCCGTAATCGCGCGATCCGATCGACACCGATAACGAGATAAGCCCGATTACGTTCGCACGATGCGTAACCCCCTCGGTATCATCGCTCGATCTTTCTCGCCAGGGATCGTATCTCGGTTCGTGAGGTCACGTAGCGTCGTGATTTTCCCGCTCGCGGGGGATTTATCGGTGTCCGTGGCTCCCTTCTGTCTTCCCTAACGATGTTCTCGAGAATTTCGCCTGGTTTCTTCGCGACGGCGTCTTTCGGCGTCTTTCGGCGTCTTTCGACGTCTTTCGACGTCTTTCGGCGTCGTTCGGCGTCCGAGTGAACGTCGCGATTGCTCGTACGCGCGCGTTTTCCGCTTCGGGGAAGACTATTTAGGTGGTCGTTTAATAACGCTGCGTAGCGAGATCGCGCGTCGCGACGTACGGCGCGCGTTGTTTACACGAGGAACGGAACCGTGTACTTTGACAAGATTAATAATCGCAGGAATTGAATAACTTATTACAAGCGTTACGAACGTTACGACCGCGAACCTGTGAGCGACTAGTTGCGTCACGGAGAAACGTTAACGCTGTTCAGAGGATGAGATTCGTTCGTCGCGTTCGCAGACGCGACGCGTTTTCTGGTCGGAACTCTGTACGAATCACGATCGCGGCCGTTTCGGGAAAGGTTCGACGACTCGCATTGTTTCGCCCGTTAATCCGCGTTCTCGTCTTTCGGACAGTTCCGAAAACGTGGTTACAAAAAGAAACGGTAGCATCCGTCGCGCAAAACCACGGCGGTGAGTTTTGCCCCATCAAAGGAAAGTCGAACGTTCCGCGTTCGCTGATTCGATCGCTCCGAATCGAACGGAAGAACTCCGTTCGCGAGGAGGAGTCGCCGTTTCCCGTAAAATTCCATCGGCGAAACGCGACGACTCTCTTTACGCTTTTGTAATATCAGCGATCGTCTAATTGCTGCCCGTGGCACCCTAATAAACGTATTAGCGTTACGACGCGCGTTTTATTTTGAAAGAAAATAAGAGGAATCGTGCCACCGCAAAAGAATGAAAAAGCACGAGGCGCGTATGATAATCAGGCATGCCCACCAAAAATACCGGTTTCCCTCTCGGGCCCGTGGTTACGATTCAGGTTTGTCCTGGCTGTTTCCGAGGCTCTGTCGAAACGATGTTCGTCAAACAAAGTCGTTCGACCGTACGGCTCCTCCAGTCAATTAACGCCACAGAAGACCGTCGTCGACCTGTTGTCGAGCCCCCTCCGCGCTTCACCCAAGAAACAAGAAATTTCTAAGGGCCGATGGACCGAGCAAAAAAAGCGGCTACGAGGGAACGCTCGCGTTCTGATCGGTCCACGCCCGCTAATTACGCCACTTTTGCCACTTTTGCCACTCTTGTCACTTTTGCTCGCGTTTGTTCCTCGCTTCGCGATCGCGGAAGAGACGTCTTTCCCATTCGATTCTGGAACGATGGTCGCGGAAGTATCCTTTGGATTCGGCCGAGACGGTCGATGGTAAAGGGAAAGTAGACGCGAAACGAAAAGAATATCGAGAGGGATCTCTGCTAAAATGGACGCAGAAAGGCCGAAGAACGAAAGAGAGGGTGGAAGAGCGAGGACACACGGGGTGGTTTAACGGAAAAAGCGAGAGAAACGAGCGAAGATCGCGGGAGTAGAACGAAGCGAGTAAACGGAATGGAAAAGGGCGAAGGAACCGAAGATCACCGACGAGGGAGGAAGCGAGACGGAAGGGAAGCAGAGAGTAACGAGAAAGGACCGAACGGAGAACAGTGAACGGGGAACGGCCGCCGTGTAGCCAGAGAGAGAGAGAGAGAGAGAGAGAGAGAGAGAGAGAGAGAGAGAGAGAGAGAGAGAGAGAGAGAGAGGGAGGGAGGGAGGGAGGGAGGGAGAAAGAGAGCCAGGGAGAGAGAGAGACCGTCCGCTGAACGAAGGTTAGCAATCTGCGTAGTGTTTTACGACAACTATAAATATGGCTGTAAAGCTCTTTGTTTAGAGCAGCTAGTCCGGCTTTCGAAACTCTGCCCTTCTGCTCGCGCGGCCATTTAGGCTCGACCGTGGCCGCCCGCTCCGTATCCGTGTAAACGATATTCGTTCGGAACTCGTCGGGCTACTCGATTTTCGATCGAGAAATTCCCTCGAGAAGGACGAGGACCGATCTCGCGAACCACTGTTCGCGGAGATGCGCGTTTACACGTGAAAATTATCGACGACTGGTCCCATTAAAAGGAGGGAAAAGAAACCGCTCCGTCCAGTGGCATCTGCTAACCATATGCTAAAATGACTGAGCCCGGATAACACCCTGTCACGCTAATGTCAGGTTAAGCGGCGAGAATGATTTACAAGCGGCGAGTTCGAGCGAACCGGCAACGTTACACCGCGCTTTCGGAACGCCACGGCTCGCTCGCACCACGATACTCGTTACAACAACGTTATTGCTCGGGCGCAATTAACGTCCGCTAGATACGCCGCGTCGATAGGTTAAACGCGCGCGAGACACGTCGCGTGGACACGACGCGTTGAAATAATTTATGCCTTCCCGACGCGATCGGTACGCGTTCCGGATGCGTCTGTTTACGGACTTGGACAAGTACAGGGGTTTTGTCACCGTTTTACCTTACGAGAATCGGGAATCGGGAATTGGGAATCGTGGCTTCGATAATTACGAAGGGAGGCCGCCGCGCGAAAAGAAGAGGAAGAAAAATGCACGCGTATCGGGAGACGCTCGTCGAGTGTCTCAACGGGGACGACACTCCGGCGGCCGATTTTGGATTTTCGCCGTAACGCGCGACAAAGGCGTCCTCGCTGTACTTGGGCTCGGTTCGATTCGATTCGATTCGATTCGATTCGATTGAATTCCCGGTTGCGCGCAACCGGTGTATACCGCAACGACTCGCGGAAGAGCAGGAAGCAGCGGGGAACGGTACGAGATAAAGGGGTTGGGGTGGAGAGGAGCGCGCGAAAAAGGTGATACGGCACGGAGACAAAGGCGAGAGGACGGTGAAGAGAGCCCGATCAATCGGATCCTCTGCCATCCGGCGGTGAGTTAACTAGGACTAAATAAGGTAGCCGGCCGGTCTCGGTAAATAATTGTATCTCGTAAAGCGACTAGGTAACCGAGGATTTATATGGGCGTAGCCGACGGGGCCGACACTTGCTACTTCGGTACACGACGGCGCGTACCAGCCGCCGCCCCTCCTCCTCGCCTCCGCGCCTCCTCTACTCCTCTACTCCTCTACTCCTCTCCTCCTCTCCTCCTCTCCTCCTCTCCTCTCCCGCCTCCTCTTTCTCCTCTTTTTCCTTTCCTTCGGTCGAACATAACCTGCGAGCACTGCGGTGCACACGTGGCACGAGGCGGTCGTTGAGGGGACTGTCCCCCTCCGCGTCGGGCAATGTTGTATCGAAGGCTCAACTTCGGTCATGCAAATTAACCGGCGATAACCGAGCGAGCGGCTAATTATATTTGCGAGATTTTATCGTTTTGTCGCGCCTCGTCGCTTTCTAGCACGGGACGGCGGCACGGTCCTCGTTCGATTTCGTTCCAGACGATCCGCCACCGCGAATCGCGCCTACGAGTGTTTACCCTCGGTCCTCTCGATGTTGGGATTTTCCGACGAAAGCGTTCGGAATTGTCGGCAATTTGATTTCCCGTCGTGACTCGAAACTTCTTCCCGGTGATTTAATGGGATTAAAAAGTTTCCGCGACGCGCGACGCGCGACGTTGAACTCTTTACTCCCACGCGGCAGCCGCGCGGCAAAAAAGTAGCTCGCGCGGGAAGAAAAAGAAAAGCCCTCCGATCGTTGATCAACGATCTGGGAAATTAATTATCGCGCACGAAGAAGCCTCTCCGGGAGATTATTAGTCACGGCTTGTCCGCGCGGCCGCGACCGCTGCCGCTGCCTCTGCCTCTGCCTCTGCCTCTGCCTCTGCCTCTGCGAAGGTCCTTTTGCGCGTTCTCGCCGATGAGTTCGCGCTCACGGATTCGCTAATCTTATCTGCGCCAAGATAGCGCCACGTTTCCGCGATAAAAAAATCCGAGCATAATTCCGCTCTTTAAAAGTTTGTCCTCCTTTCCGCGTTGGGACATCGATCCCGAGAACGAACCGGTCGTCTTCCATTTCCCGTGAATCGTTTTCCAAGCGTTTAATTTATTCGGTGGAAATCTATTCCCGAGTAGACTCGTCGGCTCGACGGAAGTCACGCGTGTACGTGTCACGTGCCACGCCTGGCCATCCTCTTTTCTAGCTCGTACGGTTCCGTTTACGCTTCCATTGTCGTCTCGGTGACGCGCGACCCGGCGATTGCGAAATATCCAATCATCGAGATTCCTATTGAAATTTCGTTGGTAACGGAACGCGGACGCGGACGCGGACGCGGACACGAACAGGGACCGGCCGGCTCCCTCGAAACTGGTTAATTCTAATACGGGTCCGTCCGTCCAGTGGAATCGCGCGAGATGGTCCCGCGAGACCGGAGGAGTTCGCGGCGCCCGGCGAACCAGGCCCCTAATTTGGGACTTTATCGTCTTGTTATCCTTGCACCTTACGGTGCTGACGACCGAGCTCTCGGTGTCCCGGTGTCACTGTGCTCGCCACCTTTTCGTCGATGGTCGAGAGGTTCGCTTCGGACCGAGAATGCACCGATATGGTCGTCGGTACTAACGCGGACGCGTACGCGCGTAAAAGAGAAGGAACGAAGACACACGAATACACGGAGATCGAAAGCGAGCGAACGAGAAAAAGAGAGGTAACGAGAGGGAAGAGAAGAAACGGAAACAGAAGCGGGGGTAGAGGGAACGAGAGAGAGAGAGAGAGAGAGAGAGAGAGAGAGAGAGAGAGAGAGAGAGAGAGAGAAAAGTCCTGGTACGAGTGGGTGCCCGTGTGTCCCCTTCCCCCATCCCGGTGGACACTCGGGGCCCCCAATGGGAAGGGGGGGGGGCTCCCTCCCTCTCCCTCCGTTCGTTCCGCAGGCAGCCCGAGGCCAAGACCGCAGGGCCGTAGGCCCCAGCCTCGGTACCGTCGGCTACTCGTAGCTTTGCGACGTTGCCGAGTCCTCTTTCGATCACTTGCTTCTCGCACTCTCGTTTCGACGAGAAGGGCCCACTTTTGCATAAATTACTCGTGCGTGCTGGGATACGAGAGGCGTCTCGGTGGGTTCTCGCACGACACGTACACTCCTCTCGCACGCGGGAAAATTGATTTCGAAGCCTTTCGGATATTCCGACCGTACTTATCTTTTCGATGTCGGTTCGATTCGTTTTCGCGGAAAATACGCGCGGACGGGACCCTCGCGAAATTTACAGAGGGGGGATAGCGTCGCGAAACCCGGTGGCGCACAGCTGCTAGCTTCAGCAGGTGTGTGTTTGCGTGCTCGTTAACTCGTAATGGAGATTGCCACCTTAGATTCTCGACCACCCGGGTTCCCGTCGAATTCCGCCGTTTCTTTCTCTCTCTGTGGAGCACGTCGAACGAGATCGTTCCTATTGTTGAAAGTCTCGCGACGACGAGAACGTTGCGCGTTTAGCGATTCGTAATCCGAGGGGGCAAAATCGAGCGTTCGCTCGAACCGATTATCGGGTCGCGCGTGCGATCGCTCTCGCCGGAGTTTCTCGCTCGGGCTTCGCCGGCCCGCGGCTCGTAAATTCGTTCGTCGAGCTTCGACCGAGTCACCGCGTCGGTCGACCGGAGAACGGATGCTGCCGAGACTCGAAATGCTCCTTTCCGGACCGAAAATATCATCGGCCGTGCACGCCTCGAGGAATTTTTCGGCCGATTCGAATCTCGTCTTCGGCGTGTACGCGGCGCGTTCGAGGAAACGGCGGAGACGGTTCGTCGCTCGCTACCACGATCGTTTCATCGACCTGTCAAAACTCGGAACTCGGTACATCCGATCGACCGAGTCGCTGCTGCTACCTGCTCCCCGATACGGCGCGAAGAAAGTGCTCCGTCAGAAGAGGCTTGCCGTGTCTCGAACGACACGGATCTCTCCGATAGGCGGGAGGCCTCGTCGACGAGGCGTTGGAGCGCGCGCGTAGCCAAACTTGCACCGAGTTTTCAGCCAGGTTGGACCGTCCTTCCGAATGGCTCACGGAACTGCGAGTGCCGTTCGATCGGTGTATCGACGCTCGAACCCCTTTTCTATTTCGATCGTGCCCGTTTCTCGGTTCCTTCCATTTTTTTCTCGCTTCGGAATTATCAGGAATAAAAAGACCCGAAGATCGAATTACCTATTTCGTTGGCGCGAATTCCGAGAGCAAGGGGGGATTCGTCGGAGGCTGAGCCTCGGCTACGGCCGGAGCCGGAGCCTCGACCGGAGCCAGAGCCGGAGCCGGAGCCGGAGCCGGAGCCGGCGCTTATCCCGGGAAATAAGGAAAAACGTTAACCTCGAGTCTGGTTCTCTTTGATCGGCCTAAAGAGATCTCGGCCGATTAAAAACTCATCGCCGAGCAATAACGGCCGGCTACTTTCCTTTTTTAACCGTTATCGTAGACTCGCGTCACGCTCTCGCTTTCTTCTCAAGGCGCACCCGGTTATCTCGGCTTTATCTCGCCCCATTACCATCGTAAAACCCTCGGCCGTGAATGGAGGGGGCGAACGCTCCGCTTTCTCGTGTTATTACCGCGTTCTTCTCGTGCTCTCCTTCTATCTCGATCTCTCGAGCGGAATACGCGCCGCGCGAATCTCGTAAACTCGTCGAAACGAGAAAACCGTTCGATCGGTCCCGAAGAGACTTCACCGGGCGTCCGATGTCCGCCCCCGTTGCATTCGGGGACTCGATCGGTAATTTATCAGGGACGGCGATTCGATCGGAACGCGAGACGGTTCGGTCCGACTCGAATCGGGGAGAACCGCGCGAGAAATATGCAAAAGACTCGCGGCGGGAATTCGGCGATTCCGGCAATCGTAGATGGTGTTTCGAACCGCTGCGCGGACTGGCCAAAGCAGCCTTGGCAGAAGGCGCTGGCACGGCACCCATTGTCCGCGCCGTCTCTTGTTACGAGACGAGACGAGCCGTGCCGTGCCGAGCCAGTCGGGAGGAACCGAGAGGGCCCAACGAGGGAGAAAGAGAGACGGAGGCGGTCGAGTAGAGAGAGAGCCAGTCGGCCGCCGGTCAAACAGGCAGACCCTGCCTCTTTCCTCCTTCCTTCCTTTCCTTTCCTTTCCTTTCCTTTCCTTTCCTTTCCTTTCCTTTCCTTTCCTTTCCGTCGTCGTCTTCTTCTTCTTCTTCTTCTTCGCCTTCTCCTTCTTTTGTTGCTTTCCTTCGCGCGGGTCTTACCATGCCGGGGACCGTGCCGAGTCAAAACCACCTATGTGCCTGGCGAGGCCCCCGGCAGTAGGTCTGTTGCCTCGAGGCCCCTGGCCTCTTCTCTTCCATCGCCTCTGGTCCCTCGTCCCGCGCAGGAGATTGCAACGAGACTCCTTTGCTCGGCTCCAACTTGACCTCCGGTCAACCCAGGGCTCCGAGTTTTCGTCCGCGGTTTCGCCGAGCCCGATGACAGAGTTTCGAATTTTTTCGCGTCTCGTCTGGTCTCGTCTCGTTTCGTACCGTCCCTCGGGAAATTTACGCGGGCCGGGCTCCCGATTCTTGCGATGCATTCCCGTTTTCCAATATCTCGGAAAAACCGGCTCGATCTCTCGTTCTCGGTACGAATCTCGTCGCGTTCGGGAGCTTTCGATCGCTTCGATCTGTTCGATCGCTTCGATCGCTGCGCTGACCGTGGTGGCTGGCCGGTCGGTCCCTAGCTCTCTCGGATTCTAACCAACTAGCACGTCGCAGGCCTCGAGTACGTGACAG
Organism: Ptiloglossa arizonensis; assembly: GCF_051014685.1. Lineage (NCBI taxonomy): Eukaryota > Metazoa > Arthropoda > Insecta > Hymenoptera > Colletidae > Ptiloglossa > Ptiloglossa arizonensis. The sequence goes on from NC_135055.1 coordinate 23,967,045, forward strand.
TGGGTCTGGCCTCGAGGCCTGTCAGGAATCTCTCCGGGGTCCCATTACGAGGGTGCGCCTACTTGGCCGATCTTTTATACGGCGAAAACCCGTTTCGTTGTCTCGGGATCATCCGGCGCACGTGCGCTTTTCCGACCCGTCTTTCATCGCGGACGTCGTCGCGGGAACTAGTTTCGCTCGGCCGCCTTTATATTATGCAAATCCGCGGGGACGATAATGAGATTCCGTCTTCGCCTCGGTTGATAAATAATCCCGCGCTTTCTATAACGACGATCGGACCCGACTCGACGAAAAATGTAACGCGGTCCTGTGCCCTGTTCTTCGATCGTGCGCTCCTGTCTCTTCACGGGGCGCTAGCCGACGAAGGAGAACGGAGGGGAGAGGACGCGCACATATACGGATTTCCGGGGAAATTCGTCAGAGTCGAGGAGCACGCCGTGACCGCGACACGGCACTTGTTGCGCAAACCTTGTCCGGAGACGAAATCTCTGGACGTCCCTTCGGCCCCCTCCGATTTCTTCTACACGGACCTCCCGCGTCGAGGGTCACCGGGTTACACACCGCCGCGCATTCCCATTTCGGGGTTTCACCAAAAGCGTCTCTTCCGTGCTAGAAACCCGACTCCTGAATTTCTCGGAGCCGTTTGCTCCGCCGGTCCTCTGCCCCCCTCTTGATCGCCGAGATATCCCGGTTAAAAAATTCCGGCCGCGAACCGCGACTCCGTAAACGTCTCGTACGCGAGACTACCTACCGGACGTATCCTCAACGAACTTGTATACGTATATATATATATATATATATTACAACGATCGCGATTTTCCGTTTCTAGGATCGCGCGTTAGCGTCCTTTCCTTCGTAGCGAGTCGTGAAAATCTGAGAGCAACGCAAAGCACTTGTTGCACAAAGAGTGCCCCGGGGACGAAGATTCTTTCCGATACCTCTCTTTCTTTCTCTTCTTCCTTCGATGTTCTTTGCAAGAGTAAGAAAAAAGAGAGAGAGAGAGAGAGAGCGGGGGGACCCCCTCCCTCCCTCCCTCCCTCCCTCCCTCCCGCGTCGAGGGGTCGCAAAACGTCCATGGCCGAGAGACACAAGTACGGATTTCTATTGACACGAGTCAATAGGCCCTGGCCTCCGGTCTCCGCAGGAATCTGTACGGTCCTTTTGGCGTCGCTGCGAGCGAAGATGGGGTGCCGTAATCCTTGGCCCTTTTCTCTTCCCCTTCGTTTCTGCGTAGTTTTCTCCCGTGGGAGACGGAAGAACTCGATAAATCTCCGCGGATAATTCCGGCGAGGAAATCGTATTCCCGACGCGCAACGAGCCGCAGGATTAATTCGGGTTCGCGGCAAGTTTTTCGCGTCGGCCGGAAAAGGAAAATCGTGATCGTCCGGTGTATCGTCCCGGTCGAGAATACGCAACCGTTCGAAAAGGATCGGAAAGATTCCGTGGCCCGGGCCCGAATTTGAGAACCGCCGGGCTCCGCGATGCAGTGTCGGCAGGTCGGTAGGTAGGCATATAGCGTTGATGGACCAGAGCTAATCTAAAAATCGCCGGAACTTCACAATTATAGTAATTTACCAGCCGACAACAAGCTGTACACACAAGCTCGCCCATAATGGCATTAACGGCACGCTCTTTCGCTCCTGTGTCCTTTTTAACCCCGGATTCCGGGCCCGATTCGGGACCCAAGACCGACGAGACTTTACGATCGAGCTTCGACGCGATCCCACCGTCTCGGAGCGTCTCGAGCGACCGATCTCGCAACGTCCGGAAAGTCTCTCCTCTCTAAGAACTTTGCGACGTTCGAGCAGGGCGGTGTAATTGCTCTCGTTTTTCGAGCACCGGATCGGTGAGTTCGCGCGATCGTCGCGACGCGCGGCGCGCGAAGCGTTTTCGAGACCAGGGACGTTCGTTCGAAATTTCTTTATCCCGTTGAGTCATCGCGGCCACAAACGAAGTCCGCGTTCCGCGCCTCGTTATCGTACGCCATGACGATCGTTGTCGCCCTCTCGGCGGCGGATTACAGGGGAAAAACCGAGAGAACGGATAGATTTATCGTTTGTAACAGAATCGCGCTCCATTGTGCGCGCGCGTCTGTGTTTTTTTTCCATCAAACGAAAATGATCCTCGGTGCAGACAATGCTCGCGAGAATACTCGGCTCGAAATCGAGGGCACTCAGGACATACGCAAATCCATAATAATCTCTTCGCGGCTTCCGCTCTTTGCCTCCTCTGTTCCAATGGCGCCTTTCCAGGAATCGTCGATGCAGAATCGCGAATAACTCGGTACGCGGATATTGTTTAAGAACCCGTGCATACCCCGTGGATAGCTGCGATTTCTCCGCTAGACCGGGCGATCGCGTGCCCGAACCGCCTGCTCGCGATTTACGATGCCCAAAAAATGTTGTTCTCTCCCGTGTTATTTTCGTCGTTCCTTTGTCATTCGTACGTACGAGTTACGGCGCGTTTTCGATTCGACGCAGTGAATTCCATTACGAAACGGTGGTTTCAGCGCATCCGAACATTTTCAAGAGAAACTTTTCGAGAAACGCGCCAAGTCGACGCAACTGCATTCGCGAGGAAGAGGTGTCCGCGACCGAACCGGAAGCGACCGGGAAAGAACGTCGCGCGAACAAAATTTCGATCGGTGGCGCGCGATGCGATAAAAGTGGTAAAAATCGGGGATGGTCGAGCTACGGAGATTCCCAACTTTCTCCGCGTACGCGCGACGCTCCGGAAGATCGAGCTACGGCTAAAGGTTTCTTCGAAATTACCCTTGTTCGTCCAAAGGTGCGAGCCGAATAAACGCGTCGCGGAGTCGATCGGTTTGCAGTTGTACCGACGATGAACCGATTTTTAAAGTCACCGGCCTTTTTGATTATTCTCCGGCTCGATACCGAGTAAAAATCGACAACGACGACGATGCGTTTTCGTTGGTCCGTACTTACGCGTCGAAAAATCGGTCGCTCGGTGCCGAAAAGTTAACCGATTTCCACGCGATTGGGAGACGCGCGTCAAAGGGAAAAACGATCGTTCTTCCGGGGAGAAACGGCTCGCTTCCAGTCGTCGGCCCGGCAAACGGGCGACCGAGTCGTCGAGCATTGTGTGCCCGGGGTATCTATAATTACCGACCCGAGGTATTATTCCAACAAGACTGCGAAGTAAACAAACCTGCAGGAGAGGAGCGAAAAAGAGAGCGCAGACCGGGCGAACGAGAGAACACGGCCACGAACTTTGAGTCGGTATAGCGCGCTGCATGGAAGGCCGATGGAACGCAGCAGGACGTGTGGTAGTGGAGGAGGAGTAGGAGTACGAGGAGGAGGTGGTGGTGGAGGAGGAGGAGAAGGAGGAGGAGGAGGAGAAAGAGGAGGAGGCGCGGCACTGATCGTGATGGAAAGGTCGGAGAGAACCGAAGGGACGAAGGGGAGAGGGTCGGCTGGCAATAAACTTTGGCGCGAGGAGTGTGGCGCACATGTGCACTCAGGATATGCATTGGGAAACAGAGGAACGAGCCTACCGTGCCCGAACGCGGGACAACGCTTCCCTTTTCTTGCTACCGAACCAAATATCGGCTAGGGTTTCGCGCGAGACCTTTCGCGAGGTCAACGATGTCTCGATTTCTTTTTTTAGAAATTACTTTCTATCGCTCTATCGTTCGACGAGGATAGCGCACGAACGGGACTAGCGGCTTTTAAACGGGATCGGGCTTAAAATGTGGGTCAGCGATTTTCGTCGAACGTTCTCGTATCTTCGCAAGGTCGCTAAGATTCTGGTTTTCTCTCGATTCGAGAATTCTAGACCCGTCGCGATCGCCCTCGAAACAAAAGCCATCGTTCTCCTCTCCTTTCGAGCACTCGTGGACGCGTAATTTTCGTTTACCTAAACCTAGAGTAGAAATCGTGGTACGCGCCGCGATTCGACCGCTACGAGTATACCGTTCTCGCCGATAAATCGCAAGTTTTACGCTCGCGCGGGACAAATTCGCCAAAGATTCAGCGACACTTTTATCGCGAGACGCACCGAGTTAATCCCGGCCCGTGCGCGTCGTCGTCGTCGTCGTCATCGTCGTCGTAGTCGTCGTAGTCGTCGTCGTAAACAGATAAAACTTTCATTAAAAGCGAAGCCTATTTGCTCGCGCGATCACCACGACGAAATACGCTCGCGAGCGGACGGTTTTCATCGACGCAGTCGCGATAAAACGAGGATCGCGCGCGATTCCGGCGAAACACGGGCCGGTATGCGTGCGTGTGTCGCGTTATTTATAGAGTCGCGTAGCTGACAATTTAATCGTCCGCAGTCGTGTGAATTGCGCCGATGCGTACGGTCCGCTCGGCGTGCGTGGTCGCGTGGTCGCGCGGTCGCGCGGACTCGTTCGCGTCTTAATAAGTTCGGGCAAACGAGTGCTGTGTGTCTCGCTACTCGGAAAAGGTCAATGGTCTCGCGTCGGGGGACGATCGAGATCATCGCGGAGAGGAGCCTCGAACGAAGAATTAACTCTTTCATGGTCGGTGGTGCGCGCTTGGCTCGCGCGCGGTCAACGCGGCGGCAACGGCGGCGGCGGCGGCGGCGGCGGCGGCGGCGGCGGCAGCGGCAGCGGCTGCACCCGCGTGTGTGCAACCGCTCTGCCGAAGTATTAATTAAGCACGCGGCTCTCCGACCGCTGCTACGCGGCTGATTTATCGCCGTTTACCGCTAGCAGTCCGCTCGCGTTGCTTTCGTTGCGGTTCGTTGCGCCGCTATTACGACCCATTTTCGAGCCTCGATAAGAAATCAGCGAAGCTTCGTTGGAATTTCTGGCCCGATCGAGGCGATCGCGAAGTTCGCGCGTCCACCGGCGTCGCTAGGGTCTCGCGTCAGGTGTTGCGTGGATAATGCTCAGGCGTGGCGCACAATCGGCCGCGACTATCGGGCTTCGTAGAAACGCTTATCGCGCTTGTATACTCTTGGCACAATATCCCTCGTGAATTTTTAAGCCAGACACGCGCGCGCGAGCAAATCCGCCTCGTGGAACGTTCCGATCGAGTCGTTGGATCGGTCCGTTCTCGTGCATTATTGCCGCGGTTCGATCTATCGCGGTTAACCGAACAGCGAGCCTCGACCGCGAAATAGTCCTCGGCTACCGTGCTCGGGGACGCTCGGTGATACTTTCTCCCCGCGGAATAATGGCGTTGCCGATCACCTAAAGATCTTCGTTGCCTCGGTGATAAGATCTAGCCGGGACGAAGTCGATGATGCTAACTCGGTTTGGCCGGGTAGATCGAGAGACGATACTTATCGGTTCGAATCCTGAAAGCAGGTTTCTACCTTTCGAAACGATCGAGTTTCGCGGAACGAGAAGGAACTCTCTCGGGTGGTGGTGGTGGTGGTGGTGGTGGTGGTGGTGTCGGTGGTGGTTGGTCCACAGTGGGACAGGATCCGCCTCGAGCGGATCGGGACGACGGCCCTGCCGTCGGCAACCCGGTGAAGATGATCGGTATCACTCGGAGAGTCCTTCGTGCGGATTCTTATTGCTCGCCGCGATCCAGTTTCGCGGAACGGATAAACTCGAATGGTTTCTCGAACACCAGTGTCCGTCCCGAACGTTAAAGGACAGACCGTGCTGCGAGCAAGAGGTGTGGGACGCGGAGGTTGCACCGCGAAACGTTCCGTATCGTTTCGATATCTTTCGAGCAGGTTCTCGCGCACTACCGAGAAAGGTTTTCCTCGGAGCGCGCGAATCGATCCACGAGCCCGCGAAACCGAGTACGTTAAACGGAACTGGTTCAACGTGGACGCAATAGTCGAGCGGAGACTACCGATCGGGAAAACCGTCCGAGTCTAATTGCCGGCCAATAGTTACCCCGTAGGATTATTCCAAGTGGATTTACGCGAATCCGATCGATAAACGCGCGGAAACGATCGTTGGTAGGTGAAATAATTGGAGCCCGTTGCGTTTCTCGGCTGCCAACGAGGCACGTTCGAGTTTACCGATCCTCGGTTTTACGGGCGTGCAATTAATACCGACGATGCGACCGGCAGGAAAGATTCATTTCTTTTTAATTGTTCGTCGAATTGGATGTTTATGCGTTCTTGTTGCGCCAACAGGTAAGGTGGATCCGACGCCGCATACCTCGTCGTTCAACATGGGCTACCTCGTCTCGCCGTACCCCTACCCCAATGGCGCCGGAGGACCCATTCCTGTCTCTATGGTGAGTGTTTATTACCTCTTTTTCTCTTCTTTTTCTTTTCTTTTCCTTTTCTTCTTTCTTCTTTCTTCTTTCTTCTTTCTTCTTTCTTCTTTCTTCTTTCTTTTTTTATAAGAATTCTTGCTACGTTCTTACCGCGAAGAAGAGCCAAAAGATGGTAGTCGCTACGACGAACGAGGGAGGAGACGTTACGAATGCAATTATTACCAACGGACGATATCGCGGAAATTTAAAGAAACGCAAACTCGTCGGGGTAAAATCGTCGTGAAACGAAACGAAACGAAACGTTCGGTCGTCGATCCTTTCAACGGAGATCTCGCAAAGATAAGAAAGGTATTTCCGAGCCTATTAAAATTCTAATTGCAAAGATCGCTTTCGGAGCAGGCCGCGTCGCCTCTTTTGTTCACGAGGACTCCAACTCCGAGGCTTTCTGTGTACCCTTTGAATCGCGATTCTGGTATTGATTTATGATGCCCGCAAATTGGATTCACGATTTATTTACGAGCGAACGTTCGCGCGTTCGCGGCCCGTGATAAAGTGCAGCTGGAAGCGGCACTAGAATTGTTTCTCTTTCCGCGACGCGCGTTTAAACAATTAATCGGGCGCAACGCGGAGGTTAGCGTCTTGGTCGACGCCCGTGTATCGCGGAGTTTTCCGCGTCTCTCGCGTTCGCGAACTTGGATATTTTCGTCGAAGAAGGCGAGAAGAGACGCGCGAAGGGGTAGGACGGAGGGTATCGTGGCACGTCGGACGCGCAATTAGCGTTATCGGCGATTACGCGAATGAAATTTGTTCGGCGGCCGAGCGTGACCCGTGCTCCCTCTGCGTCTTTCGAAATCGTACAACCGGGTGAGTATTTCACGGTTTAAAGCGGATTCACGCTATTCGACGAGCAACCGTGACTGTGGACATTCTTGAACGGGAACGCCAGACGGAAGGAACGGTGACCGATGGGCGACGACAGACGGTCGGTCGGTCGGTCGGTCGGTCGGTCACTCGACGAGCAGGATCGATTCGACTTTGCCTTTTCGATGCAACTTTCTTCCCGAGATGTAAAATCGTTCGCGGTTGTCTAGGAAGTAACGTCGCCCGGCTCGAACACGATCGGAAACTACCAATTCTGGTTCTCGAGCGCGCAACGGAGACGGCAGCCGCTCGGTAAAAACTTGTTTTGCGAACGATTTACGGGAAAAGTAAGCGACAATAGCAATTTGAGGAGGAGCAGCGTGAAATCGGAAAGGGGAGACGCGATGCCGCGCCACGCCACGCCGCGCCGCATCGGTCGATGGTGTCGGGAAAGGATTAAAAAAGCTGCACCGGTTGGATAAAATCGAGAGAGTCTCTCTCCCACTATCTCCCTCTCTCTCTCTCTCTCTCTCTCGCTCGCTCGCTCGTGCGACGGGATGAATGAAATTTGCAAATTCACGTGCACGCGCTCGCGAACGAAGAGCATTGTTGCGTCGAATGGATTCGCAGACCGCGTGTGCGCGCACGCACCCACGCACCCACGCGCGCCGTTCTGTTTGCACAGACGGCTAATTTGACCGCGGCGGAGCATGGCGTCGCTAAATATGTAGCGGACAAAATTGGGCCGATTCGGCCTCGAAGAGCCTACGGCCGTCGAGTTTCGGTAATTCGGAATACATCGCGCGTCGTTACTTGATCGTTCTTTCGCCGTACGAGGTGTTTTTTCGGAACGGGGGGAAAAAAAACAAATTTTGGATAAGATGGAACAACGGGAAAGAAATTTTCCAATCTTGGTCGCGCGTTATATCCGTCGTTCGACGATAGCCCGGTAAAAAGTCGCTCCCTGCTAAAAGAATCAAGGTGGTGCTATTATCGTCGGCACTCGCGGTCGTCCAGTCGCGACTGTAATTGCCCAGAAACTCGTTCGTGCATTAGGGAAGAGCATCGATTCCAGAAAACCGGCAACCAATGCACTTTCCGTGAATTTTCTAATGGGATCGCACCTGGTAGTTGGCGGACGGTAATGAACCGTAAATAAAATTAGACCGAGTTGCCGATAAAGGGTTGCGTGACGCGGCCTAAGAACTCGAGAGTGCCTATTGAGCTCTCTTCGACTCCTCGGAACTTGACGAACCACTGGCCGGCCTACCCATCGCCTACCCAGCGATGGTCAGCGAGCAACGCTTCCGACTCGTTCCGCTAGCGGTACACGAGCGAGCGCAGGCCCCTCTTTTTCCCTCTCCTTTCTCGGTGGATGTATATCCCTACCCAGTCCGGGCACCCAGTCTGGTTTCTCTTTCCTTCTCGCTCGTTCGTTCCGTACCTTGTCTCGGATTTACCTACCTCGGGCACTCATCTTCTACCGTGTCATTATGTCGTTATTTCCGACAACGAGCGTGTCTCGGCTGACCCTCGTACGCTTACCTCCAACAGAAATGGGCGCGAAAGCAGTTTCGCCCGAAATCCGACTACAAACACCGCTCGTGAATGAATCGCTCTGGCTGTCGCGGTCGATCTTTCGGAATAGAACCACTAGACCGCGTCAATGGGAACGCTCCCGGCGCGATTATTTCTTTTTTTACTCGAGATCTACGACGGTGGAAGCGGTCGTTTCTCGATCGCTAAGTGGCTCCATTGTTCCTCCGGGATCGGTCGTTACTTTTTCTTCTCTCTCTCTCTCCCGCTCCCTTCGTTCGCTCGCAATCTCGAAAAGCGATTCGAACGCGAGAAATTTTTCCAAACGCTTCGACGAAAATTAGTTCTTTCCCGTGCACGCGCAGAGATCGGGTGCGAGTCTCTCGCGTTACCGGAACCGATAATCGCGGTTCACTCGCGCAAGGTTAACGTTTAGACTCACCTTGGCCGTTGTTTACTCGGTGTAACGAGTATCGCGCGTTCTCGAATTCTCGAGCAGGTTTTTTCTTCGATAACCCGTGCGTCGATTACAAATACGGGAGGTACTCGTTCGCGGTTGATTACCGTAAGGATCGATCCTCGTCGACGAGAGAGAGAGCGAGCGAGCGAACGTCGCGCGACCGAAGGAAAAATTAATATTCCGGGGTCGTAAAAAAAAGAAGAAAAAAAAACTCGGTCCCTCGAACTCCGGTGGGCCCCGTATAGCGATTAAAGGCTCGTTAACGATTCGACGCAGCGATTTGGACGCGTTTGGAAGGAATGTTGGAACACGCGCTATCTCGACCACGTGCGCTGTTTGGCCGCCGCAGCGTCACGAGATCGAACCGTTTCGAGCGACTGTCAAGTAGCGGTGTGTTCGGGCCGCAGGTGCGATCTCCGCTGATTAAGCACCGCGGTGACGACAATTTGCTAAACAACGCGTGTTCCGTGCCCGTGCTCTTTGCGGCATACAAAGTGCCTTGGCAAACGCCTTTGAGAGGCGCATCGACCGAGGTTTCGTGGCCGGGGCTTTCGCGATAAAAGACCGCGCGTGAAATGGCAATTAGCTGACCAAGAATCCGCGGCCGGATTCTTGGGAAATCGCGAACAAATTGGACCGCGTGGTTTCCCGCGGACCTTCCGTTTCGTCTCTTTCATTTTTTCGATCCTCCGCTCGTACGGAACAGTTTCGCGCGAGTTCGCGACCGCGCGTCGATTTCTAGAGTCGCGAAAACGATTCGATCGGACGTCGGGGATGCGAGGACGAAACGAGACGACGCTCGAGGAGAAGTTTTTTCAAGAAACGGCATCGACACCTTTTTTTCCCGGGATTCTTCGACGCAATCGCCGCCGGAAGAAAAACCACGATGCAGAAACGATCGATCCCGGTGTGTCGGTCGAGCCGGCCGCGCGACCGTTCGCGAACGAACGACCATCGTCGCCATTAACGCGCTAACATTCCGAGACGACGGCGACTCCGTCGAACTCGCGGAACCATCGACTCGATGTTTCTCCTCCGGCGAGAGGGTATAGTCGCCTGCGACCGGTGACAAAGGAACGATGCCTAGAATTCGTGCAGCCGTCGAAAAACAACAGGGTGGAGAAAGGCGCACGCGCGCGGACCAGAAAGGGAAGGGAGGAAACGAACACACGTACGCGCGTAAAAAAGGAGAAAAAGAAAAAAAAATTCACGGACGCCTAGCCGTACGTGTTGTACGCGCTCGGAAACGAGCAAACGTCCCACCAATTAAAAAGAACTCGATTCGACGGGGTTGCTGAAAATAACGGGCGTATCGGAGCGCAGTTTCGCGGGAAAAGGGAGAAGGAGAGGAGCAAAGGGGCGCGCGCGCGCTACCGCCCGCCCGCCTGCCCGCCTGCCCGCTCGCTTGCCCGTCAGGTCAGAGAGAGAAAGAGAGAGAGTGAGAAGCGGGGGTAGAGGACAGGAGCTCTACGTAGAGCACGGAGAACTACGAACACGACGACCTGCCGGGGGTTGCGGGGCACGGGGCACAGGGCACGGGGCGCGGGTACCGGAGAAGAGAGAAGAGAGAAGAGAGAAGATCGAAGGGGGAAGGGAGAAGGGGGAAGGTTTGGGGTCGGTGGATGCACGTGAAATCCAAAACCCTTATATTAAAACACAGCCCAGCCAACCAGTCACGGCGCGCTTAATTCAAAACAATATAATGGGCGCAGCAACACATAGCTGTTGTTGCTCCTCTCGTTCGTTTTTTTCTTCGGTCCATCGTGTACGTATACGTTACACGGAACCAGCGGTGAAAATGTTCGTATCAAGAGAACGCTTATAATGCTCTCTCGGGTTGCCATGGCTGGTGGCGAGCAGTTCTGTTCCTTGGCCGGACCAGAGGCTCGCTAGGACGAGGACGAGGATGGTGACGATGGCGAGGATAGTTTTGTCGTGGAACGAGGCTTTGTCTGTCGCTCCGGCGGAAGACCAACGGCATTGTTCTCATTGTTTTCAGACACGAGCGGCAGAGAAGGACGCGAGAGGGGTGGTAGCTGGTGGGGGCCTGTCGTTGGTAGAGGGGCCCGAGGTGTACCGTGCACGGGCAAAGATGTCCGCGCGATACATACCTATCCCGTGTTTAGTACTTGATCGTGCCCTTCTCGCACCGCGAGCACCGTCCTCTTTGCTAATTGTTTGCCAATCGATCCTCGCGAGTCTAACTCGTGGGAAGAGAGCTCGCTGGCTTTTCTTCGCCGTATCGGGTAGCTCGTTTTCTGCCGACCGGCTCGCATCGTCTCGAGCCGTCCGATTCTTCTCGAGGAACTACTCGCGTTCGTTGCGCTCGTAGATTCGGATCGAGCCGAACGCCGTCTCGATCGGGGAAACGACGCTTCTTTCGTTCGGTTTCGTTTTCGTTTTCGGTATCCGCCGGGAAAACTCCGATCTCGTTTTCCTTCGCGAGCTACGTCGACGACGGAATTTCTTGGACGCGACGAGACGAGTCCTCGACGGCGGACTCCGAATCGAATCGAATCGAATCGAATCGAATCGAAACGTTTCGTTTCCTCCGGGTGTTTTAAAGAGAAAGAGAGAGCCGAAAGAACGGCAAACGCCTCCCGAGGACCGCAATTTTTCGAATTACGGATACGACGATGGAAATACGAGATACAGGGACCCATCCCGATATCCTACGACCGCAAATTTTTACCCGGTGCGAAGGCGCCATTAGTTTCGGTGTTCGTGGTTAAGTAGTTTTGCGTTTAAGTACCCGACCGAGCTCCTCCGTCTTCCGTGCAGGTACAAACCCAGGGATTGTCCTTTTTCGAGGGATAATACCACGTGGCCCGTTAATGCCAAGATTGCTGCGCGATACGCGACTCCATTACGTACGCTACCTAGCCCCCTGTCCCTGAAACCCTGCTAATTGTTGTCCTGTCCGTTCGTTCAACGTGGGAATATCGCGCGAGATGCGCACTCTTAGATACGAATCGCTCGAGGAAAATTTCTCCCCGGCCTGCTCCCCGGATGCTCTTCGGTGCGCGAAAAATATAAGAAAGTTGCCACCGGGGAAAGACGATAGAGTTCGAACAACGATCGAGCGCGCGTTGTCCGGTTCTAACCGAAAATTGGGCGGAAAGCGAATTTATTCGACTCGGCTCTAAATTTACGTCGAGTGTTTCGCGGCGAGTGCCAAGTGGGAAATTTCGGTAGCGTAAACTCTGCCGAGGAGAGGAGGAGAGCCGTGTTCGTCGATCGGGGGTAGGGGGTTTTTAATATTCTCTGGTAGTTCTAAGGGCGATTTTCGATGGACGAAAGTTATTTTTACGCCGGGTAAATCAGCGCGTCTCGTTCGAATCTCTCGGGTCGAGAAATCTTGTCGCTCGTTAGGAGCGGTAATTCGAGTAGCGCGCGCGAGAACACCCAACCGGGAGAATTTATTTCGTTCCCGCGGTCGCATTGGACGGTCGTCCGTCTCGAGTCGAGATTCCCTCCCTCTGGTCGTTGGTTGTACGTAATCGGCGAGCTGGATTTCAGGAATTTCGTTCGAGCGACGATATTACGCAAGAGCCAGCCGAGGCGCTCGTCGAGCGAGATATCTTCCGCGTTGGTGGTTGATCGTTCGTCTAGCCGAAACGGCCGGGCTATTACTTTTGAACGAGTCTCTCGATTTTCGAGGGACGTTTCTCCGGCGCTCTTTGACGCGTTCTCGTTTCGACTGGCGGCAATCGAGCGTCGGCAGCGACACGGAGATTCGCGATTCGCCGAAAGAAAATACGAGGAAACGACGTCTCGGTAGCGACTCGAACCCAGACGGTGTACGCGTTACGAACGCTTCGACGTATCGCCTCGGAGATGCAAATTTACGAAGCCGTACACGGTGCGAGTGCGAGTACGAGCGGAGCGGAGCGAGGGAGCCAGCCGCGCGCGGTCCGCCGCGGGCTAGAAAACTCGAGTTCTTTCCGAGCGGAACGAGGCGACGATCCGATCCAGTTTCCAAGAATTTTCCCGAGTTTTCGGTCGCGGTGGAATTTCTGGACGAGTTGGACGTCAACGTCGCGTTAAAGTCGATCCGGCGCTCGTTTCTCGGTTAACACCTGAGACCTTGGCTGGACTCCGAGAGGACTCGGAAAGGGGTCGGGGAAGGGTCTTCCCGTGGCTCGAGACCGCCTCGAGACCGCCTCGAGACCGCCTCGAATGACGCGGCGGTTCCTGTGGGACAAATGAGCCAGAATAAATACCGGGGAGGGCCGTGAATATCGGAGAATGTCCAGAACTAACCACCCTGAAAACGGAAGCTGAAAATGTTTGCGGACGACGGGGTTACGGACACCCGAGCAAAGAGGGCAAAACACGATCATCTCCCGGTGACTTTTTCTTTGTAAACAGCGCCCGGTGTCCCCGCAAACAGAGATCGTTCGCGTTCACGGCTCGACGAACTCTTCGAATCCATCGATGCGCGTTCCCCTTCGCGACAATTGCCGAGAGACGAAATCACCGACCAGCGGTTCGATTTACCGCTTTTCGAGATCATTTTTACGCCGACGAGACCGATTCGATTCGGACGAGGTCCATATCGACGAGGAGGGCGTCGCCGAGCCGAGATCGAGCGAGACCGAGACCGAGACCGAGACCGAGACCGAGACCGAGACCGAGACAGAGAGAGAGAGAGAGAGAGAGACGGAGGGTCCACGGGTTTTCACTCGAACGGCCAAAAGTGGTCGGAAGGGTTCTCGGAGGCGGTAAGAGCCTCTGAAAAAATGAAACCGGAGAGTTTGTCCGGATGACGCGGCAGTTTCCAAGGAACGAACGAGCTAAAATAAATACCAACGAGGATCGTAAATATCGTTGCGAAGGGATAGGTAAAAAGGGAGGCGAGATCGGCGAATAATTAATTTATCGACCTATCTGCTTAGGTACCGTTTCAGGTGCTCGTTCGCGCAACCGAACATTATAAAAACTCGTTCCGGCTAGCGCACCGGGCCGAGTATGCGCGAGTTCATTTACATTTAATTGGGAAATCAATCTAGCGCGGGGCATCGTTAACGGAATATTTATAAGGGCCGCCGCGCGGGTAATACGGGTTTCAATTTCGCGCGCTCGTTCTTCTTCGGCCGATCTTTCCGCGCGACTTCTTTAATCTCGCGGCGCGGAACATGTTCGCGCCCTTTTGCCGTTTTCTGATTAATAATTCAACGTACGATGAAGAATTACCATCGAATACACGCGCGCGGGCGCGGGCACGGGCACGGGCACGGGCGCGCGCGCGTTACCATCGAGCTGTCCGACGTCTCTCTTCCGCGTCTTTCTCGGGTTCGAGTTCGCGTACGCGTGTGCGTCGCCATCGATACGCGTGCATATTAGTCGATCGCGAAGCACGCGTTCTCCGAACCATTATATCGGCGCGCTTCAAAGCAGCTCGCCATTATTGCTCCTCGATGCGTGCATCGCGCGCCGCCGTGTTACCACCGCCGCGTCGTTTCGCGTTTCCACGCAGAAATATAATCGTAATTCAGCGGCGCGTTTACGCCTCGTTAACGACGACCTATCGTCGCGCCGCGCCGCGCGAAAAACTCGTCGTTCCAGGTGGTGTCGCCGCACCGCGCGCAAATCGCCCGCGTATCGTTGCAACGCGAACGGAGAAGGGAATCCGTCGGTGTCGCGACTTGTCGGGAATCTGGGACAATGTCGAGCATAATTCCAACGGCTGGTGTTGCGCGGGACGCTGGGAATGCACTCGTCGCGGCGATCGCTCGGCCGGCACTGCGTCGATCCGCGCCTGTACACCGTATATTTATTAATCGATCGATCCGTCCATCGATCGACGGCTACCACCGCTACCGTTACAGGATCAAGTGGGTCACGTCCGTGCCGGCCGTGGGACTTGCGGCCACGTGACACCACACTCGGACGCGAGATAATCCTTGCTCGACAGCTGCGAGTCGATAGCGGGCGCAGGCGCCGGCCGGCCGGCCGACCGACCGACCGACCGACCGATCGAACGATCGAACGATCGTCTCGTAGCGCGAATCGTTCGGATCTATCCTCCGGCGGCGATTTCCTCCTTCTCGAAAGGACCAGCGAGTTATCGGAAATCGAGAAAAAAAAATTACTCGAAAAGTCCCCGCGCGCCGTCGAATCGCTCCCGCGAAAATAATATCTCCCGATATCGACAGCCCGGGTAAGCCTTCGATGATAAAATTTACACCGTTACGTCGACTTTTGTTTTAGCAGAAAATTCAATTTACTCCCATCGACGCCGCCGAGGAAACAAAACCAAGGGGAAGGCAAAACCTGTTTACAGAAGTTGGTACCACCCGCGGATCGAAACTGCCGTTCATGATTTAAAGCCAATAACGAAGCGTGAACCGCGAACAAATTGAACCGCAGGCGTCTCTGGAATTTTTTCGGGTTTCGGGTCCGCTCGTCTCCGAAAGAGATCGCCTCGTCCCTCCCCTCTCCGATCGGCGAACCCGAGCCAACGGTGAATCGCGGAATCTCCCGTCGTATCTTCCTTAACGATCGATCGAAAGAAAAACGAGAGAAGAAAATATCGCTTCGGGGCGAAAAAAGTGCTCCCCGGGCAGGGGAGGACACGGTCCGCGATCGAGGACGAATTCGACTCCGTTGCCCGGTCGGGGAAGAACCATTCGATCCAAGTAGAAGAACGATCCGCCTTGCCCTTTCTGCTTCTCGTTTCTCGACGCGGTTATTTTAAGCCCGTTACCGCAGGAAGTTTACAGCGTGGCACGGTTTTGGGCTCGAAGAGGCGGGGTTCCGTTTTTCCGTTTCGAAAGACGCGAGCGCGTTCGGTGGCTCCTCGTGGAATCGTTCGATTCCGTTTTCCAGCGAACGGAACGCGCAACGAATATCCCCATTTGGTTCGATTCCGTGGCGATTCGTCGGGGCACGGTCCTTCGCGGGGAAGGAACGCGGGAGAGCGGCCGAGACCGGTCAGTTTGGAGAAATCGTAAAGCACGGTTTTTACGAGGAGTCCAGGTGGGTGAAAAGCAACGGGTATAAGGCTGGAGGAGGAGGGGGAGGGAGCTTTGGCATTTTGCCTTCTTTAAATTCTCGGCCGACCGTCGATACCTTCCTTCCCGTGGACACAAAACAAGTCAGCCCGTGCTCTAGCCGCTTTTTCGTTCGAAAGGACAAAAAGGGGGAAAAAAACCGGAGCGATCTCGCCGGTGGAAATGCTACTCGCCGAGTACACACAGAGGCGGGGTTGATTCTCCCCGCTACCCCCGTCGCGCTTCCCTTTTCTCCTTCTTTTTCCCGACGTTTTGCAATGGAAACGGCTCGACGAGGCTCGGTTATTACAGCGCGAACTCCCAACAGCCCGTTTCGACTACGCGCCTTGCGCACAGAAGCGGTTTCGAGCCGCAGACACGAGAGAGGAGGAACACGACGGAGCCTTTAAGGGGCTGTCGCGACCTCGAGAATTTCGAAGCGGCAGCGTAGCCGTCGAGAGAGCACGATGATCGATCGCCGCTCGGACG
Organism: Ptiloglossa arizonensis; assembly: GCF_051014685.1. Classification (NCBI taxonomy): domain Eukaryota; kingdom Metazoa; phylum Arthropoda; class Insecta; order Hymenoptera; family Colletidae; genus Ptiloglossa; species Ptiloglossa arizonensis. The sequence continues at coordinate 23,983,553 of NC_135055.1, forward strand.
CCGCGCCGTGCCGCGCCGCGCCGCGCCGCGCCGCGCCGCGCCGGGAGGGAAGAAACTCCTATCTCGGGCACAATTTCGACGACGGGCCCAGCCAACGCGCGCTCGCGCCCCTCGCGAGAACGTTGCACGTCGGATAAACCGGGGGAGAAAGAGACCGACGGCCAACCGAACTAAATGGAAACGACGCCTCGATTATCTCGCGGAACGGAGATTAAGTCGTTGGAAAGCCGTGTTAACGAGGCGGGCGCGTTCTTCCCGCTTCGCGCGATCGATCTAATACGGCGAAGGTGGGGAGGTTCGTTCGCGCGGAAGAGAGATCCAAGATCCAACCGACGGGTCGACGACGCTACGCGACGCGTTTCGCCCGATTAGATAAAAATAGTATTGTCGTTTGTTTATTGGGTTCGCCGGGAGAAGTGAACGGATGCAACGAGCCGCACGCGGCTGAAAGACCGTCGACCGCATTGGCATTTGCATCATTCACCTTGAGAAGTGAATATAGTACGGTGGAAAGCCTTGTGTCGCGCACCGCGGATTACGTTTGAAGGAATTTATTGTGCGGTTGGTAACGACCGCGCGCAACGTTCCTCGGCGCTCGCTCGGGAGCACGAGTGTGCCCCGCGCGTACTCGGTTCGGTGTTCGCCGTTTCGCGCTTATAGAATACGTCGAACCGGCAAGGTAATTCGAGATCGACGCTCCGAACCTCGACAGACGCGTCGAGTGTATCCTGGATTCCGAGTCGACGACCCTGACGACACGAATCGCGGCTGGATTTAGCGGAATTTCTACGGCGTTTCTCGCGAATGACGCGCCATCGCGGCTATAAATAGGGTGGCTCGAAAAAATGCGCAAAGTTACGCGGTAACGAGACGCGCGCGAACCTTTCTTTTCGATTTTATACCCACCGGATCGTTCGCGTTTGACTCCGATCGAGCGAGATATCGCGGAAACGATCGTACGAGCCAAGGAAAAGAGCGCCCGCGTTCGGGACTCGCGTCGAGCTCGAAATTATTATTTCGCGGCGGCTCGGCGCGTCTCGGCTCGGCGCGGAGCGGAGCGGAGCGGAGCGGAGCGGAGCGGCATCGAGTTCGATCGTCGCTCGACGTTGTATCAAGAACCGTCCCTCTCGTCGCTTTTCAGCGATTTATTTTTCGAGGAATCCGTGCTCGTTTGCTCGCTTCGCGAGCCGAGATAAAGGTGTCACGTTTGATATCGCTCGAGTAATTTCGTCGCCTCGGTGCGAAAAACCAGCACCGAGTACAAACATCGCCGAGTCGAGATTATTGTTGCCCGGGAAATAACGGCGTTTCGCGTTTCCGGGGGTTGCGGAGGCCGGCGAGAAAGGCCGGGCTGGTGCACGCGCGATGTCCACTTTGTTCGCGCGAATCGTAGATACCGACGCGCCGCGCGGAATTATGTAAGCGCCCCGGTAACGCAATCGGGGCGATCTTCCAATTAAAATATTCTGCCTGGTGGCTTTAAACAGTTTCTGGAAGGGGTTGCCGCTAAAAACGCGCGGCATTACCGGAGGCGTGTTCCGCTTCCACGCAAGAGCGGATTCTTTTTGTTGGCCGCGAACCGAGAGAGCAAGAGCGAGAGCGAGAGGGAGAGAGAAGTTACGTCAGTGTGTAACTGAAAAAAGAATCGCGTCGCCTCGCTCGCAACAGACCTCTAACTACCGAACAAGTTTTCCCTCGCAGCCAGTTCTCTGTCGCGGCGGCGGTGGCAGCGGCAGCGGTGGCGGCAGTGGCGGCAGTGGCGGCGGCAGCCGGTGCGCAGCGTTTCAAGATCGGGCAAAAAGAAACGAGAAAGAAACGGAGGGAAAAAAGAAAAGGACGAGCGAAGGAAAAAACACGGCGGAAAGAAATTTCCCTAACTAGCGGGCCGGATTATTCGTGAGGCCCCCGGGAGCAGTCGTTTAAAGTTTAAGTCATTAGTCGCGTAACTACTTGCTTAATAACTGTGAAATTGTGCGCGTTTTTTGTCCCATTGAAAATTACACGGTATTGGAGCGCGACAAAAAGCCGGGGCGACACGGCGCGATAGCAAAATTATTCAGTGTCGCGGCCGAGTGGCGTCAATCCAGTTAAATGGTCCTCGATACGCGTTTCACCGAACTGTTTTTATACGTACTCGCGGAAAGCTATTTCAGCGGTATTCGAATTTAGTCGAATTACGTTTCGTGCCTTGACATTTAATTCTTGCGGTGAACGAGTAGCGCGTTTGTATTCGAACCGGTCCCGAAATTCGGGAACGGTCTTTCGGGAACGAGTCGGGAGTACGGGCGAAACGTTTCGGGGCAAATAAATAAATCGACGTTGGAAGATCGTGGTCGATCGATGCGAGCCTTTTCTCCGCTTTTCGAATTCGACCGATGTAATTTTACCGTATTTTTGTATCCGCGGAGCAATGGTGGCGGCGCGGGGCCGCGGGGCCGCGGGGCCGCGGGGCGGCAGGACGCGTGGATTCGTCGGAAAGAGAGCGAACAAATTTACATTCGACAACAAGTCATATTTGTATTCTTGGTCCTCGCTCGGGAAATAATCGCGGCACGTATCGGTGTTATTCCCGTTCGGCTCGAAGCGGTTCGACTCGTTCGTTTTGGCATTCGGTTCGCGAATAAGAAGGCGAATTCTGACGTCGCGTCGGATGTTACGGCAACGACCGCAACGAACGCGCTACCGATCGGTCGGGAAATTCCGATCGTGGCGCGCGTCCGCTTCGTCCTTGGAAATTTCGGAAGCATCGGCGATCGAACGGACGGTCGGTCGTGCGTACGTACGTACGTAGGTTCGCGTACTCGGAGCATCGAGTTTGCGAGGTCGCGGAGAAAGTGACGGTCTTCGGCGGCGGTCTCGCGTAAATCCGCGGGAAAAGCTATAATCGTTGGCGAGGTCGTGTCGCCGGTAGCGAGGCGCGCGCGGACCGGGGCAAAGAGAGAGCCGCGAGAGGGAGCGAAGCGGCGAGAAACGTATATCAGCGCGGTGGTGAACGATGAGAGGGGCGTGCCAGTCACGGTAATAGCTGGTAAGCTGTGCTATTACGAGCAGCCTGCGAAAAAAGTGACGTCACGCTAGGCCACTCCTGTGGTTGACCGAAAGGAAAAAAAAAACTGCATTACGATTCGTCGCTTCTTATTGTTTACCGCAATTGGCCGTTGCTCCTTTCCCCGTCACCGGGAAGCTCCGCGTACCTGTTATCGTTCGACCGTACGCGTTTTCCGTCGCTTCATTATGCCCTTTGTCCGCGCGCGAGCTCTCCGTTCTCTCTTTAATATTTATTCCTCGACGGTGCACGCCCGCGATCAATTCCCCGCCGTTCCGGCACGACACCGTCCGATCGCGCGCGCGAACGGCTCATCGGACGCGTCCGGTTCCTCGAAATTCCGCGACCACCCTCGATGCAAATCGCGGATCGACGCCCGGCCCTCGCGAACCACCGATTATTTTTCACGTCGATGGGAGAACGGACGAACCAACGAAACGACGACGCGACGACACGCTTGGCGACAGTCCAACCTCGATCGATCCTCGCTCGAGCCGCGAGCGAACGATTTTAACGCGCAGAGAGACCCGTTTACCCGAGTTTTCGCGAGCAAAGAACTCGGTAAGAGAACCTCGCGTCCGATGTATTTGACTCGGTTCGTACCGACGACGCCGTAACAGCCTCGGATCAATCTTTTCGACGCTGCTCGCCGCCCGCGACTCATCGGGCGTCGGTGTCGACGGTTCCGCGGCCCTCGTAACTGTTACGAATCGAACGTTGCCGCACCGCGCCGCACCGCGCCGCAACGCGCCGGAGGCACCGTTTCCCTCGCGACGTCCACTTTGCCGAAAGAGAAAGAACACGGTACACCGACGTTACGATCGATCGATCGAGCGAGCGACGAGTACTCGACGACCGGTAGGTACGAGATCCGTTCTCGCTTCTCCTGCTCCCGCTACTCGTGAAATTTTCTACTCGCGACCACCGACGCGAGTCAGCCCTTTGTATTTTAATTTACATCGGGATCTCGCACCGCCGCGCGGTCTTCGCCCACGTAAGCCGGTCTAATGTTAGCTGCCGCAGAAATTAACCGTTTCTTTGAGAAACGCTTACGCGTTTCTTAAACGACCCGGGAGAAGATTACGACGGAGAGCCCGAGAGGCGCGGGAATTAATATTTATAGAGCACCTCGTCGGACCGCCCTCTCGTTCCCCGTCCGCGTTCCCCTTTCTTTCGAGAAACCGAACGCGACAATGTGTGCCACGCCGCAGGAATATAAATCCCCCGGTTGCTGCTTCTTTACACTGGAACGCGGTCTGCCGGATCCATTAAAACTGAATGTGTGAAAAATCGATCGTTCCGTACGTCACGTGTGTATAGTCTACGACGATCTGGAGCAAAGTAAAGAAATACGGCCTCGTCGAACGATGCGCCATGAATCTTCAGGGATTTAACCCTTTACGGCCCCGTGTATTTTTGCGCTTCGCGGAAATTGTGCACGATCTCGGCGAGCGAGTACAATTTTGTTTCGGTGTCGTTCTCTCCGAGGCGATCGACGATACTTTCCAACGTTGAAAAGCGACGCGAGCGCGCAGTCGGAGACGGCGATTAATTTCGAACGGTGACGTCCACCCGACGCGACGACGGTACGGATTGCCCCGGTGGCATTCGATATTTCGGAGATTTCAATGCTTTCCAAATACATCGGAAGAGTCGGCCCGTCCCGGCCCGACCGATCGTATCCGCGGCGCTAACAATTCCTAGATTCGCGATCCTGGAAGGTTTCGATCGCCGCCACCTTTTCCCCCTTTCCCTGCGAATCGCGAAATTCCATTACGTCGCTGACAAATTAAACGGCCGCGAAGATCGTGACGGGAGGCATATTTTCTTGCGCGGTCGTGCGTAAATTGCCGACGACTCGACACGTTGTTACGAACAGTTTCACCGCGCGCGTTCCTGAATTACTGAAATGCCGGCGCGTTGTTGACAAATGAGTTTGGCTTCGCGCACGCTCGCTCTCTCGCACGTTCGCCGAAGAAGGGTCGGGAGCCGAAACGAGTCTCGGACCGAACGAATCTCCTCTCGGCCGACTTCCCGACGCAACGAAAACTTCGCGACGGCCGGTTTCCTGCGGGCTAACCGCTCGATATATAGCTGTTCACCGCGCGACGCGAAGATGACAGCCCAGCCCGGCCGTCTTTAATTAACGATCGTCTTCCAGTCGACGAAGGGGGCTGCTGGCGCGAATGGATGGGGTAGCTTTCGAGGGGTTGTTTCGCGGTCGCGTGACTCGAGGCTCCGTTTCGCTCGCGACTCTCCAAGGCGACTGTTTTATCCGTCCTCGCGTTGCGTGACGCGTGCCGCGTCGCGCCGCACCGTACCGCACCGCACCGCACCGCACCGCACCGCACCGCACCGCACCGCACCGCATCGCACCGTTCGCGGAATCGCGACCGGCAGCGGCGACTCGATTTCAATCGGTCGATTCGTTAAATCTCTTACGTCTCGGAATTAATTACGCGCTAATTGATACGCGAATCCATCGAACCCTACGAAATTTCCACACCGCTTCGAACCGTTGCAACGTTACGCCGCGATCGCGGTTAAATTATATAAATTCGCGCTTAATCGGATTTTCGTATTAATACACCGCGCGGCGATCGTTACCATTCCCAACGATTGTAATTATCGCCGTGGTAATGTCCGTTTGCACGTCGCAGGAGTCATTACGTCCAGGTAATTGCATTCGCGTCGTCGGTTTAATTAAAAAGGAGCGACAACGCGAACGTCGATGCAGCGCGCCGCGTCTTAATTCCCCACGGGCAAACGGATATTGAAATCGAATTGCTCTTCAGCGTCTCGTTCGAGGCAACGCAAAGTTAAACGCCCCGAGAAATCTTCCCCGAAACCCCTCATTTGAGATTGTTTATCGATACTCGAGTCGTGCCTTGTAGATGCCGGCTACGGCACCGGCTACGGCACCGGCTACGGCTACGGCTACGGCTACGGCTACGGCTACGGCTACGGCTACGGGCACGGCTCCTATTGGACGGAACGAGCGAAGGGAACGGTCGGAGGGCTTTTTGACGGCGATAAGAGCTATTGCTGAAATTCAGCGGTATTCCCGGAGCGGGTATGGGTGGTGCACGGCGAGCAGCATCGTGCTCCGGTCTCGGAGCGTGTTCCGATGAGCAACCGATACGGTCGCTATTAGTCTGGTGCTCAGAAGCACTATACTCTACGGCCCATCTCCCGTCCAAGTGAAACGGAGGATGAGGCGAACGAACCACCGGGGGTAGGGAGTACGGGGCTTTTTGGGGCGTAGATAATAGCGAGAGAGTGGCCATTAAGGGCGAATTGCGTAGCAGGAAGAAGGCTTCGCGAACCTTCGCACCTGCCTTTCCACGGTTCGAAAACGTATTCGCGAATCGAGAGCGAGAAGAGACCGATCGAAGGACGCCTCTCCTCTTCGTCGTTAGCGTTCCCTGCGTTCGATTCGACCACCGACTACGAGAAACCGCGACGATCGATCGATCGATCGATCCTCTACCTTGCCGGCGAGAAAAATATTTTCCCGCGTTACCGTCGAACTCGTAAATTCGTCTTCGATTCGAACGATTCTCTCCTCGGAGCGCGCGTTCCGCGGTCGCGAGTGCCCGAGAATAATGATATTATTGCGAAGCCGCTTACGGCTTACGGCAATTAAAACTTTGGTAATTGCCGTGGCGAATTACGTAATTACGTAATTACGTAATTACCACGTCGCGCAGTCGCCAGTGCGTCGTTACATCGCCGCGTAATATCTCGCTTTTTGCTCACCTTCGGCTACCTCCCGATGCCGTTTCTGATTACCAAGAACGACCAACGGTGGCTCTAATTAAGACCGACCGGACGATTTTATAGTTCCGTCAAAATGAGATTTCCCCCTTTTTTCGCGGCGTATGGCTTTATTCGATCGAGCGGTCAACCTCGCGACTTTTTTTCCTCGACGATTCTTCGTTCTTTCGTCCGTCCGTTGGGTAATGCTGCTCGGCATCGTATCGCCTCGTTTTCGTACAATTTCGATCCAACGAATCGAGCGATAAGAGCGCGTTCACGGTACCAGAATTTCTCGCATCGCTGCCGCTGCCACTGCCGCCGACAACAACGACGACGAGACAACGCTATCGTTGTTATCGGGAACGCAAGACGCGTGCCCTCCGGGGGCTGCGTCGCGAATACCCACAGCTTTAAATCGCTTCGTCTTCGCGAAAGAGCGTCGAGCCCTTTACGGTTAACCGGGGCTCGCGCCGTACGTTCGCCTCTTCGTCGATCGGCGCGGCTTCTCGCCTTAAAATCGAGATCGGATTTTTACCCGCTACGCTTTTCTCTTTCCAATTTCGCACTCGCAAAGTTTCGTCGCGCAACGGCGACGATTCTTCTCGCGCGAAATTCCTCGAAAAACGCGACGAATTATCGTCCCGAGCCTCGCGACATTAATATTTCATCGCGTTCCTCGATCGTTGCGCGCTCGATTGAATTTCATCGACTCGCGTACGGTTCCATCGATTTTCATTTACGTCGTATCGTTATCGATACAGGTAGGCGCGTATCTCTCCGGGGAGGACAACGAATCGAAATACCGACTCGATCCAGGTTGCGTTTTACTCGTTTCGAGTCGCGTTTGAAAATTTCGATCGATTCGTAAAAGGCATTTTTCGAGTGCCCGAAGGGATCCAGGTATTCGGAAACGGTAATCCGGACGAGTCGCTATTTATAAAGAAATACGCGGAACCGAGGCACGAATGTTCGAAGAGAGAGAGAGAGAGAGAGAGAGAGAGAGAGAGAGAGAGAGAGAGAGAGAGAGAGAGAGAGAGAGAGAGAGAGAGAGAGAGAGAGAGAGAGAGAGAGAGAGAGAGAGAGAGAGAGAGAGAGAGAGAAAGATTACTCGGCTCCCAGAATAGATCCCGCGAACGACTTTCGACCTTCGATTCGCGTACGCGAATGGCCTACCTATGCTCCGTAGGTAACGGCCGTACAAAATTGTCAAGAGCCACGCACGTGTGCAGGACAACGGACCACGCGGTGGTGGTCTGTTTATATCGGCGCCCGGCGAACTTCCCGGCCACGGCTTTATCATTATCGAATGTGACTAATGTGGCGTTTAACGCAACCTCGTGTTAGTTATTATTATAGCCCTTGGCAACCGGGCCCAGCTAGTCGACACCCCCTCTTCCTCCCTCCCTCTCTACCTTCTCTTTTTCGTAGCATCGCGCGCGGACGAAACGCCCTTTCGACCGAGTCCACATGGCCTGCAGGCCCCGTGCGAGCTCTCTCGATCTCTGGACGCGCTGGTTTATTCATTCGGTGAACCAGGGACCGACCGGTCGGCAGGTTTCGGTTATTGTTTCTCGGGTTCCACGGAGGAGAGGTGAAAAAAGAGAACGTCCCTGGCCAGGCATCCGTGAACCTTTGGTCGCGGGCTCGGGGGGTCCTTGTTGGTTTTCGACGAAATCCTGCGTCCCGACGACCACGACGACGACGACGACGACGACGACGACGACGACGACGACGACGACGGCGGTGGCGGGCCCCCATTGTTTTTCTTATTGGCCACGGAGCACGGTGATTTCGGTGTCCCCCGAATTTTACGGAAATCGAAAGGATTTTTCAACGAGTAGACTGAATTCAACGGATGAGTAAATTTTCCAAGGTTCGCGGATAAGTTTGATAAATATTAGGTGAGGAAACTCGTCGCGGTGGCGAGGGCGTTGAAAAATATCGAAACGGTTGTACCGTTCGTCCGGTTCGGTCCGGCGTCCCCGTTCCCTCGGCGAAGCGCGCACGGTACGAGGCCTGGCTGGCCGTTTATTCGTCGGGACGCGCCACCTCTGTCCTACTCCGCGTTATCGAGCGCTACCGCTACTGTTTACGCATATCTTCCGTGTTATCGTCGCTGAAACGAACGAACGCGCGACGCTCGCTTATCTGGCGGAGACGTTCGTCGAAATTATCGTCCTCCCCTCGCGCTGCACGAGAACCGTCGGCTTCTTAGCGGGGCACCCGGTAGATCGGTGGGGAACGAGTCGAGGCAGCGTGAAGAATCCTCGCGCTACCGTGACTGCTAACACGGGTTAATCTTGCTTAATAACACCCGCAGCGCCGTGTGTGTCTCGCCCTTTGGCATCGTTCGTTATCGTTCGTTATCGTTCGCATAATTTTTTACGGTTCTGCCTCGGATAAACGATATTAATAATACCGGTAATTAGACCAAGATAATCACCGGGGTGTATTTGTTAATTATCGATTGGCACCGTACGATAACGGCTCGAAGGAAAGGGAGGGAACGAAAACGTAAGGCGATACGGCAATTTTTTACGGCCCGGTTGCGCTTCAAGGTGCCCCTCTCCTCGTGCCCGGAGCTATCGGGTTACATTGTAAATGAATATTAATTATGCCCAATTACCGACCGGGTGGAGCATTATCATTTTCAATTAACCTTGCCGGCGATTTACCATCGCAATTCGCTCGTTGGCTCGTTGGCTCGTTGGCTCGTTGGCTCGTTGGCTCGTTGGCTCGTTGGCTGGTTCGGTCGCGTTGCGAGGAGGAGAAACGTCGTTCCCGAAGCGAAGGCGAGCGATATCGTCGTCGAGGGTTTTCTCGCCGCTGGCGGGAAGGTGGGATCGCGGCCGGCCCGATTCACCGCGAAAATCTTCCCGATAAGTTGGCCGGTGGCGGGCGGGGTCCCGGGCTCCGAGCGACCGCGTCTCGATTCCGCGTTAATTAGTTCAAATTGCTGTTTTCGCAACGGAGCCGTCGCTCGTCGCTCGTTGCTCGTTGCTCCGCTGTTGAACGTGGGAGCGTTCGAGGGGCGCGAAGGAAGAAAAATCGTTAGGTGGGAAACGCGTTGGTTCTCCGTGCGGAAGCTCGTCTTGCTCGCGAATCCGCGTCTGCTCGCAACGATCAAAGTATCGGGGCCGAAGGGGACCGTTCCGATCGATCGACGGAAGGAACGTTCCGGATATTATCGACTCGATGGAATCCACGACGAATCGAAAACGCACGAGTCGCCCGTGCACGCTCGTGGCTGTTAACCGGCGAACGTAATTAGGCCCAAAGTGAGCCGCAACGATAATTACGGGAATGCTCCGGTCACCTGAAAGCATTAATTTCCATCGTTTATACGCACGCGTTCCTGGCTCTCGTAAACGGGAGCGTCGCCGCGACGGCCGCGACGGCCGCGACGGCCGCGAGTTTCACCGCGGTGGAAATAAATCGATCGGTCGATGCGTTGCCGGCAGGAAGTCGAAAAGAGTAGAAAAAGAGCTCGCGCGAACCGTCCCTCGCATAAATCCTCGGAGCTTATTACGAACAACGTAACGCGGCTTACGCGGTTTATCGATATTGATTTATTCGTAACCGAAGCTCTCCTCGTTTCACCGTCTCGTTAATCTTCCGCGCGGTTGATTACCGATCGCGCGCGTGAGTCCGCTCCGCGAAAAGTTTGCCCTCCTACACGAGGTTCGTCTTAAATCACCACCGTCCGATAATTGAGGGGGTCCTTGCGCGGCAACGGCACCTCGTTTCGGGCGCACCCCGCGAAATTGGGAGAACGAGCCGTGGCCGCGCCCTTGTCCCGCCCTTCGTGCGTCGGCGCCAAGCTTCCGTGATGCCGGACCCTCGGTTCGCAAACTACGGCCAAATCGGTCCTCTCCGGCGTCTCGAGGAACCGGAATCGACGCCACTCGGCTCGCGAGGACTCGAGACGCGCCTAACGCGATCGCGTCCGCGAGGTTTCTTTTTTCAATTTTACATCGGACGGACCACGCGGCCCACCGTGTTCCGATCGGTATCGAAACAATGGAGAGAGGAGAGCCGCTCGGCCGGCCGCTCCTCGTCGAGCCTACCGCGTATCGGTTGCAATTGTAATCGCGCGGCGCTCAACGACCGGTGGGAATCGCGTTCGTCGGCGCTCGGCGCTCGGCGCTCGGCGCTCGCTCGAAATTGCTCGAATTACGTCGCCTCCGTTCGCGCGTCGTTAAACGCCCTCGAATCACGGGTATCGTTTCGACGACGATCCTTCTTCTTCTCCCTGTTCCCTCCTTCTTCGTTGTTCGTTGTTCGTTGTTCGTTGTTCGTTGTTCGTTGTTCGATTTGCCGAACGGATAACGCGGCCAGCGAGACGTCTCGTACCGGCGACGCGTTTCTTCGACGCGGTGTCGCGGTCGGGCGCTGCTCGCCAGGACGAGGCGGAAACAAATTGCGAAAGCCGAGGAGGGTTCGGCCGAGAGGGAACCGCGTACGCGGCAGAGGCGGAGAGGCGGCGCACACATTTTTGCCGCTTTCGCTCCTTTAATGGCATCGGTGTGTGCCCCTCGCAATTTGTTCGTATCGCTGGTCCCCCGGTATTCTCGGTGCTCCCTTGCGCGCGTTTCTTCGTCGCTTTTTGCCGATTCCGCTGGCACGTGGTTACACGCGGTCGAAACCCGGCCCCGGCCCCAACTCGGCCCCAACTCGGCCCCGGCCCCGGCCCCGGCCCCGGTCCCGGCCCCAGTCTCGACCGTGCCACAGTCGGCCGGATGACTCCGACTCGCAGAAAAAGCTTCGTTTTACAGTAGACCTGCATTAAATGCTAATGCTCGCCCGAGGAACCGCACCGGAACCCACGCTCCTTTGTCCGGACGATCGCGATCGCCCCGTCTCGTCCCGCCTCGGCTCGCCTCGCCTCGCCTCGCCTCGCCTCGCCTCGCCTCGCCTCGCCTCGCCTCGCCTCGCCTCGCCTCGCCTCGCCTCGCCTCGCCTCGCCTCGCCTCGCCTCGCCTCGCCTCGCCTCGCCTCGCCTCGCCTTGCCTCGCCTCGTCTCGTGACCTTCCTTCGACACACTTTCAGCGGACCCGCACACGTTCGAGGGTGCCCGGAGGATTTTCGTTCGGCGATCGCGCTCGTTTTTATATTTTCGAAGGAACGTTTCGCTCGAAGAGGACCCGTTTCGGACGAAAAAAAGGAAACGTCGAACAGATCGGTCGCATGCGCTGGTCGTTGCGCAAAGACGGGAAAATATCGAGGACGGATCTCGAGGATCGCGGTTCCCCCCCGCGTGGCATTTGTATGCGTTGCGTTGGGCAAAAAAAAGTTTTGCCGCGATCCCGAGTTCCTTTGTAACCGGTGGACTCTTTAGGATTCCTGCCCCTCCTTGGACAATTTGCCGGTCGCCTCCATAAACGGACGTCGGAGTCCGCTCGCATAGTCGACCCGTTTCCTGTCATTAACGCGTTAAAGGTTCACCGCCGTGGCGAGTACCTATTTATCGCGTTGCCATCGAGATCGACGAACCCGATTTTAGCGGGATCTTTCGTCGAATTATTTTAACCGTTTCTCCGAATCGATCGGAGAAAGCCGGCCGAGCGTTCGTAACGCGCGACAACGGGAAATCGGTTCGTCGGGAAATCCTTCCCGGCGTCTTCGGTTCGATTTCGCGAGTGAACGCGTCGGTTCGCGAGCGTTCGAAATCTCGCGCGTTCTCGACCCTCCGTAAAACCGTTCCCCGAGGGGGCCGCGTTCCGAAGCATCGATCGCCCGAGAGGAAAACCGCGGCAGGGAACGATCACCGCGGGAAAAGTTGTCGGATGGAACGCGAGGAGGTAGGTCCGTGCCGCGGTGGCGCTCTCTCGACGGCGGTTACCCTCGGCGTTAGAAAAGCAACTAATTAATTAGTTTGCGCGGCGTGACGCTATCGCGCGCAGTGTGTATCGCGGCGGCGGTGGCGTCGGAGGTGGCGGTGGCGGCGGCAGAACGCCAGTGGGGCGGAGGAGAAGCAAGCGGTGGAATAGGAGGAGGAGGAGGAGGAGGAGGTGGAGGAGATGGTGGCCGTCGGAGTGCGCGGCGTTGCCATACCTCGCGCACGCACCAAATATTTGACGCTAACCATCGGTGAAACACGCTCTCCGGTCCCCCTACTCGGCATACTAGCCGACTCGAAAACATCGCCGCCTCCTGTTATTTGCATTCCCCTAGCCGGCCGGCCGCGCGGTATGCGTGTCATTGTCTCTCGGTCCCTGCGTCTTGGCCTCTCCTCGCTGCACCGTGCATCTTCCTCTCTCCGTCCTTAACTGGCCTCCTCCGTTCTCGAGCGTCGTCGAGTCTCTCTTCTCTCGGTGCTCGGAGCTCGCGCTCGCGCTCGCGCTCGCGTGCACGCGCGCGCGTGGAGATCTCGCCGCGCCGTGTCTCGACGAGTCTCGCTCGCGAAACGAGCGTTGCTCCCCGGAACAGCGAACTCCGCGGACGCCGCGAAACTTCGAGGCCGATCGATTCGATCTCGTGGAACTTTTAACCGATTTCGAGCGTACCGAACACCTACCGCGGCGGACGTAGCTGGACGTCGAATCGATAATCGTCGTGCGCGTTCTCGGCGTCGCCTTCTGTTCCGAAAGAGCAAACTCGATACAGGTTTTCGATTTCCGTTCGATCGCACCCGGTGGTTCGATTCGGGGCGTCGCGGCTCGTCGATGAATTCTCGAATCGAGTACCGGCACGATCGAGTATATAGTATTCGCGAGCGGATAAGCGAATCGATCGCAGTCGGTCGCGCGCGTCGCCGCGTCGCCGCGTCGATCGCGCCTCCCGTGTTCGCGGTCGTCGAGCGCCGAAACGGTCCAATTAGTCGTCGAACCGAGTTGTTACGTCATTATCGCGAAAACGTCGAGTAATCGTTTACGAGCGTTCGACCGATACTTCGTCGCCGTAGGCTCCTCTTCTCTCTCCTCGTTGGACGAGTTCGCGACGTCGATGCACCTCGAGAATTCGTAGGCTGCGCGTTTTGCCCGGCGTACGCTCGGTCGAGGCCGGCTATAGTAATTTACGAGCGATCGTTCGTCGAATTCCCCGATGATATTTTGCCTCGCGGGGCAAGGTCTCTCGAGCCGGTCGGCCGCTCGGCCGCTCGGCCGCTCGGCCGCTCGGCCGGCCGTTCGAACGCTCGTACGCTCGTTCGCTCGAGCCGCAGCTGCAGCCTCGTGCCTCGTGCGTTGCGCGTTCGCCGATTTCGACACCTTTCGGGGTTCTCGTCGACGCGGCACCGAAGCCGTCCGTCGAGCTTCCGAGAGATCCGAAAGCTGGGGATTCGCTCGGACACCCCGTACGCGCGGGGATTTTGATTTCCGAGCCGGTATCGGAGCGCGGACAGGTGCGCGAGGCGACAGCTGGACGATCTTTCGTTTCGATCGGCGAGCAGCGGCCCGGTGGTTTCGATCGGCGCGTCGCGTCGCGTCGCGTCGCGTTTAGACCTCGGGCAGTCGCGAGTTCGACGATCCAGAAACAGAGGGATCGCGATATTCCTCGTTTCGCGCGAGGGACGGGAAACGGCGACGCGTTTACGGCCGAGCCGCGGGACGACGCCGAAGATCGTCCACTCGACGGTCGTTGGACGGTACTCGGAACGCGCGGCACTTAGGCGGAGGAGCGAGAGGGGACGGATAAAAAAGAAGAAATTCTGGTAGCTTCTGCCAACGAGGGGGAGAGGAGGGGGTTGCTCCGCGAGCGCGTACCAGCCAGAGTGTCGCGCATTTAGATAATGCGCGCGTCCTCTCTCCGTCGCGCACCCGGTCCCCGTCGATCCACCTCGCTCCGTCGTTCCGTCTCTGTTCACACTTCACCGACGGCCGTCCATAAAAGCTCGAGGCATGCATCCTTTTATCCTCTTGTAACCATTGGTGCCTTCGCACTTTTCGTTATGCAGCCTCCTCTCGCGGGGAGCCGTGTGACGCCGTAACGCCGCGCCATTAACAGGCGTAATTGCGCCGAAACACCGGAGCGAAATGCAGCTGTGCACACGCATGGCCGCCGTACGTGTCAAGATGTCGCCGCGATACGCACTTCGCGGCGAAAATAACCCGGCCGACACCGTCACCGTCACCGTCACCGTCATCGCCACCGACACCGTCATCGTCGTCGCCACCGCCACCGCCACCGCCACCGCCACCGCCACCTCGTCGATACCCGGACGTAGACGGAATTCGGCCGAAAAATAGCTCCTCGTTGTTTCGCGCGCCGCTTTTCGGCGTTCGGTTCGTTATCGAGTCACGCGCTCCGTAAATCGCATCGTGCTCTTTCGAAAGCGCGCGACTCGTCTCGAGCGCCTCTTGGAGGATCGCGAACGGTTCGTCGTCGACGACTCGGTTTTTACCGCGTCGATCGAACGGTCCTCGAGCGGGTCGACGGTTCGCGCTTTGAAAATTGCCGGCGAGAGCAATACGCACCGAGTCCGATAAACCGCCGGGACGTATCGAAAATTTATTCGCCTCGACACGGTTCCCACCGTCGCGCTTCTTCCGAGGGGCGGCCTAGTTCGGCTCCTACGGCGTTGTCTTCCGAGTTGCCCGCCTCGTTACTCGAGGGAGCGAGCTCGGTGAGCGGCAGGATTTACGACGGGTAATTACCAACGGCAGTAGTCCTTGTACCGGAGAGGAGAGCCTATCTCGTATATCGGTGCGCGCTTCGAAACGCCTCGATAGCTGCGCGGACGTTGTCGCTGTTCGCTGCTCTTTCGGAGGATAACTCGGAGCCTCGACCTTGAACGGTCACCGCGTAACGCGCGAACCACGCCGACGGTTATCCGCCCGCGAACGCGCGAGCTCGGATTCGGTTCGACGGACGGACGGACGGACGGACGGACGGACACTCTTTCGGTTTCGTCGAATCCTCGGGTAAAGAAAATACGCGGTTCCGCGGTTCTCCTCGTGCAGCGATAAATCCCGTTTTAACGAAGCAGTCTCGGTTTCCTCATTATCTTCGATCGAGTGCGGCCTTTCGATGCAGATCGCGCCGGATGAAAAGCGACGGGTATCTCTAAACGTGGAATAAAAACAAGCTGCCGGTGAATACGTATCCATAATGGAGGCAAGAAAAAGCGGATCTTTCGGAGCAACAACGACCACTCGGCGGGGCTCAATTATATCGCGTCTACTCGTACCTCGAGCGCAATTGCGACTTCCATCTCGAATCGAGGAATCGGCGGATTGTTAAATTTCAAGAGGTCCACTTCGAATCGAAACGGACGGAATTCTTCGTGGCCGCGTCCTCGTCCTCGTCCTCGTCCTCGTCCTCGTCCTCGTCCTCGTCCCGGTAAATTGTTTCACCGTCGATGCGCGGTCCGCGCGGATGCGTACAGTTGGACGCAACGACGGTATTCGGTCGCCCGAACGCGTTTCGGATCCGGGTTCGGCTCGCGAGAGAGAAAGAGGGAGAGAGACCGCTTTCGTCGTCGTCGCCGGTTAGACTTTCGCGTAATTGCATTTCGCTCGCCACACCTCGGTTCTCTCTATCCCTCTGGATCTCGAGTCGACCTCGACTCGCCTAGCCCGACGGTGATACGCGGGGCTCGGTTCGCGAGACCGACAGCGAGGCGATATTGCGAAATCGGTGCGCAAAGACCGAAAGCAAGGTTACGCCGCTGGAAACGACGCGAACGAGCCTCGAGTCAAGGTCGCCGGACGAACGAGACCTCGCGGGGGTTCGATTTCGGGTTGGCGCGCGCTACGGCACCCGCGGATGTACACCTTCTCCTTTCCGTCGGCCGCGTCGCGATACCCTCCGCGAGGAAACCGCGTCCTCCGGATTTTTTCCCGGTCCGTCCCCTCGTTCGTCGGGCGACCGACTTCGACCTTGTCTAGGAGCGGCACCTGCTCCGCGATTTCGTATTGCGTAACGCAGAAACTGGAGTAGTCGCCGGTGGAAGGTGCGGGGAACCGAGGGAGGGGCTGCGCAGGGAAGAACGGTGCCGAGAGTCGAAGAGGAGAGCGTAGGTGTCTCGTTTCCATGTGGGCCCCAACGGTCGAACGCTATTATTTGGGCCGAGGGTCGCGTTATAAGCGAGAAAGAAGCGAGGAAGGGTCCCGTTAGCGAAGGGTCAAAACTCCTCCGCCCTCTTTTTCGAGGATACCTTTCGTGTTCCTCCTACTTCTATCGTTCCTTCTCGTTCCGGTCGACTCCGCGGGAGAGAGCCGATGCTTTCTCGTCTCGTTCTCGAAGGCGAAGACCGAAGGCCCCGAGGCAGGTATAATGCAACCTCTCTGCCCGTCGTTCCTCCTTTTCTCTCGCGTTTCCATCGCGCTTCTGGCCTCGTTCCTCCGCCTCGGACCCGCGTCTTCTCTTCCTCCACCGACGGGGGGCGCCGGCGGGGGGATGTGTGCGGGGCACCTTCCCCCCGACCCTCCCGACCCCTCGGCTAGCCGAGAGGTTATTTATTACAGGTTTGGCGTTTATATTGGATTTACACAACTTAAATACCGAGCCCCACTGGCGCGCGGCATCGACATAAATATTGTATTTCCTTCGTCGTCGACCGGGTCTCGGCCGAACCATCGCCGAAAGATTCCCGTCACGCCTCCTCCACCGAATCCCCCTGAACCCTCCGATCGGACCGGTAACTACTTCCGGTCGAAAATTCGACAAAAATACCGGAGAGATCGCGAGGAAAGTTTCGCCGTGGTCCGGGTTCATCGGGTTCCCGACGCCACCGCCACCGGCACCGGCACCGGCACCGGCACCGGCACCGATGTTCCGGTCGATCGAGACTGCTACCATTTACGTTTCTTTCGCCGGATCGTCTCCGGTACAAAGTTCGCCATTCGAGGACCGGGATCGGTGCGCGCGCCCCGTTCGAGTTTTCTCACGATCGTCGATCTCGAGGCGCTCGACGAACGCACCCTTTCCGGCCTTCGAGGCGCGCTCGATCCACCTTCGTTCGCGGTAAGTTCGCGATCTCTCCGACAAAGGCGCGATCCGCGACGATCCTTGCTCCGAGAGAAACGCGCACCGTCCCCGAGGCGGTCGTCGGAATCCCTTAAACGGCCGCGCTAACGTATTCCACGGGCCAACTCGCGTGGCTCGGAACCGCGTCGGATCAGTTTTTGCGATAAGTGGCAACAACGACACCGGCTACCACCGCTGAGAGACATCGGTCGCACCGAGCCAGAAGGAACACGCGACGCGACGCGACGAGACGCGACGAGACGCGAGCAGACGACCACGCGGCACGTTGCTAAGGCAACTGCAGCTGCAACGGTGCGGATCCGAGCGGGTACACGGACGGACGGGCGTTCGCGCTCGCGCTCGCGCGCGCCGAGAGAGCAGCAATTCCCCCGGCGCGCGTTTAGAGCAAACCAGGCACGTATAGCAATCATTCGTCTCCTTATCTAGCGACGGCGGCAAACGTGTAGGCATTCATCCATCATCCAGTAGCGTGGAAAGCACTCATTTAGCTGCTCCGCTTTCAGTGCCCTCGAGTCCCGCGAGGGATATCCGGCACGAGGCGAGCGCGCGCTGCATTCAACGCGCTCCGTTCTCCGGGCCGCCGATACGCGCGTTCCTCTCGTATCCCGAGTCGAGCTCACGGGAGGAAAGACTCTCCCCCGATAGGCGCGCGCGCTCGCAGCCGTCTAAGTAGACTACGCCGCTTCGACTCGGTTCGCGCGATTACGCGACCGAGTTCGCTAGACGCTGGCAAACGCCCTAACCAAATCCTGGACCGTCTACTCGCGCGAGCATTCGCTTCGAGAGTTTTTTACCCCGAGTAGGCGTTCGTTCGTTCGTTCGTTCTCGATTTTCGGACGACCGACCGAGATCGAAAGAAAGCGTTTCCTTCCCAGAAGCGGTTAACCGCGCTCGCCGAGAACGTCTCGATGCGGGTTCGTTCGATCGAACCAGTTTACCAACGTCTTGGACGAATTACGGAGCTCCCCGTCGACGGCGGTTGTTTCGTTTATTGGTTCCGTAACGTTTGCGAGCGCACCCGTATCGTTTACTCGACGTTCGTTGGGCCGGATCGGTGCGGGCGTGCGCGTCCATTGTTTCCCGAAGCACCGGCAAAGAGACGTCGCAACGATGCAAGGTGCACGCGCAACGCCACTCCGACGCGTTTCGACCGCTTTATCGACGCTCCCGAACGAACCTCCGATTTATTTATCGAGTCGAGTAACGCGGTTTCGTGTTCCGATAAACCGTTACGAAGCGGCGACGCCCACGTAGCGAGAGCTCGCGACTCGGACGGACCAGAAACATCGAACGCGCGCTGCCGAACGACTACCGTTCCTGCGACGATCGCGATCGCGATCTCGTTCTCCGCTCTCTCGAGACCGACGATCCGGTGTCGCCGGGAAACCCGAACGTTCTCGGTTCCTACCGCGAACGAGCTCCAGGGACCGTCGAAACGACGGTGTCGGCTTCGAGCGAGACCGCGTCGTCGGTCCTCGAACGAGATCCCTCGCGGTTCCCGGTTCCGGCGAGTCGCGACCCGCTCGAACCCTCGAAGCAACCTCGGACGCGATCCGTCCTTTCTCGGCCGAGCGATTCAATTAGCCGCGCGAGCGCAGGCGTTGCGAATCGCGAAGCACGCGACGAATCCGTGGAGTGGCACTAACGGGCTGTATACGCCCCTGGGTTCGCGGCGGTGCCGCGCGCCAGACGCGGCAACATTGTAAACGAGCAGCAGAGTATCGGCCGGTCTCGCGCCAGAGATAGGGAGACGGCGTAGACCATAGAGAGAACGGAGAGCCTTCCGGAGAACAGAGAAGGAGCGAGAGCGAGAGCGAACGAACGACCGACCGACCGACCGACCGACCGACCGACCGACCGACCGACCGACCGAACCGACGATCGGCGGGAGAAGAGGACCGCCACGAAAACCGAGAGGGACGGATTTCGCGAACGGCAGAGACCGAACGAGATAAATGGTAACGTACGAAGAAATATGGCTAGACCGCGCGGAAGATGCTCGACCGAGAGAAAGAAAGGGGGAACGAAAGAAGGACGCGTAGCTCGGAACGTAGCCCGGTGCGGTGCGCGAATGCGAATGTGTGCACGCGTAGTGGGTGTCGCCTCTACTGCCGGCGACGTAGCTGCCGTTCCTCGTTACCGACTCGGTTGCTGGACGCCCTCTCCGCTGGCCCTCGCGACACGATCTATCGGCCTTTTCTACGACTACTCTCTCTTCCTCTTCGCCGCGCTCTCTTTGTCCTCTTTCTCGCGTACTCGTAAGCCGCTCCAGGCGGCGGCGGCGGTGGCGGCGGTGGCGGCGGTGGCGGCGGTGGCAGCGGCAGCGGCAGCAGCAGCAGCAGCAGCGGCAGCAGCAGCGGCAGCAGCGGCAGCAGCGAGCCTCTCGCCATCCTCTTTTCCGCACGCTTCGAAGCAGCTACACTCCGCGCCTCTACTCGGCTCGAAAGTAGGGAGAGAGCTCGATAAGCTCCCTCCGGTTCGAGATTTCTTCGGATCTCGGTAACCACGGGGCTCCGAAAGGTGGTAATTGGACTCGAGGAGTTTCGCGTCAAGGGCCGGCGCCCTATGGGGGAGGATCGGTTCGGTTACGCTTTCCAGATTACGGGATCGGTTTCGAGGAAGTTGGACTCGGTCGCGATGTTCCTGGAACCGTCGTCTCGGTTCTCGCGCGGCCCTTTCCCGACGGCCGATCGGGCAACGTCCGAGTTCTTCCCGGTATCGGTTGTCCTCTCCCCGAATTCGGAGCACTGGGTCGATCGCGCGACTCACCGACGAACGAACGATCCCGCGTCCCGAAATAAAAATCGTCTCCTCCTCGTTCCTCGCGTTCCGGCCGATCCAGTTCCGGGAACGAAATCGCGTTACCTATTTTTGGGCGCGAAAGTAAATCGTTGGCCGGGCGAACCGCGCCCGGAACGAATCCGTTCGCCGCGTTTTCCTATTTCGAGAACGGCTTTCTTCGATCCCGTCGACGAATCGCGGGAAAAAACTCGCGTACCGTCGACCTTCCCGACTCGAGGCTGTACCTTTTTTCTCCTTCGCGAGCAAGAACCCGGAATACGCGCCGGAACCTACACGCCGGAGGATTTTAATTCCGCGAACCGCTGGAAATTCTATCGACGCGTTCGACCGGTGTACGAGTCGACGGCGAGTCGACTCTCCTTCCGAGTTCCTTCCGTTTAATCGGCCCGCGCGATTAAACGCGTTGAACGTTCGAACGCGCGTGGTCGCGCGCGAAGGAACGAAACGGAGCGATCGTTGTCCGGCCGTGGCCATTGTTCCGGTATCAGCTTCGGCGCGTATCCGAACGAGAAAGAGCAACGGCCGGGTTTTTCGTCGATTTCCGCAATTTCCTCGGGTCCTCGAGTCCTCGGGGGTCGCGGTCGCGGTCTCGATCGCAAAGGAGGGGGGCTCGCAAAAATCCGAGCACGGCCCTGCGGTCTTCCTCCCGCGTTGCCCTTCCTCTTTGCCACGGTACTTTGCCCCTCTCTCTTGTCTCCCTTGTCTCCCTTTTCCCGATTCCTCTCTTCGCCTCCGCGGACGTCTCCTTCGCCCCTGGTTCGGCGAGCCAGTCCCCACCGGACGTGCCGGTCCGGGATTCTCAACCGCGGCGCCGCGGAGAACGAGGCGTCTCGCGCGTCCGAGAAACGACCGGCACGGCGAGCCCGCTCGTGTCACGTGCCGGCGAACTCGTTAACCACCCTAACGACCAGGATTCCACGTGGCTGCCGCGGTCTCCTCGAGGATTGCCGGCGGGCCGGCAAATTGCCGGTTTTTCGATGTATCGTACGAGCGCGCTCCGGTACTTGGCGACACGCGGATCCGTCGACGCCGAAGGGCGACGCACGGAGAGGGACCGATCGCCTAGGTACGAGTTACTCGCCTCTACCGACACGGCCGCGGATAAATCACCGAGAGCGCTCGGTCGGTGAAATTGTACTCCGAGTTCGGTTTCGTCGCGACGAGACGCCCCCCTGTTCGCCGGCGCACCGCGATTCGAAAGAAACCAACGATCGGACGTTTCTCGTCCAACGAGCGTCAACGAAACCGATAACGCGTCTCCGAGCAACCACGCGTATCGGGGGAGAGCCGCGCGAGCTCGCGAATATTACCTACGCGAGACGCATAAATCTTGCACCGAAGTAATACCGGCGACACGGTATACGCGCCTACTCTGAGAGCTCTCGGTGCAGTGCAGGCACCGACGGAGCAAAATCTATGGCGCAGGCCTGTTAATTCTTAATGCTTAATCAGTGCACCTTATCGCGAGTGCACGCGGCCGCCCGTGCGCGTGCGTACTCGCTTCGCCTCGCCTCGCCTCGCCTCGCCTCGCCTCGCCTCGCCGCGTTCTCTCCGTCTATCTTCGTGGCCTGGCAAGCCTGCCTTGTAAATAGAGGAAACGCGTTTGCCGCCTATCTGGCATCAAAGAGACCGACACCGCGACGGTTTTATATACTTAATTTATGAACAATATACACCGATGTCGACCTACCTCGATTCTGGCACCTTCTCCGTCTCTCTTGCTCCCTCTCTCGTCAAACACTCCAACGGGGAGAAACTCGTGGCTGCCGATAAGGAATTCTACCCTTTATCGTTAGCCGTACACCGTTCGGCGTTACCGTACGACGCCAGTTATCTCGTTGTCTGCCGCGTTTCTCCGCTCGAGCGTGGCCAATTCGATCGTCGCGGCGGGTGCGGACGTGGGTGCTCGTGCTCGTACTCGCGCTCGCGCGCGCGTCGACGCGGGCACGCACTTCCGACGCTCTTTAGTCGCTCGCTTTTGCCGTCGTTATTGCGTTATTTCGGATTTTGACCCATATACATCGGCCGCGAACGGGAGCGACGGAGAAAGTCGAATCGACGCGCAGACGCGATCGCCTCGGTCCCTTTGCGACGATAATTTTGGTTTCGTTCGGGTATCGAAGCGTTTCGTTTCGTTTCGGTCCCGAGCGCATCGAATATCGTCGATTTTCGCGCGATCGGCCGTTCCCGGAATCGAACGCGTCGTTTCCGATTTTTTTCCTTTTCTTCTTTTTTTTTTTTCCCGCACACAGCGCGGCCCGAAACTCCGCGTTGGCTTCGCGATAGGCGATAATTGGGATTAATTGGAAGGAAAAAAAGTTTTTTCACCGTGAAAAAGACCCCGGTCGATGCGGCTGCCCTTTGCGCGCGAAACGCGCGGCGCCATTTAAATCTGCATCGCGGATAATTAATTAATCTCGTATCGTCATTTCCATCGGTGCGCGTAAAGCGCGGCAGTGCATTATTTTAAAATTCTGTTTGCATAATTTTTCAAACG
Organism: Ptiloglossa arizonensis; assembly: GCF_051014685.1. NCBI lineage: Eukaryota > Metazoa > Arthropoda > Insecta > Hymenoptera > Colletidae > Ptiloglossa > Ptiloglossa arizonensis. Next base: position 24,006,586 of record NC_135055.1, read on the forward strand.
TGAATAAACGAATTCCACGCTAGAGTCGTTTCCCGTAAAAAGCCCGTCGGTCGGTCGGTCGGTCGGTCGGTCGGCGCGCGTGCTCGCACGGCGATCCGCGTACGATTCCCTCTGCCTACGCCAGTGGCTTTTATCGAGGGCCGTCGACTAACTGGCTTTTTGGCGCGTTTTATCGTATCGCGGAACGAGTCTCCGCGCCTCGTCGCGTCGCGGCCCGCGTCTTCTCAAAGGGAGGAACGAGCGGGCCCGTTCGGTTCGAAGAGCAGGGCCGACGATCGGTCGCGGACCGCGTTCGAATCGTTTCGCCGTAATTTCGACGTTTCTCGGCGTCCTTAACCTTTCGCCTCTTTTTTCTCTGTTACAGGTAAGTGGCGCAGCGGTCTCGTTCGAGCAGATCGCGTCGCGACGAGGAGATCCTCTCGGGTAAGCGTCTCTTTTGTTGCTCCGGCGGGAGCTCCTCTTCGCGGGGGAGAACGGTCCGGCGAATTCGAATCCGAATCCGAATCCGAATCCGAATCCGGATTGGAAGCGCGCGTGTGCTCGACGAGCTCTCGAGCCGGCAAACAGAAACGTCGATGGCCCGCGCCCGTTGGGTCGTTGCGATGCTCCCGGATGATCGCGAAGAGAGGAGATTCGGGTATACCGCGACGAGAGGGTATCGAAACTATAACCGGAGCAGCACGCTGCCCGATGGTGCACGCCCGTGGGGAGCTTTGTCCAAGAGTCGATGGACTCTTACTTAGCCTCGATATAGGTTCGTCGGACCGTAATGGAACGAGAGGCCACGAGAGTGTCGGTCGAGCACGGTGGGAAGGGTGCATTAGCCTAATCCCGACGATCCTCGTCGACTGTGAGAAGTATCGTATTCACCCTACCGAATCAATCAGCATCTATCCGTAACGTCTACCTTCGTGGGTGGCCGAGCGGAACGGTAGTTTTCTCCGGCGTGCCGTAACGGCCGTTGAGCGTAACCCACCGCGGTTACGAGCCCCTTTCGTTTCCGCGAGCTCTGGCTCGACGGTCCCGATTTGCACACCGGAGACCCACCCGGTCTCCTCCGTCCGCGAGATACGAGAGGGAACTCGCGCGTTACCCGAAACTTCCGGCAGGATCGAGAACGCCGCTCCTTCTCTCCTCGAAACCGGACCGATCGGGCACGCCGGTCTTCCGCGATTTCGCGAACGCCCGCCCGCCCGACCGACCGACCGACCGCCCGACGATCCTCGACCCTCGGTTTCTACTAATCCGAACAAATCGTCCTTTCTCTCCCCCGTGTATCGTTTCTCGTTCGAGCGACTGCGAGAAGTATCGTGTTCACCCCAACGGGCGTCAAAACGGCCCACTTTGCCCGGGCTACAATGGGGCCGTATCGGTCGGGGGAAGAGGGCACCCCAAGCCACCGGCAGAAATAATAACTCGTGTAATACTCGCGCCCACGGAACCCCCTCGGCCCGGCCGCGTATTAAATAAATATAACACCCGCGTAATACGGCTGTTAGGAAAGGCCGTCAGGCGCGGTCGACCCCGTTTGCACCCCATCAATTGCACGCGGTTGTCTATCATCCCCTCCTTTGTGCTCTCACCGCAATATAAACCACTATCCGCGCGAGGCGTTCGACGGACGGGGGTGGATCGCCGCGCAGCTACTACCGTGACCGTCTCGTTTAACGCCGAAATACCCGTTCAACGAGTACGCGGAGAGCGGAGAGCGGAGCGCGGACCACCCTTCCGTCCGCGTACAGCGCACAGCGCACAGCGCACCGCGGACCGCGTCCACGGAGATTCCGCGATGCCGCGCCTCTTTACCAGCGAGAAACCGTACAGGGGTTCGTGGGATCTTTCTTGGCGAAATCGGAGAACGCGATCGAACGGAAGAGTACGTCGACCGGTTGAAAAATGCTTACAATTTCCGCGTCGCGCCGTCCCTTCGTCTCGGATCGGCGGCTCCGTCCCACGAACGGAACACCCGAATCAACCGGGCGGAAATGGTCGTTGTTGGCCCGTTCGACGAGCCGTCACGATTATTCGCGGCGATCCGTGATCCGTGATTCGTGATCCGTGATCCGTGATCCGTGATCCGTGAATGGGAGTCTCGGGTAAATACGGCGCGTCGGGGTGATCCACCGGTTCGCCACGACGCGCGTTCCCCTCTCTCTCCCGTCGAATATGAATATGATATCGCACCCCGCCACTTACCAAATGATTTATCAATTGAGCACCGGCAACCCAGGGGTACTGGTGTTGAAATATTATAACATCGTTCCCCCCACGGCTCACCCTAATATTATCCCCCCGGCCGTCCGCCATTAACATAACAATGGTCGACCTAATTGCGGCCTAATCGGCGCCAGGGGCGAAACTCGGATCGGCCGCAACCTCGAATCCTCCTCGGTCCTCGTTTCGCTTCTTTCGCTTCGGTTTTCTCCTTTTCTCCTTTTCTCCTTTTCTCCGCTTCCTCCGATTCGAGCGTTTCCTTCGATCCCTCGAAGGTACCGTCAGGTGGCGGTCAGGTGCCGGTCGACGCGTCGATCGCGTCGATCGCGTCGCCCGAAGCAAGGAAATTCGCGTCCCGCGGAGACGATCGAGGCGAAACGGCGCAACAAATGGAACGCGGTAACAACGATCGAGAAAGAGCATCGGCACGAGTTTGCGGTCGCGCGTACTCACGGAGAATCGGCGTTGCGGCGTTGCGGCGTTGCGGCGTTGCGGCGAGCCCGGCCGCGAATCTTTTCGCAGCCCTTTTCTTCTTCCTCTCCGCGGCGTTTCTTCTCCGCTCGGTCGTACTCCGTGGAGACCACTTACCGCAATTCCAGCTGCCATTGCCGCGAACCTCTTTCCTCCCCCTGTTCCGGTCGACGATCATAATTCGGGATTTTTCTCGGTTCGCCCACGGCAACCGACGACTAGGTATCTAGCCGCGGTAATCGTTCTTCGCTTTTTTCCCTATCCTTCGTTTTTGCGCGTTCTCCGATCCTCGGGGTTTTCGCTGAATCCCGCGAACCGGAGAGACGACGCCCCTCGCGAAAATCTCGCGATCGAAGAACCGGAAGGTTTTTTCCCTCGGCTCTCGGTCGTCTCGTTGCACGGTGTTCGACCGCGGCGAACGTTCGAGACCGTTCGAGACCGTTCGAGACCGTTCGAAGCGCTCGTCGAGGACAACGGACGCGTCTTTCTCCGCGCGGAAAAATTTCGTTTCCCGCGTATGCCGGGCGCGCGAAACGTTGTCACGGATTCGGGCGTCGATCGGTCGCTCGCACCGCGAAAAAGCCTCGGTGAATTTTTCAGCGATCGTCCGCCGTTCGATATCTTCCGTCCGGAAAGCTCATTAGCGAAGACAAAGCTCATTGGAACGGCATACTTTACGCTCGATAAATCCCTGTAAAATTCATACCGGTATCGGGAGGGAAACGCGTATATCCAACGGAGCGCGTTTATGTTGTAAACACTTGAATAATTCAGCGCAGAAAATTTCGGTCTGCCGTTGCCGCTGGTGCAGCGGCAGCGAAGCAACGTCATTAAGTTAATTATTGTCCAGTAATCACCCGTGTGTTTCGCTCTCCGCTGATATTTTTCTCCCTATTTTTTTCGCGCTTTTTGTCTTTTTTTGGTCCATCGACCGCCGCCGCCGCCGCCGCCACCGCCACCGCCGCCGCCTCTCTTGCGCAAAGAACGAGCAAATAAAAACAGTCGTCCCGCGTTGGCCGCGTTTACGGAAGAGAGAGGACGCTCCGCGAAAGTGGGGGTGGGAGTGGCGGGAGCGGGGAGGGGCAGGGGACAACGGGGGCGAGTTTAACGAGTCAACGGTGTCCGATAAATGATCAATTTAAACGTTAATGTACAAAGTAAAGCTCGCGTCAAGCGTTTCTAACGATCGGGCGCGGAAACGGAAGCGCGACACTGTTTCGCGAAATTAAAGAGCAAACGTATCCACGGAGCGGAAACGAGAACAAATTTCCCGACGAAATCGAATCTCCGGCGGCGTTCGCTCGATCGAGCTCGAATCCTCGCGAAGAAACCCTCGCGAAGCTCGCTCGGGCGATAATTTCCACGAGTTTACTTTCGGGAAAGGATCGAACCTCGAGCGAGACGCCGCGAAAAGAGGGCGCCGCGGCGTTCAACCGGAACCGATTTTTTATTCCTTCTTTCTTTCATCTTCCGCCGCGACCCCGGTCCAATTACGAAACGCATTCGCGACGCGCGAGGAAACTCGACCGGTTATTTTTACGCGGTAAAAGCGTCTTATCCGCTTCCGTGCACCGTACCCCTCGTCCGAGGTACGCTCGCGCGTCTTTAGGGCTGCCGCGGTCGCGCGCATAAATAATCGAGTCTGCGCCTCTCCGGAAAGCGGTCGCCGTTTTCCTCCTCGCGCGTTCCTCTTTCTCGAGTACCGAGCAACCGTAGGCTTCTGTTTTTCGCCGCGGCGAGAAGAAGCCCGGTTTCGCGGGTGTCGCGAATCGCCGGCGATCGAGCGCGACGCGGCCGGTTCTTCGATCGGTCGACGATTCGATCGATCCGGCGTTAAAGCGGGCCGCGAGCGAGCTCGCGCCGCGATCGGGCTCCTCGAGCGTAATTTATTATTTCCGCGCGGATGTGCTCGGCCTGTGGCCGCTACCGGGGCGACGTTTATATCTTTGGCGACGTTTACGATGACCACCGGACGGTCGATCCTAGAAAGAGGGCAGCGCCGGAGCGAGCGAGACCAGACGAGACGAGGCGAAGCGAGGCGAGTACGTTACGCTCGCACGATGTATCCCCGGTATGTACGCCAGATAATGGATGCGGGGGAATACAGTCGGACGTATAAAGACCCCACGCAGGAGATAGGACGGAACGGAGGCCAGGCCGTCTCTTCGCCCTCCATCCCCTCTCCTCCTACGCGTTTTTCTCTCGCTCCCTCCCTCTCGTTTTCTCTCCCAAACGTTCGTTCTTGTACTCTCGTCGGTGCGTTTTCTCTCCCTCGCGCGTACTCGTGGCTGCACTCGTGTTTATATATAGGAAGCAGAAGATCAAAGAGCGAACCTTCGCTCAGCTTAGCATCAACGCCGCTTCGCTCGGGGAACCGGCCCATCGTCGCCGAGATAGCTCGGGTGCCGCGAATGATGACGATGGGTGGTAGCAGCGACGGCGTCGCCGACGCCAACGCCGACGCCAACGCCGACGCCGACGCCAGCCTAGCCTTCTCCGAACGAGTCCGGGAGGGACAGGGTTGCCGATATAAACGTTACGTCGGGAGAGCGCGTCTTCGCGAGCGAGAAGAAGAGAGGATCGAGAGTCGTCGATCGCGGCTCTCGAAGGTTCGAGCGGGGAATTGGGCCACCGTCGCAGTTGGATCGGTCGGGTAACGGGGTTGTAACGCGCGCGTTCCTGCCCTCTCGTTGTTCGCGCGGATCTCTCGGAACGGAATCGGTTGCGTAAGTTGGAAATTAACGCGAACCGAGGATACCGGTCGTAATCGTGCCCGCGCACGCGCGCGCGACTACGATTCGACGTCGTCGAATCGGGGATCACGGATCGCGGCACTTTCGAGCTTTCCGGTGAAAAATTCGTTTACACCCGGGTCGCAAAAATGATTAAAACCGACCGCACGCGCGCGCGTTGCGCGGGCCGAAAAACAAAAGCTAGGAAAACGGCCGACCGGCCGTGAAATTGAAAATCAACGTTTTAAATCACTCCGCGTCCCCGCTTTTTGTCGGTTAATCTTCCCGCGTCGAAAAACACCGATATCCCTCGGAACGGAGAACGCGGTGCGAGCAGCGTCGTTGTTCGTTTTGCTCTACCTCGGGATTGGCGGTGTTTCGGTCTCTCCGCGGTTCGATCGCGGTAACGAACGCGAGGCCGCTCGAAATCGTTGGGCGTTTTTCGAGTCCAGGGACGGTGACGGTGACGGTGACGGTGACGGTGACGGTGACGGTGTTTCGCGGGTCTCGTCGAGAAAAGCTCTCCTCGCCGGCGGCGACCCCGAGGCTTTCGCTGACTCGCAATCCCGTCGAAACATCGAAAATAGACACGCCTCGCGCCCTCGGTCGAACGACCGTGGAACGACGTTGCCTCCTCGACCACCGATCGACGCGATCGACGCGATCGACGCGATCGACCCGATCGACCCGAGAAACGACTCGACGTACGATTTACCGTAGTCGCGAGCAACCGGAGAACATCGCGGAACGCTACACGGGCCAATTCGACACCGTCGAACGCGCCCCGCGCGTCTTCTTCTCGTTTCGAGGGTCGCGGTTTCCGCGAGCGAGCACCGATTCACCGTCGATTCCGAAGGATCCTCGGTTGATCGGAGATCGCTGCGGGTTCCGCGGTGCGTAAAATCTGCCGGTGGCTGAGCACCGTCGCTCGGATCCGCCCCGTAATCGCTGGATTAATTTCGGGTGAAACTCCTGGCACTCGTGGAACTCGGGAGAATTCGCGGCGGCTGAAAAACGACCGACCGGGCGGTGGAAGCGGGGGGCCGGTGAAAATAAAGCGAACGAACGCGGCTCGGTCGGAGCGGCGAGCTTCGAAGAGGCTGAATTTTAAAGGTAAATGATTACGAAGGGATCCGCGTAGGCGGGCATAGAACCGTTTCTCCGCAAAACGGAGAATAAAATAGTCACGCGTTTGTATTTATTCATTCTCCCTCCCCTCGCCCCCTTTCCTCTTCTCGTTCCTTTACGCGGATTCTATTCCGTCGATTCTAGTCGATGTATTCAGCCGCGTTTCGCCGCCGCGGCCCGAATGAATGGCCGTACACATTCTGCCGCACGAATCGGCCCTATTACCGGCCCCGTTTCCCGCTTTCACGGTGCCGCGGCTACTTTTTCGCACGCGCTGCGAGAGCTCGCGTGCGCCGGTCCCGGGCAATGTCGTTAAAAATACCGTTTCGAGCGGTATTCGTTCAAAGACTCGGACTCGGTCGATTGTTTCGTTCTCGGTCGTACGTTAACGATTCTCGACTAACGAGTCCCCGAGAACGCGCGAACTCGAGAACGCGAGAACGCGAGAACGCGAGAACGCGAGAACGCGAGAACGCGAGAACGCGAGAACGCGCGAACGCGAGTGAAATTTTGTGGAAAATTTAGCGCAAGTTTGCTCGGAAGGTCGTCGCCGCGGTCGTCTTTCTCGCGGCTGGCGAGCGACGCGCTCGCAAAACCCCGTGGCGGCCGAGAGACAAGCGCCTCGTTCGGAGACCGGGATCGCAACGACGTGCTAATTACACGATGTTCCGCGTAACGAGATGCGGGTCCCGAGGGGGTTGCCCTTTTCGAATTAGACGGCAGGCAGGCGGTCGAGAGACGGAAGGAGGAAGCCCGGTCGGCAGCCCCAACGGTTCCCGGTATCTCTCCCCCGGCCCTCGGGATCCGAGAACCGAGAACCGAGAACCGAGAACCGAGAACCGAGAACGCCCACCCCCGTCTTGCCCTCCCGCGTCTTCCTCTCGCGGTCCGCTCGAGCCGGCATCCTTTTTTCCTCCGAGTCGCGTTGCTCTCCGAAAATTCGTGCTCGCGGGCAGCGAGAAACGCTCGCGTCGCGTCGCGGTCCCGAGTCTGGTCGTCGCCCGCATGGTTCTCGTCGCCGCGTCCGGTGTATAAATAAAACGCGAGCCGTATCCTTCGCCGCGAAGAAGAGGAACGGGCTCCCGGGAAAACGAGGGAATCGGACCCGTCGAGCTTCCGGTCGAAGAAACGCGACGAGATCGCCTCTTTCTTCCGACCGGGCGAAGGGGGGGGCGGGTGACTCGGGTGCAGCGGCCCCGGGGTCCGCTCGAGGTCGAGCACGGCCCTGACCGGGCTCTCGAAGGCCGACAAACAACCTGCTGCTACCGACACCGCCGATGGAGGTCGCGTATTACCCTCTATTAATATCGTAATATAAACATAACTCGCGCGCGCGAGTCAGCGAGCCCGACGCGAGCGGGGCCGCACGACCGAGCGAGACGCCGTTACACCGCAGGGAGACGAGAGCGCGTACAGCCGGGTTGATTTTCTGGGGTCGATTCCAGCCCGAAGGGGGCACACGGGAGGGGAGCAAGTGGCGCGTGATGAGTAGGGTGTGTTACACGCGCATTATGCGTGGTCCTGGCTGCTGCTAGCACTCCCTCCCCTCCCCTCTCCTCTCCTCTCCTCTCCTTTCCTCGCAACCCCGATTCTGCGAACGCGCGCCCCCTCGGTGCTGCTCGTCGCGCGTTTTATATATCGATGAACCGTCGAGGGTTACAACTATATCGGGTAATCGTTTCTGCGCGGTGCGGCGCGGTACAGCGCGGTACGGCGCGGCAACCCTCGTGAAAGGACCGTACGGCCGGCCGAACGGCCGCTCTTCGGCTTCCCGCTTCCGGGTAGGCGCTTCCAGCCCGAGCCGAAGCCCGAAGCCCGAAGCCCGAAGTCCGAAGCCCGAAGCCCGAAGCCCGAATTCCCTCCGTTCTCCCCGATCCTCCGAACCTTTCGAAAACGGAAAGAATCCGCTTCCGGTTTTCTCCGAGGAGCGCGTCCTCGCTCGCGCGTCGAAAGGAAAAATCGACCTTTCGTTTTCGCGAGTCTCGGATGACCCGTGAAACGGCAGCGGGTACGCGCAAATCGCGCGAAAAATGTTTTCGCGTTCCGGTTCATCGTCGCGTTTCACGGTTTCGCGTCGACGATGCGACCGCTCTTCTGTTCGCCATTGGAAAATTAAACCGATCGCGTCGCAAGTAACACGGGCTCGCTTTCGAACGACGAGAAGTATCATCGAGCGTCGCGTTCCCGCGGCGCAACGCGCGCTCGAAAAATCTGGATGATCTCCTCCCACCCTCTCTTCCCGTCCGCGCGTTGTTTTAACGATCCTTTGGAGTCACCCGGTACACGAGCTCGCGCAGTGGCGCACTTGACTGTAGCACGCACTCCATGCACGCAGGGGTTGAGGGTTCCATACGTTGCGGTATGGATTAGTTAGGCGGACACAATAATTTTGCCAGCACCCAAGGGCGATGTTTCTCTCTCTCTCTCTCTCTCTCTCTCTCTCTCTCTCTCTCTCTCTCTCTTTCTGTTTGTCTCTGTCTCTCTCTCTGGCCCTCGTTCTCTCGGTTCGTCCGTTCGTTCCCTTCTTCTCCTTTCTTCGTTTCTGCCGGCGCGTCTCTCGGCGAAGCCGCGACGCTTCGAAGGGGTTTCGCGAATCCTCCGTCCCCGATGCGCGCGGCGCAAGGTCGGATCTCCGGACATCGCGATCGAGGTTCGAACGCGGGAAGCGGTTCCGCGATCTTCCCGTGGCGGTCGAAGCGATGGAAAAATAAAACGCGGCGATTCGGTCGTTCGATCGCGTTCGTGGTCGCGGTCGCGGTCGCGGCAGCTGCGGACATTTGGTCGCGTACGAGGCAAAACTTCCGCTTGATAATCTTCGTCCGGGTGGACGCGTTCGCGGGGAGAAAGGGAAAAAGAAGGAAGGAGTCGGTGGGAAGGGCGACGGTAGTCCCCGGCGATACGAGTCTCGAAAGCAGGGAACGAGGGACGCGGGAACGAACTCGGACCGGCGAGCCGAAGGAAGAAGCGGGGGAGAACCCCTGGCCACCCCTTATTAAGATTCCAGCTGTGGAATTCTACCTGCGCCGAGCTCGCTACTGGTCTTAAGTAAATAAAACACGACCGAGCCGCGTCGCCTCCGCAACGGCTCCGCTCTCGCTCGACCGGGTTTGCGTAGCTGCTCTTCGTCGTTGCCGTTCCTCCGGGTGGTTCGCCTTCTCCCTTCCTTTCGCTCTCTCCGCCCGTACTACCAGCTCGGCTCGTTCCTGTCGCTCTTTCCGCGCCTCGTCTCGCCTCGCCACGACTCGCCTCGCCTCGCCTCGCCTCGACTCGCCTCGACTCGCCTCGACTCGTTCGCGTCTCGTTTTCTCGTCCATTATTACGGCTGCTTTGCCTACGTTTCTTCGCTCGTCCCCCGGCCCTCTCTTTCCACTCCGTTCTCCGGCTCGCGCGCGAAACGCCGTAAGCGCACCTCCGACCGAGAATTCGGGATTTCGATTCGGCTCGATCGACCCTCAAGGACATACCGGAATTCCACGGGATCGGCCCTCGGTGCGCACCGACCGATCGGAAGCGTTTTCTCTTTGAAGCGCGGACGCGGCTAAATTCTCCGTCGAATATTAGAACGCAACCCCGGCATCCCTCTGCGGAGGGGCGCGCGTTTCGCCGGCGTCGAGGCGAATAGGACTCGAATCGATCGCGCGGTAACGAACGCCGAGATCGCGTCCAAGTCTCGGGCGAAATTCGGTCGAGGTTTCGGCGAGCGAGGAACGCGGACGACGCGTCTCTCGACGCGAGGCACGAGGCCCGAGGAACGAGGCACGAGGCGGAGGATGACACAGAACCGCGGGGCTCGTTGTTCGTCGCGTTTACGCGTTACGGCAGCGGTGGCGCGAACAACGCCAGCGTCCCTTCCGCTCGGTACTCGTTCCGACCCGACCACGGTGTCCCACGGAGAACGTTTTTAATATTCCCCGAGGCGGTGTTTGCGCCGCTGTCGTTGGAGGTTTCCCCGGAACGTGGACGGGGGAGCGACGAAGACCGCGAACCGGAGCAACGGACGCGCCTCCTCCGTGCACAATGCATCGGTTCGCGGCGGCGACGACGACGACCACGACTACGACCACGACCACGACCACGATCGCAACGGAGGAGCCTCGCCGATGCCTCTCCCGATACCGATACCGATACCGATACCGATACCGATACCGATACCGATACCGATACCGAGGCGCTCCGGCGGTAACGCCGGTCGCTACCGACGCCGACGCGAGCGAACATCCGCTCGGCTCGGTGCGTCCCGATCGCTTCGGGCTCCGTGATAACCACGGCAGCTACGCGCGCGCCTCGTCCTTCTTGCACGAGCCGCTTCCCGTCCTCCGTGTCTGGCTGTGTTTGTCCGGAGAATCAGACACGGAGGACACACGAATACCCCGCCGGATAAAGAGAAGACTTCCGGGCATAATCCGGAGCGTCGCGCGGCGAAGCGAGGCTAGGCGCTAGAACAAATCAAGCCGCTTCATTGTTCCCAGCCCCCGAGCCAGCTTTTCTTTTTCCCTTTTCTCCTCTCCTCCTCTTTTTTTTCTGCTTCCAACGGACGATTGGCGCGAACGCGACGGGGCGACGAGAAATTTCGCGCTCGTCGTCTCGGTCTCCCCGTAACGCTCGACGCTCGACGCTCGATTCCGCGCGTCGATTCTTCGACGTTCGCGTTCTCGGTGGTCGGTCGGTCGTAACGAGCGAGTTTTACGGACGAGACCCGCGCGATTCGGTCGTCGAATTTTTCGTCCGGGAGAGAGCCAACCTTCGTCCGACCGTCCCGTAAAAAATGCGTAGGACGAAGGACTTTGGCAAACGGTAGGGGAGTGGTCGCGAGAGGGGAGGGGGGTACGGTATGCATTGTGTCCCGGCACCGGGAACGAGAAAGAGCTCGAAGGTCGGGGCTTCTAGGAATCGCGACGTTCCGTTCGGCTTCTCGAAACGTCGTCCCGCGGCTTTTCGAGTCGTCGAAAACTATCGGAAAAACCTCCGGATCGCCACCGTCCTCGATCTCGCGCGCGTTCCGCGGGGACGAGTGCTCCGAGAAACTCGGTGATCGATGAGAATTGCGCGGAAACGAAACGAGGGAACGCGGACGAGGAGGCGGAGAGGGAAACGCGGCGTGTAATCTTCAATCAACGACGAACCGACGGTAGACCGTGCAATTACGAATTAAGGACGAATCGCGACAAACGGAAAAGTAGTAGGCGGACGGGCCCCGAGACCTTCCGTCGAGGGTTCGCGACACTTTTATCGTCCGGCCCGGTCCTCCACGGGCTAGCGTGCACCCTCGATCGCCCCGCGGACCGATCTAGCCTCGCCTCGCCTCGCCTCGCCTCGCCTCGCCTCGCCTCGCCTCGCCTCGCCTCGCCTCCTTCCGTTCCCTCTAATAAATCTACGGAAATTTCTCCTCTCTTTGGCTCGCCTCGTAACCTCCTCCTCCTTCGTCTCGCGCTCCTCACTCCGGTACCGACTCGAAGTATCGCGGTGACAATTTTCCCGCGCGAAACCCCGCGACGAGCACGCGCGATCTCGACGAAACGATCCGTGGCGGTTCCCGCCTTGCTCCGTTCTCGTTCGCCTTTGATCGACGCGGAAAGAGAGAGAGAGAGAGCGAGAGGGCGGGGGCCTCGCGCGAATAAACGGGAAAAAAGCGAAGCGATGCACGGAACCGGCGGTTCTCGGGCACCGGGAGCCCGGTATTTTGGCAAACTACCGCCGACAGCGCTCCCAGTTTGAAAATCAATGCCACCCTCAGCCTCCGGACCGGCGATATGGTGTAACGAGCGCACACAGAGGGTGGAATAACGTAGGAAAAGAAAGGCGGTGCACGGGGTACGGGGCCGAGCGAGGCCGAGAGGGAGACCGAGAGCGGCCGACGGAACGAGAGAGAGAGCGAACGGGGTGGTCGGTATCGGCCGGGGTACTTGAACGAGAATGTGCACCAATGGCGGGTGGCTGGGTCAGGAGGGACGAGAAGAAGAAGGGGTGGCAGCAGGTCGTTGAACATAAAAGTGGGCACGGAACGAGTCACGTGTACCGAGCGCATTGAGACGGATCGACAGGAAAACGATGCGCGACGTTAGCAGCGGTAACGGAAGCGACCGACCGGGTGCCGTTCCCGCGTACAGCGGATACGCGAACCTAGACGCGACCGGTCGATCGGTCGATCGGTCGGTCGGTCGGTCGGTCGACCGACTGGATCGCTCGTTCGCTCGTTCGCTCGTTCGTTCCTTCGGTCGTTCGTTCGTTCGCTCGCTCGCTCGCTCGCTTACTTGCTCGCCTCCTCCTCTCCCTCCTGTCCCGTGCAACACCCCCCACTGTAGCGGCGTTTCTCTCGCTCTTTCCCTCGCGAGACTCACGAGTCCCCCTCCGGGTTGCGCCACCAGTAATTGCTTCCTTTGAGTAGCTCCGGAGGTGTAATTTAGTCCCCGACCAACAACCTTAACTAATTAACACACCGAGTAGCGAACGAGTAAGCGAGCGAACGAGCAACGGAGAACGAGCCGCGACGGCTCGACTGACGGACTGGCTGGTTGACTGGCGGGTTGGCCGGCTGACTGATTCCTTCTTCTTTTCCCTTCTCTTTCCCCACCTCGAGGCGTTCCGTTTCTTTTCGTCTTTCCGCGTTCTTCGCGGTTCGTCTCCCTCTCTCTCCTCCTCGATTGCCGTTTCTCGACGATCGAACCCGAACGGTGCGCGTTCGGCCGCCTTGCACTTTTCGCCACTCGGGACCGTTTTCGAATTTTCCTCGATGCTCGAGAGTGGACGCGGGGCCCAACGATCCCCGTGGAGAGAACGACGACGACGACGACGACGACGACGACGACGGCGACGACGACTCAGACGCACCTGTCGGCCGGTGTGGCCTCGGCTCGAGTCCCTTTTTCCTCTCGTCTTTTTCGCGGCGACCGCCAGCGCCGATACTCGGCCTCGTAAGAAAAGCACGGCGCGCGGACGCGGGGCGGAAAGTCGATCGTCGTCGGGACCGGCTCGCCGGAGAGGGAGAAGAGGTACACGGACCTCTCGGACGCGCCGCGTGGTGGGAATACTCGAGGTGTGCAACGATGCTCGTATTTAACACCTGATTAAAGCGGGGTGGGGAACAGCGTTGGCGCGACCGAAGCGATCGCCGCGAGACGAGCCTCCCCACCCCCACACCCGGCTCCACACCCGGCCCAGGCACCGGCCCAGGATCCGGCCCCACTCCTATCGCTATTCCCGAGCCCACCGACCGTTTCGTCTCTCGGGCGTCGTTCGCCTCGCACCTCGGCCGTTCCCCTCGCGGCTCGGCTCGGCTCGGCTCGGCTCGTTCCCTCCTCGTCGTTTGAGGACACAAGGTGGTCCAGTCGGTTCGTCACGGGCCCCCGGTATGCGTTCGTACGTGCACGCCGCGCTCGTCGGTGCGCGAACCTCTTCGGGCCCCCGAACCGGAGGAGTAGGGGGCTACGGGCTACGGGCTACGAGCTACGGGCTACGGGCCCCGAGCGACAGCGTAATCACCCGGACCGACTACCACGCGGCACCGTGCGGACCCACAGTGGCGTAGCCCGGAACGAAACCGCCCGCACTCGCACTCGCACCCGCGACCGCCACCGCCACCGCCACCGCCACCGCCACCGCCACCGCGCGTCGCCCGAAAATTGCCGACCGTTCACCGGTCCCCGGGACGATTTACGAGGGGTCCAGGGATTTCTTGGCCGTCGAAACGCGATGGGGACACGCCGCGCGTGATTCGAATGTAAATCGGACGTCGATCGTGCGGAGACGCGAGTCCGCGAGCTAGCCGTGCGGTGCGGTGCGGTGCGAGCGTCGTCGCCGCCACGTGGATCGTGTTTCGAGCAACGACTCGAGATTTTCCTCTTTCCCGTGTTTCCCGTGTTTCTCGTGTTTCTCGTGTTTCTCGTGTTTCTCGTGTTTCTCGCGTTTCTCGTGTTTCTCGTCTTTCTCCTCGCGGCTGCCTTTCGAGAAGGATCGAACGCGCGAAAACCGTGGTGGGAAGCGGCGGTCCCCGTTCCATCGTTATATTCGCTCGCACGCGAGAGAGTCCGTCCGACCCTCGGAATCGTCTTTGCGCGCGAGCGAGCGAGAAAGACCGAGCGAACGAGTCTTCCCTCAACGCCGCCGTTAATCCGCGTTAATGACGTCGTCGACGAAATTCACGATTACAAAACGGAGACGAGACGCGCGGGCGATACGACGGGAGGGCGCGCGCGAATAAAGTGGCAAACCGCTCGTTCGCTCCGACTCCCTCCCTTTAAGCATCGCGCGCGCCGGGTTTCTTTGCCCCGCGCGCTCCGACTCCTCCGGCTCTCCCGATCCTTTGAAAATAAAATATTCCCTCGTTAATTTCGCGACCGCGAGAAAAGCGTCGCGGGGAAAAATCCGTCGAAACACAAGGACGCGAGCACGCCGGGAACGGGACCGACCGTGCGTCCTTCCGCGTCTCGTCAAAGCCAACCCGGGAAACGACCGTTCGCTTTCGGCCCGCAATTTTTCCCGCGCGAGCGCCTCCGCCTTCGTTAACGGCCTCGAGCGTCGTTTACCGAAACGAAGAAACTCCCGTATCCGCGATCTCGACGCTCTTCGTTCTCGGTGAAATTTCACTCGTTGCGCCGTTCGACCTCGAATCGCGGACAATCGCGGACAATCGCGGACAATCGCGGATAATCGTTGCGGCGGCGGCGGCGATGGACCGCGACAGATGTCGCTCGAATGGATCGCGAGAGGGAGCGTAATAGGATCCGTGCACCGTCCGAACGAACGCGTCGAAATCGAGCGAGCCGGACGTTGCCTCGATAAGGGGGATCGAGGCGACGCTCGGATCGATTCGGCTTTGTTCCTCGCGAAAGAATCGACCGGGAGAAGGAGAGGAGAGGAGAGGAGAGTCTGCCGTTTCACGGCGCGGCGCTGGTTCTTTTGTTTCGTTTCCGCGCGAAACGGTAGCTCGAATCGTACGATACTCGCATTGTGTTCGGTCTCGAGCCAACGACGCTTTCGTTGGGAAACGAAACGCGGTACCGATGAAATTTTCCGTTTCCCTCGGACCGGACGCGGACCGACCGAGCGACCCGACGAGGAACCTTCCCGACTTCGAACCGTCGATCCTCGATCGTCGGAGAGGCTGCGACCGTAATTGATACTTTTTTTCCTCGAGGCCCCCCGACGCGTACGCCATTGAGGCCCTCGACTCGGCCCCTTGTTCGCCGCATTAACAGGCATGACTCGAAAAATGTGGTTCCTAACACCGTCCCGTCCGTCTCGGTGGAACGACCGACGAGATCGTATCATCGATGCGTCTTCTCGGCTCGTTTCGTCGATGGCGCTCGGCCCGCGAGAGACCCGCGAACGAACCCTCCGCTCGAAAATCTTGGAATTCGAGCGCCGCGAGGTATCCTCGACGAACCGCGGCTCCTCGCGCGCCTTCTGAATTTCTCGTCGCGAGCCTATCGTCCCTGCGAACGACCAACGACCAACGATCCCGCGTCGCTCGGACAATTTGCGCGCAAACGGAGAGGGAGAGGAAAGCTCGCCGCCACCGCCACCGCCACCGCCACCGCCACCGCCAACGTCGCCTCTCTCGGCCATTTATTATGGAACGATCGTCCTCGGGGAGGAGAAACGGGTCTACGATTCCGCGACGACTTTTCAGCGTCGAGGAAAATTCCCCTTGATCGGTCGCTCTGAATAATGGATGCCGATCGAAGCAAACCGGCATTCTCTTCCGTGCGCCTTTAAACTTTTAGCCGCTCTTACGCGCGAACCTTGCCATTATCGAGGACGCTCGTTCTCGGTCCTCCTCGAGCGAGGAAATCCTCGCTCGCCGGCCCGTAACCGGGGAAGCGGCTCGAGAATCCGATTCGGGGGATCGAGCGACGAACAGGGGAGAGGAAGCGCTTTCCGCGCGGTGAAAATCGCTCCGAGAGCCGCTTCGGACGGATTTCCCGCGGAGCGAGTACACCCGCGTCTAACCTCGCTCGGTGAATTATTCAGGGCGCAATTTCGTACGCTGAAGAAGCTGGTTTCGCGCGTCGCCTCGGGTGTTGTCGCCGCTTCGTCCGCTACTTTTCTCGAGATGTTTGACGTTCGAGGGAGCGAGGGAAACCACCGAGGGAAACGTGCGCGCGAGAACGTCGAATCGATCCCGCGAGCGGTTTCCTTGGCGTAACTTTTCCTCGAAATCGATCGATACGGAGTCACGGTTCCGTAACGGTGATCGAATCGTCATCGCGCGATCGCGTTTTCGCGTTAATCGCGCAACGCGGAAATTAAATCCCGTCGTGGCCGCGCGTTTCGTCGATACCGGTCGCGAGGTAACCGGGCGTAAAATTATTCCGCGAGGCAGGCCGCGTCGTTCGAAAGTTTCGTCGCGGTGATCGAGGCGAAAACTCGACGGCGACGGTTTCTCGATAAGAAGGAGCGGACCGCGGTACGGAAAATTACACACCGAGGGGACGAACCGATCGCCCCGTGCCCCGTACTCGGGCCCCGTGCCCCGTACACCGTCCACCGTCCACCGTCCACCGTGCACCGCCCTCGACCGCCCTTTCTCCTCTCGGTCCGTCGTCCGCCAAGGGCCCGGCGTGTGCCCTCCAAACGGAATACTCGATCGCGATTAAACATACATAGACACACCTCCGTCGTTCACCTTTAATTCCACGCGCGCTCTGTCTTTTGCGAACCGCCACCACCGACGAGCAATTTCTTCTTTCCCGCTTTCGCTTCTTCCACGGTTTTTTCCTTCGGCACGTTCGCACGGGCCGTCGATCGGTGCCGTGTAATTTCGCCGCGTATTATGCTCCGATGCTCCGCCCCGCTACCCACCTTTGTCGCGATCCTTTGATCGGATTTAAGGGGGTAGTCGTTTTCCGCCCGATATATTTGGGATTCGAGGGAGAAGAAATTATTTTCCTATTCGTTCGTTCGCTCGTTCGTTCGGTGGTTCGTTCGGTGGTTCGATTCGAAGAAATTGTCGCGAGGAAAGGAAAGATCGGGAAGAACCGGGCGATCGGAGGGGAAAGGGGCGAAAGGGTACGGTGGGGTGGGCGCGCCGGTCGAGGATAGCGGCGCAGAGGCGTAGCAGAGCGCAAACGGAATTTTTGATGGGGAACAACGATCCGTTATTCACGGATCCCTCTCCGAGGCATTGTATACGATCGGCCGTGTCGGGGCTCTCTCGGCCGGCGAAGCGACCCGTCCTCCGGGGTTGATCGATGCCTACCTCCGGTGTCGAGCGGAAAAAACCCGGCCGGCACGGAGAGCAACGTCGGGAGGAGGAGGGAATCTTCGAATCGTCCGGTTCCCCTCCCGATGGTCCGCGCGGTGATCCGGCGCGGAATCGGAGCCGGAAGCTCCTCGGGCGGGCGGCGAAGAAATTTTCGGTAGACGGGCTCGAGGGCGCGGACGGATCGCGGGAGAGTCGAGTTTTCTGGAAACGGCCGCCGGAGCCAGCTGCGTGGAATTCGTTGCAACGAGCCGCGAAAGAAACGGTCGGGGAATACTCGGTGTCGGTTGCTCGCGCGCGGTGCCACGGGAACGCGAAGGAATGGCCGGTGGGAGCGCCGTTCGTAGAATATTAATAACGATCGAGCGCGCGGGGACGCGGTCTCGCATACGGGCGCTAATCGTCCTCCATCCGGGTCCGGAGATCGTAATCACGGCGCATAATTATTTCAACGGGCGCCGGTATTTTTGTCCACGGTCGGTTGCCGCGCACGCAACACCGAGCTGGCCGCGCGCGGACGCGCGGACACGCGGACACGCGGACACCCGGCCCGTCGACCAGCAGCGGGGTGGTGACGCGCGCGTGTCGCGAAAACTTTTCAACCCCCGGCGCGCACTTGCGCGCGGAATCGCGACACACCGCGACACACCGCGACACACCGCGCCACACCGCCTCCAACGCTTCGAGCGATATTTATATTCGCGGTTTTCCGAGTTTTTCGCCCGGTATCCGGTTTATTTTATGCCGGATTAATCCCGACCAGTGACAATAATTCGCCGCGATGTTTCGTAATGCAATTACGCGTTCGTATAAATTCATTAAATTTTATCGAATTTCGCCGGGAATCGAGGCTCGCCGATGCGAGCGCGTCACCTCGGTACACACGTTGCGACGAAAACCGAGCGGAGCCGTGGATTTTTCGAGCGATATCCGGCCCGCTGTAATCGCATCGCCGCGCAATTCCTCGTGCGCGAGACCCAGCCCGGTTCGAAGTCGGACCTGCGAACGCTTTCCCGCTTCTGGAACCATCGCCGAGCAGACGGAGCCTGCTTCCTACGAACGCGACGCTCGCGGCCTTCGCCGCGAAATCCTTCCTACCGATCTTTCGATATCGCCGAACGATATCGTCCGCCGTTCGAACCTTCCACCGCCCTACCGCTCCACCGCTCCACCACCGGTCGCGCTCCAGCCCACGAAAGACGAAACACCATCGGCCACGATTCCTCTCCGAGACACCCTCGAGATTTTTATCGTACGCGATACACGCGTATTATCCAAACGCAAAATGTATCTTACTTAACGACCAAATGTATCTTACTCGATACCGTAATAAACGACCAAAGTTCATCGCAGTACTTCGAGCGTCCTTCGATCGACACCTTACCTTTCCTCTCCCCTCTTCGAAAATGACGTCGTTTCCGAGAATCCACAAAGCGCGAATACCTCCCCGACTGTCGCGTTCTCCTGATACCAAAGTTCCAAATTGGCGAAAAGTTTCAGCAAAAGTTCGGAAATTCGTTCGAAATTCCCGCCTCGCGAAAATTCTTGGAAATGACGTCATTTCCAAGAATCGGCGGAATCGTGCCACCTCCTCGCGCATCCCGTTCTCCCGATATCAATGTTTCGTAATCGCTCGACGATCTTGGCCAAAGTTTACAAAATTGCGAGCATTTTGATCGGCAGAATTTCTCGAAAGCGACGTCGCTAATTTCGTCGTGTTTGGAAAAAGTTTATTTTTATCGAAAAGCGTTAAAAAATTGCGAATAAAGGACGTTGGTCCGCAAGGGGCGAACGCGTCCGCGTATCGCGGTAAAAGTCGGGGGGGGGGCAGCGGTCGTCGGAGCAGTGGACGAGAGCAGACGTTGAGAGCGGCGAGAAGCTCCTGCGAAAAGAAGAAAGAAAGCGAGAAGGAGGGAAGAGTATCGGTATCGGGGGGACAAGGAGAGCTCGGCCGGCGAACGATTCGCGTCGCCCATCGGCGATGCCGCGGAGGATCGCGGTTATCGATTTATCGATGGTTCGCGGTAGCCGGGAGGGTGTTCGAAGGCGTCGCCGAAACGCGAGGATCGCGGTGCTCGTAGTACTCGCATCGGGACCCTCGACCGTGCCTGAAATTACGCACGAGCTTCTGGAAGCCGCGCTAAAAATAGTCGTTGGCCGATTACGCGGCGTAGCTCGTTATTTATCGCAGGCGTCGTTAATGCGTCCCGTGAAATGCTCGGCGCGACGCGCGATCATCGATCGCATTGGCATGCACCTCGAGTCGCGGGAGCGCGAGCCGATCCAAGAATCCCGAGTCCCGGGAAAAAGTCGAGCTTCTCCTAAAGGTGCGCCTTAAAATTCTCACGGCGGATCCCCCGCTCGATCCGCGTCGAGGAAGTGGAAGCTAGCCGCTCTCGCGACCGGCAGAAAGAAAACCGGCACGGCGAATTATACGCGGCGGGCGGCGGGCGGCGGGCAGCGCGCGTACCGGTTTTACGCGTTCGCGCGGGTTCGTTCGCGATCCGGGGTCGAGCGGAAAGAAAATCTAGTTGCGCGCCCGGCTCTCGGTTTCCGCTCGTTCGTTTCTCGTTCGGGAAAAAACCGAAGGACTCTCGGTCGTTTTTCCTCGTCCGGCGTCCGCTCGCGGTTCGGGTTCCGATCGGACGGTCCATCGTCGACGAAGGATCGCGATCGATCCGAATCGAGGGGAAATCGCTCGGACTCGAAATCGAGTTCCGCGTCGAAGGGAAAAACTCGGCGAGCGGCGAAACGAGTTATCCGCGAACGGAAGCTCGAGAGCCGGGACGCGGCGCGAGCCCGTGTCTCGTTTCGCGACGGAGGAACCTTTCCACCTTTCGAACGATTCGTTCCTCGCCGCGCGACGTCGTTACGCGAGAAGAAACTTCGGGCCGCGGCGAGTACGCGGCGAGTACGCGTCGAGCGCGTCGGAACGCTGTCAATTACTTTCGCGACGAATTCTGTTCAATTAGCGCTGCGAAACGGCCGCGCGCGACTCCGCGTGCCTACGCGGGCACACGCACGCTCGCACGCTCGCACACCAGCCGCTCGTACGTGGGTGCAAGGTTAGAGGTGACCGTGCACCGCGATACGAGAAGCCTCATTATTTTCTAATGCACTCGTTAATTGACCAATCGCGGGAAGCGCGCCTCCCACACCGAGTCGGAGCCTGTCTCTCTCTCTCTCTCGGTCGTTCTCTCGGTCGTTCTCTCGGTCTCTTTCCGCCTCTTGGCAGCGTTAACCGGGGCCGGAACAATTTAATGATCGGCTCCCGTTTCCCTTCGCCGCCTCGTCCGGGATTATTACGAGGCCCGTTCCTCGTGCGACGATTTTCCCGCTCGCTTCGGTCGGTTCCCCGCGATCTTCCGGCGTCGGTTTTTTCGCACGGACGATCCTCGTCCGCGGGGACCCTCTTATCCGCGCATCGTTTCGCACCGGTTCGGCTCCGGGCCGATCGACGGAGAAGCCGAGATTTCGCGCTCCGGCAAAGATATTTCCTCCGTGGTCGGTCGGGGTCGGTGTCGGTTCGTTCGCGGAACGGGACGGGAGCGCGGGTTCCATCGAACGTCGCGGACGGACTCGAGTCAGCGACGGACAGCGGATGGAATAACGACCCGCGTCCCCAAATGACGCGAGATGCATATTTAATGGCTCACCTACCTACCCACCGTCTTATTATTCCTGTTTGCGCGCGCGGCAGTCCGGTGGCCCTTAAACGCGTGTGCGTGTGCGTGTGCGTGTGCGTGGAGAACCGCGCTACGACGCGCTACGAGTCGCGTCGCGAGCGAGCAATCGACGGAAACGGAGGGAAGAAGGCGGATGGAAAACGTGCTCGCGAACATCGTCGACGACCGGAGCAGGAAACGACGCTCGATCCGCGCTCGTGGAAAACTCGAGAGGTAGGTTCGTTCTCTCCCTCGATTCTCCAAGTCGGACGTTCCGCGTATTTCGTGCGTCAAAAATCGTTCTCGAGTCGACCGCGAGTTTCTCCGTACTCCCGTCGAACGCGAACGGAATTAATGGAAGCAACGCGCGCGGCCGGCAGTTTTCTCGACGACTCGTCGCGCTTCTTTCCCCTTTCTTCCGAAGCGGCGGCGGTAACGGCGGTGGCGGCGGTGGCGGCGGTGGCGGCGGTGGCGGCGGCGACGACCAAGGAGGGAGATATCGAACGGCCGTAAGTGGTTTATCGCTCCCCGGCCGTCTTGTTTTTATCGAATGACGAGTCGTGATGCGATTTCGCTCGAGCGAATAACCGATCGATTTACTCCGAGACATTAGGAGGGTGTCTTCCGGTAAACGGCCGTTAGCTTCCTCGACGGTTCCGGGCTCTTCCGACTCCGGAAGTCGATTTAATTCGGCTCCGAGGAGAGAGAGGGAGAACGATCCGCTCGAGAACTCGAGAGCTCGGGAGAGCTCGATCGCCGATTCGGAGATCGACGCCGGGAATTACGACGGGGAGGTTTCTTCCCGGTGGTGCTCGACGTCGCGGACAAAGCACCACCTCCGCGCAATACGATCCGGTTTTCGCTGATCCGGCGGAAACGGTGGAACGTGCCGTCGCGCGCCGGCTTTGCTCCGAGGATCAGCCGGTTTTATTAATCTGTCCCGCAAAGAGCACTCGGTTTTTCGTAAATACTCGCAATATCGGGGAGTCTCTCGACGCTCTCCCGACGCTCTCCCGTTCGGGCGAGGCAACGGTCCCCTCGGACTCGTCGATGTTCGAAATCGACCGCCGTTGGCTCGGTTCGGCTCCTCCTCGTTTTCTTATTCCCGACACCTAACGCGGAGCCCCCCTCTCGCTTCCTGCTCGCGTGCGCTCCGCACCGGCAACGACCGCGACGAGGACGGCGACGAGGACGACCGCGAGGACGAACACGAGGACGAACACGAGGACGAACACGAGGACGAACACGCCGACAGCGAGATTCCCGTTGACAACGAAACTCGTGTTCCCCCGTTCCTATCGATGAATACTTGATGGCCCCGTGTCACCGCGCCACGCTCGTATTCCGCCTGGAAGATTATGCGGCGGGGACGTCGATTTCGTGCGCGACGAGGCTGCAATTTGCGAAATGGCAGCCATCGAGGGCGAACGACCGGTATTCGCGGACTCTGTCGGGAAACTACCGACGCACCGGTCGAGAAATCGCGAAACCCCCGGCCCGCGTCGGGTGGGACAGAGCGAAACGCCGCGGTCCTCTCGGAAGGCCAAAGACGACCGCGCGAGCCGGGTCCTCCCTCCCGGATACGGATTTCGGGCAAATATTTGGACGTCCGTCCTCGTAGCTGGACGGGGAAAAGGACATTGTCCGGCCGCTTAGCGGACCGCGATAACGGAGTTACCGACCCGGCTCCGAGCCATTGTGCGCGCGAGACTCTCGCGACTCGTAAATCGCGTAGCCGTGCGAAAAAGACGAGCTTCGGACCCTCGGAAAAATGGAAACGGGGAGCGCGTTCTCCCCTCGGGGAGACACGGTCCGAGCGAGACTCGCGAGACTCGCGAGACCGATCGGTCGACCTCCTCGCCGCTTTCCTTTCAAAGTCGATCCTTCGACAAACGTTTTCGTCGGCCTTGCGCCGTCGATGCGGGTTGCGTCGCGACGCTCTCGAGGAGGCCGGATGAGAGAAAGAAGTCCGACCGCGCCGCGCCGCGCGGCGTCGTGTCGCGCGACCGCGGTGTTTGCTTTAACGTCTCGGCGAGTCTTCTCCGCGTCTAGTGTTTGCTCGGGGCACACAACCGGTGTTTTCGCGGCGCGTATCGGCGTTCCGCGAGAGGTCGGGGTTTCGGGAGCGAGGGCGCCCCTCGACCGCGACGCCCGACGAGAGAGACTCGTCGGGGTGGTGGCCGACGCGATCGCGGACCGACGGGAATTTATTTTTACCGAGCACGCGGGAGGGCTCGAACCGCCCGCCTCGTCTTTGATGTTCGAACCGACGCATAGGCATTACCGTATAAATATTTAGGCCTCCGGTCGTTGGCCACGGCCGTTCTCGATCGACTTTCACCGCGGCGATATCGCGCCTCCGTCCGACACCGCGCCCTTTCGAGTTCTCCGCGGCGTCGAGCACCGGTGTCGCGGAAACGCCGAGGAACGCTGCTCGCCGGATGGTAATTACGAAATACAAAGGGTGGCTCGTTCCGCGCCACCGAGCGGACCGACCGGACCGACCGGACCGACCGGACCGATGAATATTTCATCGCGTCGCGTTTCTTTCGCGAAACGTCCTCTTCCTCCGGTTCCTCGTCGAGCACTCCTCTCGATCGGGATCGCGATCGCGAGACCCGAAACCGAAGAGTTCAACGGTCGACCGGAGGGGTGCTTTCGAAACGCTCCTCGCGAGCGACGGTGAAGCAGCGCGTACGGGGATCGCCCTTTGCCGAAGCCCTACCGGACCAACCGGCGAACCCATCGTCGGCAAACGGACTACCACTTCGCGTCTGGCGACCCTTCCGTCGCGCGCATTCGAATTTATTGGCGCGTGTTGGAATATTCATAAAAAAAAAGGGTCTCCGCCGTCGAAGCAACCGTGTTTCGTGCATCCGGCCCGGCACGGCTCGGCCCGACGCGCTCCCTCGGTCTCGCTCTCTCTTCCGCGTCCGTCTCCCCCGAGCGGATCGTTCCACCCCCTCGTCCGTCCCTATAGCCGCGACGAATTATTATACGGATTTTTTAAGTGGCGAGAGACGGCTGGCTGCGGCGACCGAAACCGGTACTCGTTGTTACGATCGAGAAATCGATTGTTCGCGCGGACAAAGTGCTCACTGACTTTGCGGTCCACGCCGAGGGCCTCGAGCGCGCGTGCTCGTTCTCGCTCGCGTTCCACTCGCTTCGAAAAGGCGATCCTCTCCTCTCCTCTCCTCTCCCTTCCGTCCCCGGCGTCCCGTCCGCGCCCTCTCGTTCGTTTCCCTTTTCGCTGGGATTACGCGAGTCGACGCAAACTCGACGAGGTTTTTCCGCTCGGAGGCGATCGTCTCTCGAAAAACGGGATCGAATTCGTTTCGACCGGTTGTTCGCTTCGCGACCGTTCGGCCGTGAAATCGCCGAGTGGTTTTTTATGCGAGCCACGTCGACCGCCGGAGATTTATACGCGCGTTCGCCCGTTAGGCGCGCGCTCGTACGCGCGTGCGTGCTCGCGTCGAAAGACCCGTGACGTCGGTGGCTCTCGAAAACGCGGCCCGAAAAATCCTTCTCGTACCTTCGCGATCGAAACTCGAAAAATATGTTTCGGGGAGCGCGAAAAACGCAGACGGGGTACGCGTCCGTGGCGCAAAATCGGGCGTGTTTGGACAACGGGAAGGAAGGGCTGCTCGTCACGGTGACTCACCTAGCGCCCGTATTTTGCCAGTGGAATTCAAAGGCGAGCAGGGTATTGTTTTTGGCAAAGATCAGTGCGATCGGTTCGCCGGTCTTCCGCATGGAAAGCCCGACTAGGTTCTCCCTGCTGCATTATTTGCTCCGCTAAACCTAAAGAGGTCCATCCCCGTGCGACTCCTCCTGCCTTCGCCTTGTCTCTTCCCCTCGCTGTTCCTCACCGCCCCTCGCCGTTCCTCGCCGTTCCTCGCCGTTCCTCGCCGTTCCTCGCCGTTCCTCGCCGTTCCTCGCCGTTCCTCGCCGTTCCTCGTCGTTCCTCGTCGTCCCCGGCGGCGCACCGGCTCTCGGCCTCTTTCTCTCCGGCGTTGTATCCGGCTACTTCGCCTCTTCGTACGCATCCCCGTGTCTCCCTCCGCTCCCGCTCCAGCTCCCGTTCCAGCTCCCGCTCCCGCTCCCGCTCCCGCTCCCGCTCCCGTTCGTCCCACCGATCGGTACGATTCGCTCGGGAAAATAATAGATAGGCAACCGGGTACGATCCCGCGAAGAACGCCGCCCGAAAGCGACCAGCGTTTTTAGGAATAATTGTTTCTCGAGCGTGGCGGCTCGTTCGCGTCTCTCCGTTGTTCGGTTTTGTTTCTTTCGGTCGGCCGTCTGCCTCCCGAAGCGAGAACCCTGGAAGGGGGAGGCGACGCGCGAAAATGAGAAACGCTCGCCGGGAAAAATGCATCGCCGCGACGATGGAAATTGAACCGGGAAACGCTCGGAACGTTCGTCGAGGTTTCTTTGTTCCGCGCGTTTCGCGAATCCGTCTCGTTCGCTCGACCGCCAACGGAATTTATCTCCTCGGGGCGAGAGCGATTTTTACAGGCCTGCGAGAGAGACCCGCCGACCGAATTCCTCTTCCCGAGTATCCGGCCCCGATTTTTCCAATCTCGAGATTCGCCGATCGATCGTCGTCGTCGCCGTCGCCGTCACCGTCACCGTCACCGTCCGTCCAAACGAACGGTCGCTCGTGGACGGAGCGCGATCGAACGGCCTACGAAGGGAAGGATCGCGCGCAAAAACTAGCGGAAGCGTGCTCGGTCGCGCGATCGGGCGCGATCGGGCGCGATCGGGCGCACTCGGACGAGAAGACGACGGGAGCCGCGCCGACGGTCCGCGGGAACCGACCGAGAGGAAACGAACGATGCGGGATTCGCGAGAACCGTGGAAACGCGCCCCGGTTCCGCGCGGCCTCTTCGCGGCCGAGAGAATTCTCCGGCGTTAATATAGCGAACGCCGAGCCGAACTGGCGAGCTCTTTGCCACTCCACCGAGCAGAAATTGATAGGATAAATTCCGGGTCTGAATTGGCTCCGTCGAGCTGGAAACCCTCCCTCTCCTGCCTCCGCCTCCGCCTCCGCCTCCTCTGCCTCCTCTTCCGCTCGGTCCTCCTACACCGACACTTTCTTCCCCTCGGCCTCCGCGATCGCGCTTTGCCGTCCTCCGGTCCTCCGGTCCTCCGGTCCTCTCGTTCTCTCGTCGGTGAGTACGGGGACGCGTCGCGTCGCGGCCGCGAAATTCGAGACGAAAGTTAGTTTTCCGGGCGCGAGGAAATCGGAGAGTCGACTCGAACGAAATCTCGGGGAGTTCGGTCGGTCGGGATCGGGGGAAGGGGAGCACAATGCGCGCAACTGTCGGATCCATTATGCGCGCTTAATTAGGCTACGGCGTGTCGTACACGGGGTATTAACGGGGGACACGGACGAGGAGGAAAAAGCAGAAGGAGGGAGCGATAGCGGTCGATGGCCGTACTTACCTAGCGGCTCGTTCACGGATGGGGCGAGCAAGGTGAGCCGGTCGCCGGAGACACGCGGCTAGGATAGACGCGGAGCGAGGATGACACGGAGCGCCGGCGACGGGGAGAAAGAGCACCCCTAGGGGGTAGACAAGATTATAATCGGTCCCATTATTGTGCCATCGACGTCCCGGGGGGGATTTTTCCGTTCGACAATGCAGTTACACTTTTGTGCATTTAACATCCGCGCACCGTCCCGCAGCAGCCATCCAGCCATCCAGCCATCCAGCCAGCCAGCCAGCCAGTCGGCCAACCCCTCCGTCCTTTTTTCTCCCGCGCCGATGGCCGAGCGACGACCCACCCCTCGGTGCGCGCACGGTGATCGAATCGGGACGGATCAGCGTCGTCGGCGGGGAGGTCGGAGAGATCGGGACGTGGCCGTGCAGAAGTTCATCGGGCCGCTAGGGTGGCTGGCTCGTCGTCCCGCTAAACCGAAAAAAGGGGTCGCCGGCTATAATCCTACCTGCATACGATGTTCTCGGCTTTGTTTGCCACGGTCGCTGCGACATACGCGCCCCGGAGGGGGTGGCTCGGGTTCCCCTTGCTCGACGAAATGTGCTTAAACGGCGCTCGCTTCGACGCGGGGGTTGCGGACGGGATGCACCGGGGGGCAATCCCACCGACGAAGACGACCGACCGACCGAACCGATCGAAAAGATCGAAAACGTCGCGACCGATGAAACAAAGTTTACCGCAACGATAACCGTTCCTCGAGGTTTCCCCGAGGTACCCGATCGTCCCGTGAAATTTTCTTTTCGCCGCGCGCCGGCCCTACGGACACACGGCCGCGCGGCGCGGCGCGGCGCGGCGCAACTGCAACTGCAACGGTTCGTCGGAAGCGTAAACCGAACCACGGTGGGCAAATACAAACGGTTCGCCGTGCTCGGTCCGAGCGTAGAACGCTCGTCAACATGGGAACTGCAAACACGGATCGTTACGGATATAGATAGTATCGCGGCCGAGCAAATAATCGGGACGGGAACGGGGACGGGGACGGGGACGGGGACGGGGACGGGACCCCCCCTCCTTCGACGAGGAGCGGCGTATCGCGCGAGACGTCCCGAAGGACGGGGCTCCCCCTTTCGGTATCGCTCGGAGAGGGGATCCTCGTTACCCTTTTCGTCGTTAGCGATCCTCGAACGACGCGGAAACAATTAGCGTCTCGTTTCCGGGGACGAACCGAAATTCGCCTCCTCCCGGTTCCCTCCGAAGCGAGAATATTACGCTTTTCCCCGACGCCGCGTTTCCTTCGCTCTCGACAGAACGGTTTCGAGTTTCGGATAACCGAGGCTCGATCCGCTTTCCAAAGAGGAAGACCGATTCGAAATACGCGGTAGGTTCGTACGGTGTGGCGTTGCCGCGTTGTTTCGTTCGCGTACGCCGACACGCGGTAACCGATACACTCGCGCGACGCCTGCGCGAAACCACGGGGGAACGGGTTCGGAGGGAGAGAGGAAAGGACGCGCGCGACGCGTCGAGGCTCTCCTCGGAGAGCGGACACGCGGGTCCGGTAGCTGCCGGGTGACGCTCGGTACCGCGATTTTCGGCGCAACGACGGGGATTCCGACGTCGATCGAATCGACACCTCGAGAGAGAGAGAGGGTTTCGGCTTCCTCGATTCCGTCTTCTCCGTAGGCGTACGGAGCAGCTCGAGCCAGACGTTCGGTTCTCGGCCGCTAGGCGAGGGCTCGCTGTCCGGTTCCGGCGGGTAGACTCGTGGGTGGCCCGCTCCGCGTTCGCGGCACGCCGCCCGTAATTATGGGTTCCTTATTTACCGGCCGTTACACGCTTCGTTAGCGCGTCGCTTATAAAGCGGTCGCGTACCACTTAGCGCGGTGGCCCTTTCTCGTTGTTCGCCGCTCTCGAGGATCGGACCGGACCGGACCGGACCGGACCGAAGGATTTCCGGCGAGCTCGGACCGCCGTAACGGCGAATCGGGGCGGAAACTCGTCGAAAATTTCGGCGGTCGTTGGACGGACGCCTCGTGCGTCGTTCGAAGGCGTACTCTGCCGAGGTAACGCCGAGCGACGCTTCGTTTCGGCGTATTTGTATTCGCGACGCGAACCGTCCGTTCCTTTCTCGCCCGTCCGGAGGTCACCGAGGCTCTTTCGTTCGCAAAACGTTCCGATCGAGACCGTTCCCGATTACCGAACCGCGATCGCCTCGAGCCTCGCGGAAGCTCTCGGCCGTTACCTCTGCGAACGCCCGCCTCTCCGCTCTTTTCGGACTCGGACGGAACTCACGGAACGGAGGCGGCTCGATTCGGGACGCGCGGTTTCTTTCCACTTCTGCCGTGCACATCGTCGTCGTCGTCGTCGTCGTCGTCGTCGAGCGGTAATGAGGTTTCGAAAAAGCAAAGAGAGAGAGAGAGAGAGTCGGAAACGAAGGAAAGGGGGTAGTACCGGTTTGCGAACGGCAGATCGGAGCGACGCGACCCTCGATGCGACGCACGATCACGGAGGAGCGGTGCCTGCCGGTGGTTCCTCGCTCGGTCTCGCCCTCTCCGTCGAGCCGCCATTTGTCGCCGGTGGAAGGATGATCACCGACGGTACGTGTCGTCGGATTGTTAGTCCGCGGGCATTCAGGCAAAACTTTCTTGGGGGGATAATTGCGATTGTAATTAAAATTCTCGGGGTGAAAAGGAGCCCCGGCGGTTTCCGCGTAGAAATGAGCAAGATAGGAAGGAAGAGCGAGGTACGGAGGGAGAGGCAGGCGGCCGATGGGTTCGGGGGACGAGAGCGGAGAGAGCAACCCGGTCGGAGTCTCGACGAGCCGGAGTGCCATAATTGGAACGGTCGCGTGCGCCTGCCGCAGGACAATGGACTCGTCCGAGTGCAAATTATTAACGCGCCCCTCTCTCTCGCGCTTCGAGCCCCTGGTTGGTTCCTTCCGCGGCCCTCTCGCCCACCGTTTCCCACCGACACCGCCGCCGCTGCCGCCGCCGCCGCCACCGACACCGCCACCGCCACCGCCACCGACACCGCCGCCGCCGCCGCTGCCGCCGCCGCCGCCGCCGCCGCCGCCGCCACCGCCGCCACCGCCACAGCCGCAGCCGCAACCGCCTCGAGAAAATTGCGTTCTTTGCGAACGCGAGCGCCTTCGCTTCTCCGCGCGACCGAATATTTTCGTCTCTCGCTCCGCGATCGGACGCTCCGAAGAATATTTTCGATCTCGAAATTCGCTCCCACCGGCCATGAAAAGACCGGAGGAAAAAATCGGACGAACGATCGGACGGTCGGACGGTCGGACGGTCGGACGGTCGAACGGTCGTCTTTTGTTCGTCCGGGGATCGACGGGAGGAGTGACGCGCAAAAAAGAGGGAGGCGCAAATCCGAGCGCGGAATCCTTCCGAGGGGTCTTTGTCCTTCCGTTTCGTCGATCTCTCTCCGCTCGGCCCGGAAGAGAGCGAACGGCGTCGAAGGCGAAGAAACGCCAAGGAGCGAAACTCCGTCGGGGCGAGCTAGGCGTAGGCGCCGTTTCGAGGCTCCGGTAGCTAATGGTGCCGGTGGTTGCCGGTGCGGTGGTGGCGGCCAATCAGGGGTGAGTTCCATTTAAGCCGCGCTCAGGGTGCTCAGCCGCGGCTGAAAGGCATTTAGCCAATCCAAAAGGCCTCCCCTTTCATTAGACGTCTCACTTTGTCTCTCCTCTCTCGACCCCCGGCTCCGAAGGTTTATATTTTAAATGCTAATTGCAAGTTTTTAATGGGCCGTGCGCCGAGGCCTCTGGCTTCTCCCTCGTTGTACTCGGTCTCGCGCCGCGTTCAAGGAAGCGAGAGAACGAAAGAGACCTCGATACGGATGCGTACGAAAATCGAGAGAGACGGGGAGAGAAAACCCGGCAGCGAGCGGAATCGAAAGGTAAAAACGAACCGAGTCGGTCGGAGCGAGGGAGCCCTGCGAAACGAAGGAACGCGCACCGCGTGTGCCGGCGTCGATGGGACGAGAGGACGCCGAGCCGGAAACCGCCACCGAGCGCCGCTCTTTCTTCCATCGACGGGCTTCGAACGAATATATAGTATCGCGGATCTCGCTCCCGTTCTAGCCGCGCAAACGCCTTCGTAATTTACGCCCTTCGAGCTCCGGACCCCGACGCACCGGATCCCATCGGACCGACCCTCTCCCGATATCTTACCGCGATCCGCGATTTTCTTCGCGTCGCGTTCCCCGAAACTTACCTTACGCGCTGCGGGGAAAGAGGACGATTACTTTTTATCGCGGAAACGCCCTCGGATTTCTCGCTCGACGGCCGGTTCTCGGCGCAAAACTGGAAATCTCGAAAGCTCGAGAGAGCTCGAGAGAGCTCGAGAGAGCTCCGCTCCCGAGAAACTCGAAAAAAGGGACGAAACTCCTCCGCGAGTTCTTATTTCCCGTTGGAACGAGATCCGCCGGAAGACGGCTGTCTCTCGAGCCGCGATCGCGAGCTCGACTCCCGCGCGCGTTTCTTTTCAAATTTATACGCGCCGCGAGCGGAAAAACACCAGCCGAGACGGGACGATAGCCTGCCGGCGAACAAGAAGAAAGAACCGGGAGCAACGCCGGAAGAAGAAGACCGGGAGGAAGAACGAACGAGGAAGGAGTGGCCCGCGCCGCGGAGAAAACGGAGGAGGAGCCGAACGCGAGGAAGCGAAACCACCGACGGCCTAGGAAAACCAGCGAAAGGAAAAAGAACAGTCCGAGAGAAACGCGGCACGGACGGGTGCTCGCATTATTAGCACGTCGAATGCTCGGAAACTTTGGTTGGAAAAGCACATTCATATTTCAGCTTGAATGGTATTACGAGAGCGAAGGGACCCAGGACCGCGCGAGCGCGCGATAACGAGGTTGTCGCGACGCTCTCGCCCAAGGAACGGACGAGCGGAGCGAGAGGAGACCCGGGGGCGGGACAACGGGACCGGGAGCGTGTGCGAGGGTCTCGAAAAAAAAAAGAAAAAAAATAAAAAAAGGACAACGACGTCGACGACGATGACGACGACGACGAGGACGGCGAGGAGGACGACGACGACGACGTCGTCGTCGTTGACGACATCGATGGAGCGGGAAAAACGAACCGAGAGGGGGAAAGGCGAGGCGACTTCTTCGGGATCCTTGCTCGTTGCTCGCTCGCGCGCCCCCCTTCGGCACCGGGACCCGCTGTTGAAAGGAACAACTCGCCGAGGAGGAAGAGGATTGAAAAGTGCCGCGACTGAAAGCCCGATTATTTTCCGCTCCTTGTCGTTCCCGCCTAATCAGCGAATTAAAGCAAGCCTGCGGGGGCTAGCATCTGTCTTCTCCTTCGTCTCGTCCTCCGTCGACCGCCGCGCGACCTCCTCCTCCTCGCTCGCGCGCGCGGGGAGGAAGTCGATTGTGTCGGTTTCCACGGGCACGGAGACGAATCGACCCGAGAGGAAACAGGCTATCCGGTATTCTTCGATGAAAAGTCGCGTCGGACGACCATTGTAACTTTTGCCGGCTGCGCTCTAATTTCCTTTCGGACTCCCCCGCGGTCCGCTTTGTTCGGCCTCGACGCTCGTCCGCGAAATTTTCGCCGGCCGGAAAGCAACCCGAGGACGAGCGAAAATACGGCCGGCACGAGAAACACCCGCAACCTTCGAGCGAGCCCGATTTTTCTCCTCGAAGTTCGGTTCGGTCCCCGCGACTCGTTCGAGGCTCGCGATTCGCGAGACGCGGCGGTTCGTGGGAGTTTTCGCGCGATGGACGGGGCCACTCGTGTTTAATGTAAATTCGCAAATTGGAGAGGCCAGGGTAATCGACTAACCGCCAACGAGCGAGCAACTCCCCGGTAAACTCATTGAAATAGTTGATAACTTTGCCGCTAGTTTCGGAGTTTCCGAGTCCGGCAACTTCCACGGAATTTCCCCGCATCGTACCGACCGACCGACTGGCCCGACGCGGCATTGTTACGACGTTCCCGTAAACTTTCCTCCGCGTCGTTTCGACGATAGGCGCGCAACATCGGGAAGATCCCAGGGTCCCCCTACCGACCCAAAGAGAGAGAGAGAGAGGGAGAGAGACGAGCGACCGAAACCCGGAGCGGAACGCGCGGCCTCGCGAGCGAACCCGATCGAATCGATTCGCGATCCCATCGCGGAATTCTTGGCACGGTACCAGGGACCGATCGCGCGTTGCGGCGCGGCGCGGCGCGGCGCAGCGCGTAAACGAATAAAACCGTGGTCCGCGACTGGATAAAGAAACCGAACGCCGCGGGAGAACAAGAGCATCGCGAATCGACCGGCGGGAAAACAAACGAGCCAGCGGCGTATCCTCGATGAAATCGAGACCTTCGAGCGGAACCGCTTCTCATCGACGCCCCGAGCGCCAAACTCGATCGAGAAAAATCAACGATTCGGGCGAGCCTTTTTTTTTCGTTCTCGCGATCGAAGCGACGAGTTCGTCGAGGTTGCTCGCGGCCCGAACCGGAGCGTCCCCGACGGAATCGAGGAAACCGAGAGCACCGGGCCATCTCATCGGATTAAAAAGTTCCAGAAACGTAAATAAATGGGCTGCCGTGCACAATGAGAGGACGCTCCGCGGGAGTGAGCGAGACCGGCGAGGAAGTGGAAGAGGAGGACGGACGGCTAGGTGGAACGCCGAGAGTAACAGCGGTGGCAACAATGCTGGAACCAGGCACCGGTGACGCCGAACAGCGGGGGACTGCCCGTCGGCCGTGGGTTTGCGGATCCGCTCTTAGTATATTGGAACGAGCGCGTTCCCCGTCGTCTCCACCCTTTTCTCCTCTCTCTCTCTCTCTCTCTGTTTCTCTCGGCGAGCCCGAACTCGCTCGCGTCGTCTTTTCCGTCGTTCGATTTTCCGCTTCGCGGTGTTTTCGTCTTTACCGCGGATGTCGGGAATCGCGCGAACCGCGTTTCCGTATTTTATCGTTTCTCTCGTTTCCGATCACTTTTCGTTCTCCGGTTCTCCGGTTCTCCGGTTCTCCGGTTCTCCGATCCTCTCCGGTCGTTTTAATTTCTCTCTTTTCCTCCCTGGCTCCGGTTCTCCGGGCTCTCGGTGCTCTCGGTGCTCTCGGTGCTCTCGGTGCTCTCGGTGCTCTCGGTGCTCTCGGTGCTCTCGGTGCTCTTCGGGTTCTCCGCGGTCTCCGGCCCCGTCTCTGCCCGCACCACCTTCGGTATCGTTTCTCTCTTGCCCCCTTTTTCCGCTCTTTCTTCTCCGGCCACCCTCGGCTCCTCGACGCCAGGACCCTCGGCCGCGTACACAAAGCCCACGGGTCCCCGGCTTTTATTATACGAGATACGAGATACGAGATAGCCCCGTCCAGCTCGTCGCCCCCTCCTCCGTCGCGAGACTCACGGTGACGCTCGAAACCGCGCCAGCGCGCAAGGCCTATTGGCAAACTTTGCGAATCTTGGATCACGCCGGATTAGGCATCTTCGGCAATATCCCTCGAATGCCCGTGGAATTCTATGAAACGCCTCGCTTCGATGGGGGAGGACCCGCTCTTTGCCGTTCTCTCGACCCATTGAAATCGTTCGGAACGGTCTCTCCGCCGGCAGCAACGCTGCGCGCGCGAGCACGCTCACCGTTTCGTTAATTTCCTCGAGAGCCAATTCGGGGAACGGTCCGGCGACGCTCGACCGGGGGATTCCCTCGACTCGGGGATCTCCCGAGTCGGAGCGAGCGATCGCGCGAAACACGAGCCGAGAAAGTTTGCCTCCTCGCGACTCGTTCGCGATCTTTCGACTCGGAACGGGTCGAAAGGCACCGGCCGCGGGGAGGATCGCAATGCGGAATAACGGCGCGCGGCAAAGGCGGACTCGAATCGATTACGGGATAGCCCGTGAGACGGAATCGGGCACGGGAAACCGATAGACCGTC
This sequence comes from Ptiloglossa arizonensis, assembly GCF_051014685.1. Classification (NCBI taxonomy): domain Eukaryota; kingdom Metazoa; phylum Arthropoda; class Insecta; order Hymenoptera; family Colletidae; genus Ptiloglossa; species Ptiloglossa arizonensis. The sequence continues at coordinate 24,041,310 of NC_135055.1, forward strand.
GAGATTGGATGGAACGGGAAGCCCGCAAAGTGGACGAGAGACCGCCCGAGACCGTACGCGAGAACTCGCCCGAGCGAATCGCGCCTCCTTTTTTCCGCGATCCGCCGAAATCGAAGCCTCGGTTCGGCCCTTCCTTTTCGTCTCTCGGCGAAAAAAGAACGGAAGAACGGAGAAACGGAGATACGGAGAAACGGAGAAACGGAAACGCGCGACGATCGCTCTCGGCACCCGGCAGGAAAAATTAGAATCGCCGACTCGAGCGAGGAATCGCGATGCCTTCGAGCGACGAACCTCGACTCCTCTCGAACAATTTCTGCAAAATCTTCGAGCCCTCGTTTCGCCTCGTCGAGCAACGTTTCGTATCGTTCGGCTGTAAATAACGAGACATTGTTGCAGGGACGCGTACATATACTCGCCCGTGCACCCGCCCGCCCGCCGGGCCGCTCGCGTATATATGTACGGGCACGTACATATTCGGCGCCGCGTTCGTCGAAGCCGTTTCCTACGAAGCGCCCGAAAACGCTCGAGCGACGGCCAACGGACAAAAAACGATGCTACGTAAAAATTCGATATGCGGTTTTCACAAGTTCCTCGTGCAATTTTCACGGGGCAAGGGACACAGGCGCGAACGGAGCGTGCGACGATCGGAGAAGGAGAGAGGAACGAGGGAGCGAGAGGGACGGAGGGAGGGAACGGGTGGAAGCGAGAGAGGGGGGTGGAGAGGTCCGACGCGAAGCTGTCGGGTGCGAAAGCCAAAACCGCAGAATGAAATTACTCCTGCTCAATCGTTTATAACTGCAGGATAAACGGATTAAACCGTCGGCGCACGGCTCGCAGTTTATTTGTCATCGTGCGCGGCGAGTTCCGGCCGGCGGCCACTCGTCGTTTGTGTACCAAAAGTCGCGCGACCTTGACATCGGGAGTGCCTCGAATAGTTTTCGAGGCTGCCCGTATCCGCGCTCGGTCGCCGTACACGCGAGATCCTCGTTCCGCGGAAACTTTCGGCCGTTCACGATCCCGAAGGAAATCGTTCGACGACGAACCTGCCGGTCGAAACGAAATTTACCGAGAAACCGGCGCCACTCGGACAGAGACCCCGTTACGATTGCGAAACCCCGCCAACCCGTAAATCCCCGAACCGATCTCCGCGGAGCGAACGAGACGCGCCGGACGCGACACCGAAGCGCGACCTACGGAAGATTACGCGATATCCAAGACCCGAGCGCAACCAAATACGAAAATCGGAGAGGATCGAATCGCTCCCGAAATACGTCGCTTCGGGGAACGTTCGCTTCCCGCAGCCAATATTCGCGACGCGTTTCGCCCGTCGCTCTTCGCCCGTCGCCCGTCGCCCGTCGCCCGTCGCCCGTCACCCGTCGCCCGTCGCCCGTCGCCCGTCGCCCGTCGAAAGAAAACTCGCGGTGGCCCCTTCGGCCGAGAACAACGGGCCTCGGATGCGGTAATGAAAAACGCCGCGAAGGGACGGCTGAGTCGACGCGGAAAGGTAGATAGACGGTGACGGAACGGGGTCGGGAGGGGGTCGGGGAGGTGTTCGTCGTATCCGGGTGAGCGCGAGCGCGAGCGCGAGCGCGAGGGACGCTGGAACGAGGGTGCAAGAGTAGCCCGGGTATTGTTCGAAATGCGAACACTTGGTAAAGCGGCGAGTGAAAAGAGACCGGACGAGAGAAGGAAAGATACTTCGGCGAAGGATATACGTACGCGCGTGTGCCAGGAAGCGAACGGGAGAGAATGGAACCGAGCGAGAAAACTGTATACCTCTCCCTCCCCTCTGCGCCCAGTCGTACCCCCGAACGAGTGGCCCCGGCAAAGGCTTTTGCTTTACGCGTTGCAATTTTCCTGTCGGAGCTTCCTCCGCCACCCCCCTCCCCGTGTCCCGTTGAAATGTTGATGGAAACGCGGTAGCGTTATCGCGAAATACCTGTAACTGTGGAGGAATTTTTTCTCTCTCTCTCTCTCTCTACTTTTTGTTCCTTTTTTTAAACGTTCGTAACCATCCGCGCCCGGGCAGTTTCGCTTTTGCGGGCCGTGCAGGGTGTAACAGCGACGGCGATGAAAAAGAGGTCGAGCGAATTCGAGCCGCGCCGTTACATCGAACGGGATCGAAGTCGCCCCTTTCCGCGGCTGCTGTATTTTTTGCCTCCCGTGGCACGGAACCGCGCGCGAGAGACCGCGGCCGTACTCGGCGGCGATTCCGATTCCAAATCGCGGAACCGTACGCGGACTCTGACTCGCTTCGTAAATCCGAGGACTCGAGCTCGATCCCGAACCGACGGAATCGCCTCGCCGAACCGAGAACCGAGAACCGAACGGAAAGAGACGCATGCTCGCACACGCGCGCGCAATGCCCCGTGCTTCCGCCATTTTCTTTTTCGGCGTGCACCTACCGAGTCGCTTTTCCTCTTCCACCCTCCGTCGCGGAGAACGCGCGTCGCGTCGGCCGGGGGCCGATGCTCGTTCGCGCGAAGCCACGCGCCCCCTCTTTCCGCGACACCGATCCTTCCGTCGAGGCGGAACGATTCGAGCCTCGAGATCGCTCTCTTCGAATCGTCCTCGTCGACGGTAGTCTCGGCACCCGGCCAAGGGAAACCGCGGGAAATCGCTCGGATTCCGCGTCCGAAGAAACGAAGCTTCCGAAGGACGGTCCGTCGTCGCGTTTACGCGGCGTAGCGTCGGGTCGACGACCCGCCTCGAAGGACCGTCGTTCGATCACCGATGGAATCGAATACGGCATCGACCGCGCGAACCGTCCTCCGCGAGCAAACGCGCCGTGTTTCCTTTCAACGATCGCGAAGCACAGGTTCGCGTCCGGGGAGAAAAGAACCGGGAGTCCGGGGAGGGAAAACCGCCGCGAAATACGCGCCGTTCGCGGTTACCGGTTCCCGGAGAACGTTCCGTTCGACGGGACGAATTCTGCATCAAGAGTAAGTCAATTATGCCGGGGAATCGATAATTACCGAACTAATTGAACGGGCCCTTACCGGGGCAACCTGGTTATCGATCGCCGCGTGACTCGAACGCGCGCTCGGTGTTTCTTTCCGCGCGAACCTCGTCGTCGCCGTCGCCGTCGCCGTCGTCGTTGGTGAAAACGCTCCTTAATCTTTCCTTTTCGCCGTGCCTCGGTCTCGCCGACTCTGGTTTCCGCGCAGGCTGAAAACGGTGGCGGCGGGTGGAAAGCGCGGCAACTTAATTGCCATGGCGTATCAAACCGAAGCTCGGCAAAGGCCGCACGCTCGAGGACGAGCGATTCAATGGGCGAGGAGCTACGTCGAGCGACGTTGACTCGTTATTAAAAAGATTCGCGAGCGGAGGAGGGCGACGGGGCGGGGCAACAGCGAAAGAAATATAAAACGGGCATTGTGGCCGCAATTAAAGTAGCTGCGCGAACGACGCGCGTGAACGTCGAGCTCGTTCGCGCGGCCACTAATTTGCGTTTCGACGCCGAGACGCGAAACGCGGCACCGAACGATCGACGCGGCCATCGCGCGACCGTCCTTCTTTCGACGAACCGACCGAGCGGACTCGTCGTCGACGCTTCGAATCGGGAGGGAAACGAGGACGTTTAGCGGGGAACTTGAACGAAAGGTTCGATCGAGTCGTCGGTCCGTCGACGCGATTCGGTCTCGCTCTCGGAGCCGGAGAGCAACGTCTCGAACCCCGAGAACGCGGATCGAAGCGAATCGGCTTTGGCCGGGCTTCCGGGAGTTTCGCGCTCGGGAACCGGAGGGCGGAGGCGGAAGGGGCGCGAGACGTCGAGGGGTTTATTCTTAATATTTGCAAGGTTTTCGTCTCGCCCGGCCGAGTCTCCCCGAACCGAGGGACCCTCGAGCGTCGCCGAAAATACGCAAATCCCGGATTAGACGCGAGGGGCGAAAACGCGGCGGGACGATTCTCCCGTTTGGCGAAAAATCGGATCGAACGATCGAGAAGGTTTCCTCGAGTCGGTTCGCCCGCGCACCGTTTCGATCTCCTCGAATCCCCGAAATTTCCGACCGAGGGAGAACGTTCCCCGAACGGCAATCGCGACCTTCTCCGCCGCGTCCCAGGGGGCGGCGATTTTCCATCGCGGAAAGGTCGGTGGAAATTTCGTGGACGGGGCCGAGGCTTTGTAGCGGCCGAGTCCGCGAACGTGACAAATGGAAACCGGTGGCTGTTGGCAGCTCGTTCGTCGCCGGCTGCCCGGAGAACGACGCCGGCGGTTGTAGTTGCCGGTCGACGGTGTTGTTGTTGTTGTTGTTGTTGTTGCCGGTGTTGGCCGTAGACGGAGAGGATCGGCGGGCCGCCCTGGGCTCGCCGCGGTACGAGGCTCACGGCTACGTAACTAATTACCCGATCCCACCGTGAACAACCGAGCGAGTTCATTGGCGAGGAAAGGGAGGAAAGAGAGAGCGCGGGAGGGCGCACGGGGCTGCTGTTGCTGACACCAAAGACTTCTCAACTTCCGACCGACGCTCGACTCGGTGCGGCCGCGATACAACTTGGCCGCGTTGCGCGAATATTTCCCCGGAAAGCACGCTCGACCTCGCCGCCCGCGGTACCTCTCTCGATCCCGATGACCGCCGGCCGGGAAGGGAACGCGTTTTTCCTCGTAACTTTTCTCGAGCACCGGTTGCTCCGACGCGCCCAACGAGACCGGAAATCTTTTCTCTCCTTCCTCCTCCCGTCGTAGCTCGACGGGATTCTCGATTACTCGCGGAACACCGACCGACCGATCGAGCGGCTCGCCTCTTCTTCGGTCGTCCTCCGTGCTCCGAGACGCGTTCGCCCTCGAATCGATATCGCGACTCGCTCGGAGAGTGGAACGCGTTCGTCGCTCCTGGTTCTTCCACTCTGTCGAATTACTACTGGGACACGGGGAGGAACGACGACGGCGCGGGGCCCGCGCGAACGGTAATTCGCGAAAGCTTTCATCCGTTAAAATCCGAAACTCTCCTAAGGCTGTTGCTCGACGCGACAACGGCGACGGTGACGGCGACGACGACGACGACGACGACGACGACGACGACGACGACGACGTTGCGGAACGACGCGTGTAATCGCATCGCGATCTCCTCGAGCGAGCGCGAACGAGGAGCGCGCCGGCTCCCCGGCCCGTCCTTAAACCGGAACGCTGTTCGCCGCGGATTGAAATCACCGCAAATGGATCCACGGCAAAGGGAACCGGTCGCCGCGGCACGGTGGCACGGTGGCACGCCGGAGCCATCGGAGCCACCGGAGTCACCGGAGTCGGGGGAGGAGAACGCGACGACGCACCGTCGGCCGCGGCGGCAGGGGGTAAAAAAGAGTAGCAGGAAATTCCTTTTCAATGACAAAACCATCGGTGGCCGCCCCGGTATATGGAACTCCTCGTTCCTGGCCACATCGGAGTGACGCGTTGTCATATCGACCTCCCTTCCGTCGGAATACGATAGGAAGGTATTTATACCGGACAGCTCGGAGGAGGAAGCGAGGGGGACGACGAGGAGGACGCGGCAAGAGCCGCCACGGGAGGTCGCGCTCCACGACGGAGGAGGACGGAGAACGCAAAGAGGGAAATACGGGAGGGGGAGGGGAGAGAGAGAGATCGATCCGATTTTACAATCTCGGCTCGCCCTCCGTTCCTTCCCTCGCCCCCTCGGACCGTGTTCGAATTCCACCGCGAATCCGCGAACCTCGTCTCTTTGCTCGCGCGTCGCGACAAACTTTCGACGATCGAGATCGGAACCGGACGGACGGTGCGATCGCCAACGACCTCGCGCGCACCGTTAACGGGAACACCGAATCGCGACGAAACGACTCGAGATAAAACCGTAAAGAAAGGAACAGAGGAGAGAAGAGTCGAGCCGAGCCGAGCTCGGGCCGGACCGAACCGAACCGAACCGAACCGAACCGAACCGAACCGAACCGAACCGAACCGAGGCGCCCGATGCCACGGGAACGGAGGTGGATGATCGATCGTATTTTCCAATCTCGGTGGAAACCTATCTAGCCCGGCGTCCCCCGCGCTCGCTCCCCGACGACTGTATTTGAATTCCAGCGCGTAACTCCGGAGTACGTCGACGTTCGTCCACCGTGGACGGTCAGGAATACGCCGCCAGGATCTTGGTACCCGCGATCGCTCCGCTCTACCTCTCTTCTCCGTGGACCCGCGGCCAGATCCGCTCCCCGTCCTACCTCTCTTTCGTCCCCTTGCCTCCGCCTCCGTCCTCCACCCTCCGCCCTCCGCTCTCCGTCCTCCGTCCTCCGTCCTCCGTCCTCCGTCCTCTGGCTCCGCTTTCTCCACCTCCACCTCCACCTTCGTCTCCACCTCCGTCTCCACCTCCACCTACACCTCCACCTCCAACCCCCGACTTCGGCTCCGCTTCCTCGATCCCGGTCCTCCCGCTCGCTTTATGTGGGTAGTTGCGGCCGGTGCTGCGATTGAATGCTAGGAATTTCATCATGAGTCTCGACTCGTGGAGGAGACGGTGGCGGCGGGGTACGACGTCGGTGGAACGAACGGAGGACGAGGATCGTGGGGATGCTGGCGGAGAACCGCCCCCGGGGGTTACTGGCCCGCCACCCCTCCTGCGTCGAGCCGAACGGACACGCTGTTCGAACTAACGGGGCCAGCGGCAGCCCTTGCTTAGCAGCCGGCCGGTTCCAATCATGATTCCACGCTCCACCGTTTGAAGTCTCGATTGAAAAGGGGCGGAGGTTTGACTAAAGAACGAACGCTACGGCTATCGTTTATCCCTGAGCTCTCTCGCGCGTAGGCGCTCCGTACGCGCGTGTATTCGCCCGATCGCACACAGACGCGAGCGAGCGGGGGTGAGTGCGCGCGCTCGGGGTTCGAGCCGGTGGATCGTCTTCTCCGTCCGTTGCCGGTCGATCGATCGCCGAGCAATCCGCGGTTACCGGCCGCTGCTGTTCCAAGATTGCAATTTCGGGATCGATCGAGAAACACCGACGAAACGCGATTACGCCCTCGGCGAAAATGTTTACGCGCGCGACGCGCGACTCGCCGCGTCCGCTCCGGAGCGTGAATCGGCGAGCGGCATCCGTAATAACGTCGACCGATAAAAGCCGCGCCGCGCCACGCCGCGCCGCGGCGCCCCATTACCGATCGCGCGCGGCTCGAATCGATCCCTCGGTCCCACTCCCGTTAATCACTCGTGCCCGTAACGGCGATGAGGTGCCGCCGCGCTTTCGATCCCCGGAATTCAGCCATTTTTCCGCTCGATCCTGTACAGTCTCGCGTCGATTCATAACGCGCGGAGCTCTCGGGAAACGCCTTATTAGCGAAATGGGCCGGGGTTCGCGCGCGTTTCACCCGGGGTCCTTGGAAAAAGAAACGGGGTGGCGGTAGGGGACGGAGCGAACGCGCATCGAGAGGAGCTTCGGCCGTATCGTTGCGCCGGATCTCGTCGCAAAGAGTACCGATAGCATCGTGCCTGCTGTCGATCTCTACGAGCAACCCCTCTCCCGATTGTGCGCCGTTTCTTCCCTCGTCGTTCGCGCGTCGACGCGGAGGCTGCCAGGGGTGGTAGTGCTAGCTCGCCCGGTAATCCCCGCGAAATTACATATTATTACGACGCGTTATTAAACGACGGACGTTGCGCCAGGTGGCCCGGAATGGATCTCCGTCGGGCACAACGGACGGGGCCGATTAAAATCTCCGAGGTTCGACGCCTGGGAATTTACCGATGTCTGCCGGACGTTGCGTTCGAACGATTCCTTCTTCGTTTTTCCTCCGTCTTCGAGGAAAAGACGTACGCGAGACGAGAACGGAGCAGAGAAAGAGAGAGAGAGAGAGAGAGGCGTATCGGACACCGCGCAAAGTGCCGAGCCAGTTTGCGCTATAATCTACTATCTCGTCGTTTGCAATTAACTTCTCTCGATGATGTCGCGTTTCGTTCGCGCCTCGTTTCCAACCGTGGCGTATAACGGTCTGCCGGGGTTCCCTCTTCTCGGGACGATCCTTTTAACGTTCGCTTCTAAATTTCGTAATCAAGTTTTTCCTCGTCGAGGAAATTTGCGAATCTCTCGTTCCCTCTCCGGTCTCGTTCGCTCGCGTTCGTTCCCAGCTTCTCTCTCTTTCCAGGCCGTCGCCCCGTCTTCCACGATGGATACACCACCCTCCTCGCGTACTTTGATGTCGAGCCGTGAACGTCGCCGGCCGACCGTTTAATTTATCGGTCGATGCGTTTCAAATGCCCTCCTCCTTTCTCGACACCCATCGGACGACGGTTTTTTTGGATCGTCGCCACGTTTTCGCAAACCGGCGCTCCGTCTCGCGCGAGACGAGCTCGAAGAGTTCTCGCTCGAGTTTCCTCCTTCCTGGCCGGCTCGGTCCGTTGCTCGACGAGATCGTAGGTAGTCGTCCGGCAACCGTCGACAGCTACGAGAATATATAACCCCCGGGAAAGTTTGAAACGTCGCCGGTTCGCTACGGCGTTCAGCCGCGTCCGAAGAATCGACGATACCGGCGGCCGTCCGGTTGCGCCCGTCCGTTCCGGCTTCTCGTCCCGCCGCGGCGTATCATTTACTCGGAGAGGCGCGAGCTCGGATTTATGATTAACGAGCGACGCGCGGCGACGCTCCGTGGAAATCGATTACGACCGGTCGTTCGATGCTCGTTCGATGCTCGTTCGCTCGGCCTCCCGATTCGACGATTCGCGTCTTCTTCGAGCTTCGAAGGGACGCGCCGAGCCGATTTCGACGTCTCTCTTCACCGGCGATCGGCCGGTCGGCCGACTCGGCGCTTCGTAAACTCTCGCGTCGAGCCGGTGTGTCGCGTTACGTGCCATCGGAAGGCGCGGCTACGTACCTAATTGGCACTTTGAGATTTTCCCGGTTAACGAGGTCCCCTTCAGTTTCTTTTACGAGTTAGAGCCGGAAGAACGGTCGCAAGGGATTCCGTACTAACGATGACTTTCTTTGTTTTTCTGTTTCAGGTGAGTGTCTTTGGAGCTTTCCCGACGAGGCGAACCTCGGATATTATCCGCCGTACCGTGAGTCCTCCGCGCGATGCTCCGTCCAACGAGCTCGTTCCGCGAGAATGCGTACCGAACGCGTTCCGAACGCGCTCCGAACGCGCTCCGAACGCGCTCCGGCCGTGGTCGCGAACGCCTCGAAATCGACAGGGGGACGACCGATCGGGTGAAAACCGTCGAAATCGAAATCCCTTTTCCACTCTTCGGATCGCGCGGTAATCGACTCCGAAAGAGAACCTCTCGACTCCCATCGACACGTTCCGTATCCTCGATCGCGCTCGGAATCGCATTTTTTCGTCGCGATTGGATGGACCTTTTTAATTTTCGTTTTCGACGGTTCGCCGGTAAGCGGAAGTAGCGTCGCCGTGTGTCGACGTGCTCGCGCGAAAATTCATTTTCCATTAAGAGGCGTATAATTCGTGCGCGCGCGGTATCGGTTCGATTTCGATTTCCGATAATCGATCCACGGCCCTGTTCGGTGGTCCCGGACTCGACGAGAAACCGATAGCGCCCTCGGCCGCGGTTCGTCCGTCCGTTCGGAGAAATTCGGCGAAAGACGCGAACCCGCCCGGACGGTACTCCGCGATTCGCCTCCGAGAGGATGCGCAATTTTTCCTCGCGATCTCGTCGGAGTCGTCGCCTGGAATCTCTTTGCTCCGGTTCGCGGTCGCGAACCACCTCGGCCACTATTTTCGCGTAGGAGTTTTCCGCCAACCGAACCGGTTCGGCCAGTTTTCGCCTCCTCGGTATTTCTAATCGCGGCGTTTTTCCCCCGAACGAAGCCGCGGAATCGAAACATTTCCAACCCGTAACACCGAGTCTGGAGTGATTTGCGCGCACGACGTGGACGAGGACGAAGACGACTACGACACGACCTTGACACGACCTTCGTTCGTCGCGCTCGACCGCGAACCGCGAGGATATCAACGCCGCGCGACCGGGAGAGAGAGAAAGTTCGTCCAAGTTTCGACGGCCGATGCGGCCCGATGCGGCCCGATGCGGCCCGATGCGCGATCCGTCGCCGGCAAAGTATGCCAAAGTCGAGACCGAGCTAGGAAACGCCGCTACGGAATCGGCGACGAAAAGCGAAAGGCGGATTGCCGCGGAAGGGCCGCGCCGGGGGACTACGAGCCACAGCGAGCGAAGCGAAAATCAGATTTCCTCGTTGTCGCCTCCACCCACGGGCATCGCCACCCGTCTACCTCCGCTCGAACCCACCCTACCGCTCCTACAACCCCCCACCCCCCCACCCCCCTATCGTCCGTCCACCCCACACCCCCTCTCCTTCTCGCCCCGATACACCCGCGTCCCGAAACCTTCGACGAGCACCGCCCTTTGATCCTGCCGGCAGCCACCCTCTCCTCGACCCTCCGCCACCGACCCGACTCCGTCCCCTGCGTTCCTCCCCGGACCCTCGAACCGATCCACCCGCGCCAACCCCCTCCTTCCCCTGTTTCTTTTTTCGCGCTGTCTTCCTCGCCACCGCGCTGCACGCCGCGCTCTCCCGTCCGTTTCGCGAAAAACGAACCGTTTCCTCTCCGACGGGCTTTCGCCCCGCGGATTTCCTTCCGTGGACGCTTTTCACGCGCAAAACTACCTACTCCGTAAACTGCCTGTTGACTGCGCGACGTCCGCGCGTCTCGCGAATCGATCGGAAAAATCTCTCTCTCTCTCTCTCCGGTGGTTTTCAACGAACACGAACGGACGAACGGACGAACGGACGAACGGACGAACGGACGAACGACCCTTTAACGCGATTCTCGCGCTCGTCTTTCGTCCAAGGGAGAGCGAACCGAAAAACGCGAAACAAAGGACCTCGTATAATTAGAAATTTCGTTCGTCCCGTTGAAATCGTTTCGCCCCGGCCCGATCGGTGCGGATTTTTTTTTCTTTTTTTTTTCGCCCTCTCTTTCGCGCGACGCAATTTACCCGGTGAAAGCCTTACCGCGCGACAGCGGACGATAATTTGTTTCATTTTTGTTAAAGTTTAGTCGGCGAGTGGCCGAACAATTTCGTTCTTTTTCCGAACGGAAAGCTTTTAATACCGGTGGTGACCGGTTTTTAAACGTTCGGAGAGAGTCAACAATGACGTTCACCGGTGAAAATGCGCGCGAAAAAAAGGGCTGCCCGGTCCACGGGGTATTTAAATGGCCATTGGCAGATTACCGATATCGGCGTACTGCTTAGTTAAACGAGTTACCGCGAAAACTCGATACCGCTCGAGCACGGTCGAGGGAACGGGAGGCCCGGGGAGGCCGAGCTACGAAAATCGAAGAGGCGAGATGAAATCACACGGCATCGTTACGAAACCGCCGAAACCCGTTGGCATTTAAAACGCGTTACGCGATATCTACCTTCCGCTTCGATGATTCGAAAAAACGACAACGGAACCCGCGTGTTCGTCGTTCGCAACGATGCTCCGTACGAAAGGAAGGATACGAGTTTAACAACGCCCGTGGGTGTCGATCCTCGCTCCGCGGAGGTTGCATATTTTTCTTTGTAACGCGCTCGATTAAAAACTCTCGCGTACGAGCAATCAACGCGCCGGGACGCGACTCGACGCGAGGCGAGACGAGGTCGAGGCGACCCAACCCGACCCGATCCGACCCGACGCACGGATCTCCGACGAGGAAATTTGCATCAAGATCGCGCGGAGCGTCGGCGCGACGGAAAGAAAAGTTTAATACGTTTGTTGGTTGCTGCTCGCGCGTCCAAATTCGCGTTAGTTTGCACAAAGAACGAGCGGATCAAACGCGGGAGTTAATAGAGGTACGTAGCAATTACGAGCTCGGCGCAGGGCTCGACGGGCGCATTTTCGTTTGCCGGAGGTTTCCTCGACGCACGACCCACGACCCACGGTGCAAACGGCCTTCGCCCGGCGTTTCTTGCGGTACCCTTTCGACGGTTCGAACGATTTTTCGACGCGGTTGTCGACCTTTCGCCGAACCGACTGCTAATTAACGCGTCGTCGCCATCGTCGTCGTCCGCCACCGCGACGGTGGAAGCGGTGGAAGCGATAGAGGCGGTGGAGGCGGTGGAGGCGGTGGAGGCGGTGGAGGCGGTGGAGGCGGTGGAGGCGGCCCGTTTGAATTCTTCGACGGGGTCGACGATGCTCGCGATTTCGCGATTTCGCGTTCTTCGATGAGAATTTTTCGCTCCGTATTCGGAATATATAGTATTCGAGTACCGCGCGTCGCGAGATTTCCTCGGGAGCACGATTTTCCCCGTTCCGCGTCTAGCGCGGAATTCGTACGAAATTCGAAGCCGCGAGCGACCAAAGGAAATCGCGAAGCAGAAACCAAGGGACGGGGAAAAAGAGGAAACGCGATCGCGGCCGTCTGACGGCGCACGGAGTCTCGGATCAAACGCGCGAGTTAATTGAGCCTCGTGGCAATTACGAGCTTAGGTGGCCGCGCTTAATACATTTTCGTTTACAGAGATTTTCTCGACTCGCGCGCCTACGTTACGGATACGTCCTCGTCCGTACGTTCTCTCCGTTTCTCTCTCGCTCTCGGTCGCTCGTTTCGCGCGGCAGCCCTTTTGCGCGCCGCCAAAGGAATCGAAAAAGGCAGGAGATCCCGGGGAAAAGACGCGAAAAAAAAATTCACCTAGAGGGACGCGCGGAACACCGTAACAGAAGAAAGGAAAAAATCGAGAAAAACGGAATTAAAGGATCCGGGGCGGCGGGGTGTACGCGCGCGTGCGTGTATACGCGTATGACGGGGGGAGGAGGGGGAGGAAAAAGGGAAAAACGGTGCGAACGAGCGATAAAGAACCAAGACCGCCAACCGGGAAATAATGAAAAGACGAAACTGGTCCCGCGGGTAGAGTGCACCGGACGAGGAGCCGAATCTCTTTTGAAAATTGAAATTACGATTCCGGAGCCGCTCAACGTTCGAACGAAACGACGAAACGACGAAACCCCGGGGAAAAAACGGAGAGTAACTGGTGGTCGAAAATACCGCGAAAAAAACCTCGTTTAAGACGAGTCGCGATTTCGGGTATGAAACGAGCCAGCCAGACGGACGACCGTTTCGCGTTCGGAGCACCGTCTTCGATCCCCGGCAGCCTTCCGTGTCCATCTCCGAGCGCGCGAGAAACGCTGATCGCGACGCGCGGTTTCCGGCGCCCCGCATCCTCGCGCGCGCCTAACGTCTAACACCGTTTGGAAAACCAAATGCGCTCGCACTCGCGTCGCTCGGCGTCGGATCGATTTCGAGTGTCGGCCGCCTCGCGTTTCCTCGCGTTTCCTCGCGTTTCCTCGCGTTTCCGCTCGTTCCTCGACGAAACAACGGGTCTCCTTTTGCTTCGCGCGCGGCCACCCTCGCGAAACAACGAAATAAACGCAAAGATCCGGAGAGAAGAAACATCGTCGCGAAACGTTTTCTTTCCCCCCCCCCCCCCCCCCCCCCCGTCGCGTAGGAAAGCCGACGAGTGCCGGGTAGAGAGAGAAGAGACGAGAAGAGGAGAAAAGAGGAGAGGAGAGGAGAGGGCTGGTCGAGGGGGAAAATAGACGCGGCTCGGGGTGTGCGCACGGCCTTTGATGCCATTCTTGCTCGTCAGCCCCGCGTATCGTCTCCCTATTTCTCCGAATAGGTTTTTCAGATTAAATAAACTGTTTGCACCCTCGAAGGCAGCAGCACCCCCGCCCCCTCCCCGAGTTTCTCCCGAACACTTGCCAAAGTGAGCGAACCACCGCACTCGGCGGTCGAATTAAAAGCTTTTCCGCGCTCGAAACCGCGGATCGTACGGAAATGCCTTTTCACCGAATTCTTATTTTTTCTTCTCCTCTGTATCGTACGCAGTTGATGCGCGGTTTTTAAAACAGAACCAACGGGAGAGACGAGAGCTCGAAAACGCGGACGATATTTCGTCGAGGAATCGAATCCGAGAACCACTTGGCCCGTAACGAACTTCTTAATATTCGTTTACGCGAATTTGTAATTCAATTCGTAGCCGTTATCCGACATCGGCGCGTTGCGTTTTGCCTCCTCCTCTCCCCCCCCCCTCCTACCCCCCGCCACCCCACCCGTCGTTCGGCGATCCTAATTAAATTTTCCCCGCAATTTATAACGCGAGAAGAACACTTTGTCTCTAAAATATCGCCGAGCTAATTGAAATGTTTCCGGCTAATTCCCGCGGCAAATTGGGAACAAACAACTTCCCGAGACGCGTTGCCATCCGCGCGAGTCAAAATTTTAATTAGCATGTATCTACCGGTCAGCCTCGGGGCCAGACATTTTTAACGAATTAATTGCGTCCACTTGTACCCGTGCGCGCTCAATTTCCTCGTGCATTAACCGCTCCAACCGGTTACGTAGTCTCTTCAACGAGAGGAAAAACGAAGGAAAGAAAAGGGAAAAGTAAAAATCTCCGGTTAAACGGAGGAGGATACTTTATCCGTTGAACGCGTAACTTTTGCTCAGGGTTACGACTCGTCGATGCACGATGTTTCGTCGTAAAATGAAGCGCAAACTTCCCGAGGAGTCGAGAGCGGCTAAGGGAGTAGCGAGAACAGGAAGCAAAGTGAAAGTGGAGAGCATCCCACTCGCCGAAACTTTCCGTTCGACGCTCGAGAAACACCGTTTCGACCGTGCCGCGAACGCGAACGCAAACGCGATCCGTGTGGCCAAGCGTGCGTGCGTGCGTGCGTGCGTGCGTGCGTGCGTGCGTGCGTACCTCCGATCTCTTCGTCCGTTCGTCCACACTTCACCCCTTCGATTCGACCGATTTTCGACGACCTTCGAACACCGCTATTTTTATCCTTTCGAGAAGAAAGTTGCAAACGTCGAGTAGCAAAATCCAACGACGAACGCCGTCGGAAGAGGAAAACGGAAGAGGAAAATTACGGGTTCTACGAGCGACCAAGTGTCGAGCGAACGATTCCGGTACGAAACACGCGCGATTACGTATGCCCTTGTATTTCCACGGAATATATAATTACGTAATACCAGTCTGAGAAGATTTAGGGGAACGAGCACTTTCGTAAGAGGGTTGGCGGACACTCCCTCGTCGACGCAGGCGCAGTTCCCGCTCATTGTGCGCCTTCCTAACCCTAAACGCAAAGATTATATAATGGTTTCCCGCTGGCGTTACGTTCGAACGAGAAATATCCGTAACGCGTACACGGCAAGGGGCGGTTTTCTCGAAAGGGGATCGAGAGGGGATCGAGAGGGGAACGAAAGGAGCGCTACTTCCGCGCGTGGTCCTCGAGGAAAGAAATAATTGATACCGGATCGCTCGGAAGAACTAACGCCGAGAATCCGCCTCGGACCGAACGTCTACCGAAATTCTCCGCGCGACCGTTACTCTCGAGGAGGGCCGTGCGCGCGACTCGATTCACCTCGGAATTCGAGGAACCGTTTCACTCGGATCGAGTTAATCGAGTCCTATCTACGAATCGTGGAAATCCGATTGACCGCGCGTCGTTCGAGCACGGAAAACCGAGGCGCAACAGACCGATCGAAACTGTCCCGGTCGGTGTCGTCTCCCTAATCGAGCGCGTCTCAAACGGGCAGCGGCAATTTAGGCGGCACTTATCCTGCTGCTACTTCTCGGTGAATGGCTTCTTTTGTACTTTGCGGTGGAACGAGGGTGGGAGAAGAGGGTAGAGGGGAACGGTAGCAGCAGCAGCAGCAGCAGCGGCAGCGGCAGTGGCAGTGGCGGTGGCGGTGGCGGTGGCGACCGGCAAAGCGGTGGAAGAAGTACGGCCGGAAGCACGCGGGAAGAAGCAACAGCTAGCTGCTGGCGGCGCATTCGGTTTTAAGTTTGTCACAGTTATACCCGCGGTCCCGCCTCGAAAGTGGGTTAAACGAAGTTTCGCGATACTCGGTCGCGGACGAGCACCCGGTTACTCGCCGCGAGAAACGAAGATCGTCGATCGAAGGGAGCCAACGCGAGACGATGCCGCCGCCGAGGGTGCACGGACGGGGATGTATTTATTTTTTTACTCGAAAAGGAAAACAAGGGAAACCTCGACATCGAAGGTCGATTCGAGCGATCCGATCGAACCGCGAGAGTCGAACGAATCCTCTCCTTTCCCTCGGGTTTTCTCCCTAGTCGAAAGCCGAGGTTCCAAGTGCCGCGCAAACAAGACGAAGACGAAGACGAAGACGAAGACGAAGACGAAGACGATGACGAAGACGATGACGATAACTTCGTTTGGAACGGTTTGCGCGCACCGGGTGTCCGAAAGGATCGTCGACGAAAACGCGCGGCACGTTTCGCGGTAAAAACTGGGTTAAAGGAATAGAACGGAAGGGGGAGCTCTTTCGGCGACGGGAGAACAAAGAGGGAACGAGGGGTCGGAGTGGAAGGAAAGACAAGAAAGGGCCGGGTAAACAGAGGAAGAGGGGAACGGTTACAAAGAGACAAAGATAAATCGTATTAACGCTTATCTTCCGGTACATCCGCGAACGCGTACGTGAACGCGTACGCGTACGCGAACCCGTGCTCGCGGCCGCTATCCGTGCGCGCAACGGATACGTAGCTATGTAAGTGACTGGCCGTATAAACGCGCGATACGCGCGCGAAGGAGGCCCGGGGATACACGCGTATGTACGAGGTATTTGCACATTCCATAGGTGCGCAAACACACGCGGGCGCGATATATTTAAACACACGGTTGGCTCGCGCGCGTACGTGTGTGCAAGAGTGCCGGTACGTTTGTGCGAAACGTCTGCATGCAAGCCGGTGGACGCAGGCGCCGGTAGCCATGGCGACGATTCCTTCGGATTGGCCGCAGCTTCCACTTGAATCCCCGGCGTCGACCCCCGCTGCCGGCCTCCGGCTCTGACGTACTATCCGCCACCATCGATAACCCCTCTGGCTCGTAGCTTTCGTCCACCCCCGTTGCCAACCTCGTCTACGATTCACCCTCTCGCTTTCTCTGCCTCGCGCTCGCCCTCGCCCTCGCCCTCGCCCTCGCCCTCGCCCTCGCCCTCGCGCTTCTCCTACCCCTCCTCCCCTTACCCTTACTCTTACCCTTCCCCTTCCCGTTACTCTTCCCCTTTCTCTTCCCCTTACCCTTACCCTTACCCTTAGCCAACCCCCTCTCCTACTCGCTCATTACCCGTCTTCCTCGCTCTCTCTATTTCTATCTTTTCCTTCTCCCGTCCCCTCGGCCCGTTCTACCCTCCGAGGAGATGATTCTCCACCATCTCCTTCTTCCAGTTTCCATGTTTTTCATCTTCCTGTGTTTGACCCGCGCGTCGTCGCGGCCCGGATTAAACATTCCGGCGCAACGAAAACCCGGACGACCGAGAATCGCTTTATCGCCGACGATCTCGAGAACCCCCGGGATCTCTCGCGAAGACCCGTCGCGTGGTTACCCTCCTCGACGATCGGGGAAAATGAACAAAGTTCGCGAAAACGAACCACCGAGCCGGACGCGACGACCTCCGATTTCTAATTACGCCGCGATAATACCGTACGGGTACTCGCGATCCTGTCCAACGAGCAGCGAACGAGATGCAACGACGCGCGAAAGACGATCGACGGGAGAGACGGGGGGATCGAAATTACGGCAAAAGGACAAATTTCTTCGCGTTAAACGGGACGCTAATTGGTCGGTGGCACGTATTTCCGGGTGCGCGGGCGTCCGATCGGTCGTTCGGTCGGTCGGTCGGTCGGTCGGTCGGTCGGTCGGTCGGTCGGTCGGTCGGTCACGCGCGCGCGCGCGCGGAAGCGGTGGCCGTGTCGCGAGCACCGTGAACGCTAATAACGCGGGTAATGCACCAGAGTTAATTGATCGCAAACACCGAGCGACGAGTCTTTTATTCACGACTTTGTCGATGCGGCTTTCCAAAGGAGAAGTTTCGCGTTCTTGGAAACTGCCCGATACACGATGCTCTCGGAAAGTTAACGGTCTAGAAATTGTTCGACCAACGATCCCGACCACTCGTTCGTTGATTAGAAACCCAGTTCTTTAACGATACGCGGCAACTGGACAATATTTTCCAAGAGCGCCAGCACCGTACTCGGTCCACCGGTGTAACGCGCGCGAGCACCCCGCTCCTACCGCGAAAGGTTCGAGGACCGAGATTATCTTTCCCATCGATGACCGTGAACGCAACCGATCGGGCTTCGCGACCAGTGCTTCCCGAATTTTGCCGAGCAAAAAGACAGACGCATCGTCGCTTCGGTGCAACGATTGCGCGTCCGTCTCCCCGTTTCCGTGGGCACGTAAACGTGTTTCTGACAGAAACGCGGGCAGGCGTGTCCGCGCGGGGAACGAACGAATATCCGCATCGTTCGTAATCACCGTACGGAACGACATTTTTCACACGGGGGAGAGAATACTGCACGGTTGAAGCGTCCTCCGCTCGTAACGGAATAATAATAAACGCGTACGATGTCGTTGTTAATTCGAGGCTGACAAAAACGGGGTTTGCGTTCGTCGTTGTATCGGACGAAACGCGAGTCGCGTTGAACGCGTAAATGCTATTTTGTCGTCGGAAATCCGACGATATCGCGCGTCCGAAAGTAATTCGAATAACGACGATCGGTGTTCGAGGCCGAGAACGGGCGTAAATCGATCGCGAGAGCGAACGCGACCTTTCGATCGTTGATTCTCGCCCCGATTTCGTTCGGAAAGTTTCGTAAATCTCGAAAAAGGAACGATGGCTCCCGACGCTGCGAAAGTAGAACCGGGCGTACTTTAAACGGACATCCTATGATCTCGTCTCGCAGCGAGTTATCGATCATCGGCGGTGCCGCGCGAAAACCGGTAGCGCGTTGCAAAGCTCTAGAATTACCGGGCCGAGTAATCCAATACGATCCGGAGAGGCGAGAGGAAACGGCGCAATCGGGACTCGGAAAGAATCGACCGAGGATCGAGCGAGCGAATCGGTAATCGTGTAACCCGAGCGCACAGCGACCGAGAACCGGGAACATTCGATGCCGGAAATGAGAATTCTCCGCGCCACTGTGTTCCTCCCTAGCCGTGCGACCGCGCTCCAACGGAAAGCGTTCCCAAAAACCCGGAAAAACGATCGAAGGAAACTTCCAAGATCGATCGGTGAGAGGATTTTCGATGAAATTTCGACCGCCGCTGCGCGTTGCGCGTCGCGGGTTTCTTCGATTCTTCGAGTTCGAATCTTCGAACGCGAAACGATCTCTTCTCTTCTCGGTGGCGCCTTTGCTCGCCGAGAAACGAGAACGTCCGATCGGTCGATTATTCGATCCGTCATCGACGAGGCAGGGATGCCGGTGGTGAGCTCGGGTATCCGCATCGGAAGAAGAGGAAAGGAAGGACAGAGGCCGGATAGATAGGCGCGCGGATGCGTGTACAAGTAGGGAGCCATGTGGGCGGGTGTACAGGTGGGCGGGTGTACACGGATGGGACCGTGTAGTCGAATACGTCGGTAAATATGTGGGCCGCGACTAGGAAGCTGCGAGTACGCGAGAACCGTGTCCGGATAATAGTCGTCTTTAAAAATGAAAAACACTGGATGCGCGTTACAGAGCCGCCAGTCGTACACGCGATACCCTCGCGTTTAAAGGTGCGCGCTCGATCGTTCGGCGAACCGTGTATCACCGTCGAGCCAAAAGGAGAGACTTTTTTTCGTTCCGGTGTCGGTCTTTCCTGACAATTCCGAGATCGCTTTGTTCCCTACGAATCCAACGATCATCGTAACGGATAGAAACTCGCAACCATGGAGACGGAATCTTAAAAATTGATAATCGCGTTCGACGCGCGTCGACGCGAGGAGCGAATATCGATACGACGCGCCAAGTTGGACGATCGGCCACAGGTGGACGTACCATTGATCCTTTCCGGATAAACGATTACGCGTTCGAACCAGAAATTTGTAGTAACACTTTTCCGATATTTTTCTCCTTTTTTCGTTCACCCTCCCGCCGTTCGTTCTTCCCATTTTTCGACGCCGCTCGAACAGATATCGGTAGGGAAAAATCATTGCGGGAAGCGCCCGTCCATTGTTGATTTTACAAAATCCTCCGAACGAGGCGGGTGGTTCTCGTTTCTAGGGATTGTGGCCTCCGGAGGTGGGGTTGGAGGTGGGGGTGGGAGTGTAGGTGAGGCGAGGCGAGGCGAGGCGAGGCGAGGCGAGGCGGGGCGAGGTGGGCTGGGATGGATTGGATAGAAACGCGCGGTCGATGGATTTCGAAGCGTGCTGCCGTGTAATGATTTGTTTTTTCGAATTTAGAGCGCATTGCATTTTTCCGCGAATTTATTAAAGGGTCGCGCGGCCGGTGGGGACCGGGGCGGTGGGGACGGATAGGCGAGAACGCGTGGCGCGCGTTTAATTGAAAAAGCCGGCCGTGGCAGACCGGTGTGTGTCGAGCGTTAAATAATTGTTGTGTTTTTCAACGCGACGGAAGAACGTAATTTCGGGCGCGGTGAGCGAATGGGAAAAAATGCAGTCGCGCTCAATATTTGCGGGTTTCCGCGTTAAAACGATAATTCTCGTCGTTTTGATTTTTACCACCGAGCTCGGGTGCGCGTTGTCGACCCCACCGGATCGTTCGCGATTCGTTCGAGAAGGCGAACGAGACGATTGGAGCGGCGGGTAAGAAAAGTCTAGATATTACGAGAACGATAGTTTCGACTAGGAACGCGAGGAGAGAGGGAGCGAGATATTCGAAAACGCGGACGAGATCGATCCGTTCGAATCCGGTTCGAATAAGGAATCCCGATGCGCGGGGCTGCATCCGCGTCCGCATCCGCGTCCGCGTCCGCGTCCGCGTCCGTGCAAATAACCATGGGAGATAAACACCCGAAAGCATATAGGGGTGAAAGACACACACGCGAGTAACTCGGATAACAAACAAGGTGTGCACAGTCTGAAGTACAACGATAGCACGGTGCACCGATCGTTTCGAAACGGTCGCACGCCACGGATGGTCTTTCCCTCCCCTCCGTCGGTTTCTAGGTCCCCACCACGGACGCAACCACCCCCGAGCACGCTGCTCACCAGGAACCCTCTTCTCCGCGACCCTCGTGGCATGGCCCTGCTCGACCGAACGAACGAGGGAACCCTTCCTCCCTGCCCCCAGAGCGCCTACGCCTCCCGCGTTGCCCCGGCAACCCCGGCTTGGGGTTGGCCTCCGCCTCCTCCGTGCACCGCGGCTCCATTCATCGGGTCCCCCACCCTCTGGCCTCTTTCTCCTCCAACTTCTCCTCGTTCTCCGACCGAGAGACTCGCGTTCCTCTTCCCCTTTTCCCCTCTTCACCGGTTTCTCGCTTCCTCGCTTCCTCGCTTTCTCGCTTTCTCGCTTTCTCGCTTTCTCGCTTTCTCGCTTTCTCGCTTTCTCGCTTTCTCGCTTCCTCGCTTTCTCGCTTCGTTCACCCTTCTCGAGCACCCCCGCGGAGTACCACCGGCTTCGACTCGGTCCAACCCCCGGCCCTCGCGTTCTTCGCTCTTCCGCTATCCTCGTTTCGAGCTCGCCTTGGCTCCGACCTCCCGCGGAACGAGCGAGAGAGGGAGAGAACGACGATACCGACGCGATCGGCGCACGAGGGGAACGGAGACGACCAACGAAGGAAAGGAAAGGAAGGTCGAGGGAGGATTTCGACTGCTCCGGGAGCCAACCGGATTAACGTATCTCGAATAATTCATGCATACTCGCCGGGTAGCGAGAGAACCGTCCGCTATCCGGTTCCACGGACCGGGCCAATTTCAGGCGACCGACGACCAGCAGCCGCCCGCGAAGACGCGTCTTTCGCGCGAACCGAGCGCCGTATCGAGAAAATAATATCGATCGCGAGGAAAGGGGTGGCTTGGCTCGGCTGCTGCAGCGGCCCCTACGGTGACGAAGGTGAGAATTTTAGCGTACTCGGTGCTTCTCTTTCGCTTCTCTCCCTTTCGCGGTCTCTCGCTCCCTCTCGCTCTCTCTCGCTCCTTCTCGCTCCCTCTCCGGCTGGAACGACGATGCGCAGTTCGACGACGAACACAGGGGTGGAACGGACGGAGGCAATCGGGGAAGGAAAGTCGAACGGGTAAATTGGGATTGTTAGCGCGCGACGAGTGCGTAAGTCGAAAACTCGGGGTAGGCGTTTGCGCGAGCACGGGCTCCGAAAAGCGTTCGGGGGGAAGGAACGGTGATTTTTCGGGGACCGAGGTAAACGCGTCGCAAAGGAGTTTCCTCGCGGACGAACGCTACCCGTTCCAAGTTGACAATTTCGCGATAAAGCGAAACGTTCGACTCGGGCGATCGATCGATCGATCGATCGATTTATCGGTGCGTCGCGTACCGAAAATTGTAAAGTTCGGCAAGACGGCGCGCGCATTCATCGACGGGGACGAGTCGAGCGGTCGAGTCGTCGCTCGTCTGCGACGCACCCGAGCGAATCGAATTTCCACGTGTGTCGACTTGGACGGAAAAGAGGGCAGGTCGCGTTTCAACCCCGCGTTACCCTGTACCCCGAAAAGCGACAACCCTCTTAACGTCGCCGAGGAGTCTCTTACGATGTTACGCGGCAGCTACGCGGAGCTTTCTTCGCCCTGCCGCTTTTTCTATCCCCGGAATAGGGTGAATCGAATTGACGCCGCGCGAGAGCCTCGACGACCTTCGGATTCGATCTTCCGGATGGAGACACCGCGCGTGTAGCCATTCGCGAGCGCGAAAGGGAAACATTGTCTTCTTCCTCGAAGGGGCTCGAATCGACGGTAAACTCCCGTTCGCGTCGATGGTCGAGCGAGTCGTCGCCTCCGCGTTTCGAAACTTCGAATCGAGGACGGACCGGACCGGACTCTCTCTCGTCCCCTTCGACTGGCTGGGTAATTCGATAATCCCGCGAGGTAACGGTCGTCTCGCACCTTCGAGTTACGATCGATAACGGGCGCGTTGTCCGGGACGTTTCGGCAGGGTCGTCCTCCGCGATTCGATCGCTCTTTTCGACGCAATTTATCTCGAGGAGGATAACTCGAGTCGTTGCCCCTCCGTTGGTCGATTTTCCATCGTCGATGCGCGCCGCTCGGAACGGAACGGAACGGAACGGAACGGAACGGAACGGAACGGAAAAAGGGCTCGGTCGGAGGCCTGGATGGGCGATCGCCGTCTTTAAAACACTTATATTCGGGTCACCGGCGATACGCGGAAAAGCTCTCCGTATCGGGGTACGAGCGCGCGGATCGACGCCGTTCCGGGACAGATAACCCAATTACGAGTTCCACGGGTCGCGGGACTGCACGCATCGGGGCCGGGCAAAGAAAACGCGCGGAACGCGTCGTTCGGATACAACGTTTCCCGTTTACCACTTTCCCTCGGCTCAAAATCGTTAGTCAGAAACGAGTACGGCCAGTTTCCTTCTCGGGGTATGGACACCGCGAACGCGATACAACAGCGGCTCCCGTCCAACTACCGTTTCCTCTCGACGATTTTTTCTCGTTCGGGAACGCGCACTTTCCTTTCGGACGCGGACCGAATCGCGGGCTACGTATATCGCTCGCGCCCGACTAAAAATCGTTACGTATCGTTGCGATAGCGCCTCGGTGTTTCGTACGGTTTCGACGTTGCAAAAGATAATCGAAGATCGAACGGGCGAGCGGTAAATAAATTCCGCGCTCGAGCGCACCAACGTTACGAAAGTTACGGACGAAGCGTTCAGGCGAGAGTTTGCCAACTGGGAAGATCGACCGACCGTAACGGCATCTCTTGCGACGAGTGTTCGCGCGCGTACATCGTTACCGTTTGCGAGGAAAAAGAAGCCCGGCTTCAGTGGCGCGTCTCGCGCGACGCGATCGGGGATCGTTGCTCGACGCGGAACCGGCTACCGGCTACCGGCTACCGGCTACCGGCTACCGGCTACCGGCTACCGGCTACCGACTACCGGGCGAACCATCATCGGACGCGCGGACGGGACTCTGGAAATTCGGATCGAACCGCGAGGCGGGCCCGGTGGCACGCGAGCCTAGAATTCCGGACGCGGAGGAGACAACGCGCACCGGAAAGTAATCACGCATACGGTGCCGGCTACAGAGCCCGATCGATTAGCCTGTATCCCCGCGGTACGTACGCGCCTGTCGCCGCGCACCGCAACTACGTGACAAATATTATCGCGATCGACCGACCAGCTGCGTTTGATGTGGACGCGTTTATGAAATGCCGACACGCCGATAATCGTGCGCGAGACCAGCGCCCAAGGCTAAAACCGATTTGCGATATTAAGCGACGCCGCTTCCGCCCCCACGCACCCCTCGCCCCTTCCCGAGCACCCACGCCCCTACGGTGGGGCCGACGTCGGTGTAAACGAATCCAACGTTTTTTCGATTCCCTCCTAATTAGTCGCTCGAGCTCTCTTTTCCAGCCTCGAAGCTTCCGAGATCGGAAGACGCGGACGTTGCGCTCTCGCTTATCGTTTATTCGAAACCTCGAGGCTCGAGGCTCGTGGCTCCGATCTTTCGCTCCAGTTGCGAAAAAAAGGTCGCGCAAATTGGAACGCCGATGAACGCGGCTCGGTCGATCGTCCCCTTTACCGAGGGGAACGTCTATTCCGGTAACCGTGGCACCGAAAGAGGCCTCGAAATCCCGAGCGACGGGACTCGCGTCCCGAGCGACCGTCACCGACCGCCACCGACCGTCACCGACCGTCACCGACCGTCACCGACCGTCACCGACCGTCACCGACCGTCACCGACCGTCACCGACCGTCACCGACGCTATCTTCGGAAACATCGTTTGCGCGCCTAACGCTCGAACGCTATTCGCGAACCGAGATTTCCCGTCGTCCTTAAAACCGAGCCATCGATCGACGCTACGACATCCGAGGAACATTCGTCCTCTCTTCCTTCGAGAATCGGAGATCCCGACACCGTCCGGACGAACGTCGCTCGACCGATCGGGCCCCGACGAAGAAAGATTCGAGCTCGCGCGTAACGCAGAAGCGCCGCGCGTGGACATCCTCGAACGAGACGACCGTACGTCCGCCGATAGATAACGTCTCCATCTCCGTCTCCGTCTCGCTCGCGAGCGAGCGCTCCCATTCTCCCCGGCACCCCCCTCCCTGATGCTGCTGCTGCCGCCGCTGCTGCTGCTGCTGCTGCCGCCGCCGCCGCCGCCGCCGCCGCCGCCGCCGCCGCCGCCGCCGCCAATCCCCCTCTGCCCCTCTCGTCTCTTCCGTCTCTCTCGGTCCCGTGACGCGCGCTCGTCCGTGTTCCCGTTCCCGTTCTCTCGCTCTAACCGCCCCGTCGCCTCCGCCCCCGCTCCCGTGGCATGCCAACCAACGAGCCGGGGCCGCTTTCGCTTTGTGCGCGCCGGGGCGGCGGTACATCAAAGCCTTCTAGTTCCCGCTCCGGCCTTTGACGGCTGCGTCGCGGCCGCTCGCTCAGTCATCGCTCGGTAGGCGAAGCCGGCACGCCGTGGATGAGCGGCCGCGCGCGCACCGAACCTCGCCGAATCCGTGAGATTCGCAGCCCGGACCCGGTCGAGAGATTCCTACGTCGCGGGATCTCTTTTCGGCCGATCCGGAAACGACGCGGACCTCGACCACGACCGCGTACACGACCGCGACCACGACCACGACGATGACGATGTCTCCTCGTGGCAGCAAGTGCACACGCGTCAACAAAGTGGCTGCTAAGGAGCGACCCGTACGCGGCCATCGCAATCATCGTCATCGAGCGTTTTCCGACAACGAAGCCTCGGACGGCGTTCAACGGCCGACGATCATCGACTCGAACTCGACCACCGAGATCGCGATAGCGATCGCGATCTCGACAACGACCATGACCACGACCACGACCACGACCACGACCACGACCACGACCACGACCGCGACCGCGACCGCGACCGCCACCGCCACCGCCACCGCGACCGCGACCGCGACCGCGACCGCGACGACCACGACCGGAACGGGCAAGTCCGCGGCGGCAGCGTGCGAGGGTCGATCGTCGTGGACGGCGCGCATGCGCCAACCCCTGGAGAGCGACCTCGAGCCCCGTGAAAACGGCACCCTGGTGCAACGATGGCCGGCGAGACAACGGCGTCGCGGCGATCGGATCGCTTCGGCGGTCGAGAGGGCTCGAGCGCTCGATGCCGGCCACGGGGACGTCGTCGCTGCCGTCTCCTCTTCGACGTCTCTGTCTTCGCCGGCCCTCTCCACCGCCTCCTCCACCGATGCGTCCTCCCGTCGGTCCATCTCCCCTCCATCGACCGTATCGTCGCCGGCCCGCTCGACATCCTCGACCTCCGCGTCCGCGATCTCGAGAGAAAAGCAACGATCCATCGGCGAGCAGGCAAGAACACGAAAACGGAAGCAGGAGAGACAGTGTTCGGTGAGATCCCGCGGTGTCGACGGCTCCGAGGACGCGGCACCGGACAAACCGGATAAACCCTCGAGCGTTGGGACAACGGCAGCCGAGGCAGCCGGTGCAGCGGGTGCAGCGGGTGCAGCGGGTGCAACGGGTACAGCGGGGCCAGCGGGGCCAGCGGGAGCACCGGGGACGACCAGAAGGACTGGGACAACGCCGCCGACGACTACGACGAGCACTTGCGCGCCGACATTCTCCGCGATATCCTCCTGCTCGCCGTTCTCCTCTTCCGTCTCGACCACCTCGGAGAAATTGAACGAACATTCGGCACGCTCGACCGGTAGAAATTGTCCGGGCGTTGCGCACGCATCCGCCGTCGAGAGTCTGCGAAACGCACTGGAGAGCTACGATCGCAGCAGAATCTACCTCGCACATGTCTCCTTCTTGGATTGGCGGGACCTGCCGGGACGACGACGCGCCGCGGCTGCCGACGCCGAGAGAGTGTGGGTGGTGGGGGCTGCCGATCACGAGGGCCATCACAGAACGCGGTTGCTGGTAACCGGTCGTCACTGGCGACCGCGTTGCATGAGACGGGTGAACATGCTGAGCCAGCCGGTCGTCTACGCGGGCGGCGGCAGGGGTTCCCTCACCGTGGATCTCTTTCTGTGGTGGTTTCACCGTGAGTTCGCTGTCACGGCGATGGCCATGCATCCCGACGGCGCTGTGCTCGTCGCGGAGTGCGCCGATTACCTACCACCCGAGGCGGATTGCGTCGCCGCCGACGGTTTGGTCAGACTGTTCGTCGTACCGAAAGACTGTCTCGAGACCAGAATCGTCGTCAGGGAACTGAGAGCGCGACTCGCGATCGGCGTCCTGTCCAGAGCTTCGTACGACGTCTATCGCAGACTCGCCGATCCCGGCAATCCCGACAATCCCGGCAATCCCGGCACTCCCGGCCGAGATACCAATTCCCTGAACGCCTACCTGAAAAAGTTCACCCTCAAGGAGGCGTTCGCCGATCTCCACCGGGCCTGGCTCAGCGTCAGATCCGAGACGTTCGCCAGAAGCTGGATATTGCCCAGCGAACGCGAGGACGCGACCTCGATGGGATTCTCGAGCCACGCTCCTCCGTACCTCTCCTCGAGAATTCACGCGACGAGCGATCAGGAAGAGGACAGAATGTTGCTGATCGAACTTGGAACTTTGGCCAGGGAAATGGGTCTGGAGGTCAACGACGAGGAGCTGACCAAGTGGATACTCGACGAGGAGAGCGAACTGGCGCTGTGCGTAAGAAAGAAGGAGCTCGAGGAGGGTCATTGTCGCGTCAAGATCGAGGCGGAGGAGAAGTGGCCCGATTACGAGCTCGGAGAGGAGGAGGACGACGACGAAGAGGAGGAGGAGGAGGAGGACGACGAGGAGGAGGACGAACCCACCGCGGAAGAGACCGTCGGTCTGCTGTCGAGGGTGCTGACTTGGATGGAAAGGGAGCCTCTCGATCCAGGACTATTGCTCGCCGTCAGATCGATGCGCGATACCGCCGCGTTCATGGTAAGCACCGACCGATAAGGGACGAGAGTCGAGCGTCGGACGTCGAACGTCGGACGTCGGACGTCGGACGTCGGACGTCGAGCGTCTCGCGGAAGGAAGACACGGAGAGAGACAGGGAGCCGACCTTGCGAGCTCTCGCGGCCAGATTGAACTAATTCCATCGACAGGGAACGAGGAGAAGGGACGCGATGAGTCGCGCGAGAACGCTCGAGGACCACTCGAATTCGGCGATACCGCACCGCGCGTCGTCGACTCTCGGCGGACGGAAAAGCCGAACGAACCCTCGAACGTTCGAGGAGAGCGCGGCCGGGCGGAGCGGGCGGAACGGGCGGAGCAGCCGGGCAGCCGCGCGCGCCCGCTGTCTTTGCAAATTAATGCTCGAGCCTCGTCCTCGATAAGCGCTCCCCTTTGAGGGTTTATCGAATTGTATATTATATTTCCTCCGAGGGCTTTTTAGTCCGTCGATCCGACCGTCCGATCTTGCCCCGTGCGAATGGAAATGAGGCTAATGTCCATGTTAAACAGGGAGGGAGGGACGGAAATGGTACTCGACGCGGTCAAAGAATCGCAAACGATGCTTCGTTGGATGGTTAAAACCCCCCGCTCTTCGCGAGGACGAACGCGTCTCGACCGATCGGTCCTTCCTCGTTTCGTAAGCTTCGTCGTCCAAGATTCGCGATTCGGCAAGTTCGATGCTCCGCTGGAAGGTCGAAAGAGGTTGCCTCCGTCTTCGTCTTCGCCTTCGTCTTCGCCTTCGTCTTCGTCTTCGTCTTCGTCTTCGTCTTCGTCTTCGTCTTCGTCTTCGTCTTCGTCTTCGTCTTCGTCTTCGTCTTCGTCTTCGTCTTCGACTTTGTTTTCGTCCTCGTCTTCTCGCGTTTTCCCGAAATCGAGTCGACGCGAACGACGCACGATTGCGTTTCGAGAAATCACAAACTCGCCATTGACGAGACGAAAATATTAATTTACGCCACCGCGGTACCAACACCCGCCGACGCTTCGTTCGGAAGCTTCCGGAGCGTCGGTTAATTGATCGATATCCTCGACGGACCGTTGATTACCTGGCTGCATTAACTGGAGGGAGAGGGTGCGCGGGTGGCATTAATCGACGCGGCGTTAATTAATTACTCGATAACGATAATGCAACGTCGACGCGCGAAGCTTCACAGTTTCTCGCTAACAAGAAAATACACTCGTTTCGATTTCGCTTCGATCGGGGGCTTCTCGCTAACCATAGGTACGGTTCGATTTACAGGCGAGCAAGATGGGCCTGGCGGGGACGCATCCGAGCGGATTGCCGTTCTTCTGCCCCAACGGGGACCACCTGACTCAACCACCGCCTGCCCATATGGGAATTCCACCGTACGGGACGTTGGATGCGGGCAAAGCGGCCGCAGCGGCCGGTGAGTACTGGTCATCAGGCACCCCTGGACAACCACCACCCACCCACCCCGATCACTGGAAACGTCTTCTCGCCGCGGCAGCCTCCACAGGTTAGCTCCTCCCCGAGGTTCCTCGATCGCTCCTCGATCGCTCCTCGATCGCTCCTAGATCGCTCCTAGATCGCTCCTTAGATCGCTCCTAGATCGATCCTAGATCCCGTGATACAGCCCGTTCGTCGTTGAGCCACGCGAGTCGACGAAAAATGTGCTCGTAGGCCCGCTCGAAAGCGAAGAGAGTCGACGCGTCTCTCGATACTCGTACCAGCCATCGATCACGGTCTCCAACGCGAGCGATTATCCCCGAGTTCGCGTTCGATGTCGCGTTCGTTGAACAAACGATCGTTCCTAATTTTTACCGCGAAAGACCGACGCTACGATCCGAAATTTCCAGCTAGAGACGAGTCAAGCGAGTCAAACTTGTTCACGATTTAGGCGTACTCGAAAAACCGGGAGCGCCGAGGAACAAAAGTCCCCTCGAAAAGTTGCGAAATATCGTTCGTTGGCTCAACAAACACGGTGATGGGTAGTAGCTAAAGTGGAGGTTGCTCTCGCGTTTTCCGCGCCAAGCTACGCCTAGTAATCCGTATCGAGATACGCGACGGTACCTCGTAGAACCGATACACCCATCGGAGATCGTCGATACGCGACCAGGGTCGAAGAACACGCGGACCGAACGACACGGGATGTACTCGCGTTCGATCGATCCGGACATCGAATTCGATTCGTCCGCGCGTCGGGTTTAGTTTTTCTTCCGGTTTGATTTCGATCGTTCCGTCGAAACGCATCACCCCGCGATGATTCGTTCTCTCGTAACGGACGATAATTTACGATCGACGGGATAACGCGTTTCCGCGCCTCGTCGCGACGTGCGCGATATCTTCCAACTCTGGTCGATCGAATCGATAATTCTCCGACAAAGTCGAGTCCCTGGCTCGCCGACTACCGTCGCGAATCGCGATCGACGAACCGCTACTCTTCCCCGTAACGGAGCAACACGGTCCGCTCGCAGCGACTCTTTTCGCCTATCGATCCGCGCTAATATCAACATCATCCCCGTCATACGCGCGCAATATAAACACGTTTTGTCTGCGGCTAAGCTCGCCCGAACGATAAACAAATCCGCCCCGAACTGTTTCGTCGATTCGAGAATCGAACGCGCGGACCTCCCCCCCCTCTCTCTCTCTCTTTCTCTCTCTCTCTCTCTCGTTGGTGGTTTACAAGAAAAACTTTCAAGCTGGGATTTCAAAGACGATTCGACGAAACGAAACTTTGGATTTGCCGAAATAGGATAAATTCGAAACGTGGAATTTACAAAAGACGATGCGGAAAGAAAGTATTCGCGATGGAAACGTTTTCTATCGAAGTAACGACGATATCGCGTCTTGTACACCGGAATCGAAAGACCGAACGTGCGCGATACGTAGAAACAAAGATATCTTATCGCGTCTCCGGTATCGGACGTAGACGTTAGAGTCTACGATACGGTCCGGGTTACCGGCGCAGTGTCCGTGCTCTTGACGCAAATTAAAAAGAATCGTCGTCGCCGTCGCCGCCGCCGCCGCCGTCGTCGTCGTCGTCGTCGTCGTCGTTCCGTTGTTGGTAGCCGTGCAAACATTGATATTCCTACGGGGTTCTAATTGAAGGAATATTTCTTATCGAGTCAAGGGTCTGAGCCCCGATGCTGCCACGGCTCGAACGGGGATGTGGAGAGGACGAAGCGTCCCCAGAGGGAGGACAGAGACGGAGCGAGGAGCTAAGAGAAAAGGAGAGAGGGTGAGGACGGAAGCGGTGGTGGGATAAGAGAGAGAAGAGAGGCTCGCGAACTGGCGTCAAGTAGGAGAATAAGAGGAGGACTCACCATTAGGCTAATCAGCCAGGCATGCAGCCTCCCTCTGGCGCCGGGTCAAGGGGGTTTCAACCCGCCTCTCTATTTCTACAGCTTCTCTCCTTCCTACCCTCGTTGCACCCGCCCCCGAGACCGCCTCCCCTGCCGAAGGGAACCCTCGCATCGACTCTGTAGCCAGTGTGGATCAACAATCGATGACCGATGCATCGAAGGACCGCCGAGTATATTTTCCAACGCGTTCCAAGATTTCGAAAGGAGCGAGTTGCGCGCGTCGAGTTACGAACGTGCGACGAATCTTCGCACGATCTCGAGAGCGACGCGCGTTTTTTCGATATCGCGCGTCGAGAACAATGGACACGCGACGACAGGATCGGCGGAATTTCCGTTTCGTTTCGCTTTACGGAAACCGGTGCTCGGAATTTGCGTATTTAGCCGACGCTCAACGGGAACAACGCAAACGAGGGTCGTGTCGGTAGTTTCGGCCACTTTGTCTTTGGTTCGCTCGAGGCGGGATTTTTCCCCAAGATGCACGATCCGGCACCGACACCGCAGTATTTCGTACACTCGTTTCGCGGAACATCCAACGGAAAAATTTATAAATTGATCGATTTTTTATCGATACTCAACGATCGATACTTATCTTCGGTTTCGCTAACCAACGTGTCGTTTCTTTTATTCGTCGTAGAAGGTTGTCTCTAACCGCGGACCTCTCCGCACCTTGCCGCGGCACCTTGCCGCGGCACCTCACCGTAAATTTCGAACTTGGCCCGTCAAGAAGAATGCCACGGTCTCCGATCTACGTCGACTCGACGACGCCGAACGAGCTCGCTATTTCCGGCATCGATAACTCTAATTACGCTCCATTGCTCCCATCGCCTATACACCGACGATAAAATCTTCAAAGAAGGAGGATTCTAATTCGGTTCGCGAATCACGCTTGTCATCGTGAACGTCGTCGTCGGGGCTACCTCTCGAAGAGCCGGGTATCGTTTCACCGACGCGGAGTCAGGGTCGGGAGACTTCGGACGTGTTTGCGCGCGCGCTATCTTTGTCTCCTCTCCTTCTGCCTCGGGCCTCCCTGCTGCCTCTCGCTCCCCTCCGTCCCCTCCGTCCCCTCCGTCCCCTCGGCCCCCGGAATATGTAGATGGGGTTGATAGCGTTTATGCACGACTACGAGTTCGTGCGGCGGCTCGGGTTCTTTGTCTTGCAAACGAGCGAGCATTTTACCCACCCACCCTCTCCTCCCCCGCGCGGACCCTACGGCATCCTTCCTCCACCCTTTGGCTCGAGCTCACCCTCTCCTCTTCTCTCTTCTCTCGTCTCTGGTCTCTCGTCTCTCGTCTCCCGTCTCTCGTCTCTCGTCTCTCGTCTCTCGTCTCTCGTCTCTCGTTTCTCGTCTCTCTTCTCTCTTGGCCAACCACCCACTCGCCCGTTCTCTCGTACCGCGTAGCACCCGACCGAGACCACCGCCACCTCCGATATCCCTTCCTCTCTCTCGTTCAACCCTCCCCTGTCCGCCCTCGTTCGGCCCCTTTCGTCCTTCTCCGGTTCTCTCGGTCCTTGTATCGGTCTCTCTCTCGGTTTTCCACGTTTCGTTGCCTTCCCTCTCGGAGTTTCCACGGGTTCCAACCCCCGCGCGCGCGCGCGCGCGCGCGTCTATGCAACGCCGTTCCACGCGCGCGCCGGTCTCTCGCTTCCACGAATATATTTCTAATTAGCTCCACTTTTCGATCTCCGCCGCGTGTTTGTTTCAGGATTCCATGAAAGAGGAGACGGGCCGGGGCGAGCGGTAGAGACTAGGGACGGAGGTTAGGATACGGAGGGTTGAACGGAGAAAAACGGCGATCCCGGCGTTTCGCCGGCCCTCCACCATTGATCCGCTTAATTTTTCTTCTCTCCCCCACCCCCGGGATTCTCCTTTTTTTTTTCTCCGCGATCGCGAGACGGATTTCCTTGTCACCGATTTTCCCGGTCTCGGATTTTTTCCCCCTTTGTTCGACTCGCTTCGAGTTCGGAGACGCTCGGAGACGTTCGTTTGTACGAACGACGGCTCGAAAGATCGGACTCGCTAAAAATCGCGAATCGCGAATCGCGCGGACCCGTCCGTTCGTCGTCTGTCCATCCGTTTCTCGTCCAACGTTTTCGGCGTTTGAAATTCGTGGTCGCGCAAGGAGCGACCAGCCGCGCGTAATCCTCGACGAGAGCCGGGTCTCCGGTTTTTCTCGTCCTCGCGAACGCTCGTTCCGACATATTCGCGGAGCTCTCTCGTATCGCGGTCCCGTGCCGCGCAAATACGCTTCTCCTCCCGTTCGAGCGTTAAAATACCACTCGAACTTATCCTCCTTGCGAGAGAACCTCGAGTGGTCTTCGAGGGCGCAGGCCGAACGCAGGTTCCTCGCAAAGGTCGTTCGTTTCGGAAGCTCGGACGACGAGACGAGACGAGAGGAGAGGAGAGAGGAGAGGAGAGGAGGGGAGGGGAGAACTCGCGATTCGCAAAGGTGATCCGAGACGGATGCAAGTTGTATTCCAATTTGTTACGAACCATCGACGCGATCCTCCGTCCATCGTAGTTGCGAAACTCGGTTCGGATCTCGGCTGCGGATATCGATTTCTCCGCTGTCTATCTAACGCTCGTCCGTCGAAGACGGCCCGTTCGTCGCGTTATTTTTCGAACGGAAAATCGTCCTCCGAGTCTCTCGTTGTCGGAGAAAGACGGAGAAAGACGGAGGAAGCGGACGAAACGCGATCTTCCTTTTTCGCCAAGGCGAAGCGATTAAAATTTCAGGACGGTCGGCGGCCACCGAATCGTGCGTCGTCTCCTTTGTCGAATTTCTCCCCCGGAACCGCGTTTCCTCCCTCGTCGAGGTCCGCGTGGCTCTCCTTCTCGACCGAAAACCACGGCCGAGCGAACGTTAACGATAGCCTCTAATAGAGCGAAATAGACGCGGAGATAGCGATCCGTGGGATTCGCTCCGAGAAAAAAGTCGAAAACCATCCAAGTCGTCGACCGGAGGGAAGAAACGGAACAGAGGCGGCGGGACGGAAAGGGGGATGGAAAGACAGAGAATATCGCGGTGTACGGAACACCGGGAGCTCGAGTTGTTCGAGAATAAAAGAGTAATTTTCCGGGTGGTGAGACCCCGATAATGGGGTTGCAGACTGCCGAGTCGACTGGAAAGTGATTAAGCACACATGACGGAGCCCGCGGACTCGCCAGGATATTACGAGCCACCCCTTTCGACCCACCTCCGCCGTCCTTCTGCCCTCCGAACCCCTTACCTCTCGGTTCTCTTATACTATATATGCACACACACACATATATATATATATATATATATATATATATATATATATATATATATATATATATATATATATATACATACACACCCACACGTATAAATATACATGTACGTATGTATGTACATAGCTACGTGCACGCATACACGTTCACGTCCACATCCGCTTTCTTCCGCTCTGCTCTGCTCTGCTCTGCTCTGCTCTGCTCTGTCGCGGATCGTACTTTCTAATTCTCGTCCCTTACCTTATTCGTACACGGTATCGGACAGATAACGACCCCTTCCCGCGTTTGCGAGTCGACTGGCAAACCCCTCGGTCCTCCGCTCCGCCGAGGGTAACCGGTCTCGATGGAGACTCGTCGTCTACTCTTCTCTTCCGGGTTTCGATTCTTCCGGTCTCGAGTAGTTGGCGGAATGGAAACAAGTCGAGTCGCGGAAAGATCGAAGGGACGAGAGAAGCTGCGCTTTGAAATGGTCGCGTCCTTCTTGGAACGACAATCTATCGGAGCGTCGCTAACCGGGTGGTGGTTTTTCGAACTTCGTCTCGACGTCGACCGACGAATCGGGATTCGTGGCGAACCGAAAGGGCGCGAAAGGTCGCGAAAAGCTTCGAAATATTATCCGCGAAGCGACGAAACGGTCGAGGAGATCGATAGACGCGCGGGCGCGGGTGCGGGTACGGGCGCGGGTGCGGGGGTGCGAGCTCCCGCCGTCCTTCTGGATCTGGGCACGGAAACGCTTCGAGAACCCGCGTCGGGTCCCGGTTCGCAAACGTCGAGACCGATCTCTTTACGGTCCAGCGATAGACGGTCGTTATCCGTGGGCGCTCCAAGTGGCCCTATCGTGGAAAGCCACGCGTTGACCGATTTCGAGCGGCGAACAGAGACGAGAAGAGTTGCGGAGGAACACGCCTCCGGGACATATTCAGCCGCGAAACGCAAAAAGGACCACGAGACGAGGAGAGGGCCGGGGGTGGTTGCGGGGGATGGGACGAAAGTGAAAAGAGATCCAGTCCATCCAGTCCGTCCGTGCGCCGCAACGAACGATATGGAAAGAGGAGCGACGCGGGGGGGACAAGTATTGGCCTCGTCAAGCGGTTTCAGGCTTGCCGATATTCCGACCGCTTCTCGTCGACCCTTATGAAGCCAATTACACTTCGCCTCGCCAAAGGCGCACCCCACTTACACCGGCAGAGCCGACGTTTCTGGGGCTCCTCGGGCCGCGATCGGCTCCGCGGCACGTACCGGTTATATTAGATACCGTTACCGTAAAAGCCGTTTCTTTCTTTTTTTTCTCTTTTTTTTTCCGACTCGGTCGGTCCTCGATACGCGCGACGAAGATCGTGGATCGTGGCTCGCGTCGGCGAACAATTAGCGACCGAGAAGCTCGGAGGAGCAGATTTCGGACACCGGTATCTGCGATTTTGACGTCGACGATTCCCAATTATCGCGCAACTCGTTGCTCTTTCGCGAACGTTTTCTGGAACGCGATCGTGGAAAACGACGGGTCGTTCTTCTTTCATCTCTCTCGTAGCAACGTTTATTTAGCATCCATCGATACGCGTCGCGTCGCGTCGCGGTTGTTGTCCCCGAGTGGCGAGCTCCCTCCGCGCGGCTCGTCAGCGATCGCGAATCGCACAAATCTACTCACCCGCTTCGATATTCGGACGCTTGTTTCGCACGCGTTCAGGTTCGTTGCACTTTGGTATCGCGGCACTTAAAACTTTCGCGACAGGGAGGAACACACGCGCGTCCCGAGACCGCGACACCGCGACACCGCGACACCGCGACACCGCGACACTCGACCGTAATTGTAACGCCGACGAACGAAGAAACTACCGCTCTCGGTCTAGGCTCGAATACGGCTACGGACCGACTCGAAACGCGACTAGCGACCGACGAACGCTTCCAAGAATTCGACCGCGTTGCGAAGAATTTTCATCTCGAAAATTCTTTACGTTTATTTACAACGTTCCGAAAACTTTCGGGAATCGCTCGTACAGCCGTACGAAATCTCGATCAATTTTCGTAGGTGCGAGTTTTCGAAAGCTCTCCAGGTATCGCGAAAGAATCGGCATTCCCTTCGATTCTCGGTAAGAAAACCTCCATCCGTTGTTCGTCGTCTGGCTCGCGCACGAGATCGCTCCCGAAACGAACGCCGTAGAGTAAGCGAATTCGAAACGCGTCTAGATAATTCAAGCAGCATCCTCGTTTCTGTTCCAGGTCTGACGAGAGCGCCGATGTATCCCTTCTCCACGGGTCAATATCCGTACCCCATGCTTAGCCCGGAAATGACGCAAGTCGCCGCCTCCTGGTAAGTCGACGCGCGCTTTCGCCGATCGAAAACCATCGCCGAGGAGATACGATCGGGCAACGAATCGCGTCTTGGTCTTTCGAGGGTTTTCCGAGCGGATCGATCCAGCAACCGCGACGATTACTCGACGTCTCGCGGACAAAAGAAACGATTAACTCGAATTACGGTTTCTCGAACGTTCATCCCCCGGGGTCCGTTGATCTCGTTACGCGCATTAGCCGGCACCGTGACGCGACGCGAGACGGCGCGAGACGGCGCGAGACGGCGCGAGGCGACGCGGCGTTCTTGAGAGCGCGTCGCGTTCCACGATCGGCGTTCCACGATCGGCGTTCCACGGGGGAATCGACGATGGACAAAGGAAAACGATGTCTTCCGAAGGGAAGGAGGAGAAAGAAAAGAGGAATCAGGAGGGGAAGAAACGTCGAGTAGTTTCGGTATCGATACGGTTTTGCTCGCAACGGAGTCCCGGCGACGATCCGTGTTCGACGCCGAGTGGCCCAATTCGCGCGAGAAACCTCCGAGCGGTCGTTGATCTCGAGTTTCGGCGCGGCAACGATTCGACTCGGAAATCACGAGAGGATTTTCCTCCAGTTCCGATTCGTTCGCGCGGCATCGCGGACTCCCCGAATTCCCGATTCGAGGCTCGTATTTTTCGCGAAAATCACGGCGTCCCCGATACGGACGGTCATCCTCTCGGTTCCGGTCCATTGGATCGAGCACGAACGACCACCGTCGCCGTACGGCCGTCGTCGTAATCGGCGTCCACCCGTCGCCATAACACACACCGACCGCACGCACGACCATCGGCCGGAAGACCCTCCTCTTTGCGAACGGCTCCCTCAGCCTCCCTCCTTGTTATTTGCTTTCTGCCCGAACCGTCCTAAATTGAGATTTTCCACGGACGATTAGGCACGTTCTTCTCAATTAGGAGGGCGGCTCCGCGTTCTTCGGTCGACTCTTTCCTCTTTCGACGTCGCTCGACGCGCGGCGTGTGGCTGGCGCGCGGCCCTCGAAGAGGTCCGCGTTTCGGGGAAACCTCGAGAAGGGTGCGCCGAAACGGAAAACGAAAAGATTGCCGTAGGTCCGGGACACGGACGGCGCTGGTAGAGAGGAGGGCCGAACCGAACCGAACCGAACCGAACCGAACCCGCGCGCGGACATTTCGTCGAACGTTTCTCGCGACAACGATCGCACGAACGGTACCGCCTTCTTTCATCAATTTTCTTCCAGGAAATCGATTCTCCGAACGATTCGACTTTTTTCGCCATCGCGCCGTTCGAGCCGAGGATTTTCTTTCACGCGCCATGGTTTCCTTTTCAGGCACACACCGAGCATGTACCCCATCTCCCCGGCAAGCGCTGGTTTCCGAAGTCCGTATCCCACGAGTTTGCCCATCACAACTTCTAGTTTACCAAGGTTAGTAGGCGATCGAAGTCGGATTCGTCGAGTTCCCTTCGCCCCGAGAACTCCGGTTCCAGTTGCGCGGCGATCTCTTTCTCCGGGACGCGTACCGAGCCCGTTTCGAAGGAACTCGGCCTCGAAATTCGGAACGGAGCGACCCTCCGAATTCGAGGATACGAATCCGACGAATCGAAACCTCCCGAGGACTTGGACCCGTCGCGGACGGCTCGATAACCAGTGTCCTCATTTTTCCAGCGATCTCTACCGGTTTTCTCCGACGGGTCTGATGCCTCCGCATCCTGGTTTGAGTCCGCACGCGCACGCGCTGACGTCCCACGCGCTGGTGCCTACAACGCCGAAAACGGACCATTCCACCCTGGATCACAATCACAGGTTGGTCGACGACAACGACAGCGACGACGACGACGACGACGACAACGACGACCTCCTCCTTTCCTCCTTCCTGGTCCATCGAACTCTACCGTCGTTCGACGAATCATTTTTCCCGAGTCTCGATCCCTATTCTCGATTCCCCGGTAGGATCAGCCTCGAGTTCGAGTTCGAGTTCGTCGATGTTCTCATCGGTTTATCGATGGTAACGACGAGCGTTACCAAATTCCCGAGGGTGAATTTATTAGCGGGAGAAATGGAAACGAGGGAACGCGTCGAAGGCTGTGACGGGTTCCGCGCGATAACGCGACACCTCCGATCGACTCCTCGTCGGAAGGAACGCGTCGCGCAAAGTCCGGCAGACGTTCGAGCCGACGGAAGATCACGGAAGAGCGAACGGCGAGCGCGCCTGTCGATAATTCGTCGGATACGTCGGACGAAACGAAACGAAACGAACCGAGAACCGAGAGTTTCGAGAAGCTACACTGGATGATACAACAGGAAGTTTCTGCTCGACCGTCCATTGGAAACGATGCAAGATCGTCCCAGTAAAGTAGAAATCGTCGTCCGACGCCCGCGGAACGAACGCGAGAATCGATCCGAAGGAATTCCAAGTTTTACGCGTTGACCGAACGCTCCTAGGATAACGGATTATTGGACGACGACGAAGAGGAGCCGCGAACGAAGAGGTTCGAGGGCGAGAGCGGTGGAAATACGCGGCGTCATCGTCATCGTCATCGTCATCGTCGAGTCCGATCCTCGCGTTTTACCGAACGCGGAACAACCGCGAACGTCCTTGGATCGATAAAAGGCAAAAGTATCCGGAGCGAGTTCGAATCTTGCCCGGTTCCGTCCGTTGATAAAGAAGCGCAGCGTGGCGCGATTGGGTTTCGACGGAATAGTTTCAGGGTCGACCATAGGGGGTAGCACGTCCCGGGGTGTTCAACCCGTCGTGCAGTCGTTCCCCCTTCGTCGGCGAACCGCGTATAACACTTATTGAATGACTCTCTTCGCACAGCGTCTGCGCCTGCCGTCCGCCACCGCCGCCACCGTCGCAGCCACCACCGCCGCCACCACCACCGACGCCGCCGCCGCCGCCGCCGCCGCCGCCACCGCCGCCGCCGCTGCCGCCGCCGCCGCCGCCGGTTATGTATTGATCATTACCCTCTTAAACAGATTTCTAATTTGCATTAGTACCCAGCCGATCGCCCGGCCCGAGCAGCGTATACAAAACCGCATGGTCGGGGCCGAGCTTCCTCCGCGTTCGAGACACGCGTACACCATGGACGATCAGCTGGCCCGAGAATCGTTCTCGAGACCGAGAGCATCGCGCGCGACGACGACGAGCACCGCGATCGCGACCGCGACCGCGACCGCGACCACGACCGCGACCGCGACGAGAACGACGACGAGGACAAGGACGAGGACGACCAGGACCGGCGGGGACGCCGCTGGCAGCCTCGTACGAGAAACGTAGACGGGACCCAGTTGTCGCCGAGAATCTCCGGTCGTCCATTTTGACCTTCGAGATCGAGAACCACGTGCTTCGGGATAGTGAGAACGTTACACGGATACTCGAACTCGTTGTCCCGTCCGAGACGACGGTTCGTGGAAGCGTCGGAAACCTCGAAAAAGATGGAGGCGCGCGTGAATCGTGGCAATCGAAGGTGAAAGAAGATCGAGGACGTGCGGCTTCGATTCGATCGGTCGAATCGCGAGCGTGTCGCGTTATTACGGGTCGAAGGTGATAAAAGAGCCGACTCGCGAACCGTGTGCGAAACAGGCAGCGCGAGACTGCCGTCGATGGTAGCGCCACGCAGCCCGCCAAAAAAAACCAGCCGTCCACGCAGGGAAAGCAGAGAGAATGCGATCTTCGCCCTCTCTCCTCCTTTCTCTCCAACTCCCCCCTCCCCTCTTCCTCCACGCGCGAATTATACATCGGCGGACGGTAGGTAGGGTGTCGTTGCTGCGGAGCCATGAATCGCGATGATGGCCCCACGGTGCAGCCCTCCTCTCCCCGTCGCCCCTTCCGCACTCGCGGATAATCAATCGTCGTAACACCGCTCGGTGATTCCACCGACGACGCCAGGAACGACGCGTTTTCGCTGGATGCGAGATACACGCGCACGGGGTAGCGAGAGAAGAGAGAAGGGGTGAGAGAGCGAGACCGAACGAGCGAGCGAGCGAGCGCGCGAGAGAGAGAAAGAGAGAGAGAGAGAGAGAGAGAGAGAGAGAGAGAGAGAGAGAGAGACGAGAGAGCGAGAGAGAGAGAGCTCTGGCGGCTGGTGGTGACGCGTGTCGTGCGGCGAAACGATGGACGAGAAAGTTGCCGGGTAAGGTTGCTGCGAACGAGACAAAAGAAACCGGGGGTGGTTTTTCGTCGGTGAAACGGAAAAAGAGACGATTCCGGACGGCGTAACGCGCGAGATGCCGCCCCTGGAGACATTTTACCGTAGCGGCGCGATTGGTCCGCTCTCGACGGGCATGCATGAACGATCGAACGTCGTTCGCGAAACGACGATATGGAGCCATTAAGATCGACGATGATACGCAACGCGCGACGCGCGCCGTGAACAGTGCCGTTTCGTATTCTCGGTTTCGTGAATACGTGTAAATGTTGTGTGCGCGTACGTGTGCTGTTTACCACCGGGTACCGAGCGGCGCATTTCGAGGTTCGTTGGTCGAGGAAGAGTACGGCGAGACGACACCGCGGCCACGAGCCCTCGAACCCGTGCGAACGCAACGAGGAGACCGTGCTCGAACGACCATGGGAACGGCGCACCAGCGTTGCTTGAACGTTCGCGCGTACCGGAAGCTCCGCTCGAGCGGAGAGCAACTCGCGTAGTGAGAGAGACACGCGAGAAGGTTAACTACACCGGTGATTCGATGGATCGGGCCTTAACGTTTCGGTGGGTATAAACCACGGGAGTGGACCCACGGAGAGCAACGCAGTCCGCGTGCACCGGCGATGGAGCCCGAGTGTCCGGAACCATTGAACCTGGTGATAAAGAAGGACGACATCGACCAGTGCGGACCGATCGCGATCGAGGAGAACACCGGGAGCGAGGGATCGATCAACAGGATCGACGAGGAGAAGTCCGATTCGAGGATCGAGGAGAACATGACGTTGCTCCAGGAGGCGGTGAAGGCCAGCGAGGCGGGATTACCAGCCGCCGATCACAAGATTCTCACCGCGCTCTACATGAGCAGCCTGATGCAGATGTCGAACGTGAACGTCCCGAGGAGCGTCACGCCGCCTCCGTACGGCGCCCAACCCAACTTCGTGCAGCTGCTAGCGATGGTCGAGGCGCGACACCGCATGTGGCAGCAGATGAACTGGCCCATGCCGCAAAACTTCCACAGAACCCCGATCGCGCTTCCGCAACCGTACTTCGACGGCCCGACATCGAACATCACGGAGCAACTCTGCAACTCCCAAAATTCCACGCCGGTCTATCCCCTGTCCTGCACGAAACCCGACCAACCCTCCAACCACGATACGAAGCAGCCTTACTACAAACGGTAACGTCGATTGACGAAATCGTACGCCCGCGCGCGAACCGATCACCGATCACCGATCACCGATCACCGATCACCGATCACCGATCACCGTTACCCACCCGCTCGCGGACGATCGCCCCCGAATACT
Organism: Ptiloglossa arizonensis; assembly: GCF_051014685.1. NCBI lineage: Eukaryota > Metazoa > Arthropoda > Insecta > Hymenoptera > Colletidae > Ptiloglossa > Ptiloglossa arizonensis. The sequence continues at coordinate 24,083,380 of NC_135055.1, forward strand.
CGCCAACGTTCACGCATTTCTCTCGCTTTCTGTTCGCAGGTCCTCGGTCGAGCAAAAGAACTCCTCCTCGTTGGTCGCACCCGACACCGGAAAAGGCGTCGACTCCTCGCAACAGAACAATCAAGGTAAGAAAGATCCATTCGATCGCGACCGCCGTCGATCGACCGACTCGATCCAGGCACCACCTCTTCTCATACTATGCGTCGATCGTGTTTGCACAGATAAAAAGAAACCCCATATAAAAAAGCCTTTGAACGCATTTATGCTGTACATGAAGGAGATGAGGGCGAAGGTCGTGGCGGAGTGTACCTTAAAAGAGAGCGCTGCGATCAACCAAATATTGGGAAGACGAGTGAGTAATCTAGCGGCTGACATATTTCTTTTTACCGATACACGAGCTTCTTCTCATTGGAACGTTGTTGCATCGGAGCTCGGACCGCATCGATTATCAGCCCGCACCGGCTATCGATCGCCTCTATCGATCCCCTCCGATCTCGCGTTCGGAGCCCCGATGCAAAAGCGACGGACACGTGTGCCAAAGTCAAGATTTTCTTCTGTTCTGTTCTGTTTCTTTTCCTTTCTGAATCGCGTTGCCGTCACTTGATCGATTTGCGCTAACGACCGTAGACTGCGAATTCGGTCGATACTGCTTGTCACGGACCGATGATCGAATTAAGGAAACATTTCCAACGACGCCGTCGATCAGGAACCGATCGAACGGTTAACGACGCTTTCCGTCTCCATGATCCACGATTCGTTCGAAACGAGGAAACGAGTTCCAGTTTCGTCGGCAGCTCGGTGCCGACGCTCGGAAGCAAAATGTTGACTTGGCGACCAAGAAACATCGTCATCCCCAGAGACCCCGGCGCCATCGCAGGGCGTCTCCAAAGGACGATCGTAAACTTGCATGCGTTTTAAACTACTTTCGTTGATCCGCGGATCAAAGTCGAGACACTAACCGTACTAGTATCGCAGTAAGTGTAAACAGAGAGCATCGTAGGTGGGATCTAAGGAAACGTCGACCGTAACGAATGGGTTGGGCCGTCGATCGAACGAAAGGGGTGGGCATACACGGCGACGAGGACACCCATCCGTCTCTTTCTGTTCGGTGTGTCCGCTTTGACGTAAGAGGGTAAAAACGAAATGCAAAGGGAAAAAAATAATAATAATAATAATAAAAAAAAAAAAAAAAAAAAAAAAAAAAAAAAAAAACACGTAATAATCGAATTTCCAATTAAAAAAGAAATGCGCGAAAAGCGTGGAAAGGGACACGGTGCACGGCTGAATACTGTGAAACTGTGAATCTGAATTTTGGGGGTATGACACGCAGTGGCACTCGCTAAGCCGGGAGGAGCAGGCGCGGTATTATGAGGCGGCCAGGCAGGAGCGCCATCTCCATCAACAACGATACCCCGGCTGGAGTGCCAGGGATAACTACGGATACGGCAGCAAGAAGAAGAAGAGGAAGAAAGAGCGCTCCGCAGATCCCACCGGAGGTACCACTTTCCAGTGCTAGAACAGCAGGCCCTTAATAATTCATTATAATAATTCATATAGATTACCTACTGGTTGATATTGAAACGATCAAAGTTTCTCTGTGCGTTTCATTTACTCTTTTTTTTTTTTTTTTGACAATTTTTTTTTTTTTGTTTCGTTTGTCATTTATATTTGATTGATTGATTTATATTGATTTCAATTCTGGCATTCACTCTTCGACGTGCGGACTTATTTTCGATCGACAAATTAACCGACAGCTCTTCGAGCGTCCACGTGTACGCGTACGCGTACGCGTACACTGTTTCCGTTTTTTTCGACTTCGATTTGTATTGAATTATTGGATTGTCTGTTGGGGGAAATCTTTGCGGATTTTGATGCGGCGCAGCAGAGGAAAAAACGGACTCTCGCGGCATGCGACGATTACGCAAAATCTTTTTTTTGTATCTGGCCAAACTCCCTAAAGCGGTATCCGTTCACGTTTAAAAGAAAAAAAGAAAAAAAAAAACGAAAAGAAAAGAAAACGAAAAAAAGAATACGAAAAACGAAAAGTACAAAGTGTACCTCGTACGTAGATTCAACGACGACGTCTCGAGCGAGAGCCTTGGGTGCGGAATGTCTGGTAGAGCGAGAGGACCTCCTTTTCCGTGCGAATTTCTCGATCGTTTCGAACGGGACCGATGTGTTTCTACATCGTTGTATTCGCGGCATTTGGAAAATGATGCGAAAAGGATCGACGAGACCCGGTCCAACGAGAACCTTTAGCCGGCTACTGCGCTCGGATGCGTTCCAATCCTCGACGTTCCTCTACCCCCTTTTAGCAACTTCTGGAACATTGCTGTCCACGGCCGGGCGCCTCTGTGCGCGACTTTGTCTCCCTCTAGGCGCCGTATCGAGTTTATATGCCATCGAAGACAGAGCGGGAGCAGTTCCCTTGGCTTTCGAAGCTCGCGCTGGTGGACAGCACTGCTCCGAGAACTATCGAAATTTACCATGCTCGTGATAGGTAAGTGACACCTTTCTTCGTTGCAAGGTTCTCTCTCTCTCTCTCTCTCTCTCTCTCTCTCTCTCTCTCTCTCTCTCTCTGTTCCTTTCTTTCTGTCTCTTCTCTCTCTCTCTCTCTCTCTCTCTCTCTCTCTCTCTTTCTCTTTCTTTCTTTCTTTCTTTCTTGTTCCACTGGAACGACACCGATCGCAGAGCACGAATACACTGAAAACAAAAGTCTCGAAAGAACGTGTCTGTACGCAATGCAGCGTGCAATGTAGTAGTTTTTCAGTGTACAGACCAGCCGAGGATGCTCGTTGCGCTGAACCCTTGCTCGAGAAAACGGTTCGCCGTGTTTGTTGGGCACTTACCCTCGATGATCCTCTATCAGACACCCTGTACGATCTCCGAGTTCTTCGATAACCGACAATACGACGAATAGCGGTGCAACCGAGGGGGAGGGGAGAATCTAGGCTGTTCTTCTAGCACTTTAAACGGAAAGTAGGGACCCCAGTGTTTTAACGAAATGCTAAACAGGGCAGCGATGCGTCGAACGCATAAAGCATACAGAAAACGAGAAAAAGACAATTTTTTAATTGAAAAAAAAAAAGAACACAGAAATATAACAAAAGTATAAGAAAACAATCTCTGTAACTCCGAGTAAAAGCAACCCGAGCGAAAGTAAAGAATCAACTTTAACGGAAAGATCCAATTAGGGTGGCGGCAGTAGCATTAGTGAATCTCATTTTTTTTCTTCTTGATTAAAAATATTGTTTAGCCCACGGTTCATGCACAATTACAAATAGTGTTTGGTTCTCTCTCGGTAGTGGCACGCGCTAGGGCGAGAGGAACAGGCCAAGTATTATGAGTTGGCGCGACGGGAGAGACAGTTGCACATGCAGCTGTACCCTGACTGGTCTTCCCGCGCAAATACCAACCGAACTAAGAAGAGGAAGCGCAAACAAGACACAAACAGTGATCCTGGAGGTACCCACATGCCTCACTCCACACATTCTTACAAACTCCCTCCCCGCCCCATGATACAACAGCAACAGCAACGACAAAATTATGAAAACCCCCCTCAGCAGCCCCCCCACCCCCTCATTATTACATATACTATATATTATAATTATTATACATTCTTATTGCTACACTACATTATGTTGCATGTTTTTTTCCCCCCCATCTTGGGGTTTTGGGTCGATATTATGTATATATATGTATATATATATATATATATATATACACACACATACATATATATATATATTAAAATTATTATTATTATTATTATTATTATTATTATTATTATTATTATTATTAACATCATCATCATCATCATCGTCATCATCATCATCATCGTCATCATTATTATCATCATCATCGTCATCATCGTCATTATCATCATCGCATCATCATCGACATCAACTTTATTATTATTATTATTGTTATTATTGTTATCGATGTTATTAATATTATTATTTTCATCATCGTCATCATTATTATTTATTATTATTATTACTACTACTATTATTATTATTATTATTATTATATTACATGTACACGCATATGTATATGTACGACTATCATATATATATATATATATATATATATATATATATATATATATATATATATACATATATACATACATATGTATATGTAACCATCTATCATCTATTCGTATTTTTGTTGTTTTTTTTTCTTTGAGAGCAAGAAATAAGTGCAAAAAGAAGCGAACGAATAGAAAAGATTAAGCAGTGATACAACACACTCGTGTGAAAGCGGGCGTGCACGTACGCATGCGCACGTGCGTGTCTCTAATGTATTTCTACGTAAATTTCCGTTATATATAAATAAATATATATGTATATAACGGGAAGAAAATGGAAACACGAGCGCATTCAGTACACGTACACGCACATGACACAGCATTATTAATTATTAATTACGTATACAACTTTGGGGACGCTGGCCATCTTGCATTTTTACAGGGACCTACTCCGCAATCAGACAATCCTGAGCGTTTTTAATTTTCACTCAGTCTCTTTTTCTGAATTTTCTCCCGCCTCAGTTCTGATTTTCGCTGCCAAATTCTCTCCCACTTTGCCTTTCCTAATTTTCTATCTCCCCGACTCTGCTACGTCATTTACTCTCGCTATCTCTCCCCCGCCCCGTCGTCTATCTCTCTTTCTCTCTCTATCTCTATCTCTCTCTCTCTCTCTCTCTCTCTCTCTCTCTCTCTCTCTCTCTCTCTCTCTCTCTCTCTCTCTCTCTCTCTCTCTCTCTCTCTTTCACTTTCTTACTATCTGCCTCTCCGTACTTTCTTTGTACGATACGCTGGTTGGTTTCAGTTCACCACCCATTTTTCGCTCCCCCACCTTTGATCGTTTCAACGTTGCCTGAGACCCCCGTTGATATTTTTTTCCACTAATTTTATTCAATTCTGTATTTTATTTTTCTCGATTACCGTATTTTATTTATCTCTCCTGCCATCTGGTTGTTTTTTTTTTTCGACCCTACGATCACCCTCACCCCCACCCCCCCAGTCAACCACTCAATTATTCTCGAGCCCCTACATATACGAGTTGTGTTTCGTTCACGACGTCCGAGCGCTCGGGCGTACTTTTTCTTTCTGTATTTTTATTTACATTCGTCTTTAATATTTTATATCTAGAGGCTTGCGTTTAATACAGATCACGACATTATTGAGTATATATAATCTTCGATCGTGTTTTTTACGCCGTTTAACGTTTTTACGCTGCATGCCGTTTATCACTCAGCTTGACAGAGTATTTCTCTTTTTTTTTTTTTTGCCGATCCGCGGGGCCCTTCCTCGAAGACGACCATCTTTCGAACAACAATTCGAACGGAATCGTTGCTTTCTACGATATCGTCGTCTGCCATATTCCTTACCGAATTATCGAGAATTTATCGAGGAAGGTCGACGTCTTCCGGGAGGACCCTGCCTCGCCGATGTATCGTCCGATTTCTCGACCGTTTCGGTTCAACGTCGATTACGCGTACGATACATACGCGCGTAGCTATACACCGAGAACCGTCGTTCGGTAAATTCGGTCACGGTCGTATCGTCTTGTCTCGGATAATCGGCAAACGAAAAATTTGCAAATTCGATGCCGATGACGGTCATCCGTTCCATAAAACGAGAGAAATCCGACGATACGTACATGTCTACCATCCCTCCCCCCTGTTTTGTATCAAAGGAAAACCATTGTACAGCCCCGCTAATCGGTGCACGTTTCGCATTTTCTAGGCAACAACATGAAGAAGTGCCGCGCCAGGTACGGATTAGACCAGCAAAGCCAGTGGTGCAAGCCGTGCAGGTACGTGTGCAACGTTTAGAGGGATTTGTGACTCGTTGCTTCTTGAGAGAAGCGCATACATATATACAGTCTTGTCGACAAGTTGAGCACGCTGTTCCGGTCGCGTGTATATACATACGTATTCGATCTTGAAAAGTGTTGAGAAAGACTAATAGAAGTCTCGTGTCAGTCGTGTAGTTCCACTAGAAGAAATTTCTTTACATGCGGTGAATGATGGTGAACCAGTACAAACGAGCTGCGTCGATCGAGTAGCTTCTTACGTAGCTGCGCGCGTACGCGTATTCTCGAGAGCGCAAATCGAACAAAGATTTCTTTATCGAACATTTTGAAGAAAAGTTCTTCCATTTCGAACGAGAATCGCCATACATTTGGAAGCTACTCGAGCACGCAGCCCGAAGCAACCGGACAAAGATGTAAAATACGACAGTGCACCGGTGGTAAATCGGGCCGTCGCGTTCGAAGTAAAAAACTTTAACACTCGACCACGAATATGGTACTCTCGATTGTCACCACTTCTTATTGTTATCGTCTTCTACTCCGTTCCGTCATCCACATGTTATCGTGGAACTTGCAAAACAAGCAAAAAGAAAAAAGAAAAGAAATGAAAAAAAAAGAAAAGAAAAGAAAAGAAAAGAAAAGAAAAAACGAAAGAAAAATAGCCGACGATCGATGCGCGCGGATATTCGAAATTCCGGTACTACGTCGCGTATACCTATAGTGAGTACCGATGTAACGCGGAACCGCGTTTGTTCGCGGTCAGGGTCGAAACACGCGTTCCAGTCCTCGTATCGATCACCTCGATGAAACACGGAGGAGAAATATCGGAGAACGAGACGGAGAAAACGGTTGTCAGAAAATGTGTCTTCCAAAAGAACGAAATACGAAAGTTCGAAAAAGAAAAGGAACAATAGGACGCAACGAAACCAAAAGAATAGCGAGTGGACGGCTACGAGGTCCGCTACACTTTGCTTGTAAATATCTCTCTACTAGAAAAGCGCACTGTAGTTTGTCGCGGCATCGTCACGAGCCACCCGTTTTATCGCCGCTAACGCGTTTCGTCCGCTGTACGTTGTCGCGCGCGCGGCGCCCCCAAACGCCCCAACTCCCGGCTGGGTTTGTGAATCACATGGACCTCATTAAAGGGGCGAAGACGAATCCCAATCGCGGTACTCTTCGTCCACGGTTGCTCGCGCGGCATCGCGTCTTAGAAAGAGGACGGACGGAGAATCGGGACTCGCTGTTCTGTTCGCGCGGGCGGAAAACACTATTCGTACCAACGAATCGACCGACGAATCTAACAGTCGTTCTTCGGCTTAGCGTAGTACTTTCGACGCGTATTACGCGTTCGTTGAAGCTCGGAATCGCACGAACGCGGACAATTTGGGAGACATATTTTCTGATATCGGACAGCGGAAAAATCGAATCGGATCGGATCGGTTCGGATCGGATCGGATCGGATCGGGTCGGCTCGTTGCGCGCAGTTTTCCTTTAGAACAGAGATACGTCGAGAGTTCGTTGCAGCGGAATACCGGCATCGTTCGACGCGACACAGGGCGTCAGGACTCGGGAGTAATTTGTTTCGGAATCCTTCGCGACGGCATCGACAACGTCCTCGACAACGCCCTCCCCCCGCCCCTCCTCCCCCAACCCCGTTCGTGAAGGAAGAAACGAGACTCGGCGCGGCAAATAGAAAAAGTCCGATAACGAAAACGAAAACGAAAACGAAAACGAAAACGAAAACGAAAACGAAGACAAGAAAGCGAACCTGGTGCCTCGATGTCGCGACGATAGCCGAGTCCGGGGTTCTCGGGGTGTCCGCGGTCCGCGAGACCGGACAGAGAGTAAACCGCGCGCGACGAAAGATAGGGTCGAAAGCACGAGTCCGCTCGCGGCGACAGTCCAGAGACTCGGGCCGATGCGTGTGGGTGACGACGATACGGTGTGGGATTAAGAATGGGATTAAAGTGATAACGTCGATGCGACGAGCGCCCCTTTAATGGCTGGTGGTTGGTTTTGGCAGCCCAGTGGAGCATGGAGCGGGGATGGGCATCCACGCGAGCATAATCCATCACGGTGTGGGAAGTAGCGCGGGGGCAGGGGTCGGGGCTGGAGGCGGTGGAGGGACGGTGGGGGCAGCGACTGCCCCGCCAAACACCAACACTGCCTCCAATGCCTCCTCGCCTCAGCAAGAACCCACTTATGTTAATCTCTAGTCAAGCCTATCGCCTCCCTTCTACTGCAACACTTCTTCTTAAACAGTGGTCAGTCCCGACTTAAACCTACGGGCTCGCTGGCCCTCGCTATACTCGACCAACTCTGCTCGTTAGCCGTTAAGTAGAAAAGGAATATCTTGGAGGTGTGTACGTGTACGTACGTACATGTACGCTCGCTCGATGGTTTCGAGTTCGAGAAATGCGATCGCCTTGGATCGCGAGAGATATTACTTGAATCCGGGTGTCGACACGAGCGGGATGGCATAGTGAGCGGCACAGCGATGCCCTAATGCTCGCATTGTTTCTCATTGTTGTGGCTCTTTGCAGCTTATTATTGTTATTTGATTTACCCTCGTTTAGTTGGACTTTACTCAATGTTGCCCTTAGCATGGCTGGTCTGTAATAAATCTGATATATATGTATATACTATATATATATATATGGGCATGCGTGCGTGCGTGCGTACGTGCGTGCGTGCGTGCCTGCGTGTATATATATATATATGTATACCACGTATGTTGATATAAATATATTTACACATATCCGCACACACACAAACATACATACACAGAGAAAGAGGAGGAATAGGAGGAGAGAGAGAGAGAGAGAGAGAGAGAGAGAGAGAGAGATACACATGTACACACACACACACACACACACACACACACAACAAACAAACAAACAAACAAACACACTCTTTCTCTCTCTTTCTCTCTTTCGCTCGCTCGCTCCCTCAGTCATTCGATTGCTCACTCTCACTCACTCATACACACATATACGTTTGTACGTATATATAAATATATACATGTTACGTACGTCTACTACTACGTGTAACCAGATTTTTTTTTTGACGTTTTTCTTTCCTCGGTTCGGAACGTTTGGCATATAGAAAAGTATAAATGTTATTATACATTGTGGCTCTGATTTATAGCATGGCAGTTCGTACGGTTTACGGCGAATAATTATGTGTTGTAACCGATGTGTTGATCTTTTTAGTACGTGAACCATGGTTTTTACATTTTCTGTTTCTTTTTCTCTCTCTCTCTCTCTCTCTCTCTCTCTCTCTCTCTTTATTTATATATATATATATATATATTTATACATATATTATTTATATATATATATATATATAAAAGGTTTCTCTCTTATGTTATTTTTGTTGTTGTAATGTCGTAACTGTTGCGTAGTCGCGCGTAGTCGGAAATCAACTCGAGGCACTGCGAGGCGTCTTGTATCCACCGAAAGCCGCGCGACCAGACCTTGGTCGGACCAAGTCTCGAGGAAGTTCGTAGTAGCTCAACCCAAATTTTGGACGTTTGATCCTTGAGCGTGAGCTCGGCGACGTTGATGTGCCGTGACTTTTTACGCTTCGCAGAGGCTTGAAGAGTCCGAGCGTGTTTCGGCGCAAATTCGCGTTGTTGTCGTAGTCGTTTCACGAACGCGAACAAATACGAGTGCGTTCTCGATGTAAATTTAACCCTTTGCGACCAAGGACCCGATATCAACGATACACGTACATACGTATACGTTGAAACGAAATCGATCGACCGCTCGAGGCCGTTTCTTCCGTTCATCGTAAATCGCCCCGGCTCGCCGATCGAGAGCGTTACTTTCTTTCTACGTTAGGGTGCTTCCGTATTTTCGAGTCATCGATCGATTTTCTTTCGACGTATCTACGATAAACTTCGGCCTATGAACTAGCGTCCGTAAAGGGTTAAAGTAGACGATCGTCCGTCGCGTGAACGTTTCTTCCGAAATGCACCGTGATCCTACGATAAGCGACCAAACCCTCGAGGACGAATACGTTCTATTCGTTGTAACGGTAAGAAAATGTCGTACATTCCCGGACACGCGTTTACGTAATGTTTTCATTGGAATCGTTACACCGAGTAGAGTATAGATATTTGTGAAACGTGGTCGTTTCTCTTGGGACGATTCCTTGTACGAGAAAGACGAGCGACTGGACAACATCACGAATCGACCGTTGTCGGAGTACGCGGAGATGCTACGTCTAACGCTTGAATCCAGACGTGCCTACGAACTCTAAAGTTGACGCCCCGTCCAAGAACCATAATGTTCACATTGATACACGAAGCAAACTGTTCAACTCAACTGGCCAAGAGATAAATAATGAGAGTCAATGGCAGAGCGAGTAAATGTCTCGACTGCGATGCAGTTACCACACGAGGTCGGTCGGGCTCACTTTACGGGAACTTTGCAGTAGCGAACTTTGCCTCTTTCCTTCTCGCGCGTCTTTACGATCGCCGTGTATAATTTTCTATTATTTCTGTTCGTTCCACGTTCATTTTCCGTTTCGTTTTCCTCGATGAAACGAAGGAGAGATACTCGCGTCGATCAGGACTGTGCCACTCTTCTTCGGTGACGAAAGTTCCAAGTTCCACGTAACATCCAGCGATTCGATTCGCGGGAAAGCTTGTTCCCGCGTCCCGGCAACGATCGTCCTCTGCGAGCTTTTCAGGGATTCGAGATCGATTTACGTCTCGCGCGTGAACACGGTGTTCCAATCGTTCGGGATCCCCGCGAATGAAAAGAGCGTGCGTCACCCTTTCCCATCCCCCCACCCACCCAGCCCACCTTGTGCCCCGGCATTTCGATTTGTGTTGATACTTTCGTTTTCCACGTATACGTTTATTACACAGTTATTTGCTTGTTACGTCTGAACGTTTTAAGCATGGCATTTGGCAACGAGTGAACCGTGTCGAAGAATAAAAACCGCGGCTGGTCGCGCGGAGCTCTGTCTCTCGAGTCCCCGTCCGTCTTTGGATCGAGGGAAAACTACAGCGAACGTGAATTCGACTGGAGCTTGTTGGGTATTTGGTCGTAACACGACCGCGTGTTTTCAAGGACGAGTGGCTGCCCGGGCATTGTAACGAGAACCGGTGCACAATGGCTGGCGAGCTCCCACTTTGGACGAATTCGCGTTCGCTCTGGTATTTTCTGAAACGCAACCGTGCAAAAGAGAAGCACCGAGCGCGCGGACTCTTGGAAACGAATCGTGGAAAAGAGGAAGCGATCTTCTTTCCGCGCGGCCAGTCTCGCAACGACTACGAGTGATCGCATGTTCTTTTAGTTGGTAATAATTCTGGATGTAACCTTACGCGACGGACCGAACGTTGCTCCCCGCGTCCCCGCGATACGAATACGATACTTCGGGGTAACCCCGAACCGTTCGTTACCGGCTTGCCGGAATCCCATCGGTTGCGCGCAGGAGCGACGTTCGATCCCACACACCCCACCCCCGAAACCCCTCTCCATTGATCATCGTCGATCGGTTCATCGGAATCTCGGACTAATCCTCCACCGCTTGTTCGCAGACGTAAGAAGAAATGTATCAGGTACATGGGGGAGGGAGGAGACGGCGACGGCGAAGCCGACGGCGAAGGGGAGGACGATCATTCGGAGGACAATCTGGGCAGCGTGGGGGAGGCAGGCACTCCCGAAGAGGACGAGTCCCTGAGCAGTCCCGGAGGATTGTCGGCGTTGTCTAGTCTGGCCAGCCCGTCGCTGGTGTTACCCTCGCCCTCGAGTCTGGCCAGCCCGTGTCCCTGTCCTCTGACGCCTCCGGTGCCGCCTCCGCCTCTCTCGAACAACCCGGCCAGTCAGCCACACGGTCATCCGGTCCAACCGCCGCCGCCGCCGCACCGTAACCCGGTCGGCACCAATCCCCACGACATCAACAATCCCCTTAGCGTGAACCAACTAACCGGACAGTGTATAAAGAGTGAAGTGGTGCCGACGCCGTCGGGCACGTCCAATCCGGCGATCAGTGTTACGTAGCCCCGGCCGGACCCACGTGACAAGACTGTTGCAACACACCGTGTCATCCGCAGGGTCCGTGTACGTGTACAGACGGGAGGCTGGACAATAGGAGCGATCGTTGTCGCGACCTGGACGACCAGGAGAACGGAGAAAGCGGCGGAGAGCTGGCTCTTCTTCGTTTGGGATCGTTGCCAGACGAGGAACGGCAACGAGCTACCGAGGAATCTGCTCGGGGTTTTCTTCGACAACGGAGGAACGATCCTCGAAAACGTGCAACTCGGATCCAATGATAACGTACCAGGAGATCCGTTCGATGGACGACCACGCGAGATAGCTCGAGCGATCGGAGATCTCAGGTTACGTAGAACGTTCGTTGCCCGCTGATTGTACACGGAATCGATGGAACGTCTACGAATTCGGTCCAAGGACCCACCACCGGACGACGGATCCTCGGCTAATCGTGTCCAGCCTCGCTGCGTTCGTTCGCCGGGAACGTGTAGGCCAGTGTCCATAGTCAACGGAACCATGGAACTGGAAACGGACGTTTACGAACAAATAAGAACAAAAGATTATGAAAATAGGATACAGAAATACTCAGGACCAAGTGTCTGGCTGTAGTCACCCATTCGAGAAACGAAGATTGCCAGTTCGTATGTTAGACAAGCACGAGAGAGGGCAAGAATGAGAGTCGCGGTTGCGTGGATGGTTCGTGCGTGAAAGGGCGAGTTTTGGCGATACGAAGATGCGCGTGACACAGCTTGTAGTCCTTGTTACGTTGTGATGCCAATGACTGAGAGGTCATGTTCCTGTGCCAGGTACTATATTCTATAAAGTAATTATACCGCAGACGCGTGTAACTAAAGATGAAACGAGCAAAGCGAGAGAAAGCGAGTGCGAGTGGATGTAACGGAAAATAAGAACGAGACACGAGGGAGAATAAGATGAAAAAGGTGAGAAAACAAGAGGAGAGAAACAGACAACAACGACGACGACAATTACGACGACAACGACGACGACAACAACGACAATTACGACGACAACAACGACAATGACGACAACGACAACGACGACAACGACGACGACGACGACGACGACGACGACGACGACGACGACGACGACGACGACGACGACGACGACGACGACGACGACGACGACGACGACAACATCGACGATGATAATGATAATGATGAAGGCGACGGTGATGCTGATGAAGAAGATGATGATTATAATTAGGATGACGATGATAATGGTAATGACGATGACGATGACGATGACGATGACGATGACGATGATTATAATAATAATTATGATGACGATGATGATGATTATAATGATGAAAATGATGATGATGACGATGGTGGTGATGATGATAATGATGATGATGATCATGATGGTGGTGGTGGTGGTGGTGGTGATGATGTTGATGATGAAGATGATGATGATGGGGATGAAGATGATGATAATGGAGATGAAGATGATGGTGATAATGGTGATGAAGATGATGATGATTATAATTATGATGATGATGAATATGATGTCGATGATGATGATGATAGTGGTGTTGATGATGATGATGATGATGATGATGATGATGATGATGATGATGATGATGATGATGATGATGATGATGATGATGATGAAAATGAAGATGACGAAGATGATGATAATGGTGATGATATTGGTGGTGATGATGATGAAGATGATGATTATAATTATGATAATAATAATGATGACGATGATGGTGATGATGATGATGATGATGATGACGAGTCGTAGATCGAGAACGAGACTTTTTATTGTCATTCATTTATTCGTCCTTACGGTGTCAAAATACCTATCTTCTGTATGTAATTTGTTATTTTTTTAAAAGTCTATACACAATGCGATTAATTAGCATGTAAGATCTCTTTCTTTTTCTTTTTTTTCCCCCTTTGTTAGCGCGAAGCTCGTAACTTTTATAGATCGCCCCCATGAACGATTCCTGACACCTCTGTCCTCGGTATCCGACCATCGCCGTTACACCGTTTGCCTCCCTCGTACGCTCTTGTACAACCCCTCGTCTCTGGTCCTCCCGTTACGAGGATTGTATTCGGAATGGAATCGATCGGCCGTTCAACGCCACTGTGAATCGCATCGGACGAGACTCGAAGGGAAACGAGGGAGGTAGAATTCGATCGGTAAGGTTGATCGGCCGATCGATCGCGTTGCTACAATGGTGTAACGCAACCGTAGGATATCTTTTTCCGCGGGACCTCGACGATCCGAAGGTGTCTCCCATCCGTGGATCTCCATTGCATAATATATATTAACGAGCTAATTAAGGTAAAATCTCAGGAATAATTTGTCCGAACTCGGGATCGACATCGCCTCCTTTGCGAACGATCGCATCGCTATCGAGCCCACTTTTTCCCATGTTCAATTTCCTTTCGCGGCGAGATCGAGAAGAACGCGGCGGACGCAGCGATCGAAACGAACGCACCACTTGCGCTTTCGTGCCATCGAAGACAATAACTACGTACGGCAAAAGAGACTGTTCTATAGCGTCGAAGGCGCGATCGAGAGCTTCCATTAGAAAACGTGTCCGTTCCGGGAAGATCGCGTTCGATCGAGTCGTCCCTCCTCTCCGCTTTCTCGCGATCGTTCGCGATCGAGGCTGCGCGAGAAAGAGAGAGACACGTTGCATTATTTATCGAGCGTCGTTCACCGAGCAACGATATCGGTTTTTCCGGCTGTTCGTTACTTCTCCCTTCCTCCCTGGCCGGCTCCGTTCCTCCTCCTCCTCCTCCTCCTCCTCTTCATCGCCCTCCTTGTCGCGATTTTCTTTTTCCCGCTCCGTCTTCTCGCTATTTCTCCGAGGAACCGAAGAACCCGAATCGACGCCAAATATTTTAGCCGCTCGAGGCCACTCCTCCGACAGTGAACGACGTCGCGCAACTACCTACCTCCTCTCGTACGGTATCGAGAGTAGACGGACGGCATACGATGGAATCGAACCCTCGAGTGCCTAAAACGTTCGACGCTCGACTCTAATGGCTCCAATCCTTGGCGCGATTGTTCGCAGTTTCGTTTACTTCCCACCGTGATATAGATCCGAGGAAATTCTGTTATCGGTAAAATACGTTTGCCAGAATAATTGCCGGCGAAGCGTCTAGCGAGTAGCGTGACATTTATAGCGATTTTTAAAAAACATTATGAAAATTGAAAATGGACCGGGAAGAGGAGAAACCAACCGAGCCGTCGAGCGTCGCGACTCGAGGAATTTCGTTCCGCGATATCCTATTTCCAAGCCATTTTATTCGTCGACGGGTTTACGCGCCCGATCACCGTAGAGAGCCATTCGTTCGGATCGTCGCGGAACAACGAGTTCTACGGCTAGTGTCTCGCTTCCTTGTCCACCGATTTTCTCGCCTCACTTTGTAATTTTCTTTTACCTTTTAATCGTCGTTTCTCTCGGCGTCGATCTGCAAATTTTACGAAGCGGCAATTGTTGTTACTATCTAGCGGAAAGATCGAAAAATATGGAAAAACGATGTCGATCGTGCCCTCGTTATTCTTTTATTGTGCTTTTTATTTTCTCATTGAACTTTGTTACTGTGGAATAAACGTGCGGACAAATCGAAGATTGCGAGTCCCTGCGACGATATTTTCCTCGTTTATTTTTATCCGTCTAATCGGCGAGAAATATTCGCAGCGAGAGCATTATAGATTACTCTTTTTTTAATCACACGGAAACAGACCGATTAACACGTAACTTTACACGCAATGTCTTTCTTTATTTCTCTCCTTTTCCATTGTCTTTTTAATTCGTAGCGTTCTTGGACATTTTCGATCGTTCTCGACGCGTGCGTTCATTACCGCTTGTTGTTGTTTTTACTTCGCGACAATTTTTAGTTAGAATTTTGTTTAATTTCTTCGACCAACATTGCGATCGACGCGCGAAACTTCTCTTCGATCCTAATCGTAGCACCGTGAACTCATCGAGGAGAAAAAACTCGTCGATCGCGTGGTCGCGAAGTTACCTCGCGAGAAACTTGCAACCATGCGTAATATTACTCGTTAAACGTAAAATCCCAACAGTCAATGTTATCGTCCTGTTGCGTGTACCCTCGGTGCAATTCGACCTTTCCATTCCTCTCGCCTCTCTCCTCTCTCCTATTACGATCGTACCGACCGATAAAGCGATAAAAAAGAAGCAAACGATTCGAAAAGAAATAATATTCGACCACGGCAATAGAAGAAAACTCGATCGAAAATTGTTTTCGCGCGTGTTCGCATTAGGGAACAGCTTTTGTACATAAAATACGTTCTAAGGTGCATTTGTTGCGTCGAATGGGAAAGTGCAATGGAGGACTTTGACGACTTTGGCGGTGGTGACGACCATGACGTCGACAACGACGACGACGACGATGACGACGACGACGACGACGACGACGACGACGACGACGACGACGACGACCACGACCACGACCACGACCACAACCACGACCACAACCACGACCACGACCACGACCACGACCATGACGACGATGGAAAGAGAATATTTTATCCCGCAATGTGGATGTCACGTGCGAGCGTTGTCGTAAGCGAAAAATAAGAGAATGAAAAACAGAATGTGTGCGTGTACGTGTATGTGTGCGTGCGATAGAGAGCAAAGACAAGAAGAAACAGTTTAGCGAAGCGTTTTTTCTTCCCATTATTTTCTTTCGTTTCCTTCTTTTTCTACGTTTATTCGCAACTACCCCTCGGACTGAGATAATCACGCGATGTCTGAATAGCGAGAAACGTAAGATAAGTCTGTAAACGCGTCACTGAACGGTAAACTGAACGTGCCATAACGACATCATGCCAATATTATCGATAATACATATTTTTTACAATTAACGATCCGTTTCGACTTCGTTCTGTCGGTGGTCAGAGTGCGCGCTCGCGGACGCTCCTTGTCGCGTCTCTCTTGGTTCTTCCTTTGTTCGTTGCTATTCGATCGAAAACCTTTGACGCGCGAGCTACGAGTGTCGAAGATTCTTGAAGATCGGACGGCGACCTTAAAAATTCTCAGCTTTCGTCGGGTTTGCAACGGGAAAATAAATAATCGATCGAACGATCCGCGAATCTGTCCCAGATCGGGACGTATCGTAGTCGAGGATCGCGCGCGTTTCGGGATTCAGTTTAAACGTTCGTCTCCGATTCAAAGTTCTCAAGATCGAACTTTTCGAAGAGTTCGACCGACCAGCAACGGTATCGAAAGTTTCAAAATCTCGGGTACTCGGTACCGGTTCTTGATTTCAGATATTTTCAAAGTAAACACGGACTTTGTTCGTTAGGTTGAAACCGTTTACAATTCGCACGGTAGCGTCCCGTTTAACGTTATTCTCGGTAACTGTCGAATATCTTCAACGATCTCCGATCGCGACTCGCGGCGGGTGTCGAGGTGAAACCAATCGGAAAAATTTCGTCGAACGTAGAAGAACGAAGTAACGAGGAAAAATGAATCGATCGAGAAATCGAGACGGCGAACGAGAAAACACGGACAAGGACAACCGGCGGAGCGGTTCACGGAACGAGCGCGCGAGAAAAGGAGGACTGACAAAGAAAAGACTCG
Organism: Ptiloglossa arizonensis; assembly: GCF_051014685.1. Taxonomy (NCBI): domain Eukaryota; kingdom Metazoa; phylum Arthropoda; class Insecta; order Hymenoptera; family Colletidae; genus Ptiloglossa; species Ptiloglossa arizonensis. Next base: position 24,100,794 of record NC_135055.1, read on the forward strand.
CAAAGCCGTGCGATGTATTATTCCGTGTGCGTGTGTTAACGCGTGTGTCTGCGTGTGCTCGTGCACGCGCGTGTGCATGGGACGACGATGACTGCTGTACGAGGAGCCGGGTTGCGAGGGCAGAGATCGCGGGGACGCTCGATAGACGCCAGATCGTACGCATTTAAAGGCGTTTCTTCGCTCGCGACATCGAAATTCATCGATTCATCGTTCGCGAACGTAATTTTTCACGCGGCTGAACGTTCGACGCGTCCGAGCCTCGACGTTTACTCTGCTCACGTGACTCGGATGTTGGTTCACTTTGCGAGGAACGAGACGACGTCACGAGGGTGGTCCGTTAGTGGTTCCCACCGATGGGGTCAGGGACGAGGAAGCTGTTCTCGCGTCTCGTCGGAGGATCGATTCGTTCTCCGCGAGTGTCTACCGGAACGAACGAGCCTCGCCGAGCCGTACCCGGGCCGTTCGTCGCGGAACAGCTTCCGAGCTCGCTAAAGACGGCCTACAGACCGCGCGAGACGTCATCGAATCGCTCGAGAAAGCCTGCCCGCGGCTGATCGCGAACGAACATTTTCCGTCACCAGCCGCGCCCGGCCGAGCTTGTCTCGCATCAAAGGGAGTGCTTGTAACATATTGTAAAGTATCCACGACAGTTTTCAGCTGCGTTGTACAGTGTTTTCTAAGTATCTAGTTTATAGCGCGTAATTGAAGATACATTGTATTTACACTAATAAGTGATCTGTATCAAATTCATTCTCGTATAGCCTGTATCTCCTACTCATGTAGACGCTAAAAGTGATTTGTGTCATAAAGAAACCTATAAATAAAATTAGCAATTTGAGAATGTTGTCGACCGCGTGGATTCATTCGCCTCGCCACCCCCCACCGTGTTTCGCCTCGGCCAGTTCGAGACCCAGTTACGAAGATTTCGAAATCGTTCGAATTGGAAGGTTTCCGTTAAAAATGAAATTAATTAAAATCCACGTGCTTCGAAAGTACTCGCTCTCGAACGGATCCGATCGCGTATCGCGTCTTTGTTATTATCCGTTGTCCGATAATAAAATGTTGTCGCGATTCGAGCAGTTTTACCAATGCTCCTCTAGTTTCCCTCGAGTAAGGTTAAACCGGTCGATTTAGGCGACCTTACGAAACGTGGCTAATTCGAGGTCGAACGATCGATCGGTTCGACGTATGTATTATATTACAGAACGATTCGTTTCGAATTTCCGCTCCCGTTATTGCTCGCACTTTGGCGGGCAGGTGGTCTTCGCGTCGGAGAAGAAGAACAGATTCAATACGTTCACCGCGTTCAGTGTGTAAACGTTGGGCGTCTTCAAGTTGCAATTGGTCACAAACACCTTGGCCATTATCGCGATGTTCTCGCATTTCATGACACAGGCCGCGCCGTCGAAACTCGGCCGACCTTGGTTGTCCCTCGCGCACGGATCGAACAGATAGAATTTTCCGTAATGTTGCATCACGGCGACCGCCACGTTGGTCGTATGGAGGATCCCGGCGCAATTCGAGCGAAAAAACATCGCCAGGGACTCCGAGAGATCGAACGTGTGAAGCAAACCGGCCGTGGTATGATTGTGGATGTGTACGGCGGCGCGGAAGTCGCCGACGATGAAAACCGTGAGAAGCTCGCTGGGCGAGAGATTCCTGGAGCCGGGGCGCACGGCGCCCACGCTGTCCGAGTGCAACAGATCCCCGTACTTCAATATCGCGTCGATCAGTTCGGGCGTCCAAGTCGAGGGAACGTGAAGAAGACCGACGACGATGGCAACAACCGCCATCGCTGTGCTCTGAAAACCTCTGCTGGTCGTGCTCCAAGTACGATGATTCATATGGAGATGGCCGCGCAGCACGCTGAGCTCCTCGTCCACGTAGTTGTACTCGGTGACCGTCACCACGTCCAACGTGGTGTTCCTCTTGCCGCGAGTCACCGGAATCGGTGGAGACGCGCGGTCAAAGTACGGCTTGAATCCCGCAGGACACGGCAAAGGTTCGATCATGGCGGTCTTGATCGCGACCCTGCAGATACGATAGCGGCCGTACTTCTCTTGCTCGTCGATGTTGGCGAACAAGATTTCGTAGAGCGGCTCCAGGCAAGCGAACCACATCACGCACGAGGTGCCGTAGAAGTCGAGGAGTCCCTGATCGCTGAGCGGCCGCGGATCGTACATAAAGTAAACGCCCATGTCCTTCCAGATGGCCACAGCACCGCGGTTGGTAACCAAAATTCCCGCCCGATTGTTCTCGAAGAACTGCGGAACGCCTCTTTCCAAGAGAATCGGTGGCGGCGGCGGCGATCGTATCCTGGTAGGTCCCCTGGCCTTTTTTCCCCTCCTCGGTCTCGCTCTCCTCCTCGCGCCTCGTCCCTTCTTCTTCTTCTTATCTTCGGGCAAAGGCGGGGGAAACGCGACTATTCCGGAAATGGTGCCGGGCTCCACGTCAACGGTGAGAATGTTCACTCCCACGTAGAATACTCGGATAATGTCCTTGGGTTTGATCCGCGTTATCGTCGGTTTCGCTTTCTCGGTCAGTCTGTGAACGATCGCCCCGATCGCCAGGATCTCGTCCATGGATTTCTTCGTCCAGGTGATGGGATTCTTCACCACGGACATACCAAGGGCGACCACGCAGTTGGCGGCCGTCTGTTTGTTTCGGAACGATTCCGGGAACATCTCGTCTCCCTGGTGATAGTTACCGCGGAGTATCGCTCGAGCCTCGCCCTGAAATCTCTTGAAGGCGTTCAGTGGCGGTAAATTCGAGGGACGGACGGCCGCGCTCGGGTCGAATTTCCACGGGGGAAGTTTGTTCCAATTGACCACGTCGATTGCGATCATCTCGTAGTCGCCCTCGGTCCCGAGGAAGTCCAACAGGTAGTTGACCAAGATCTCGGTGTTGACCATACGCAGAACCTTCGGTGTAGCCGTGGACGTTTCGTCCTTGTTGCCGGTCACCCAGTCGGGTATCAGGGTGTAGTAAACGTTGTCGAACTTCCAAACGGGTATGTTCCTGTTACCGCTCACGCTCAATGCGCCCGAAGTCTGCCGAGAGAAGAAACGATCGATTCCGGTTTGCAGACCCTGAACCTTTGGCGGCTTTGCGGTCAAGCTGCCCGCCTCGACGCAGTCCTTGATCGTCAGATTGATACGACGGCTCGAGAGAAAGAATTCCGTGATGATTTCGTTTATCCTCGGTATCGAGCCCTCCCCGAGTCGGTCCACGCACTTTGAGTGCAACTTGTCACCCGTGACGATCACCTCGTCGAGCACCGCCTGCGTCCAATAACGCGGCTCGTAGACTTTCGCGAAAACGATGGCCATCACCGCGATAGCTGCGGTCTGCTGGTTCCGATTACCCTCTTGGAACCTCTCGTCGTCCATTTTTATCGAACCGTCGATGCTCCAGACACCTTCGGTGAGCTTTGGAAAATGGTACCAGGGATCCTCTCCCGAGGTCGGCCTCGTTCTACGTTCCTCTTCGGTCACTCGCGTCTCGTAGGCATTGTCCACGGTAACGGTATCGAGGACGAACTCGTCGCCCGTGGCGACCGCTCGGATCGCGTTAACCAACGACGCGATATCGGTGAACCACATCGCGCAGGCTGCGCCGTCTTTTTCCCGCGGTTCGCCCCGAGTGTCCCTTCCGTAGGGGTCCATCGTGTAGAATACGTCCGCCTCCCTCCAAATAGGCATAATCTTGTCGTCTTGCCTGAATATGCCCATCGAGTTCGTCTCGAAGAAGGTTTCCAGGTACGTTTCCAAATCGGTCGTCTTGCCCGTGACGGTCTCCTCTTCCAGTGTCACGAACATTCGATTCACCCCGACGGCAAAATTTTCTCCGATCTCGCTGGGAAGAAGGTAATCCCTCGGCGTCTCTTCCTCCGACTCCTCCTCCGCGAGATTCTCCAAATTGTCCGCGGTGATCTTGTCGCCCAACTTCAGCACATCGTCGATCACTTCCCTGTACCAAAGGTGCGAGTTGTACAGCTTCGTCATCGCCAAGGTCGCCAACGCGGTGGCCGCCTGCTGCTTGTCCCTGGTCTGACGTTTGAACATCGTCTCGTTCGCCTGGTTGAAACTGCCGAACAAAATGGCCCCGGTGTCCCCCATGTTGACGTAATTGTGCAACTCTGGCTTCACCGGGATCAATTTGTCCTCCTCGATCTCCTCGTCGGTCATCTCCGGGCCGATGTGCACGTTTCTCATGTCGTGAATGAAAAACTCGTCGGTGGTCTCCTGATCCTGTCCCGCGTTTGTCTCGATCACCTTCGCCAAAACGGACAAACTCAGAGTTCTTATCGCGCAAGCCAACCCGGCCTCTTCCTCTTGCTCCACCGCCCAGAGACCGAGATTGTTTCGCGGATTGGGATCGAAACAGTAGTAAACGTTCCGTTGCGCTATTTCTTCCTTCTCTTTCACGTCCTCCTCGTCTTTCCATACGGCCACGGCCATATTCTTCGCGTCGACGATACCGTACTGATGGTTCTCGAAGTACTGCTTCAGGGCCTCCTTCATACGCGGGACATCGGTGTCGGCCGGTGCCGACAAGTTCCCGGCGATCGTCCCCTCCTCCAGATCGATTTTCACTTTTCTGTTCTTGAAGTACAGATTCTTCTTCAAATCGGGAACGAAGAAGTAAACCTGGCCCTCTTCTTCCACGTCCGAAACGGGATTACACCAGTTGTAGTACGCGTCTCCCTCGCGTAAAACAGTATCGATCGTCTCGTTCGTCCATTTCGCCGGCGGTGTTTCTTTTGCGCTGATCAGAGCAACCACCGGCATCGCGAGTCCTTGAACGCCCCGACTCTCGTCCTCGAACTCTTCGTCCTCGTTGGAAATGGTCCCCTGCAACACCCAGGTCTCCTTGGGCGTTCCCGGTTGAAAGTCGTGCCACGCTCTGGTACCCGGTACGTCGTCCAATACGGTCACGTGCCTGACGGTGAAACGATCGTTCTTCTTCGATTGTTCGAGATTCTTCGAGAACAGAGTGGCCAACGTTTCGGTATTCGGGAACCTCATCACGCAACAATTCCCCTTCCGCTCCACTTCGTTGTTCCCCTTTCCTCCCTTACCGCCCTTCTCGTCTCGAACTCGGACACCGACGGTGTCGCACCGACGAGGATCGAACATGTAATAACAATCGTCTTGGCTCCAGATCGCGGCGGACATCGACGATGTTTCGATAACACCCTCGGTATTCACCAGAAAGAATTCCTCCAACGCTCGTTTCAGGTTCAGCACCGTCGGGTTCTTCGAAGAGATCGTACCCGTCACCGTGATGAGATCCACGTCGATCACCAACTTGGCGTTCTCCACCTGTACCCTCTCGTCGTAGAGATCGGACGCGGTCATGCTTCTCATCGAGGGCTTCTGCGCCTTAAGGTCCGCGTACAGATTGTCACCCAGCGTCAATATCTCGTCCAAGTTTGGCCTCAGCCACGTCTTTACGGGATGAACCTTCTTCGTGGCGATAGCCATCGCGCAGTTGGCCACGTTCTGCGCCCCCTTGCCTCTGTAGACGTCGCTCGTTTCGTGAGTCAAACCGTGGAGAATCGCCGTGTTACCGGCCAACTCTCTGAACGTCGACGGCACGTTCACGTGCATGTTCTCGTACGTGTAACCGGTATCGAAATTGTTTCGGTCCACCAAGGGATCGGTGGCGAAACGTTTGTCGATACTGTAGTTCGAAATGGTGATCGACAACGGCTCCCTGTGAATCTTGGCGGTCCCGGAGGCTTGCGCCCTATCCTTTTTCGGCACCGGTTCCGTACATCCCATCTGATGTTCGTCGATGTCGACCGGATTGATAGCGCGAAGCACGCTCTTGTCTACCGTCAGGCCAACGCTGCTCGAAAGCCGATCGATGAATCCGCGAGCCACCTCGGTCACACGTAGAACAGTCACCTTGTCGATGCAGTATCTAGCCCCGTGTCGTTTGTCTATACTATTGAGGAAATGGTCGCGTACGTCGTTCGTACTCTTGAATCTCATAATGCAGGCGGCGCCGTTCGGGTGACGGATACCTTTCTCGTCGCACGGTGCCGGGTCATAGTAAAAGAAACCGACTCCGGGATGACGCCAGATAGCCATCGAGGTTATTTGAACGGTGATCACACCGGAGTCGCTAGTCTGGAAAAACTTTTGCAGTCCGTCCGCGAAATCCGGACATCCTACGGTCTCGCTCGACAGATTTCCGTAAATCCCTGTCTCCTCGATGCACACCAGGATCTTGTACTTGGAGATGTAGAACTCTGGATAAACCAGCCTGGTTCGCATGTACTCGTCGTCCTTTACCTGGTTCCTCGTTGCGCTGATACGGTACAGGCTGTCACCGTATTCCAATACCTGGTCCACGTATTCTTTCGTCCACTCTTTCGGTTCGAAAAGACGCCCGTAAACGATGGCCACCACCGAGGCGGGAGCCGCCTGACGGCCACGGCTTCTGTACTTGAAGCGGTGATCGTTCATCGAGTACGAACCAAGGAGAATCCCGGCGTTCGCCGACAATCCGTGGAATTGGTACCATCTCTTCCCGAAATTTAACCGCGGGATTTTCGTTCTCTTGGGAACGACGTCACCCTCGCCGGATCTCCCCGATGCTTTCACGTCCGCGGCCTCTTTAATGTCCACTTTCCTCGCGCCCGCCGCACCCGACATATTTCTTCTAAATACATGTGCGTATCATTGTTGTCGTGATAACCGATCGTTTCTTTTTCTTCTAACATACAAATACAATAGAAACACGTTCAATTAGACTCCCGGATTTCACGTTCTCACTGTTCCGTTAAAATTGCACAATTCTACGTTGCTGACGTTATTCCAAATTACGCGACACGAACTTTTCAATTTTGCTCTTTACGATCGATCGAACAACTACGTTCGCGTAACGCGTACTCGCGGACCGCGTGCTCCTATTACGGATCATCCTACGTGTGCACGCTGCTCGCGCAATACATAGATATACTTGCCTGGTTGACTATCAATTATCACGGACTTTCGTACAAATTTTCGTGCATTTTTCGTAAATAGAGTAATCCACGATCAATTTAGAAACTTTGAAACCGGCTTGCTTGCAAATTTTTCTACTCGTCTCTGAAAAATAGCGTTACGGTTGCCACGGTAAATATCAATTGAAAATGGAATAACAATCGAAGTTAATATCGACGTAGTAATCGATCGGCAACATCGAACAAAAATTTCATACGCAAACGTGACACATCTTATCGGCGTTTGGAACATTTGTCGATCGAGAACCTATCGCGATACAAAATTCCTCCCAAATTCGTCTACGCTCCAAAAGCGAAATTTCCGTATCCCCTTGTTCTTCCAGCATCTATAGTAGTACCTTTCGAGACGATTATAGTGGTAACATAATTTTACGTTTCGAACGGAATAACTATTAAATCGCTATACTTGTGATTCCGTACGCGGAATACAAATGCTCCCAAAACTGACAAATATACCACACTTGTTATCGATTTAATAAACATTTGACGGGAAATAGAAGGAACACGAGTTTATTCATTGTTTTATATTTTATTACAAGATAACGACATATCGAGAATAGTTTATATTCCAAATAACAAAACAATAGAATCTGTGTTACTTGGTATAAAATTATGTATCCGACTTACCTGTCGAACGTCTTGAACTTTATAATTAGATGCACGTCCCACATTGTAGAAAAATATTTAAGCGCATAATAGACCAGAATGGGAAACCCTTCGAAAGTAAAACCTACCGAAAATACCGACGTGGCGTATTGTCGCTGAAGAGATCGGAAGGCACGGATCTACGGATGTACGGATAAAATCGTACCGAATAAAACGGGAATATAGTAGACAACAGACAACAGAGCTGGAACTGTACTCATCATTCTTTACTAGATACGTCTCGAGAAAAGAGAGGGAGTCAATGCGTTCATTGGGTTATTGTACATAAATTTACACGAGAGTGGTAAATGCTCGACGCAACTTTGCCGTCAGATCGGAGATGCAAAACCGGCTGTTGCAAAGTATCGCCAAAAAGTTTATTAAATCAACATAAGAAAAAAGAGGAAAACGTAATAAATATTATAAATACAACAGTGTAAAGTAAAGTTCGAATACAACTTGCTCTCGTTATCGCAACTGTATGCGATTGCAATTATCGACGAGAAACACCTGCGATAAATAATCGTAAAGACTCGGTTGCGTGCAGTGTGTACCAAAACAACAACGGAAACCAAGTTGCACGAGTATTAGCCAGTCATTGATGCGGAACAATAAAAATTGTATACAGGCACAGAAAGAAATACATTTCGCGAATCATCGATCGAACTTGCGTCTTATTTCTTGACGACTTGGTTTCACGAGGTCCACGTCATGACGTAAAACTCTCCCTTCAGCTATTCATGTATTTACACAACGTGTGTTTCTGTGTGTGTGTGTGTTTTTTGTATATACTTAACTGGTCTAATAGAATTATTGTAACAAGTTACCAAAAAATATCTACACGTAAATACACACACATATCATCATCATCATCATCATCATCATTATCATCATCATTATCATCATCATCATCATCATCATCATCATCATCATCATCATCATCATCATCATCATCATCGTCATCGTCATCGTCATCGTCATCGTCATCGTCATCGTCATCATCATCATCATCATTATCATCATCATCATCATCATCATCATCATCATCATCATCATCATCATCATCATCATCATCATCATCATCATCATCATCATCATCATCATCATCATCATCATCATCATCATCATCATCATCATCATCATCATCATCATCATCATCATCATCATCATCATCATCATCATCATCATCATCATCATCATCATCATCATCATCATTATCATCATCATATATAGATACATATACACACGCGCGCGCGCGCACGCGCATGCACGCACGCACGCACGCACGCACATACACACTATGTTGCTGGCGCATGTGAATGTAAATTTACGGGCTTTTCTTCTTTCTTTTCTTAACACGTTTCATTTTTTTACCCGTCTGTTTCTACGTTTCATAAACATTAACGAGGTCCTTCGAGATTGGCGAAGGAACGATATTCTTTCTTCGTCGTACACCGACGTGCAAACGCCTGTCGACAACACCGGTTGGTATCCTGTAGACACACACATATCCCCCCCCCCTCTCTCTCTCTCTCTCTCTCTCTCTCTCTCTCTCTCTCTCTCTCTCTCTCTCTCTTTCGTAGCGGTCGGTGTTCCTGAACATTGGGCCAACAACGCTTCCAAGGACACGCTCAATCACCATCGTCTCTCCTTCCCGTACGCCGAGAAAAATGTCCGCCCAAAAGGAACAACAATAACGATATTGCGAATATTCGTAGGCAATCGCACATGCGATCGATCGATCGATCGCTCGTTCTTGCGGTTCTTCTCTGAACGGTAATAATATATGCGCTACATTGTCTGTGTTACACGCGCACATTGAAAAATATACTTGAACGATCCGCCTTGCGCGATTCGAATGCTGCGTTACTTAAGAATCTCTACGAACCACATTTAATCTTATTAAAATATATTCGATACACGCATCAATGAGTGTTAACCCCCTACAGTCCAGTGTACACGTATGCGTATGTTTTCTATGTGGTACGTTATCGCAGCGTACATTGGAATCGCTGGAACAATTTAAAATGATGAGAATCGGATCAAGCCCAATCTACCGCAAAAGGTCACTTCCCTTGATATGTATCCTGCCCCACTCTCTCGCTACTCGAGATAGAGAACGTGTAGCCGCAAACTTCTGGAAACACCTAAGAAACAGAGCGGTGAGAACGGTCGAACGGTATAGCGCGGAGATAAGGGTCAATTTGTGTCCTTGAGCGGCCAGTTGATTTTGATCCGACAAAGATTACCTTTCTTCGAAATTGTCAGGGTATTCGGAAAGTTTCGTTACAATTCGAAAGCAGATTACATTTTACGTTCACGCTAATTTAAACAGAGAAAATGGTCCATAGAGGGTTAAGAGGAAATATCAGTGGCCATGATTGGGCACGTCAGTACGAATCGTTTCGCGATCGTTTGTTTCGTTTCGCTCGCGCAACAACGACATTTTTTTTTATCATCACAGACGGAAAATGACTTAATTACAATATAATGCGGACTCTGTTCAATTCTTCTCGCATTCTGTCCTTCGGTGTGTCGCGAAGGACAGAACCGTCTCTTTTGTTCTCCTTCTCTCGTCGTTTGACCGTCAAATTCGTTCGACCGCGTGTCGAAAAAGGAATTTTGAAGCGAGAAACAGGACCACTGACACGTTCTTTCCGGTGATCTCAACTTTTTATTTACGGTAACATCGATAGAGATGCTGAGAACAGAGTGACTCTATCAAAGACGTGGATAATTCGCACGACGAATCACGAGGGTTCTGCACGAGCGTTAACAATAATAAATCGTGCGTGCAGACGACAACAAATCGTCAGTAACGTCGCTTAAACTATGCATAGAGTTTACAAGTAATCGTTCAACATTTTCTTGACCGCTATCGGCACCCTATGCTTCGTCATCTACCGATCAAGAGGAATTGAGATTCACTGAACAATCATCGCGCGGCCTTGCACGGTTAACGCAAAGACTCCAAGCGTTTGTGCTAGTAGCTCAAAGGTAAATGACGATGAAACTGAAGAGGAACGCTCTTACGATAGAGCGAGGCAAGAATCGCAAGGAATTATTGTTTTGAGACGGTGGAAGAAAATCATGCGAAGAATCAACGATCAAAAAACACTTTGCGTCTTCTTGTTGCATTCGTTTACCATTGTTTTGCCAACGCTTCGATCCCGATTACGGTGCAATCACCGCACATCGAAACGAACCTGAGCGACATTTACCCCAACGTTACATTCCCTACTTTGTGTAACCACCGCCGCCGGCCTCGTCCGTTCGAACTTCTCGCCGTACAATGTTAATACGGTTTATTGCTCTTTAAATTTCGATGATTCGGATGCTCTATCTAAATAATTGGCAGAGATAAGATTCCTTTCCGAATCTTTACGAATCCACTGTTACCGGAGAGCTGCTACTGAATTGGTTAAATGGCGCTGGTCTCACGGTGTTAACGACACGTTATAACATTCCTCGCACGATTCGCAACCCCGTCTTCGTGTACGCGTGACAACATCTGGTGTATGTATAGAGCGTAAAGCCGACCTTATTCCGAGGAATCACGAATTTCACAATGTGCCGCACAATTTCGCGCTACTTATCACACAGGTCGGTTGAAAGTGAGAAACTTTCGCGTAATACGTTGCCGTAGGTAAGAAATTTTCGCAGATCTTGAAGAGAACACATTACAGTATCGGTGAAAATATGAATACACCATTATCTCTAAACTAGACGAAGAACATCAATGTCCGAAGCCTTTCATTGACCGTTCGTATTGTTGGAGTTTCGATATCGGTGCCTATCGTCGCTAAGAATTAATCTCTTATTCGTTGAAAACAATTACTTTCAATCGGCACTACGTTTCCAACTATTCTGTTTTGGTCCCACGAAATTGCACGATCGCTTTCAATCTACACGAGCCAATTCTTCTAATGTGTTTTGCGCGTACAAGAATACCAATTTCGAGGGGAATCTGTCAGCCGCAAACTAGAAAGAGAACCGAAACGAACTGTAATTGACCAATTCGAATACAAAAATCGCGATGCAATTAATTCGGTTGACTTTCGTCGGAATAAGGCGTGCCGCCGTTGTATTAAGTATAAACGCGTAATCTTGGTATTTGGAAGTCGATTAACATTAGAACGCGTTTTAAAAGATCAGCCAGAGGAAGGTTTTTGCGGCAAACAAAGCTGCGCGTTCGTTCGCAGCGACGCTTTGAATTTTCCATTCGTGTCGTTGTTTGAAACGAGAGCTACAAAAAAATTCGCCTCTTGCGTTAATTCTATCATTAACAATGACAATTTTCGAGTGTTTCGCACACTTGACCGCGTTGCGATACAACGATAAATTTACATCCTAAGTATTACGCATTCGGAGTATCTGAAAATAGAGATATCTAGCATTTATTTTATATACTAATCTGCTCGGTAACTCTCGGACACCTCCCTCCAAGTGAATTCTTCGTGAGGACTAATTTCGGTCTATCGTTATCTATCCCTTACATTATGTATAAGTCGTATCAAAATCAAGGAAAAATAGGTTTCGCGATTGGACGATAACGAACATGACGGTACACAAGCATCCTTTTGTTTCGCTTATCGTTCGTGTTGTAGTTTTAAGGAAGTGAACACTGCAGAAACCTTCGTCAAGTCCCGAAACAAAAGCTTGACGAAAGCTTGCGCACATATCTCGCACCACTTTCTAGTAAAGCTTTATCGCCACATTGTAAGCCTAGTACGTATACATATATGTTTATATATATACAAATACAACAAAAGTAACTCCGTTGTTTGACAGCCTCTATCGTGCGATTAAGACGGACATTAACTGTCCCGATTAGGGTGCTTGGCAAGGAATCGTCGAGGCCAGGGTAAAGGCCAGTCGTATTGTCGTGGCACTGTGCCGCCCACATTTTTCTCAAAATATTTAAAAATAGGAAACCACCAGAGCCGGGCCAAAAAGTTGCTTGGTTCGTATTGCTGTAAACATTTGAACAAAATTTCCTTTAATACACGCAATTCTACTCGATATTCTACTCGATATTCTACTCGATATTCTACTCGATTCGATTTTCGGAACACATTATATTCGACCATAGAAACCGCTCAAAATGAATTTCACAGCGGATCGTGGATTGTTTTAGAAACGTGTTAATAGAAAAATCAAACTCACCTTAAGATGCGAATTATTAGCTAACGTATGATAAATATACCATAAGCGCGTGGTTACGTAGTACGCTATGAGGACGTCCACGGTATAATGTCCATGAGCCACTAAGACCATAATCACCCCAACGAGAACAGCAATGCCTGCCAGCCAATGAATCGGTTGACATCTTCTCGGAGAATCTAAATTTTAAGCCATTCCTTTTTAGTCCTCTCGCGTGTATTTTCAAGTATAAATCACATTTCTTAATATCGCGAGCGTTATAAATAACCGTCGTACGGAGAAAGTACGTACATTCCTTGATAATCAGGTAACTAAGTACAAGCACGACCGTGTGACCACTGTAAATGTAATCCCCGCAATAAGTGTGCTTGCCGTTTATAGACAAACCGAAGCCAGAGATGAGCTGCAGAACTCTCTTCATAACAAGAATCGAACTCGTGTTATTCGCTTTCGGGCTGCAGAAGTACGTCTTACTGGCTACCGGCAGTACCGTCACGTACATCGTGATACTTCGCATCATGTACAACAACCCCATCAAAAGAAACACTCGTCTAACAACGATAAATCTGAAAGAAACGAAGAGGCCGTTGTAAAATGTTAAGAATTACGTAAAAACCTCATTTTGCAACATTTTGCAAGTTGCAATTAAAACACCATAAGTGACAATCGTCGGACATATCCTTCTCGAACGCGTAAAAACTAAGAAAGTACAATCAGAAACTTTTACATCGTGCCAGCACTGAATATTAAAATCTATTCGCATTCTATTTTTACAAATATTCAATTTTTTAAGCAAAGCTTCGTTTATATTCTTATTCGATACGTACCTATGTTTATGAAAAATAATAAAAACCATCGCCGAGTTGGACATTATCATGATCAAAACTTCTGACACGTTAAGGGCCCAATCCTGAGCGGCGATATTGTCCAACACCACATCCGGGAGCGGTCCGTATGCTTTTCGATCGGGGACCCGTTCGTGCACCATTGCAAGGGACGTTGTGGTTAATATGAAGTTCACGACCATGAATAAAAATGCTGCAACATAAACCAATGCTCTAGGAGATTTCTAAATCCAGCGAGCGTAACAATTAAATTGTTTCAAAGTACTTGTATCGTTCGTTTCCGAATGATTAAATAAAGGTTAAAGGTTAAGGGTTAAACGATAATGGTTACAAAACACTCGAGAATGTAATCTGAAAAATAGACATCGTCGACGAGTCGAAGTTCGAACTATTAAACTTTCACGACGAAAAACAAATAAAATAAAATCGCTCCATTGTTTAATTTAAATATCGACCGATCTTGTACAACGAATCGTTGAACCTGTCTCGAAAACTGTCACCCAAAGACTACAAACTTTTAACATTTCGTTAAAAAAAAACGAAAGTTAATATTGACCGTCTCTATGACAGGTTTCCGGTAACGAAGCGTCTTCCTTCGGAAGCAAACATTTTCATGCGTACGAGTAGAATCGTTAAACGCGTGACGATAATCGCAAGACTCGCTTACAAGTATCGCCTCGCGTATGTCCCGTTTTTTTATTCCCTGCGAGGAAATTAACCGATGATCCAATTGAACCGCTAAACGAATCGGACGTAGAATAAAGTTCCAAGAAACCGTACAATAGTTAAATTTAGTCGAAAACAAAACGTTCATATTTTCTACATACGTCGATATGTAGAAAATAAATCGGTACGATTCAAGAATGCGGGTCACCGTGGTAAAGTTGAATATCGCACGTGCATAGAACGTAACAACAGAGATCTCGGTGCACTTTACTTTTCTCTGGCTTTCCGCATTGAAACGGAGCTATTCCACTTCGCTCGGCTATACTTCCTTTGTCCCGAAAATATTCTGACCGACCGTTCTCTTCTACGTACTTTTGAAATATTCTTTTCCACGTCGATGTGGCGCACAATATGTACATATATATATACACACACACACACACGCGCGCGCGCGCGCGCGCGCTCACGCAAAGGTTTCACGGTGAACATTAACCAAAAGCTACGACGACGAAACTCGGTACCACGATAAAATTCGCGAGAAATGGCTCGAAGCCAAAATCTAGTTTCGCGTTCTGGTTTTCAACAAACGAGGGAAACGTTTTTAAGAATTCACCCTTAAAGTCGTGTGTCTGCACTCTCTCGCGACGTTTCGTGAAACAGATTGCCACTTTAATCGTCGAACGATTCTCGTCCCGGTACAATAGGAAAGAAACGCATCGCGGATGATTGTCGCGAAACAAACGATGCGATTATTCTCCAAAGTCTCGCAGTATATTGTAAACGTGTCGCTCGTCGGACCGCGTGACAAAGTTCAGAAACAACTGGCTAACGGGATCAACGGGAGCTCGTTTCAACGGCTCGATCGCATTTGATTGATCGTTGAGAAACGCGAGCGACGAGCGTAGTTTGTTACATCAGGCTCCGGTGCGTATCCACGGCGAATGTCAGGCCACGCGTTGCGACCTCGATCTCGATCGACACCCCGTCGCAAGAACGAATCGTACGCGAGCAACTGTCCTGAACAGTTCATTGCCAACGAAATTACAGGAAAAGTCCTCTTTCCCCCCTTTTACGTAACCGTGTCGTGGATATCTTATTTGGAGATCGTTATCGGGCGAACAAGAGATATCGACAAAATCGACGAATCTAACGTTCGTCCGTGATTCTGTATCCGTAACCAGCTAATTTCCTCGCAAATTTGTTGGAAAACTTTTCGATTCCAGGCAACGTACGGTAGGCCTTGGAACCACGACGGATTTCTGTACACGTAAAGGTCGAACCAAGGCTCGAAATCTCATCTCCGAAGTGAACAACTGGTTCGTTGCGTTAGCAAGTTCGGTGCTTGGCCGGCGTGGTTGAAACAGATTACCACGGAGAACGGAGAACGGAGAACGGAGAACGGAGAGAGACCGATTTGTCGCGCTGTTCACCCTGTTATAGCCATCGAACGGACATTCATTTCTCGAACGTTCCACTCTTAAGAAACGTATCGCTCCGGGCAACGCTCGATAACGATTACGCTGCGCGTACCAACACGAATACGTTCCCCTTCTAAAAGCTGTCGTCGAATTCCGAGTCCCGATAGAAGGTCCTTCGTGACCCTTACCGAAAAAAGTTTTCCACTTCTCTTTAGGGAAACGGGGTTCTTCGCGAAGTGGCGCGGGCATGTCGACCTTAACAACGCCATTCCCGGAGCCGTTCGGTATACCGGGATGTCGGCCAAGACCGTCGATCTTCTCGTCCTCGTCGTCCACGTAATAGTCGGAGCCGGACGCCACTCCGGACCACTTGTCCTTGCCTTTGGTCGGTGCACCGGGTAATAACGGCTGCCGTTGGTAAACATCGCTCGACTGTGCCATTCCGTTGCTACTTCTATCAACCGCCGCCTCGACGTCCCTCTCGTGGCCCTCTCCGGCGCCCAACGGTCTATCGAAGCTTCCGTAATCGCTGTGCAGACTCGTGACCTTGGGGTCCAATACCATCCTGCGAACAGAACATGCGGCTAGAGTCGCGATCGTTCGTTGTTCCGCGTGCCGGACGTACGAGTTCTCGCCGAGCACCGAAAAATCCCCCAACGATCCGGTGATCCCGAGAATCAGCGGACCCTGGCGCACAGAAGCACGCACTAGCAAATTCCGAAAAAGTAGCGACATATCACAGACGCGAGCACTTCGATCGTCTGGACGAAAAATCAATTTTCTTCGATCTCCGTAATATTTGCCTAAATTTAAAATGAAATTTATTACTTTCTTTCTACCGTTTCGATCGACGAAAACATCCACGTAACTCTATCGCCCCGTTCTTAGGCCGAGTTATGCGAGGAAGCGTAGGACCGACAACGTACAATTACAAATGAACAAACGTTACACGTGTACCTAGGTACGTGTGTGTGGACGCGATCGGTGCGGACTGATTCGATCGCTTGAAATCCTCTTTCCGCACGATTACATTATCGACGAATTGAACAATTTATCGAGTCTTGTTCAATTCATCGAAACAGCTCCAACAGGCAAACACGTGTTTCGTTTAATCGACGAGCGACGGAGCACCAATAATCATACGATAGAGAACGATCGACAAGTTCCTTCGTCACGCTTCTCTATTAAACAATTCCGATAATAAAATTCTACAGTAGTCTCTTCAATTATTTTCAATGTCTTCTACCACCACAGCGACATTTCGCGATAATATCCGAGCCACGAAAGAGTACGCGTTCGCTGATATTAGAGCCTGCCGATACGAAAGGAGGACGTCGAATAAAAAAGGCGAGAGAGATTAAAGGAAGAAGCACAAAAGTTTCTCGATGATCTAACTTCTTTTCTCGATCTCGTCTTCCACAGCCGGTGGCCAATAGCCTCGATTTTTATTATTCGTCTTGGTAAATTTGTCCGGAAATTAATCCAAGACCCTACGGTTATCTGATCACGGTTTGAATTTAATTAACCCGAGCCACGATCGTTCGTGGTGATAATTAACGTAAATCGTGGTTAATTGCTAATTTATCTTGACGCGCGTTCAAGTGCCGAGTAACGTCGCGTCGTTTCGTGAGAGACGCGGCTCTGCCTGTGCTCTGTGACGAAACGTAAAACGTGTAAAGAAAAAAAAGTTGCAACGTGGGTGGACAGTGTGTAACAGCAACTGCTTGTAGGCGGATCGTTGCTGTTGCATACTGCGCGGATAGAACAATAAGTCCTGCGTGGATAGCCCGGGTCTGAACCTCAAACCGATCATAATCGGCGTCTGCGAATAACGCGACTCCGATTAGAAACAGAGCTCTCAAGGGAATAGAATTGCGTCTAAATTTTTACGCGACTCGAGCTTCAATTCGTCTAATCTTCGACGAGTTTGTCCTGTAAATTTTCGAAATGCTCGAATTATAGAGCACAGCGGAGTTATCGAAGCGAGTAGTATCGAATCCGTATCGAATCCCATACCGAACAACGGGCCAACAAAGTTACAAATAGATAACCCGGTCCTAGGAAACTTCTTACGAGAATTGAAACTAAATAGCGATTGATAATACGCGAAACTCGTGTATCTTGACTCTGCCGCTCGATAAGCGGACCAGACGAGACCTGTACGATCCTGATCTCGTAACATTTCACATCGGTAAAAATTAAACACCCGAGAAATTAACGGCATCAAAATATATCAAATATATTTAATCAATGTTCCCGCGCAGTACTAGGGAATAATATAACGCCAAACGAAGTTTAACCGAACTAAAAATATTTGAACCACGTCGAATACTCGAACGTATTGAATACCTCGAAGACGCTGTGCCCGAACATCCGACATTCTTTAAAAATACACATCCTTTATCGTGTAGTTAGTTCTAACGTCTTGGAAATATCATTCCGTTGGTCTTTCTTTCTTTTCTTTATTTTTTTTTTTTTTTTTTTTTTTTTTTTTTTTTTTTTTTTTTTTTTTCTAAGAAGGCACTTGAGAAACATTCGAAAAGTACGCGACGCAGCTCGGAACATCGTGCGTTTCTTTAGAAATACCAGAAATGTCCTTAAAACGATAATTGACTCGTGCCCTGTTGAAACTGGCGACGACGAGCGTAAACGAATTAATGAAATTACGATTTATTTTGTTTGAAAATTGCTAAACGCAATCGTAGGAATTCGCGACTACGCTGCCTCGAGAAGCTTAACCCTAATACCAGCCGCGGCACCGTAGTTATCATGCGCAGACTCTCCGTGAGAGAAGCCTTTTATCGGCAGACAATAATTTCTTTGTCGTCCGACGCTGATCCAGCTTAATTATAACTTTGTGTCATCGTGTTGCTCGTGACCCGGGTCGAATCGTTCGATGAAATAAATTTCCATTGCCTCGGTGATTAATTCAATTAAAAAACGACCGACGATTATTTGTTTCTCCGAACGTGAGAAATTTATTATACCGTTCCTTTAACAGCACATTTGCTCCATGAAATATACGTTTCGTTTTTCTTTTTATAATATGCAACTTTTAGAAAATTGATGCACGTACTCTTACCAAATAATTAACTATGCGGATACACAGGGTGTCCGGCTAAAAGTATACCATTTTAATATCTTTGCTATTTTTGCCAAGTGGCTACTCTTACTTGCTCAAGTGGCTATTCTTTGAACGATGGTCGAATGGATGGACGCGAACTACGCATGTTTACCGTGAAACTGAAAAGTCCGTTTGCTCGAGGCAAGAATTTTTATCGTGCACGAAAGTCGAAGGAATCGGTACGTGAATTTTCTCAAACGGTCGTTTAAAAATATTTATTTATCGCCAAGCACACGGTGTATTAAATCATTGAAGTCGATCAACTGTTTATTATCGATTCAACGGTATATCCACGACACGTGGAGATACCGGTGTTAGTTCAGCAACAGGTTAATAAAGCGTAGGATGATGCGCCCGCACGTGAAATCTGAAATTAAACGCAGAGGAGCGAAAGCGGGGAAACTTTGATATTGAATCGGTTTTTCGATCGCAATATAGTATTCATGAATTGCGCTCGAAGATATCGTGGGGTTGCAAAACAAAGAGGAAAACATCTTTAACCGACTAAAGATATCGGTCAACGAAAACGTTTTAACGTTTAAATTTTTATGCAAATTTTATTCGTTATTCGTGGAATAAAGTTAATTCGAACTACTCGAATTCAGTGAATAACGCATAAAGTACCTTTCGTTTGATTATTTCTTTAAATAATTTTCTATCCAAATAATATCCATCGCTGAGGCAAGATAATGTAACGATTATTTACAATATTTCAAATCGAATAAATAAGAAGAAATTAGATACCTATGTAGATACATCATCGGTACTTTCCAAGATTAATACGTTCGAAAGCACTAGTGTTAGAATCTTTAAAACTGACAAATTTCACAAACATTAAAGTAAAGCATGCTGAAAGTACTCAATTTATAGTTGTTTTCCATTAGGTCGTTACGCGTACTTGGATTGCTCTCGAGTGTCAATATTTAATAAAACTACAGCCCTCTGCATCGAACTTCTCAATTACATCGTAGACAATTTTTATCGTCATGAAAAACCACTACCGTCGCCTACTTTCGCATGCAATTTCGTTCACAATCTATTTCTATCGAGAGCCCATTGAACGGAATACTCGAATATGATTGACACGCGTTACCTTTCAACGTTCGTACTCTCGCTCTCTACGATGGCCATCGTTCGAAACTGTTCGAGCACGTGGATCGTCTGCCGAATTATTCGATCAAGCCCGAACCCCGGATCTTCTGTGAGTTAGAGCACAGGAGAAAGTGATCTAATAGCAAAGAGTGGCCGTTAATCCATTACAAAGCAATAGAAGCACCGGTGTATGTATCATGCACGAAGTTGCAAACGGTTTTGCAACAGGTGAGTAACATTTTCGCAAACTAGAAAAGACTGACGTTCGAGCAACGACGGAACGTACATCCCTTGCGATACAGTGGTGGTGGTAATGGTGATGGTGGTGGTGGTGATGGTGGTGGTGGTGTCGTAGACGTACGACAATCTTATCGGTTTCAACGTAGAAAACCGCGCACCGATAAAGATAATATATTACATGGGTGAGGCGAAACGGGTAGGGCGATGCAACCAATAGGCGATTCCTCGTGTAAAAAGTCGAAAATGTGGAAATAGTTTCTTTTGGCGTAAAGTTTCGTTCCTGAGAAAATTAAATTGAACTCTTTACTGTACGAATTTCTAGATACTCGGTGACCACAGAAATATTTCATAGGTGGGACGCGACACAAAAATTACAAGAAGGTGCTTGAACATTTCTTTCCTTCTTTCGTTCGTACATACGTCTAATCGACAATTTGAGGAATATTCGACGGCCTATGTTCAATTAAAATCGAACACCCAATATATACAACGGCACGAGCGGCTTTTACCCGGCGCGATGACTAATTAAAAAATCACTCATCGCGAAACAATAGGTTCGTGCTTTCGAAAAATCCCTCGGAAACGACGAGAGCCGTTGGCAGAGCATCGCGACGCCCTTCGATTTGCATGACGCGCGATTCCATCGATTTCCTATACGCGTTTATTTCAGTATTCGTCACGAATACATATATCGCTCAGCGGATATTAAACGCGAATCGCTCGATAAATATACATATTCAAAATAATGATTTTGAGCAGCAACGGAAAAGAAATTTCTATCACTTCGTATAAAAAGAAACT
Organism: Ptiloglossa arizonensis; assembly: GCF_051014685.1. Classification (NCBI taxonomy): domain Eukaryota; kingdom Metazoa; phylum Arthropoda; class Insecta; order Hymenoptera; family Colletidae; genus Ptiloglossa; species Ptiloglossa arizonensis. Next base: position 24,121,803 of record NC_135055.1, read on the forward strand.
ATTTCCAATGAATTGCACGTATCTCGTTATTAGAACTACGGTATTAAAACACCATCGATTTTACATTTACTATCGAAGAAATTCAAATTACGATCAAATATCCTTTGTTAAGTCCAACTGCTATTTACTTGCACAACGAGCTTTGATTCTCTACAGTTCTAACTAGTTTTATATAAAGAAAAAAACCAAGGAATCACTACCGAAATAACGCTTCGGAGCAACGAATAAGGTAATAAGGTAAGGAAGTGAGGAAATAGAAAAAAATAAAAGTAAGCACGATGTGACGACCGCGCGACCAAAAACAACAAGCGTTTCTCTAGCGCTTGAATTATAATACATAAATCGTTCCAATACGTCGAGCGTTAACGGGGAACAACGTCCGTTATCTAAACGATCGTCGAATTCGTTCGCCGTTACGTCAAATACAAGTTACGCTTGCGCCTCTGCAAGAGCTTTTTTTTTTTTTATTATCTCGATCCGATTGATACGTACCATGTATCGGTGAAACATGGAACAAAAGTGAACGTCACGTGACAATCGCAAAGATACCGTGCCCCTCATCGAATTGATAAGGTGCGAACCAGTTACAATAAGAAGTATCGATTTTCGTATACGCTTCCGAGTTGTGTGATTCTAGAATGCAACGACGAATCGTTCGATGGTGAACAAGAAAAAACCAGAAGTTCGTAATTACGCAACAATTGTGAGACTGGTAGCTACGCACGCGCGCCTGCGCGGCTGCGCGAGTTAAATCATCGTTTTATCCGACATCACCGAGTTAAATTGCAACGACACATCTTAAAGGATCATCGGATCTTTCGATGGGCAGGGAAAAGTTGAACGCCAGAGAACCGATCACCGAAGAACGTGAAAACACTCTAATACAATTTAATAACTCTTGTTACGTGACATAAACAACGGTGTGTCGAATGACGAAGCAACTAAAGCGATTGTCTTCAAGGTTGACGACGAGTCGTTAAGACACAAACGAGTCCGAGGAACTTGAAGATCGAAATTTTGGCAGAATCAGATCCCATGGCAACAAAAAAAAGAGCGCGATTTTACGGTACGTAATGACTAATGACACACGTAGAAGAAACCGAACAAGTCGTACAGATTTTTTATCGTAAACGAACGATACGGAACAATTGTTTAGAGGAAAGATTTCCTTCATTCGAGGGTGGACATACGAAACTTTTTAATTTTTTTCCGCCGAGTTCCCAACACTTTCGATACCGAGATTCGAACATTTAACGTCGCGACGCAACGCGTGCTAAAGTCCCACACTCGCGTTTGTTAAACACATTCACCCATTTGCGTTCACCATCGATCGATCGAGCACTTACGAGCACGCAACACCAAAGGGATGAAAATCTCGGGGTTAACTATGTTTGAAAACAAAACAAGCAATAAATTCAAAGAACTATCTACGACATAATTGCAGAAAGTAAAGATAGTAAAATAATCGGTAATCGAACCGAATACAGACTAGACTACGTTAATAAGGGTATAGAGCTGTACCTAGCTCGTGCACCGTAACTGTACACGTACATATATACCTCCATTTCCGCAGATAACATTTTCTTTAATCTTTCAAAGTATATTGTATTCAACTCGGGTGTAACGAAGACGAATTATTATTATTATTATTATTATTATTATTATTATTATTATTATTATTATTATTATTATTATTATTATTATTATTATTATTATATTATTATTGATTTGCTTTCTGGCGAGTTCTATCGATTCGACGCGATACAAAGAATCTGATCGAGTGTATATAAAGTCGATTCGTTTGAAAAAAATATATAAAATTCGGCAAGGAATATAATTGAACGAACAAAAGAGTCGAGAACGATGAACGTGAAACGCATCCAAGTTGCATTCCCTAACGGACAAAGAAGACGTCATTCGCGACAATTCCGGCGAACTGCGAAAACACAGCATTCGTTACAAGAGTCGCGTTTACGTCACGTATAAACGAAGTCAGTTCGTGACTCACTTCCTTTTTCCCCGTAACTGATTCACAGCTCCACCTGCAATAATTGACGTACTAGATGGATCTTCGATTAGCAGAATGGCCGTTCGACGAATCGTTCGTTCAGTTTTCGAGTACCACGCGACACTCTCGCGACTCGAGTCGGTAAACACATTCAACGAGATACCCATCTGTAGACTCGCATGGGTAACAAAATATCTTTAATGTTTATAAATAGACGTAATCTGTTTCGAAGTACGAAAACGTTGCGTGCCACGACCCATTCGTTATCGAAGCCCGTAATCGTGATCACACGGCCGACGGTCCACGTCCATAAAATCTGATATCGCTAATCACGCTACCGCTAATCGCGTCGAATTCAAGTTGGCGTTTGTCGCAGTTCAACGATTTCTAAAGTGGAGCTCGATAACCGTTCCCGACCGACGAGAGACACCGATCGCACCGATCGCACCGACCGCATCCTCGAGACTGGTTAAATAACCGTAACGCTTGTTTACCGGCGTTTACACACCCCTGTAATTTGAATAGTCGACAATTTTGCACACGATGTAAGTCGAAGCCACGCATTACGAACAAAACGACCGCCCATCCGTTACTCCGTTCCTCTTGCATTAACGATAACTCTAACTTTTCCTCAATTTCCTGTTCATTGTAGGTGGTATCGATTCGTAGCTCGCGAATATACAGACACGGTTTTAAGCGAGCAACATTGTCCGAGAAGTTATTTTCCGACAAATGAAAAACCCGTCGAGGCTACCACTAATTGGTAATTACGAACGAGACGATCGAATCGATGGTAGTAATTTCCAACCCGCTCGGAATTGCGTTGACCGTCGGGTTAGCAGATACATGCCGAGCCATTACGTTTTCACAAAATCACGCCGAGAATACCTGGAGAGGTCCAGATCATGGAGGAACAAAATAAACCGGGAGATCGTTTCTGGCATACTCGACTTTCCTCCGTCTCGATGCACCGTCGAGCCGGGATGAGAACAATTCGATTGGCAGACGGCCGAGTTCTAAATAAAATTTCTTTACTTTTCAAAATTGTTCAAACGCGAAAATTGTTCAAGATAAATAGAAATTGAAAATATTTTATAAAAATTTCCAAAGAGGATCTCTCGATCCCTTGGCCACCGTTAGCCCGCGCCAGCGCGACAAAGCTGTACGTATCACCGAAGTACGCGATATTTTTATAAAACATTTTTCCATTTAGCTAGATTTCGTATCGTTACCGAACTACATCCTAATCCGAATTTTGTACTTTCAACTTCCTGTGCATCTATTATTCGCGATGACTCAACACTACGTTTCTCTGTATATGCACTCCATTTTTATTTTCGGCTGAACGCGACACACATATTCCGAAAAAACACTTATTCCGATCCAATGTAACGAAAACGAAAACGCATTTCGTTGTCGTAGGTTTCTTCAACGTACAGTGACAGAAATTACACCAGAAATACCGAAACGCGATCGAAAGGTTGACACGCAAATGAATAACTTCCGTCTCGTGTGTCGAAACGTCAACTAGAACGATACTTACTTATTACACGTGACCGATAAATTACACAGATAAATACATACGCTTCGTTCGCCACGCTGGTAAATTTTTATCGAGCACAGAGAACCTTAAAATCCGCGTTATTCGTATGACGTAAAGAAAAAATAATAGCTCGTTTACGTAAGTCATCGGTGAGTAAACGTTCTTCACAGCCACGCGAAAGCGTTCAGAAAATTGAAGCGATGCTTTCGTTAAATGTTGTCGATCGGACGTTCACGACCGTTAAACGCGTACACGGGCGACGAAAAAACGTAAGAGAACCGGGAATGGTACGCGAATGAATAGTTTGTTCACCGGTATTGTCTACTTACGCGTCCAGCAAAATAACAGTTTGCACCAGCTTCATGTTCGCGCGCAACGTAAATACTACAGGCCACAGCACTCGCGGTAAGTAGGCGAGGGAAAAGGAGGAAGACGAAAAGAGAGACCGAAACAGGTACAAAGTCAGGAAGAGAGGGAACTAGAAAGAACTGCACTATGGTATGCGATTGGTAAAGACCAGCGTCGCGATCGTATTATTGAAAACAGTACTATAGTCGTCCTACATGCGCGTCGACGTGCACACGATTAACTCTATCCGGTAAGGCAAAAAGGCTGGAAATCGAGCGGAATACGACTTCGGTCGCGATCAAGAATTTCATTGACGCGTAAACATCGAGGGAGTGCCAGCGAGCAAGCTGGTGTTCAGTGAATGCACAATCGCATGAATCCGAGTGAAACAGAGAGAAAAATGAACGTCGGTAAACCATTTGAAATCGTATAGTCGCGACCGCTATTATTCGATCACGTTTCGGGGTCGTGATTTGTCTTGTATTGTTGACGGCACTTGGCGTGCTTGACACTCTAAAGCGTACATCGATGAAGTCTGTACATCCACATCGTTAAATACATTCCCTCACTGACACGACGAACTGATCGATCCTCGATGTAATCGGAATCCACATACGGCGTCACAATTTTGAGTCAAGGAGTCCAAATCGGTTGTGCAAGGTCTCGTGAAAGGTACGACGTCAAAAAACTACTCGAATCGTGTAACTGCGTCTGCAATGCTTGGTCAGGTTTAAAGGTTCCTGCACGATTTACGTTACCGACGGTACTCGAAATCACGAGCGTCGTTAACAATACTCGTATCTTCGCTAGACAAATACAAGCCGGTCCATATTGAACGATCAGGGTTTTCGCGACGAATATCTCAGCGACGCGATTTTGATTTATACTGATCGAATAGAAGTCCGAATCGACCGTGCAAGGTCTCGTGAGAGGTGTGACGCCAAAAATACACTGCGCAACTGTAACGTAGGTAAGCAGTCGGAGTCGAATAGCGCGCGCTGTTCTCAGCTCGACCACTCGGTGCACGTGTACCCGAATAACCGTGAATACGCGCGCGCGCACTCGTACACAGACAGGTGGTTCACGGGGATATCGCTTGTACCTTGTCGCCGCCCTTCGACGAACGACTGCGAACCATCGATCATCGGTTCCGAAAAACGGAACGCGACGCACAATAATACCGACTCGGATGAAATTTCCATGACGTTTTTACACTTTTCGACTGAATACCCTGACGCACTTCACTACGTATCTATGTATGGTAGTTTTCCCGCGTTTCGGCGACGTTTCACGGTGAATCTCGCTAAACAATTTCGCTCCTGTTGCAAGACCGACACGTCGATCGATCGAATTACACAGTTTCCTTAAAAAAGCGATTTCGTATACACCACAGTATCCTCGTGAAAAATACACCGAGACATTGCCCTCCAAAAACACGATGATTATCACGAAATATCTATATATACATCGTTATTTAAATTTTACGTTCTTAAACAACAACACTTGTAGTTTCCGATAATGGCACACATCTTCTCGTAAGGAAAAAACACCACACGTTACGATGTAATTAATTATCGATCAGCTTGTTTCCTTTGTCACTACGAAAACTGATAAACATTTAGATTAGGAATCTCCGACTTACGTGAAACGCTAATTACAGATCGCGGTTAAGGCGACCCCTTACTAGAACGCGAGAGACACCGTGCTCATCGGTGTCTCGCCGATGAAGCCCGCAGAGAAACTGCTCGAAAGGTTCGACGTACGTATCGCAGGAGGAACAAGGAACTGGATGGTAGGAGAATCCAATAGAGATGGGTACGGTCTTGCAGCTTGCATTAGGTTTTACAACTGTCAAGGTCAGCTGCTTTCCATAAGAACAGCGACGTAAACGTCTCAACGAGTGCTGCTCAATTAATAGAGGAGAACAAGCATTTGCTCGAAGAACGTCGCAACGTTGACGGAATTATCACCTTGCCTCGCGTGCGTGCATCGTATTCTCAAACTCGTTACCGACGAAGACGTAAGTTTTTTTCTTTTCCTCTCGAATTCGTCATTTCCTTATGCACGATAAGCACCAAACGTGCTTATTATTTCATTCGTTATAATCGTACGCAGCGATCGCACGTGGATCTTTCGGTCGAAATTTTAAACCAATCGTCGTTACTTCTTACGACCAAAGTAAGAACGCATCACGATTGGCTGAAATTAGTTTTATCGCGGTCAATGACCAATCGAATCGTTCTTCGAACGAGGAATCTCCATCGGGAGATGTAATCAAATCGTCAGCTGTTCAGCTGACCGTTCCTGTTTAGGACTACAGGTAACGCCACGTCATTATTTATAATAAATACATGCAAAAATATACATTTCTTGTAAACCAATTATCTTTTATACTCTGTGAAAGCAGAGTTTAAGCCAGGGTCCAGGTGCTTCGTACATATTATTATCGTTATCATCACCGTTATTGTTACCGGATTTTAATAATTTTATCTCTACGACAAATAGTATAAACATGGCATTAAAACCGCTTTAACTGCACAGAAAAAAATTGTTTCGTTTGAAGACAATATTAAGATTCGTATCTACGAAATAATTTAACTCCGATCGCGACGACAAAGATGGTCGAATTATACGACTAAAAATAACAAGGTTATCTTTTCGCAAATGGAATGTGTTAAAACTCCAATTCGGTGAACTCTGATACTTGATTGTATTGTATCGTATGAGCATCGGTTTTATGCTTACTTTTAACATACGCAATTTACAAAACATGCACAATGCATATCTGAAAGTCTGACGTATATATGTACGTAACGGAGAAACCGTTGTTGTTAACGTTTCAAAACAGCCAAACATTATTAATAAATCTGAACGATATTGTATCGGTACTAATATCTCGTACAAACAAAAAGTGGCGTCAAATTCCACATTGTTACAATTGTGAAACGGTAATGTTATATTTCTACTTAAAACGTACAATTAAGTACCTTAGCTATTTTAACGTTCTGTAGAAGACACAAATAGAATGTACTGCGTATTCGGAGCAAAATTGTGTCATGCAATTACAACATAAGGTAGGGATGACTAATATCGATTCGTACATCGGCGTAACATGATTGTTTACAATCTGGAATCAAGTAGCTCAACGCCAATATGCAGATATTACAGTGAGAAAACGAAAAACTGGCAGGAACAGTATCGATACCACTAGATCAAATATCACCATACCTTGTTAAAGCACTGGGCAATTCGACCTTGACAGGTAATCTTAACTTGTGCATTTTATTTGCTACATACACGCACTACTGTATCTTTTCAGTCTCTCACTACTTCGATACGTGCTAGAGAAGCGTGCGATTTACGGCGGACGGTTGTAACAGATACATAACCAATAAATGTAGACCCGACTTCGTTTGAACAATGCTTTCCACGAGTGTGCAACAGGAAGGCAAAACACGTTTAACAAACAACACATAAACTAACCAACAATACTTCAAAGGGGAAGAGTTCTAGTGAATGACTTTTACATGGACACTTGGGCGGCTAATGACTTCTTTCTGGCTCATAATCGTTCAGAGATGCTTGGAAACTAGATCTATGACGCAAACTCATATCGTGATCACTCTATCGTTTCGAATTAAACGGCCAGCAGTTCGATGTTCGTTCACCGCACTCACTGTCCACACTCATAACGTTTTTCTGAGATCTACTGTAACGTACAGTTCCAGGAAATTGACACTTAAACAAAAAGAAAAATGAAGATGGCGTCAGCTACAGGCCCGCAAACGAGAAGAACAAGAAGAACGAGAAGGACGAGAAGGACGACTAGAGAAACCCGAAGCGTTCTGACTGAATCATCACCACTTTTCCTCTCGTATACACGTACATACGGGACACCCGATTCTTTAAAGTGGCACGCACATAGCGGCGATCATTGCAATCAGTTGAAGTTTGCTACCGACAGCTGTTAATCGTTGACTTTATCGACTTTACTTTATCAGCGGCAAATTCAAATGTTTCGAAAGAACACATTGAAACACTTTAATTCTAATTTTCCTTAAACAAACAATTAATGTGACAGTTATTATTCTTATATGAAAATGTTGCGAAGATGAATATAATAACAAAATTATTGACAAGCAATAAAGGAAAAAGTAAACTATTCGATCAAATGTTATTTTAGTTCGAAAATAATTCTAGTACGATGGTTGTCGTAAGCCTACTTAATTCATAAATTATAATATACATTTTGGATAACCGCTATATTATATTTTTAATGACAATTCAACGATTCAATTAAATGCTGTCAAAAATGTGTCACAGATCAGCGAAATGAGAATATGACACGATTACCTTGCCGTTGATCCAACGTCACCGAAAAGTATTGACATTTAAACGGAATATCTCTAAACCGGCTTAATATTACGGACAAGCGCTAAAGGCATAAGCAGCTTGAAAATGCACGATCGCTTGCTTACCTAAGCAATGCTTTCCTCCAACAGTAATCCGTTTCGATTACGAGCAGCTGTAATTTCATCATATACGTCGACGTTGCTCAAGGCATATAAGATCGTCGAACACGTCGGCCGGTAACCGTCCGAACGTCAATCAAGAATCTCTTCACCTCCGCGGTTTCTATGCGTATGTTTCCACTGTTCGGGGCGCGACTCGTGGACGACCTAATTCACGGTTATCGATCAATCGAAATGAAAACGTGCTCGTGCACGTTGAAGTAGACGAACGAATAACGACTGGATAAACCACAACGTAGACTTCCGAGAAGCTTCCTTTATTTCTTCTTTTTTGGGAGAGGGGAGGACAGAGAGATAGATAGATAGAGAGAGAGAGAGAGAGAGAGAGAGAGAGAGAGAGAGAGAGGTCTTTTCCTTTAGAAACCGTCACACGTTGTACGAAATTTCAATCACGATACATCCACCGCACACCAGGTTATATATCGCGACAGATCTGTTCGCGTTTTGCTACAACTTCTCGTTAAATGTTCTGGCGATCTCGTGGCCGTTTAACTTTTCTGAAGAAGTGGTCCGCGGACGAGTGCCACGGTCGCATCTCGTCTGGTCGTAGTGAAACTCGAGCTGTGACCGATAGAATAGCAAAGCTTTCGTCGAGTCTCCGTTGGAAAGCCCATGAGCGCTGCACAGGAGGTCATTATGAAAGGCGCAAGCGCTCCTTCATAGATCGCGCTTTTCTCATGGACGATTCGGTGGACTGATGGAACCAGTGACGTCATTGCGGAAGGGAGATTCATTCACGAATATTCGACACCCCCGCATCTCTGAGGCCAAGGACCTTCACATGGACATTACTAGCCACGTATAATCAGCGTTTTAATCATGAAAAATATTTTCCCAGGAATTAGATCCCACAAACACTTTTCTAACGATATAATGTACTAGAGTTTTAAATTGTTATATGTCAAGATCTGTTTCCTTAAAAAGAATCTAACGTGAATTGTAAATAATACGATGTTAAATCAATTCGTGTGACAATAGAGCCAGAATATATGGCAAGAAAAAAACAGACATAAGTACAGACTAGAAACAATCTTTTTATTTGTAAAAGTATTTACGAATTTAAATGTAATATTAACACGTACAAAAATTTCCGAGCAGAATTTATATAACAGATCGCAAAAAAGACATCGTCACAAATTTTGACAAGTAACGTCATATTCTTGACACGATATCGACACTATAGTTAATGAACTTATTTAAATCGATCGTATCTTACAATTCGTACAAATATAAAACTATTTGATCTTTATTTGAATACATATCCCTTTGAATTCAATGCTTCGATTCATCTGATAAATTGTCGAAAAAGTTGAAATGGATTTATTGAAATGGTCTATATAAATTCAATAATAATAATAATAATAATAATAATAATAATTGTTGTTGTTATTTACTATGTATTGTCATTTTTGTACATGTTGTACTAACAGAGATCAAAACACAAATAACTTTAACAACATCTTTTTCTTTCCTGATCGGCCAACTATATCAATTCAACGTATCAATATATGAATAGGTATTCAAATAATGTCATTTCTGTTTTAAGGATTCGCAGTTATTTGTAAAATATAAAATCGACTTTTGATTGGCTAAAATGACGTGTAACGTGCCAAACATAGTTTACGTTTGAAAAGAAGAACCAATCAAATAACGTGTTTTATGTGACCATGATGTTAGCGAATGTCTACCTTATTTTAACTTTCTACCTCTAACCCGAGAATCTGCAAGTAAACAACGGTCAAAGGAATACTGCAAGAAACTGCGTAGTAATTGTCCCTGTCAGTATTAGTTGTATAGTTAAATACATAATGGTAAGTTTTTCTCAACATCCTATTATTTCTCGTAGTACTTATCCTATTTACTTTAAGATAATATAACCTCAAATACAGTCTAGATTTTCTTCGTAGGATGTATTTCTAATGATTCGACGAAAAAATATGACAATATTTACCGATGCAAAGGATAATACAACAGTCATTGAACTGAAGAAAATTATAGAAGGTGAGCGATACATAACTTTTATGTACACAAATTAAAGAAGCAGTATGTGACAGTTGAAACAAGGACTGCTAATATTTTTATTTCTCACTTTACAAGTTTTTGTACAACTTGATAAATGTCCATAGAATATAAACTAAGATAATTAAGCAATAAATTTAATTATCACATAGGTATATTGAAAATACCACCTATAAATCAAGAGTTGTTCAACAAGGATAATGTTGCCATGTTGGATATTAAATTTTTATCCGATTATGGACTAACATCTGCAACTGCAAAGCCACAATGTCCCGCATTAGTGGGATTAGCTTTGCGTCAAGATAATGGTCAATTTGAACCTTTAGAAATGACTCCATTCTCATTACCACCGGATCTACCAGATGTCATGAAATCTCAAGAAACCAATGGCTTGGATCAGATGCCTTGTAACAATATTAATCTGTGAATGAGCTGACAATAAGGTGTTGAATTCGATATAACTTTTATGATTGTCGGATATTTCAAAAAGTCTGACAGCTTAAGCAAACATAATGTGAATATTAGATATATGCAACTTTATATGAATATTAAACGTGCCCTGAGACTTTCTAATTTCCTTAATAAGAGTACTAAGTAGTTATTAATCTTTTTGATTTCTGTTCTTTTTTTGTGCATAATGGGGAAGTACTGTTTGTACTTGAACAATTGACTGAAAACAATAATAAAACAAAGTTTATAATACAGTGCATCACTTAAATTTATTACAATCTTTTGTAGCTACAAAAAAATTTCAACACTTTGTTATTAATGCCAAGACAGACCAAATACCTCAGTCATATGTAATTTACAATTGTAACTTATATCATAGTATTTTATAATATTTTCAATCTATTTATTTCTTATTTGAATATATCTTATTTAATTATAAATAATCAATCTCCATCAATTTTCAGTTAAACTTTGAATATATGTTTTAAACTTTTCAAAATATATATAACAATATCATTTATTATCCAATGTACAAAACTAAGAAATATTAATTATAAAAATTTGGAATATTGATTTTTGCAATTACAGAATAGAAATTTCAAAATTTCAAAATATGATGAATTATAGTGTATGTAATTTTAATATATTAATGACATTCTACCACTATAATAAATTAGGTAAATGATTATTTTAAATATAAAATATAATTTTTCTATCAATAATATTTTGTTATATTATATTTTTTTAAGAACTTTATTTACATATGCTTTAATCTATTTAATTATAATTTATTTCGTATGTGGACTTACGAATGCAAAGTTCTATGCAATTTATGAAAACATTAAGTGCATTCAAAATGTACAGTATGTTTCAAAATCTGTTGCGGTCGTCCCAAAAATAATTGCGAAACGAAACGTTAAATGAGGTCTAAATTGTTTGGACTGAACTAGCTATTTAAAACACTGAAAAGTCAATATGTTACAACACATTAATTTACATACTATGCAATTTGTTTACATTCAAACACAATATTATTAAATTTATTGTAGGCATTACTAAAGAAATTTAAGTGGCAGAATACTAATAACCTAAGTACATGCTACTCTAATAATAGAGTGTGTAATAAATCAACATTTTTTAGAATTGAAAATAATAAGTAACTGCAACATACAAATCAGGATAGTTGATATGTACTTTAGCGTTTAACTTGTTACACATAAAACAGACTTTATTCTAAAAATGAAACAGTATAATTTTGTATGAAGATACGCATAGAATATATAACTAATCTAAGCAACTTGCACAGTTTATTCTATTAGACAAAGTACAGTTCGGTATAAATAGTAAATGATTGTGTATTATAAATATATTTTATAAAGTCGTTTCAATTTATTACGTTCTTGTTTCCTTAGGTTGTCTGCCATATAAATACCTAACTATACCTTATTAATGAACTTCATCTCTAATGCATATTGTACGATATTCATTTATAGTTTATTTGAATAAATTTATTAATATCACTCAATAGGAGTTATATTTTGCAATCTACATAAGCTTTTACTCTTGTTATATTTATATATTATACCAATTTGTGATTATTATATAATATAATCAGACATTAATGATTATCTTTGTTTTTATTCAATAACATTTCCATAATAAATTCTTTATAAAACTCCTTTTTACTTGGTATATAGTGACCTCCTTTGTGTTTCAATTTTGTCTTATTTATAAACAATTCGCTAACTTCTTCTGTCATTTCTATTTGGAAAAGCAACATATTAGTAGCTTATATTTGTAATAACTTATCAAAGACTATCTAACCTGTTGGGATAATTTGATCAGTCTCTCCATAAATATGTAAAGTGGGTATACTCATTTTTTCATTATAATATGTTACATGAGATGTACATAATGACTGAAATCCTGATATAACAATTGCAAAATCAAATTCAATGTGCAGTACTGTAAAATAAATATTTTGTTGCAATCTAAACTCTTTCATATAATTCATAGTTGCTCTAACATTTATGTGATACACTTACATTTCTTTTGTTGCATAGAACAAAGTATAATAACAAAAGCGGCTCCTTGAGAAAAGCCTAAAATACCATCGAATGGGCCAGATTCTTGAAATGTTCTTTCAATTAAAGTCAAACTATCTTCAAAACCTACAGATAGATTGCTTGGTATAGTTGCTTTAAATATGTGGTCTTGTGTATTAAACCACCATGCATATCCTATAATATATGATACTAGATTACTTTCTAATGTACTAGATAACCTTTCATAGATTGATGGGATAATTATTACAATATAAAAGCATTGGTCTTAATTCTTCATTTGATCAGCCATAAATTTTATGAGACGATACCTTCTTCTGTTTTATCGGTACCAAAATTACTTTCCATTGGAACTTGATGCGGTGCTCTGAGAAATACAAACTCTACTTCTTTCTTAAATCCTTTTCTCAGTGATCCCAATTTCTTCTTGAAAATAACATCTGATTGAGCATATCCATGAATAGCAAGTATCTAAAATAATACATATTACGAAGAATATTATTTTGATTCGTATTTAAATATGACTATTGACAACTACTTACACGTAATTTACGAGACAAAGCAATCATTGTATCTCTGAACTAAATCGTATTAAAAAATATATTACAAATATTTAATACTAAATCCAATAAAGGTTATTACAAAATCATTTTTTAATTTATTTATGATTTTGAAAACAATAAATTTAATAATTTTATAATAACATATCTTCGCATAGCAAAATATTTAGACACTAATGACAAGAGGTTAGCTTCACTCTACTTTAAGCTTTACGCAAAAGCCGCGTGGAAACCAAAATATAAACAAACCGGAGTCGAGCATTCACATTATTTTCAAATTAAAATTATATTTCAACCAGTATATATAAATTCTGTAAATTTAAAATAAAATAGTTTATATTGATAATAATATACTATTGGTGGGATCACTATAAATAAAACAAAATGCATTAAATATATTGCTAGACTTTTTCTATATTTGTCCCTATAAAAATAACAAAGTGAATACTAGGTATTCCTATTTTTTCGGCAACGTAATTTTGACAATGTTAAGAAAATAAAATTTCTTTACATCTTTAAATTAAATTGTTATCCTTAAAAGTAACATAGGTACATGAATTACAATTATGCCTTTAACGGAATATTGAAATACTAGTGCTTAAAGGTCACTAAGATCAACAGCTGCCACTTGTGCGCTAATATTCTCTTCATTTTGGGTATTTTCTTTAGTTTCTGCTTTATTATGGAAATACAGCTTTGTCCACGATCCAGGTTCAGCTTTCTTCAATTTAATTTCTACTTTAGTAGGAAGCATGTTAACACTGCTTTGGGTAATATCAACAATCTACAATGATACAATTATGTACGCAATAACTAATGAAGGTAATTCTTTGAATAATCATTTAAGAATTACTTAAAAGATTTCAAACACATACCCCTCTTAATTCTAAATCAAGAGTATATTTTGAATTATCTTCTACAAATGACAAATCCACACATAAACGTATAGGGTTTAATTTAATGATCGACTGGTCTGGTTGATATTGTTTAGCAAAGATAGAAATTACAACAAATGTTCCTGTTTGATGCCAATCCAATCTGCACTCTTTCTTTTTACTGGTATTCTGGAAAGCAACAAATTATTTATTTTTTAATGATAAATGTAATAAAATATTTAACTATTTCCATTCATTTGTAATTATGAATGATTTATATCAATCTATTACTAATGTGAATATACTTTGGAAACCCATGCATGTTTTCCTTGTGTACACCCCGGTTGTTCTAAAAATGTAGAGAAGTCTGTAGTTTTCTTTCGGCAGCATGACCAATACTTCATCCCTTCGTGGAAGATGGGAACACCAGGATGATGATTGCATATTTCATGATCTGACACAGGACCACTATATATACTTTTACATGCATTATTTTTACAAGTTTGTCCAATTTCAACTTCAGTTTCAGATACATTTACAAATTGTGAAGAAGTTAATCCTTTAATCTGTTCTAACAATGTAGGTGAAACATTTGGTGTTATGATAGTCTGCGGAGTGTCAAAAGGAGGCCTTTCTAACACAGGTCCATTATTAAGAGGTTGAACAGTTACTTCAATTATTTCATTAGCCTTAGATTTGTCAACAACAGGTTTCTCTGGCTCCAATGGCTTTACATTGGAATGATACGATTTTGTACATCCTTTGATGTTCAAAAACTCTGTAAAATCTGTACACTTTTTATTACAACAAGACCAGCCTTTATAAGCATCATGAAATATTGGATACCCAGGATGGTGAATACAGTCTCCTGAAAATATAGTTGAATAACGATTTTTCGCATGTGTGGTGTTAACTACTGAAGAAATAAATGATTAATTTGCTTCTTTATCGTTTCAAATAGTTATATCTTCAAGTTTCTTTCATGCAAGACTCATCAACATACCTTCCTTATTATCGTTCGGATCAAATTTTTTTCCACAGCCACGATTATAGCAATGCAACAAATTTATCTCCTGCGACATTTCGAACTCTATCCTAAACTCGGACCCTCAAATCGACATTTACGATCAAACTAAATATAGTCAATTTTGCGACATGCGTTATACGAAAACTCGATACGTCACTTTGAGTAACTGCTGCATCGCTCCCGGCAAGGAAGATGTACATATCATACATACACATTATATACTTGGCACCACAGATTCATGCCGCGTGAGAAGAATTATTAAAACCTATTTCCCTTTCTTCATAGAAAGTTTCCAGTGTCACGCAAATAAAATATTAAATCGTGCTATTTATTTTTATGGTGGGTTATTAATTTAATGAATAAATACAGATTATTCATAGTGAGAAAGGAAGAGTCACCTGACGTCTGTACCAACCAAAGTGCCTCCTTTTTAGCAGGTATCTTTCTTGATTGGTAAAGAAACTGGTGACTTTCCCCTCTTGCAACATGTATCAATGTCTCTAAATATTTACATTTTAACTATGACATACTAAAAGGTTTCAAGTAAGTACTTATATGTACAAATTAACTGGCGATCAATAACAAATGATAAATAATAATCACAATTTCCATCTGGTCATCTTCATAGATCGTCAAACATGTAGATAATACAGAGAGTTTTGATCGTTAAATCTATCATGACGCTTGTGCGTCACTCCATTGGTTAGAAAATCTGCCACAATGTTACTATAGTAACACCACCTACCATTCCAGTCATATAAGAACTAAAAGCTTGTCAAGGCTCGCTAAGGAGAAGGGGATGAATTTAGCGTTCCGAATTTCCCTCAAACGGAACGAATTAATCTTTCCGATTGTACTTTACTTGAAATACGTATGTAAAGACAAAAAAAAAAGGAAAGAATAAAATTCATATAATATGGAGCACAGCTTTCGAAATATAATATTACATAATATGTTAGTGATATAAGACATTCTTACGGACATGGAAATTCGAAACACATTCATAATATATTACATGCTTTTTACTATACAAAACAGTTGTAAGTTTGTCATATCAAACTTTTGTTACTCTATGTCGTGCAATTAATTGCAGCTTGCTGATTTATTGTGGAAAATACATTATTATAGATGGTCTTGATAGAAATTTAAAATATTATGAAACCCTTCATGCATCCCATCTTCAACACAAAATTGTTAAACGGGGTGTTCAACACAGTTATCATCCTTATAACAAAATAAGTGAATTAGAATTTTATTCTCACGGACGGTAAGATTATTATTTATAACAAAACCTTCTTCTCCTTTGGAAAAATATACATATTAATTGTCAATTGACAGATATTTTCGTTTAATCTTAACACCAAGAAGAGAAGTCATTCATTCCAAGTTTAAAGCATATGAAGTCAACGGCGAAGGAAAGGAAAGAACTATACATTTAGGTAAAACAATATCAATATATGTAAATATATCTTTATACGACTAATATTTAATTTAATGTACCTGTAACGCATTTTCTTTTAAGATCATGAAAGTTTTTATCATGGGCGCGTATTTGGTGAAATTGATTCTCATGCACAAGTCCATATTGATAATGGAATTCTTACAGCCAGTATTACAATTTCTGATGAAACTTTTCACATTGAGGTATACAATAATATTTTTTTTATAAACTTTAACATGATGTAATTTAATGCAAATTTTTTGTATAATATAGCAATATAATAGGTTGTTCAATAAGTTTTATAGAACGACAAAACTTATTGAACAGCCTAGTATAATACATCAATTCATTTGAAAAATGTATAAAATTTATCATTATACTAATAGTAAAGTATTCGTTTTGTTTCAGCCTTCTTGGAGGCATTTACCTCACTTAGGAAATGAAACAATGATTATTTATAAATCATCAGATGTTAAACTTAGTTGGGAACATTTTCAAGATGGCGAAGGTCATACGCACGGTGTACCCAAAACCTGTGGATATGTAAAAGAAGAATTAGGTTGGTTATTGTTTTGCATAAATGATTTCATTGAATGATATTATATTCTTATCTAAGATCCATGTTATAGGCATCCCAGTAAATGATGAAAAACAAACTGAAAAGCATTCTGATAAACATTCCAGAACAAAAAGACAAACAGAAACTTACGAATATACTCCAACAAAAACTAGATGTCCTTTATTATTGGTTGCTGATTATCGTTTCTATCAAGAAATGGGTGCTAGCAGTACAAAAACAACCATTAATTATTTGGTAAGTAAATATTTTATTTAATACAAAAATGTACTGTTTCATTATTAAATAAGAATTTTTGTACGCTTTATAGATAAGTTTAATCGATAGAGTACATAAAATTTATAATGATACTTTATGGCAAGAACGGCAAGAACAAGATGGATTCAAAGGAATGGGTTTTGTTATTAAAAAGATAGTAGTTCATAGTGAGCCAACTCGCGTTAGAGGCGGTGAAACACATTATAATATGGTTAGAGAAAAATGGGACGTGCGCACATTATTAGAGGTAAAATTATAATTTTCCTTGTATTTATTTGAAATATCTTTACTGTTTTAGTTATAAGAGTGTGTTTTAAAAATTTTGTGCAATTCATGTTAATGGTATCCAGGTATTCAGTCGGGAGTATAGTCATAAGGATTTTTGCTTAGCTCATTTGTTTACTGACCTTAAATTTGAGGGAGGTATATTGGGATTAGCATATGTTGGATCACCTCGTAGAAATTCAGTAGGTGGAATCTGTACACCAGGTACATAA